>NC_142848.1:13185833-13822000 GCF_061612785.1 Hesperophylax consimilis
CGAATGATAACTGGAGCGATGCAATCGTCGCCCATCAATTCCCTTCAAGTAGAATGTTCTGATTCCACTCTTTATTTAAGGCGGCAACTATTTGCTGACAAATTTGTTCTTAAATGTTAAAATTTTAAATGTCATCAGGTTATCCCCAGAGTCTCATTATTCAGCGACCCAACACATTCATCTACTACAATCAGAGCTCGAACTAAACCTTCAAATTATCCAAAATGATCTTCTTCCCTTATACAAATTAAAATATGGTCACGCCACTATAAACCCAACAATTTTAGAAAGGATCGGCATCCTTAAAAGCCATTCCAATCTCCCGGCTGTTCTGTCAATAATATGTTCAATGACATTATTTCATCTAAATGGCCCAACTCCTTCCTTTTATTTACGATGGCTCCAAATCTCCAGACTCTCCTAACTGTGGTATAGGTATTAAAGTTTACCACAATAATTCTAATGACAAAATATTTCATTCAATTTCAAAACAATTTTCAATATTTTCAGCCAAGTGCATTCAATAATTAATCTCTCAAATATATAACCAAAAATAATTTTGAACATTCCCTTGTTCTCTCTGACTTTCTCAGTTCCCTCTAAAAACTTAAATCCAGTCCTCTTCTTCATCCTGATGATCACTTTTTATGCCTTATTCGTGCGCTGATAGCCTTCATTCAAAGCTCTGGTAAAACCGTAACTCTGATTTAGATTCCTGGACACATTGGCATAGTGGGTAATGATATTGCGGATTCCTTGGCATAACAAGGAGCATCCAACCCGATTGTTACCCTCGTAAACCACATTCCCCTATCCAACATTTTTTCCTTTCTCAAAGATAGATCCGCAATGTTTGGTCAGAGTATTGGCACATTGCTAGTCAATCCAAGGGAGCCTGCTATGCCTCAATACTAAGGACTAACCCATCAAAACCGTGGTTTCAACAATTCCTCCATTTCTCCAAAAAATAAATTTCTACACTTCGAATGAGGATCGGACATTGTTCCATTCCTTCTCATCTCTTCAAAATGCATGTGCTTGACTCCTCAGATTGTACATTCTGTGGTCTAGAAGTGGGAACTTTAGATCATATATTTTTTGACCACTCTAAACAAATATCCTCTCTTCTATCAAGCCTTATCTAAAATTGCCTCCGCTCCATTCAACATCTCTTCTAAGTCTGAATTCGACCCCAATCTTCCATATAATTTTGAAATTTGCCCATTTAAACAAAATAGATATATAAATTCACCTTCCTTCTCTATAATTTCAAGTGATGGCCTAGAACAACCTTGAAGGGTGAAAGCCGGAAACAATTTGAAAAAGAAAAAAATATGCTATTAAATTTTTACATATTTTATTAGACAAATGTATTATAAACATTACTACTACCTCACTTTTTTGAAGTTTTATATAAAAATAATTAATAAAGTTTCATAAATTTTACTCAAATTGTGGTCGGAATCTTTGGTTTCATAGAGGTGTACATTTTAATTATTCTGTGGCTAACTTCTATACTCGATTATAAGACTTGGTAATGTCTGTTTCTAACACCGTTTAGTTCATATTTCTAACTATGAGGGTAAGGGATACACAACGATTTCCATAAGACCACATGAGCTGTTCCGAAAAGCAAACAAATTGACTCTACTCTCTCTCTAATAGCTATGTATTTGTTCCCAAAATCGAACAAATTAGCCTGAGGAGTTACAAATTTTCCCGTTAAAAATATATAAATCTCCAATATTCCATAAAACATAACTATTGAAAAACAAATCAAAATCGTGGGACATTACAAAAAACCAATTTTCAAACGTTCAACGGGTTTATTTTGTCCGTACAATAAACATTGTTTATTTTGATGTCAGGTGGAAATTTTTCCTGTTGCCGAAAAGTGTGTAATGTTTTTTTTACGTTAGGGGTTTGTTTGTTTATTCTCAACCAGCTTGTTATAAAAAATTACTATGTCGTCCGCATAAAGCTGTAGAGTTCCTTTAATACCCCACTTTGTTAAGACATTAACATAGATTAGCAACAACAACAGTCCAAAAATTAATCCCTGGGGCACTCCACATGTTATTTTACCTAGTGACTTGACTCCACCCAGTTCTACTGCCGAAAAGCGATTCGATTCGATAGGTAAGATTGGAAAAGTTTCAGGGTAGTATGTACCAACAATGCCCAAATGTTTTAGTTTTTCGATCAATACGTTATGATCCACTGTGTCAAAAGCTTTCTTTAGATCTGTTGGATGTAAAAGCAGCACACGCTATTGTTTCTCTATCTGCACAGACTAGTAAATAATAAAATAATATTTAATAATCAATTTGACAATGATTTTGTGATTGCGTTATTTAATATAAAGTTATGAGCTGCCACATTTTCTGATATAATAAGACAAGTATTCTGCCGCAGAAACTAAAAACACAGTATCTTCCTTGAGTCTCAGGGGAGACAGTATTTTTAGTTACAGCGGCACTATTATTCAAAGCCTATTAGTTCTATAATTCTTTAATCTATCTTGTTATACTTCAGCTTATGAAAAAATGAGGTTAATATCTTACATCTGTTAAAGCACCACAAATAGGATATTTCACCCAAACTGATGGTGGGACTTTCGAATCTATAAGAATAAAATTATATAGGTACAGGACAATACATTTGTGAGACAAAATTCAATAAAAGAATTTTTTTTAAAACATTCTCTAGAAATTACTCAAAAAGATCAATCATCCACAGAGTAAAATACTATCACACATAATTTAAGGAATCATCCAGAAGTTTCCTGTAAAATTTTATTAAGGGTAAACATAACGCACATTATAATCTACAGATTCATAGATAGGGTTAATTTAATTATTTTATGAAAATACACTTTTTGGAAGTTATGCTTTGAAATATTAAAATGAATTATTTGTTTGAGCCCATACATACGCAATATGAATATGAATAAATAATTTTGTCCATATAAAAACTCAGTTCTTACAAGAAAATCATACAAATACAATACTGGATTGAATTATCAATACAATATTGATATACATAAATACACCTCATCTGAATATAACTGACCCCATCTAATTACACCATGTAACATATCTCATATTTCGACAGTTAAAGAGATATTTGAAAGTTCTATAGTTCAATCCCACTGAAAGCTGAAAATGCGTTGCTAAAGAAATTCCATGCAAATAACATGACATATAATTATAACAGAATTTCCGCTTCACTAGAAGAATAATTTTTTGAAGTAGGTAATGAACAAACTAATAATTAATTATGTTTTAATGTCTCTTTATTCAGAATACCACCATACAGTGATCCTTAGTCAGATGCTACACCCGTAAATGACTTAAATTACCAATGTAAACAGTATTGTTTATTACTTCTCATAATCTATGGCAACTTACAGAAGTCGTAAGTGGTGTAATTTTTTGACAGGTCTAATTGTGCCTGCGCACTTGATAAGTTGAGACGCTTATCGTAACTTCACAATTGTGCCTAAATGCTCCGATGCTAAACATTAAAAAGATAGTTTTTTTTTTCCTCAAAAAAAATGCCATTTTTTATTATTTTAACTAATGTATATGAGTTGATTAGAAATTATCTCCCGAAAATAGTGTAAAAAAATAACATTAGACAAATCAAAAATAAGTACCACAAAAAAATGTAAATGGGAAGAAAATAAATTAACCGTTTATATGGATACTTTTCAGGTGGTAAAAGTGCTTTCCGAAAAGAGCATCACACTTTTCGATAAGCGGTCTAATGTCCAATTCAAGTCGCTTGCTGTCATTCGGATAAAATTAAAGAACTGATGTTGGTCCTCCATTCTTAATTTTAAAACAAAAGCACCTGGATATTTTATTCTCTCAAGCTAACTTCTAATTCAACACTTTCTTTGGGCCCTTTCATCTTTTCAAAATGAGCATCTCTAAATAGTATAAAATAAAGTTGCTATCCGTGTCTGTCTGTTTGTGCACTTAGTTCTTTATAAACTACGCAACGGATTTTGATAGGGGTTACACTGTCATTTAGAGAATTTCTTCCGGAAGGTTTATATATTATATTTATATTTATACTGGTAATTTATATTTGTAGAAAGTAGAGAAAAGTCGATGTTTCAACAAGTCGTAAAAAATATATTTTCGGGCGCTTACATTGCTAACGCTGGCTAAACCTTATGAGATACATCAAAATAATGTACTACTGAATTGTATATCATGAACAGGCCTACAGAAAAGTCCGCGATGGTATATGTCTATCTCATAAGGATAACCTCCAGCAACGCCAGCTAGTTAATCATAAATTGGATGAATGTGTAAACTTACTTGAAAGTATGTAACTTCTTTAAAAATTAAGTAAGCCATATATTTAAATTACGGGTGTAAGGCTAGCTTACCAGCTAAAAAAGAACTAAGTACAAGAAAAATGTAATGCCACTTTGTAGCAGACTCCTAGCTTTACCACTGTGATCAATTGACATTAAATGCACCATACTTACAATATGTATTCATAACTAATAATAACAAACAAATGTTCAAATATTATTTAGAATTTTTTATTTAATTAGGTAGGTATCACAACAACAATAAAGAGAAATATTACTAAATAAAGGTAATTCCTTTTGTTAAGACAGATTTTTTATAAAGCTTATTGAAAAAATCATAATACATAATTGCGCCCTTGAGGTGATTTTGCACAAAAACGGCGCTATACAAGTCATCCAATTATTATTATTATTATGAATAAATAATCTCTTGAATAATTTACCACATTCTTTAAAAAGTTAGTCTTCTAATTATTTTATACCCTTTATTACTCGTATTTAGTATTTTGACTATGATATATTCTGCAATAATATTTTTTTCCTAAGGCACATTTTCAGTTTTGAAACCATATTTGAAAAAATATTAGAAGTTTTATTTCGTGGAAAGATATATTATGAACATTGTACATATATTATATTATAAGACCTTACTTACTTACAAATTAACAATAATAATCATTGGTTATCAGATCATCCAATAAAAGATCGAGAGAGCTACATTTTTGGTGGCAATTTTCATTATGGTAATTAGATATTGAGTCATATTTTTATTAAATTATGTGGTTTTGGATTTTTTATTTATTTTTCACTACCCCATATTCCTTGGCACTCAGTATAAATTATTGTTTTAAAAAGTTGTCTTCCAATATAGTAAATATTTGCTTTTATTGAGCGTGTTATACTGTGTTAAAAAAATACATATTTCACTAACTTGTCTGTCGCTTTAAGCGCTAGTTTATACTAATATATAAACATAAAAAGCAATAAGTCTTCTAACTAAATGCACAGACTGTATAATATAAATTCAAGATTTTTAGGCCACATATATATATTTTTCACAAATCTTTTAATACCGTTGTGCCAGACTTAGGACGGGTTGTTTCGGAGAATTTGAACAATTCATCAAACTTCAACGTTCATTTTCGGGTTCTGTGAAAGTCTTATTCAAGTTCTGTTATTATATCATTGTAGGCTAGTTGCTTGACAAAACTGAAATAAAAACAGAACTTGAAAAAATCTTTCACAGAACTTGAAAATGAACGTTGAAATTTGATGAATTGTTCAAATTCTCCGAAACAACCCGTCCTTAGTGCTTAGTTAGAGGTAATTTCTTTCACACAACCGACCCAAGTTAAAAATAACCAGTTTTAGTTTTCCATGTTTTTTTTTAACACAAATCTTTTTATAATTTCTTAAGACAGATCAGAATAGATTTTTCTCGACAATATTGAGAAATATGTCGAGGGATTAAAATTATATTTTTAATTATTTACAAATGATAAGATTAAAAAGGCCAATGTACACAGGATGCTTTTTTATAATATATATATATATATATGGCATAAAACATATGCAGGAAATTGAAATGTCTGTAATAATAACTTAGTTAACAACACAGACCAAAGAAGCATGACTCGCCCGAACACAAAACCTGGATATCATTTCAAAGAACTGGAGGCAAACTATGTGACAATCTTTTTGTGGAACCTGTACATTGTTGGATTCATTTATTGATCACCGAAAGAGACAAGCCCACGCTTCTTCCCGCTCCGTGGAATTTGGTTTGCTCCCTTCGGCTTTATGGACACGTCCATCTTTTCTTTGGTCAGTGGTTAACAACAATGATTCCTTTTGCACAAATAAAGTATTATACAAATTAACACTCGGAAACAGGAGCAAAAGAATATAAAGATGTCAGTGCTGATGGTGTTCCCGGTAATGCTGATACTTTTCAGGGTGTTCAGCAATATAGACTACATAAATTAACGGAATTATAAAAGCCATCATCAAAGCACATCCAATCAAATGTATCCATTTGATACCAAAATCAGCACCTCTAGTAGTAAATTCTGTTATCAGAGTAGATTCCACTGTTTGTGGATGCGGCCTCTGGTCTATTAATAACGGTGTTGAATTATTGTCCAAGTCTATGTTGTTAGTGGTCACTTGATCAATGGGTATGCTTCTTGGAACATTATTAAAATCTTTACCCGTACTTGGAAATACATTGTCTCCATGCAATGAACTTGCATTTGAATATTTTTGGAGTTTAATTTCTGAAGCGTTTACTGATGCGACTATCAACTTTTGCTGAAAGTTGTCATCACTGGCTAAAGGAATATTTTCTTTGTTGTCTGCAGTGCTTGTGGCCGAGTTGGTCCTGGTGGGAGAGTTATGTCCGCTGGTATGCACTAGCGGCAGGCCTTCAGTTAGCAAGGAATAAGCAGTCACAGGAATTTTTAATACTCGCTTTGCAAATATTTCATTCTCCCTTAAAATGTTATTTGCTCTCATAATCGTCGATACCTGAAAGTTTTTATTATTTTTAATTGGTTTTTGAATGCTCAAACATTATCGCTTATATTGAGATTAGTGCTTAGATACCTAGGTTAGAGTAATAAAATTGATGACAACGAAAACAAACTTTAGATGCAATTTGTATATACATGAAAATATCAGAGAAACTTACAGTACAGTTAAATCGCAAGGCAATTGCTTGTAGAGTATCACCTTCCTGAACTTGTGCTTCAACAAAATGTTGCGGTCTGTGGACCTTTCTTATTGGAAGATCTATATCCTCATCATCACTCGCATCGCTGTACTTTCCATTTCCTATTCTATTATAACCCTGGGGGTCATATCCTTTATTCTTCATCCTTAAAGAACATATCATTTTAATGAAAACATAAAGAGACAATAAATTAATAAAAACTAAGTAAGAAAATAGGGACACTTTTAAAATAAAACACTATGTAGTACTTAGATAATAATGACAAGTAAGTATTTCGGTTTCCAGAAATGGAAGATAATGAATTTTATTAGTTATTTTCGATAAAATTAAAATCGATTGTTCACTTGGCATTGTTGGCACATTGTTATTGATGCGAAAGTTTTTTCTCTTATTTAACCCAAATGATCCTAAAATAAGTACTAGTTAGGTTTGATTGAGAAATAAAATAAAAGCTAGCTTAAAAAAAACTATTTTAATATTGTTATGTCAAAACATGACACGAAAAAAAGACGTCAAATTATCCTTTTTTTAATGAAATAGCTATTAAAATATATTATTTTCGATTTCTGGTCTACATTATTATCTAAATGAGTGATTTTAAAATAAAATGTGCACATTAAGCGTGTTTAATTGCCCTATTTTCTGTATATGTACCAAATTAAGGGCATAATATGATAGGCAAAGTGGTACAATTTGATATAAAACAGGAAACATCGACTAGGTACTACCTTTCGTAAGGAAAGAAATCTTTCTAATTCCATACAAGGTTAAAGAAATCACCTGAATATCCTTGTTAAGGTAATACGCGGGACCTTTCGAAATGAGTTTTCTTGTAAGGACATAGGAAGTCATATTCTAATTAGCTTAGTTATCAAATTGAATGACCATGGCCTGTCACACATTCCAATCTCCTTACTTCCTGCTTATTGAAATCACAAACAATAGTTGTGTTTAAATAACGAAGCACAAAAACTACTCATATTTCTTAATTAATGTCGAATACATCTTATATTACCTTGGTCTAGACTTCATCGTTTATATTTGAATGTTTACAATATACACTTTGTGCTACGTATGACACATTTTGACATATGTCAGAGTCATAGCGTACGAGACATAGATGTCATAGATATACCAGATTTGGAGATCTACGAACCACAGCCAATACGAGTGCTTGCCATAGACAGGCCCTGGACTAGTGATGGGCAGAATCGAAACATTTACATGATCGAAATATTTTAATCGAAACGTCAAAAGAATCGAATAAACGCTTAAATCGATTTAATCGTTCGGACATAACCTTTTTACATATTTGATTGCTTCAAGATCATATTTTCAATTTTATTATACAACAATTTCTTATTTTTTGTCGTATCTTGACAAACTAAAAAAATGTTATAACTACGATGTTAAAAAAAATGTCAAATTGTTATAACTACGATGTAACTAACTAACTAACTAACCATCACGTCGTTCACTAAGATCTGGTCCATGCACCCCCCCACTCATAAAAGAACCTTGCACATCCCATATTTTATCCTTTGTTTCCTTTCTTACCCTTTCAATCAAAATTCTACCATGCAGCTTGCCAACTGAACTTAGCAGGCTAATAGCCCTATGATTCCCACATTCCATACGTGACCCTTTACCTTTGTATAATGGCATGATCACTGCCCTTCTCCAATCTAAAGGCGTGTAACCTTCCTTTAAACGTTGGTTAAAAAGATTGCACAACCATGTGAGAATTATACGGCTACCCCCTTTAAAATATTCAGCAGCAATATTGTCGAAACCGACAGCCTTACCATTCTTCATACACTTAATTGATCTTTCTATCTCATCCATGCTAATTTCAGTAACATTCAGTCCATCATCATTCTGTAATAAAACTATATAATTGTAATACAGGCGAGCTTGCAAAATCTTTCCAAAGTCTCAATTTTAAGCGTCCGCTTCAGCAAACCCACCGACAAAATGAATAAGAAACATTTTTCGGTAGCTTATGTACTCGAATGCAGCGTGGGTAAAATCCCCACCCCTTTTCGGTCGACAGCCAAATGTTGGCTGAAAGTTGACCTTATAAGATATAAGCAGCGACAAAAATAAAAATAAATCAGTTCATCTTTACCAGCAAAACAAGTGTTTTACTTACAAGTTATTCCTGCCCTTCATCTGCCTCACCTCGCCTAGTCTTCTGCTCCAAATCTTCTGGTGTTTACCTCTTCAAGACCAGCCGGCCCTGATAGGAAACCGCTAAACGCCAGGAAGTGAGCAGAGACGACAGCACACCCAGTGCCCAACATTCACCGAGCACCGGGTGCGGGAGGCAAATTGCCATAAACTTTACAACTATCATCATCATCGGGCGTAAAGGAGCATTCTCATCGGTTGAAGACACGGTTTGGACCCGGCGCCCAAATCTACAATCTTGTGCGGACTCCTTTCCAGTACAGGTGAGGTTAATATAGGTTAGGTTAGTGTATGTTAGGTTAGTATAGGTTAGCTTAGTATAGGTTAGGTTAGTTTAGGGTAGGTTGGGTTAGGTTAGGTTAATTTAGTGTAGGTTAGGTTAGGTTAAGTTAGTATTTGTTAGGTTAGGTTAAGTTAGGTTAGGTTAGTATAGGTTTGGTTAGTTTAGTATAGGTTAGGTTAAGTTAGGTTAGTATAGATTAGTTTAGGTTAGGTTAGGTTAGTATAGGTTAGGTTTGTGTAGGTTACGTTAGGATAGTGTAGGTTAGGTTAGTATAGGTTTGATTAGGTTAGGTTGAGTTAGGTTAGTATATGTAAGGTTGGGTTAGATCAGGTAAGGATAGGTTAAGTTAGGTTAGGTTAGGTTAGTATAGGTATGGTTAGGTTAGGTGAGGTTGGGTTAAGTTAGTATATGTTAGGTTAGGTTAGATCAGGAAGGGTTTGGTTTTGTTTTTCTAAATACAAAATTGTTAGAATTTTCATTTTACGTAATTAAAAAAGAATGTTAAAATTAAAAATTTCCCGAATGCAGATAATTGTTTTTTATTTTGATTATGGGGAATCATAAGGTTTAAAAAAAAGTGTTATGTGTGGCCGAACAGATAACCTTTTTGAAGTGATTCGATGATAGTGAAGCATTTCGGTTTCTAAAACAAACAAAAAAACGCGCACAGCGCCGTGTCTCATCATGGTTTTCGGGAATCGGCTACTCCATAGACAAGATCGCATGGATTTTTTTTTTTAATTTTTACAGTTTGTCTTTGACATTTCCGATGGACTCGTTTCGATTCGTTTTCGTTTGTCGCCGGTTGATCGTTGTAAAGTTTTGCGCTGGTTATTATTTTTATTAGGTGAACCGTGCATGTGTGTGGAAAATGATACGACTTTTGTTTAACGTTGACAAGCATTAATTTGATACAAATATCACAATGGTGGCCAATACGCGGGTCATTCAGGTGACCAACATCGCTCCTCAAGCTACTAAGGATCAGATGCAAACATTATTCGGGTACTTGGGCAAGATAGACGATATCAGGCTGTATCCTACCATTCGGGATGTGTCTTGTCCCGTCCAGTCTCGAATATGTTACGTCAAGTACTACGAAGCGTCCACCGTTGGGATAGCTCAGCACATGACTAACACGGTGTTTATAGATCGAGCCTTGATTGTCATTCCTGTGGGGTCAGGGGAGATCCCGGATGAACACAAGGCTCTGGAGATGTCCAGTAATGGTACATTAGTACCGGGTCTGAATCCAACTGAACCTAGGCTACCACCAGAAGTTGTCAATACACTAGAAGGGGTTCCTCCGAACCAGGTTATTCAAACGAACGACCCTCGGCTGCTCGCTAATGGATTACCAAACTACCCTCCATTACCTGCTGCATATGACTCTCGGAAAATAGAAGAAATCCGCCGCACAATACTTATTATTGATGTACCATCTAATATCACAAGCCAACATCTTATTGATTACTTCAGTGCAGCTGGACAAGTCAAGTATTTAAGGTTTTGTGACCGGGATTCAGACAAGCTACGATACGCCCTTGTTGAATTCACCGAGCAGGAGAGTATATTGAAGGGCCTCAAAATGAATGGAACTGAAATAGAAGGCCATATATTGAAGGTAGATTTGTTTTCTAATAGTCTACAAGTTAATAGCATATTTTATGCTTTCAAATTACTTATTTACAGAGCCTTGTGAAATGTTTATTTTCATTTCAGAGGCCGTTAAAGTATTACAACCAAATTAATGTGTTTTTTTTTCTAGATACATCACGCGACCCAAGCTATCTCCAAGCCGCAGACTAAGAGTAACGAAGCTGCCCAGAGGGAGATCGAGGAAGCCATGTGCCGGGTGAAGGAAGCACAGAACCTGATATCTGCAGCTATTGATCCTGTTATTGGAATGCTCTCCAAGGATAAGAGAAGGTTTCTTTTTGTTAATAATTATATTACCCCATACACATTAACCACTCTAGCGATTCGTTGTATATTTACCATATTATTTAATTGGTATCATTCCTCAAAATTTTAATGGAAACATACAAACTGCTTACTGCGGTTTGAAGCCAATGAATCCACCTGGATTTCGCTGTTTATCTCATATTTTTTGTATAAATTTAGCACATTATGACAAGCGATCGCTTGAAATGTTTTTGAAAACTTGCCAAAAATCGCTGGAGTGGTTAAGAGGTATTAAGCCTACTACACATGGATGTGTTACATAAAAAAAATTGTATGTAACAAATCCATCCACTTGTGCCTTCAATTTTATCTCGTTTACTATAAACACCGAAGATGTTCCCGAGTTTGTCTGTAAAATGCAATGAACGTTTGAACACCACGAACTTGATTGGATAAATCCTTTCCATTACCTTAATTTTGTTTAAATTAAAAAGTCAGTTATCTTAACATGGTTATTCATATTGAATAAGTTGAGAATAAAATGGGTATACAATATCAAAGATGGCGGCATAGTCCATCCGACCCCAATTTACAAGTAAAATAAATGTTTTGATTTTTTCAAAACATAAATGTTTAGTTTAGTTGCCCTAGTAAAAATGCCAACTTTGATATAATACCCCTGAAAATATAGTATTATCGTTTAATAACTTCAATTGTTTTATAAATCATTTAGTTTGTATGAAGATTGTATAACCGATGTATGCCCGACATGACTACCACATCTCCAGTACATTTTGCAGGACGAGGTCCCGATCTCGCTCGCGTCGCCGTTCACGTTCCCGTCACAGATCTCGACGCTCACGATCTAGGTCACGGCAGCGGTCACGCAGGTCGCGCTCCCGGTCTCACAGACACACCCGCCACCGATCCAGGTATTTGTGTATCACTTTAATTAATTATATAGTAGATTCTGCTTAATTGGGACACATATTGTCCCAAATAAACCAAGTTTAAGGTAGATAAAAAAAGGTATTACTTATTGAGCTTTTTTATATGTATAAATATTACATTTACGGGTTCTCTCAAATGCATTTTATACTTTACTAATTTAAAAAAATTTATTTGTGCCGAGGAATTATACCCTGTCTTGTGTTTTTGTAATTGCAATTTTTTGAGTTGCAATTGTACAAAATCGTAAATGCGATTGACATCTATAAGCGCGGCAGTGTACTACGAACTGAAAATGTTGACGAATGCCGGCGAAAGTTTATTTACTGAGACACTTTTTGCATGCACTTCAGATCAGATCACAATTTGTCCCAATTAAATGGAATAGTGTCCCAGATAACCCAAGTAAATCGGTATTGTTCCTTGGCTTTTGACCAAATAACCGGCTGTCCCGATAAACCGGTATACCAATGAAGCTGAATCGACTGTATATTCAATATTTTCCTTGGCCTTTGACCCAAACAACCAACTGTCCCGATAAACCGGTGTACCAATTAATCAGAATTGACTGTATATTCAAGTTTTTTGGTGGTGGAATAATTCGTCGAGTAAAACCTCAAATTGTAATATTTAATCATTAGTGTCACTCTCAAATGAAAAATGTGAAACAGATTTAGAATCTTGTAATCATACATAAAGATAGCATTAAGAAAATGAAAATAATGTTGGTAGTTCTTTAGACAAAGTATGATTCAGTTAAAAATGATGCAAGTTGATATGATCATCAGTAGTCAGAGCAATGCCCCGGTAAGGCAGAGGTCCTGGGGTCAATTCCCAGAGGGTTTAGTGATTAAATTATATATATCTCTGGAATAATGTAATATTTCTCTTCTCTAGTAGATCACGCTCCCGAAGACGCCGCACCAGGTCCAGATCTCAGGACAGAGGGAAGAGTTCCAAATCTAAACGCGATCGATCCAGGAATAGGGACAAACCAGATAAGGATAAAGATAGAGATCGAGATCGTGATTCAAGGAAAAAAGATGATAAGAAAAAGATTGTTGCGTCTCCAGAAAAAGAAATGTCCGTAGAAAAGAAGAGATCGTCATCCACGGAACCAGTTAAAGAGAAACGCAGATCCCGTTCCCGAGATAAGAAGTCTCGTGAAAAGAAACGCTCCAAATCTCGAGATAGGAAAAGGTCACGGTCAAGGGATAAGAAAAGGAGCAGGTCTCGAGGGAAGCGCAGATCTACCACTAAAGACAGAAAAAGGTCTCGTTCACGGGAGAGGAAACGTTCTCGGTCTCGAGATCGTAAAAGATCTAAATCTAGAGATCGAAGAAGGTCTAAATCAAGAGATCGGAGAAGGTCCAAGTCAAGAGATGCCAAGCGGTCAGAATCAAAAGGCAAGATCATCAAGAGGAGGACTAAGTCACCTAGCATAGACAAAAGGAGGGATAAAGAAGATATTCCCAAAGTGGCCCGCAACTACGATGAGGAAGAGCGAGGCTTCGAGGCAGAGAAGATTCCTCGCATATCTGAGGAAAGGAGCGTGTCTCCCGAGGCCCAGAACAAGGACTCTCCTGATAACATGGATATTTCTAATTCTCCTTAAACATTATTATTTTGTCAGTCCAATGAGTGAAGGTTTATTATATTAGATGTTAAACTTGTATCGAGTCCATTGTAAAAATAAACCAATTTCATGAAAACAATCAGATTTGTTATTACATATTTATAATTTAACAGGGTTGAAAGAAAATGAAACTCCCAGTACAGATTTCATCGAATGAGTTGGATATATATTTCTAATAAAAAGAAACATCTATACAACAGTAATAAACAGTAAATGCATTTATTATTCCATACAACTTCCACACAATTTCATTGCACTTTTAATTGGAAAGCTACTAATTATATACAAAATAATATCATTATAAAATATGTTCACAAATTGATAAAAATTCATAGAGATTATATTATAAATATCTGCAATCTCACTCAACTAAAGTTGAACTAATCAAGTTGGCTTGGTAAAAAAATGTTACAAATAAAATACATACAAGATTAATAAATAAATAATTATGTAAAACATTTATATTAATTGTATAATAATTGAAACTTTAACGTCTAGTGTGATTTATGTATTAAATCTAAAATGTTGCATAGTAACTCTTTATACCGAAACTAACTGGCCGAATTCAGAGTAGACTAAAGATATCCTGTACGGAGGAGGAATGTGGGATTATTAATACGTACATAGGTAGCGATAAGTCAATGTGTAGAAAGATACACAGATAGGTCAATGGTTAAATGGTTAAATGACTTCCCACAAGCCCTGACAGCAGCGTCTTGCGGTTTCCCATGCAACATTTGAGTGGTCATTAAAAGCTTAATAAATGCTCAAGCTCCATCACAGTTAATGTAGTTTTGAGACTCCCGCATGACTTGCCGGAGTCCCAAGCGTCCCAACTGATCGCATCACATGTTGTCGAAGCTCGCCTGCCAATTGTCTCTCCGGGGCCTGTCCGACGCCGTGCAATTGAAGAAGTCATCACCGTCAAAAGGGTCGCTCTCTCTAGAAAATATATTTACAGATTCTGATTTCTTTATGTCAAGCTCTACTTTAGGTCTGTTTTTATTGCTCAATTTTTGACTGCGTCTATTCTCCGGTATTCCTTCTTTGCCGGAACCAAAATCAAATCCGACCATCTTTTCAGTTCTTTCTTCTTTTGTCAAGACATGCAATTCTTCTCCTTCGTGAATGGTTTCTTTCCTTGTGTCTCCGTTGGTGTCCAGAGCCCTCAGGATTCCATTTCTGGGCTCGGGAGAGAAGTCGTCTTCGAAGAGTGACGGAGCGGGGGGCGGTGGGGAGGAATGGCGCGGGCGGGGAGAGGCAGGAGACCCAGAAAGATTCTCCGAACTTAATTCTTTATCGTATTTAAATCTAAAATTTGACACTCTGGCTGACATCGGAGATTCCTTTTCCAGACTAGCGTAACTGTCGTATTTGGAAGCTGTCATCTTTTTCGTCAGACTGACATTTTCCACAAAATCATTTTCGAACGGGGAGTTTTGTGATTTCGGTGAATCTTTTTCTGAGAAATCATTCGAAAATCGGAAGCGCGTTCCATTGTTTTTGGGGGCAATCGGGGAGTCAATTTCCGACTGGTTGAAGTCGTCAAAGAAGCGATGGCGTTGGCGGTTGCGTGTGGTAGGAGAGAGAGGCGGCGGTGGAGACGGGGATCGGTCGCCGGCAAAGTCGTCTTCGAAGGGGGAGCGGTGAGAGGAGCGCTGCGAGGGCTGTGGGGGGCGCTGGGAGGCGGGCAGGGGCGCGCGATGGCGCAAGGGCCGCACGCGCTCGCCCTCCCCGCTGCTACCGGAGCGCCGCCACCCTCGGCTGCCCATGGTGGAACTATACCGGCTGGTCGGCTCCTCAGACTGCCATGGGGGCTCTCCTCTCCTACGTCCTTCTCTTCTTCCCACAGTACTGTAGCCCCTCTCTGCAAATAAAATAATGTATTAGTTACGCAATAAAATGAGGCATCCAAACATTCAAATTTGTCTTTTAATTCTGTATTTAAATTATATATTTAAAAAAATAATGTTTATATTGTGCCTAAACGAATCCAAAATGTTTGATTTTTTGGTTATCCTCCCGGAATTATTATTATAATTTTTAATTGTATATTAAATAAAAAGACTGTGTTTTTGGAATTCTTAAGTCAATGAAATTTTTCCATGTTTTAATTAAAAATGTTCGTGATAAGCTTTTTTTCATATTTAATAAAATATTGCAATATTAACATATATTTCAAATCTAAAAGGTAATTTTTCTAAAATGGTATTAATTTTTACGACATAATAGAATTGAAGAAATATAAAGATCAATTAAAATACCTTAGAAATATTCGGTAATTTAATGAGAAATTATAATTATTTCAATTTTATACAACAGATAAATAACTGATGGTTGTGTATCTGTTGTATATATATTTCTATGAACTATTTCATGTCAGTTTCTATATAAATAAGGATTTCACATACACAGTCGTTTATCAATTGAATAAAATTTTCAACACGTTTTTAGTGAGGCTGTGAGCATATATAAATGCTATAAGAAAGTAATATAAGAAATTCATAAAAAATATTTTTCTGAAATTATGAAAATAATATTAGAGAAATACTAATATAAAACATTTATAAATGTTTTGTGTGAAACTGTTCTTATAAGAATACAATTCAATTTCAAGAACTCCATTTCAATGTCAGAATCGTGGCTCTCTTGCGTGATTAATAATGCCCTTAAATATAATATTCTATGAAATGTATTTATAAATGTAACTCAATTTTTTATATTACAATAAAAAAATCTATTTTTAAAACTCCACACAACAAAACACCTACCGATCACGCAAATCTCCATGGTTGGCGATTTTATGTCACATGCTTTTCACGAGGGTGCGTCAGAGGATGTCAACTTATAAACAATATTATATGAACATTAAAAATATAGAATGGGTGGCAGATGATGAGGAACTAATGATAAGAGCTCATTGAAAGATTAGTACCGGACTTACCGTCGGGCCTCCGCCGGTCGTCGTGTGACCAGCCGCGATCCCTTCGCCTTTCCGCCTCCCGGCTGCTGGGCCGCCTCGAATAGCTCCCCTCTCCCGACCACCTGGAACAAACAAACAAAAAACAATGTAAACATGTAAGACATTATATTATATATAATAAGTTCTTACCCCGATGTCTCTTATCCAATTACCTGACTACCCAAACAATCACTTTATAGCCATATTGAAAAAGAAGAAGTCAAAACAGTGACATTAGATCAAGGTTCGTAGAAAGTATAATGTACTTAACAAACAGGGGGTATAACTCCGATCGAAAATTGGAACCGAAGAATAGACACAGTAATCTCCATTGCTTGTGACGTCACGTAATTTACTAACCACATCCACCGATGAAAAACTCTGAATGTCTGTAGAAAAACTGTTGACAGCTTTCGAGATTGGTTGGAGTTAGATCGTTGAGTGCTGGCTGAGTGGTGTATATCTATAGTGGTTTGATATGTTGAAATTGATAACACATCTGCCCTGATGATGGACACTGCAATGCTGTCCGAAACGTTGGCTAAAGAAGGAGTTAGCGCAACACGGCATAACACCCCAAAAACAAATAACAAAAAAAACTTTAAAAAGTAAACAATGAAAGCAAAAGTACCTATATATTCATTTTATTGCCACCGCAAAACCACTGACACAAAAATTATAACTTTTCGTTATAAAATCGTTTATAACCTCTTTATTTTTCTCTCTTGTAACATAAACTAATTGTCACTTTATTTGAATACGTTTGTCATGATTCAATGAATTGTTTGCGATTACTTCAATATGATATACACAGAATTTGACATTTTAAATTATTCCATGCAAATTACAACAATGACAATTTCGCGAACATTCCATTCGAATTCGAATATTCAAGTTCAAGATGGCTATCGTTTATCACACAAAAATCTTTCGACTGACATTTTTTCACACTCCCTCTAATACCTTAATAATCCTAGGTCGTAGATATCTCTATCTTACTGCGGTCATGTCCGAAAACACCTTAAAAATACATTTTGAATGATACTAAGCATACGTCAGATATGATAGTGTTTACCTCCTTAGCCTCTGTAGCAAAGAGAAAGAAAGGAGATTGGTTTGGGATAAAATTTGATTGATTAAAAAGTGACCCATGCTAGGACATGTAATAGCTTCTCATTTGGACGCTAGATGGCACTGGAACGAATCGAAAAAACGTATGAATCTGCACGAATAGAAACTAAATTAACAATCGGGTAGTTTGTTAAATCCTTTTTTTTATATTAATACTATTGCAGCATATTTTTGGGAGGTCAGAAGAGCCGCCACTGAATACAAGTGGCGTCAAGCGACTCTAAATGTATTTGCAAATGATTTATTTATACATTAGAAATAGGTATAGATAAGAGTTTAAATTTCTTAGATTTAAATTTAACAATAATAGGTAATAAAATAGATTTTAATATTTTCCGTAAAAATACGTACACTGATATTGTCATACACAATTCATCAAATCATCCCTTTTCTCAAAAAGTCGCAGCTTTCCATTCTATGCTTAATAGATTAATTTCGATTCCTTTGTCGGATCCTAATTATATCTCAGAATTAAATATCATAAAACAAATAGCATCTAATAACGGCTATCCTAATAAATTGATAGATGAAATACTAAATAAAAAAATTAAACATAAATTCTTTAAACTTTATATTTATCCTATTTATAAAGATACAAACAAACAATGGCGTAGAATTCTATTTGTAGATAATGATACTTCCAAAATTATAAATAAAAACATCCCCTTCACTATTCAACCGGAGTTTTATACGAATAACAAATTAAAAAAATATATTCTTAATAATAAAGATATTGATAGTCAAACTAAAAAATCAGGTGTTTATAAACTCAACTGTAATGATTGTAATTCCTTTTATATAGGAAAAACTAATAGAAACTTTGAGATCAGAATTAAAGAACATCTTAGGGCTTTAAAGGGAAACTGTGAATCAGAATTTGCGGATCATTTATTAAATAACGACCATACTTTCGATATTAATTCAGGTTTTAAAATACTACATTCTGGTTACAAGGTATCTCAAATCAATAATTTTGAAATCTTAGAAATAAGAAAACACGTGAATATGAAAGCAGATATTATTAATAAACAAAAAAAATTTATAAACCCCATTTTAAATATTTTCCCAATTACCCGGTCTTTCCCGTCTAATGACATTTTAATTCCTACTTTGAATAACCCTCCCCCACTCTTACCCCTCCCCACTCCTTCTACCTCTTCTTTCTAGACCTAATTTTAATTATAACTTTAGTATACTTGTGCTCCTGATGAAGTGAACTTGGTTCATGAAACATGTTGAGATTTTGTATCGAAATAAAGTGATGTAAACAAAGTTATTTGTGTTTTAATTAAAAAAATAAATAATGCCATCACAAAGTGAAAAGCAGTTAGAAGAAGTTTTCTTCGAAAAATTATTTATTTATAACATAAAGTAACATTATACTAATTATTATATTAAAACTAATGTTCGGAATAAAAGGGAAAAATCCCAAGAATATTTGCAGTGTTACTTTTACATTGATGATGTTGATTTCTTCTACACTGATTATATTGCTTTTGTAGACATTCAAATTGAAAATTTAGCAAACTAGGTATCATAACAAGGATCTGAAAGGGAAAGTATTGAGAATAAGTTTATTCATACAATGAGTCGCACAGGATACTCTCAGCATTGCCTTGGTAAAATTAGTGAAAGAACACTATTCGGAGTCGAAACGTTGCTTAAAATGGCTTTAACCGTATTTGGTGACTGTATGTGAATAGCCAGGGACTTTTCAACCTTCCTTTTCCCCATTTTCTTCCCCCCCCCCATATCGAAATAGCCCAAATTATTTTCATCCCAGCTTTTTATTTTTTATTTAATCACTGTACATACATACAAAATATGATTGTGAATATATGTAGGGTAAATTGTATTTCTTAGTCCTCCTCACTAGGGTAACCTGTGCTGAGGTGGACTAAAGTTATTCATTTCTATTTGTATTTGTTTTCTATGTCGTTTTTAATGTTTTTTTCATTAATCTCTTTCAGCCATATTTTTATTCTTGATTTGTAAACATTAAAATTTTCTATTCGCTTTATATCAGGGGGAAGGATGTTGAGGAGTTTTGTGATTTGATCTAGTCTGATGAATAGGGGGTATTTTAGAGGATTCAGTATTATTGAATAGTTTCAATAGCATATATTATACATTTGGTACATCAAAGCTATATGAAAAGATACAATTTATTTATAATACTACATAATTATACTGAAAGAAGCCAAATTTTAACATGGATTATATGTACATATTTCTTTAACAAGGAGGCCCCAAGGAAAATAATTTCTCTGAGGGTCTTGTGTGGAGGGTCTTTTTGAGAAGATGAGAAGATGAATCTATCAAATGGACCGGCCGTTTCTGCACAGTCATGGATTTTGGGGCTCGAGACTAGAGGTGGCTGCCGAATTTAACAGCCACTGTGGTTAAAAGTATGTAATGGTGATGTATTCAAGAGTGACCGGATAACTCATCAAAATGACAATTCAACACACCTATAAAAGTGTTATGAAAAGTGATGAAACAAAAACTAGGTTAACTCTTTGCACGCGGCCGTATCAACTGTTGTTACGGCAAAAAGTCCATACTCACACGCGGCTGTATCAACAGTTGATACGGAAACTTTGAATGCCGATATTCCAGCGGTCTTTTGACATAAATTTATTTCCCGCTCGCTTGAACATTCGTAGAACTATCACGATGCTGACATCTACAAGAATTTCTCGAAAATAAAATTGTATTTTATTAAAAAACATCGATAATCAAGTGAGCCTCTTTGCGCCTTCGAGTGCTATAGTTTAAAATTTTGTCAACAGATGGCGTTAGTTCAATTTTGTTTTTAAAAAGTGACAAAATTTAAGTGTCCAGTTTTAGAAAAAGTTTTCATAACAAAAAATGATAAGTGCTCATGGTGTTCCACTTGTGTCTATCAACGCAGTGGTCTAAGTACACACACGCCGAGTGAATGGCGGGACCACATTCAAAAGATACGGTACGTCTTTGTATGAAATTTTATGATTTTGTTTTTATAAACATCTAAGAGTGTTGACACACGAGGATTTGTTATCATATTGTGGAGAATAATCTGTTCTGTCTATATAGTCCAATAAATCATGCCAGAATGCTATAATTTGACATTTAATTGCGTGCATAGGTATTTAAAAATATGTACCGCGTACAGGTATAGATAAAACGGAGCAAATTAACGCGTTCAATAGGTTACATATTATGTAACCATTGTGAAACGTTCACTATAAAGTAGAATAATGAATGTGTGTACTCACTCGTCATCGTCATCATTTCTGGGAGGAGAAACAGGTCTACGTCGTCTATGGCGATCTCTCCCACTGCCCGAGTCCCTCCTCTCCCGGGAACCTACCGAGTCCCTCCTCTCACGGGATCCTGCCGACTCGTGTCTGCAACACAACAAATCATTATTATTCATTACTACTTTACATCGGTTCATCCTACTCATTTATGGTAATGTACTAAAATACAAAAACAGGCATCAGTTTTTTTTACACCAGCAATATTATTTTTGTGAATAACTAAGCATGCTCCCAACTTCACATTTTGTGCGTCCATGTACCTTCCCCCCGCCACCCGCGCCTGCGTTCATCGAGGACACCAAATGAAAATGTGCGCACGCCAGTGGCGGGCTGTGACTTTTGAGAGAGCTACAGTGGTAAAATCGAAAAATATGATATTAATGATATAGCGGAAAATATATTTTTTTAAATTTCAATTTTTTGTATGAAGATTTTCAGGATTCTTTCAGTTTGGGGAAGCGCAGCATCAATGAAAGCAGAAAAAATTTAAATTTAAAAAATACACATATTTTAAGCTGCAACATCATTTTCTATTTTTTTTCGATCATACCATCTGGCTCACTGAAAAGTCATGGATATTTGCATTTTTTGATGAGTAAAAAATTTTTATCACCGGTCCGAGAGACCGGGGGTAGTTAGTATGTTTTAGTTGCAATTTGAGTGTTTATGTATAAAGCTGATTATCAAATTTATGAAAACTAGTAACGAGAAGTTCCTAATTTATGTTCATAGATCTCATTTCCCAAATACATTGATTTTTTCCTTTTTTCTTGAGTTTATGAAGAGATTTTGATGTATCTAAGAAATACGGTTGATTTATTTTTCTACAAATTTAATAAATAGTAAAAACTTCAAAAATAATTAGTTTTATTTCCAATTATCTCCCACTGCTATAGATTTTTTTCGCCGACGTCTCACACACCGAGGGTAGGCAATTACGTGACTAAAATAGGGGGTAGCTATGACGCTAAGAGTTAAATGCAGGGATAATACAAATTATATTTTAGACAGAGATGTGCAAAATGGGTACCCAAAACCATTTGAAATGCAAAATGGAAATGGGTCAAAACTTTTCCATTTGAAAATGCAAAATACCTATTTTCAAAATGTATTGAAAATGCAAAATGGTTTCTCAGGTCAAACAATTAAAATAATTATAGAGTTTTTAAACAATTTTGTCATTTAACAATGGACATCAATGTAGAACATATTACATGATGGTAAATCCAAAAACACCACGACTACAGATTATGAAACCACAAAAAATTTGCACGGGACTAATGTTGCCAACGTAAAAACATAGAAACTGCTATCTAACATTTAATACTACAGCGTCATGGCCATGTTCAGTATTTGAATCAGTAATTTTTGTAATGGTATCACTCAATTGCCAGGGCTCCTACCAGGGAGCAACTTGACAAATGTAAATTATCTCTCATAGCGAGGTTGAGGACCGACTGATATTTGGGGCTGATGAGTGGAGAAAGTAGGAAGAATGTTGCAAAAAGCATTTAAAATGGAAAATGCATTGAGAAAAGCATTTAAAATGCAAAATGGTTTTTAGAAAAGCATTTAAAATGGAAAATACTTATTTTGCATTTCCATTTGAAATGGATTTATTTTAAATAAAGCACATCTCTGATTTTAGAGTATCTAGTTTGTGGAGTGTGGGGTAAGAATAATGGGTACTGTAAATGGTTTATATATTATAGTGTTTGTGTATCTCTTATATTATTGTGTTAAATTAAAAAAAATACAGCATCATTATATTTGATTAAAATGGTATTGTTTTTTCTTTGATTTGTTGTTGTGCATTAAGTTTAGGAAAAATTGTGTATCTTTTGTTTTGATCCAGACTTTATTATGTGTCGGTGTAATAATAGATATAAGTACCTTTCTCTGTGGTAAGACCTCGGGGGTGGTACATGATCTCTGGGAGGAGGGGGGTCTTCTTCCCAGGGAGATACGTCTCGTGAGGATGAAGATGTCTGACCTGCTAGCAAACAAAAACATCTTTTATAACTAATTTTAAAAATGTTAAGCTCAGTGGTTATAACACTACGTTCCTTAGAGGAATCATTTCTAAGGGACAGCAGTAGAGCTCAGATGAATCTTTGTTGTAAAGAAAGATGCATGTAAAATTTCCACAGGCAGTGTCCCTTTAGTAGTCCTACCAGTTCCTTCAGTGAGTTTCTGTCCATATTGAGTAGTTGCCTGGTTCGTCTAGGTTCTAGTCCGTTTATGAGTACTTGGTGTGCCCTCTCCCATGACGGGTACTCCCAGTGCCGGGATTTGACCCACCTTTCAATATGTATTTTGGTGTGGCAAGCTGCTATTCCTACGGCTGGCTTGGATTCCGCAAGCGTTTCTTTCGCCTCTTTCCTTTCTACTCCATCAGCCCACTCATTGTCCTCAATTCCTTTATATCCTGGTACACAGACCAGGGTTATTTTATTGATAACAAGTTGACATATTAAAATTGAAATCTTCTGAACTCAATGAGAATATCTTAATTAAAAATGTTCTTTGGATAATTGTTATACAGGTAATTAATTATTCGCTATATTCATAAATAAACCATAGACAAAATGCATTCAATAATTCGCTAAAAATCTGCCTCAAAACAGGATGGCCTCGTGAGGCAGGTTATGTCTGACTCTAAATATACTATGTAATATGCTTTATTACTCTTCTCATAAGTAATTATTATCTATTAATGTTATTATTTAAACTTAACACAAATAATTTTGGTAGATAATATAAAGAAATCTTAAAAGTATAATGAATTTGTAATTGACTGAGCGTAGTGAAGCCTATTCAACTCGACTACTTTGCATTTCGTCTGTCTGTAAATTTGTTTGTTCTGGGTCCGGTCAGAACGCACTCATGCACTCTGGGGCACAAGCTGTCAAATCAGAATAATCAAAATTATCCGAAGACTACTTGTTCACAGAACTAATAATTGTAATATTTTTTGGATTAAAAAAATATAATCCAAAAGAATATTGCTATGAAATAAGGGGTATAATAACACATTTCGGCCGGGAGAGGTGGTTCTACCCGTTCAGTCGATTGATGCTTAATGCCGGCAAGGGTAGTTTTACCTTTTACGCCGGCTTCATTTCAATGGCAGAAAAGACGGAATTATTCAATGTTTTTATATTAATATTATATACCAATCTCTTTATAAAGGTCCCAACTATATGTACATAATTATCGAATTGTAATGCAAGTCTGTTTTTTATATTTATTTTCGGGCCTTTCGTTTACATCAGAATTCAACAAAAGGATAGTATATTATTTGTTATTGAAATAATTCAATTCCTGGAATGAGGGTTTTTATGACCGTGAAACCCGATTCGAATCTCTTTCTCTGTTCCGCACCCACTCAACTCTTGTGTGCAAGCGAGCGAGAGAAGTCGGGCGTATTTAAAGAAAGCCGGTATGAGCAAATACCGATAGGCGGACCGTAATAAACATTTTACAAGGTTAATTGAGTTGCATTTCAAATAATATTCGATTTTCGTTAAGCGCTTGTTATATGCCAGCGGATTTTCTCAAACTGTCAAAATCTCTTCATTTTTTTGTCGCTAGAGGGCGGTAGTTGTACATTAATGAAGTTGTCAAAATACAACGTCAAATGTGCGTTCATCATGTCGCCAACATCACGTACGCAATCGGAAATCGGAAATATTAAGTAAAACAAACAGCTTAGTAAAAAGGTATGACTTATTTGCAGATCCTACTATTTTGGTAAAGCATTTACTTTGACATTTTTTTATAAATGTTTATCATTCACTTGCTGTTGTTAAATCTAATTAGATTTGAACGGCTTTTGGCTTTACGAATCGCATTTGAGAAACATTTCCTATACAAAGAAAGGTTGTTTTGCACGGTGTTCGGAAACTCGTGGTATAAACGGTATAACTTGTGAATGAATCTACCTTTCATTTAAAGTCAATTTTGGGTTATGATTTTTTTTAATTTGAGCTTTCGTTTTCGAGAAAATCGAAGGCGGATTTATTTGGTAGATTTAAAATTTTTATATTTGATAGAATATAATATTGACCTTGAAAAATAAAAGAAAGTTTTTTTAAAATTTATATATTTGTTAAATTATACAGTGTTAACTAAACAATAATCTGTTTTAACCATGGCAGTAGCTATCGTGCAAGGCATACTAGTACTGTATCAAAATATAACTAGCTGTTGGAAATAATAGTTGTATTCATTTAACGACCAACGCTATTGAAAAAAATTACGTCAATGGGTTGAAATATAATACCTAAATACAAATATTACTCAACGAATCCACGATTCGACCTATTGTTTAAGATGTATTGACGCGTAATAAATATATGAAATGGTGAATCATTTAAATTTACTGAATTTAAAGTTACTGTTCTTTATACAAATAGAACGGCGTCATATGCGCCTCACAATTTTTGCCTCATTTGGGTGTTTAAAATGCTACCTGGCTATTATAGACTTGGAGGCCTTGTGTTTTCTCGGTAGGGAAAAAATTGTTTCCTAAAAAACCCTTATTATTTGGAACTTTACAACACAATACATAGATAGAATACCTTTGATTTGACAAAGTGTGAATGGTTACGTGTGTATACGCAGAAAGGTGATATAATCGTAAATTTACTTAAAAAGTTTTTTTTGTCTGTTTAATCTAAAGATAAAAAAAACGGTAATAAACTTGTTTACTCCTTATATTAATACGCCTTACCATGTAATGTCGGAACAGTGAAAAACTTGACTTGTTATTTTAAAATTGCCGATTTTACCAAACTAAAAATGATTTGGCGTGAGATGATAATTTTTGGTTTGATTACCAAACGCGCCATATGAAAAAATGTTCACTCTCACAACTGAATCAGAGCGACAGTGAATTCTCACACACACTTGCATAAAGGGCACGCAAATCAACATCGTGACGTTCGTGCTAACGGTTAGGAAAAGGAACGCACATTGAATATTGTATTTTATGCATTTCAAAGAATATGACAGTTCAAAAAATACAATGCGACAAATTTATGTGAAAAAAGAGTATTTGTGAGTACTTACCGTTTTTGTAGCTTCCTTAGATTATTGCAATGCTTTAAGTGAGTCGGTATTCTACTTTTAGACCCAGAAATGAAACATTTTGATGGCATTTTAGAAATATATACGCCGTGAAACAGGGAGCAATAGTTTCACCACCGTTATCGGGGGCTTCTCTCCCGTAATGAGTAAAAGACCGTGAAATGTGTTGAAAATTTGGTGCAAGATAAAGTATTTATTTAATTGTTAATATCCACAGATATCATAACGATAATAAGAGGCCGTACTTCTACAGATGTGTGTATTATACAGGGTGTATCGGCACTAACCCGACAAACTTTAACCAGCTATTCCTTAGCACATTTGGAGTAAAAAATGTTATGGGCACTTTGCTGTCCGGTAGCATTTTTTTTTCAATTAAAAACAAAAAAATTTAAAATTTCCACACTACATCACTGTCATTGGCATTGCGTTTCGTGTTAAACAGCTGTTATAAGCAAGTGTGTCAAAAAGCGTCTTCGCTCTTTCGCACACACTAAATAATAATAGTTAAAAATGAGACGAATGGTGCCGTGCTATTTCGTTGTGACTGTAAACGTGCGCCAATATAGGTACACACGTGCATTATTCAACGGAATTCGAATAAAATATTTGCCAGATGGGTTTTCAAACTTTATCAAAGGATAAAACAGTGGTGACATGTGGTGAAAATATTAATAATAAATTTTTTATTAAAAAAAAACGTTACCGGACAGCAAAGTGCACATAAGATTTTTTACTC
Organism: Hesperophylax consimilis; assembly: GCF_061612785.1. Lineage (NCBI taxonomy): Eukaryota > Metazoa > Arthropoda > Insecta > Trichoptera > Limnephilidae > Hesperophylax > Hesperophylax consimilis. The sequence goes on from NC_142848.1 coordinate 13,213,085, forward strand.
CAAATATGCTAAGGAATAGCTGGTTAAAGTTTGTCGGGTACGTGCCGATACACCCTGTATACATATTTTAAATTAAAAATATTGTGTAAAACCGTTATTAATGCGATAATCATGGATCGAAGTTTTAAAAGTGGGTTGTATGGTGTATCAATGTTTTTATTTTTTATAGTCGAATGCCTACAACAACTACAAAAAAAAAATAGGCAGACTGAAAAATAATAGTCCATTAATTGGTATCAAAAAATATGAAGTCTGAGAATGACATAAGAAATGTAGTATTAAGCCGTTTTAGAGAGCCGTTTTCCAGCAAATCACCATTCTGCCTTATAACCCACTCTTAAGTACTTTTATAGCTTGGCTTGGGTTCGCTGAGTTACTAGGTAGAAAGTTTTATTATTTTTGAAGATATAGCGATTTAAAACAAATTAAATAAATTCGCGTAGGACCTTTATTTTCGCCCGGAGTCAGGGTAGCGCCAGTACAAAAAATACCTGGCCGAAATGTGTTAATATACATTCCTATTCTTCTTTGATAAATAAATACCTAAAAATATATATTGATGGTTGAGTGAACTAACAAGAAAATGGTAAGGGGTAATGATAAGATAGGAAAAATAGTGAATTAGTCCAAGATTAGAACTATCAGTCTCATGGACAACGATGAAGAAGAGCAACGAAGTGTACAAAAAATAATGGGCAAAGACTCTTACGTGTCCGCCACATCTTGATGTTTCTCCTTGTTCTGCGGTGATGTGTCTCGTGGTGCAGGGGCGGGGGGGACTCCTCCGAGGACCACGGGGAGCCCCCGCCCCGGCTGCCCCCCCGGGGCCCTCCTATCAGCACCCCGCCCCCTCCACCGGCGCTGATGGGGACGGAGCGGGGATCATTGAGCAGGGCCCAGGCATCACGACTGCGGCGGCCGGCACTCCCAGATTCTACACCACCACCTGGAGGCAATTGTAATAAGTTAATAAATGTACTCAACAAGGTTTAGAGAATAGTGACAACAGAAGGAATGTGCCAGTCCATAGAGTTCGTGAAACTGTTCATGCTCCAAAAAAAGGCCGAATATAAAATTAATCAACTTATATTCCTTCTTCCTTTCTTGGGGAATGTATACATACATCCAATAAATAGACTTGCGCTAACATGAAATCTAGGTATCGTATCAACGAGCTGGAGGCAAAACAAATGATAATATTTTTGGCACCAACAGGCTTCGAGAATGCTTTGAACAAACTACAATGTCAATCGTAAGCTGCATGCCAAAGAGCGCACATTAGTATAACCAGTACCTTGCGCAGAAAAGTAAAGATCGCTAAATTAAGGTAATGGTTTGCAGCACAGTTCATTGTGGGACTTTTCTGCACTGGATCTGGATGTTCATCTTTAACCGAACCACCTTTAAATCAGTTTTCTTACGTAGAAGTAAAATTCTTGTGTAGCGACGCGAAAAATGAGTGAGGTGGGTAAATTCTAAAGTTCTCCTGGGTAAAGTCTAACTTGAAGTGTAAAAAAATATTAAATTTTGGAAACAAGGCCAAACTTTTGCTTGACTGATTTGGGATTCGTAGTTAAGTTTTTATGTAGCAAAGATTTTTTTTTTTTTGAAAATTTCGGTTTTCTTGCATGAAGATTTTCAGAAATTTCATAATCCCAAGGGCAAGCCAAGCGCCTTGGTAATTCGGCGCCCGGAGCGGACAATTGCTAAATTGCGCCCACATAGGGCCGGCCCTGTCTGTTCTATTGGAAATTGACTTCTATAACCAAGATTTTAACAAATTTAAGGCAATATTTCTATGCAGGGGAATGTATGAATGTTATCTACCAGAATTATTCAACGAGGTTGTCTCTTAATTTTTTTTATTTTGATGAAAATGTATTATAGTATTTAAATAGTTAATAATGAATGTAAAATTAGTTTTTCGATATCTCCAAAAATGATGAGGTTATGAGCTTTCAAAGTGAACACTGGTAAAAACTTGGATAAGGCATGGTATCTCATGATGTCACACGAGACATATTTAAGTACAATTCATAATTCGAATGGCAGCGCTGCGGTACCGCCACCAATGTATATCACAAGTTTTTCGGCCGGTTGCAAATATCAACATTTTGACTTCCCGTATCTTCAGTATTTTCATTAAAATTCAAAAGTAGGTTCTGTCTTCAGCATGCTCTAATGAATTATGATACTTTTAAGTTGTTAATTGCTGTAGGAAACAACTTCATTACCAAGCAGTAACATTTAAAATAAACAGTATAATCACCTGTAAGCACAATCTCTGGAGATGATCCACTAGCGATATCACTAATAGACCCAGATACCATAGCTTGAGGGGCGGTCAACTGAGCTGGGGATTTATTGAGTGCGCGCATAGGCTCAATTAGTTTCTCCGGAGTTCTCATAGCTTCCTTGGTGACTAGTGGGGACTTCCGGAATGCATCTTCAGCCGTGACCAGGGATAGAGAGTTATCGATGCAGTCAAAGAAATCAGAATGGTCAAACCCATCTGATTTTTCATCGGATCGTTTTCTCTCTTTAGGAACTTGAAGAGGTGCGCTCATATCCAAATCGTCTTGTAAATCTGCGCTCAGTGGTCGTGATGGTTCGTCCACAGTTGATAAATCTCTCAAAGCGGCGTATCTATCAGAATTTGACTTGGAAATTTTGTGATCACTTTCTTTACCATTGACATCTGAAGCGGCTGTTATATCAATGTCCGGAGTAGGAGATGTACCAGTTTTATGTAGGATGCTAATAACACTCTTAAGTTCTTCCAATTTAGAGTGTGGCACTGATATCTTTTTCACTAAGCCAAGTGATTCAAATTTAATATCACTAAATGGTTCCGCAGCCTGAGTGGGTGCTGGATCACATGGAAGATCAGGTTGGGAGCTGAGGGAGTCAGGCTCCTCATTATTCGGAGCCGTCACATCATTAGGCAAACTTTTGAAGTCTTCCACTTCGATTTCTCTAAACACAGCATACCTATCATAAGATGCTTTGCCAGAACTGTTGAAGGTATCGAAATTAGCTACAAACGTGTCTGAATTTGCAGCAAAATTATCTTCGAAATTGGCGTCGAATTGTATAGAAGATTTGCCTTCCAATGTGTGCAACGGTCGTTCCGCAACTTGAGGAGGTTTTTCAACTGGAGGAAGATCCTTTTTGCTCAACGATATGGGCATAACTATACTAGGGGTTGGTTCTTTGCCTGTCTGTAGGTATTCTCGGAGGTGTCCGGTGAGTTGAACGATGGTCATGCGCGAAAGGATGTCAGCCGGCATGCCGAGTCTGTCGGCCAGTTCGTCTACTCCGCACGTGAGAAGTTGTGCCAGGGTGATATCCAGGCCGGGGGAAGGCGAGGGCGACGGGACAGGGCGGCGAGGGGGGAGGTAGTCCTCTTCCCAAGGCAGGGGGGCGAGGGAGGGCGCGGGGCGACGCCGGGCAGGGAGGGGCAGTGGAGGCCCGCTTTCCCCCCGATCCAACCTCTCGATCGGCTTTTTTGGGGGCAGAGGGGGTGGAGGCGAGGGGGAAGGTTGAGATTGCTGTTGCTTGCCTTGAGGTCGTTGCCTGATGCTGGATTTGCTGTCAGTTGATGGCTGTAAAAACAATAGATGTTAACAGATAATGTTTGTAATTGATTACAAACTTTTCAAAGACATGCATGATAAATTGAAACTTGAACTCACCTGTCTAAGTAATCGGGGTGATTTGGATTCAGGTGGCAAGGAGACTTGTAGGGGAGCGATATCAGAATGCAAAGAAGAAAATGGCAGTATGGTTGGCATAGAAACCACAGGAATATCAATCCTCAATTTGCTCTCTTGATAAAATGGCAGTGGAGTTTCGGTAATTTTTAAGGGCTTAGTATCTAAAGTATCGTGGTCTTTGATCGACGCCCCCACAAAGGGATCTTCACGAAGGGACTCCGCAAATGGGTCAGTATTATCGAAGGGGTCAGTTTCGGCAAAGGGGTCAGAGGTGAACATTGACGGTGCCGTATTTGGGAATATTTGAGGTTCTTGATTTTTGCCTATACTGACTGACCCGCCAGAGTGCCTGCCCACAGATGTGAGGTAGTCAGGCTTGGGGACAACTTCAAATGTAGACTTTGGAAGGGCGGGAGCGGGTTTGGGCTCAACGGCGGGAGGTTTGGCGGGAACATCGGTGGTGACTAGATCCTTGAGAACTTTCTTGGGCGGATTCTTCAGCTCCTGGAAGAAGTGCTTCTTGTCGACGTAAGGCTTGCTGCGACCTGTTCCCAGGGGATCCAGGTCGGTGAAGACATCAAAAAGATTTGAGCTAGATGAGAGATCCGACGGAAACTGAAAATTTAATAGGGAAATAATATTATCACAAAGTTTAGCAAAAAAAATATTGAAATAAATTTGTACTCAGAACAGTCAATCAATGCAAAATAGTAAATTTATATTTGACACAGTGTAAACATTTGCGGGTGGCTCCAAAATAAGTTAGTGTTGATGTACCACAATAATGTTATTAGTGTTCCACGTGTGTTTATTTTGTTACATTCTGTAGTAAATTTGTGATGACATACTCGGACCATCTTGACAGTTGAATGGTTACAATTCTTTTTTTTTTTTTTTTTTTTTTTTTATACACGGTGTCCGGAAACTCGTAGTACAAGCGGGAAACTGGAGAATCTACACCACATGAGGAACCCAAATAAACATAAAGTTTTTTGATTTGAGCATTTTCAAAAAAAAAAAAAAAACAAACAAAAAAATATATTTTTCGGCTATTTCAGGGTTAAAATTTTTTCGTCATTCGATCTGAGACGCGCGCTGCGGCCGACGCAACGTAGAGAAATATACATAGGTACCTTCTTACAATATGTAGCGATGTTCCGATCTCCAATTCAAAACACAAACGTCACATAAATAACACATCGTCACATAAGCACAGTTGTCGTCACATAAGGGTCCGTCTGATTGATTATCGCACTATTTTAATCACGTCGGAGTTAATTTTTACCTCGTTTAAGGCTTGATAAGTCTCAAAATCAAAACATTAAAAACGTACAACTGTTTTCAAACACTCACACTATCAAAACAATAATAACGCACAGTAATCTAATAAATTTAATGTTTGTTAATTAATCTGAAAACAAAAAAGGGTTAATTATAGCTTGTTGACACGTAAATTATGACCAGTAGACAACAACGTTGTTAGCATGTTGTTAGCAAACTGAACTTCGCGAACATATTGTCGCGTGGGTGGCCAAAACACCGGACGTCAGCCATTTTTAAAGCCCATAATAATACGGGTATAAGTCCAAAATTTGAAGAAATTAGTTTTTGATGCAGACTTGAAACTTGAAATAAATTAGGTAAATTTTAGATGTCGCTGTCAATGGTTAATACGCACTTTTTTATTAAAAAATCTTTTGATACACCTTAATTTCGATTACGTAAACTTAAAATTAGCTTTCGTTCTGTGAAACGAGACTGTCCATTTCAAACATTATTTTCAAATGTCATTTTGTTATGTTGGTATTCTTGTTACTTTACGAAGAAACGAACGCCTAGAGACAAAATCGCGCGGGTATTTTTTTTTTCAATGTTAAAAAACTAAAATTCCGCCTAATTAGTATTTACCTAATAAGAATGCATTGCGTGCATTGTGATTGAAATTTAATAGCTTGATTTTTTTTTACATTAAAATCTCTAATCTCGCGGGTGTTTTTTTTTATGTTAAAAATCTAAAATTCCGCCGAATTAGTATTTACCTAATAAGAATGCATTGCGTGCATTGTAATTGAAATTTAATAGCTTAATTTTTTTTACATTAAAATCTCTAATCGCGCGGGCGTTTTTTTTAATGTTTAAAAACTAAAATTTCGCCTAATTAGTATTTACCTAACAAGCATGCATTGCGTGCGTTGATTAAAATTTATTAGCTTGAATTTTTTTTTTACATTAAAATTTTATTTTTATAAGTGAAATATTTCTGCGATGTTGAGCGGCTACGCTAAGTTTGTGTGACATGATTTATGATACAAAAGAAAGTGCCCCCTTTACACCGCCTGCTCGCGTCAAGGCAAGAAAAACATCCCAGTTTTCAAGTAGTTTAACGGCTACGCTAGGTTTGTGTGACATGGTTTTTGATACAAAAGTGAATGTATTAAAAAATAATTACCGAAATTAAAAACATGTTTTTTTACGTCATTTTATTTCCAAAACTTGATAATTTAGTACTTACCTAATTTTCCAGACTTCGTAGTATCTTCAAAATATTCTAGCCGTTCGTTATACATTCAAGTGTATCAGGAATACCAACATACCAAAGTGACAGCAAATGAGCTAATGGCGTACAATCTCACAAGACGAAAGGTAATTTTAACTTTACATAATTGAAATTTAGAATGAAATATTTTCCACTTCCCCCAATGCAAATAGTTAATCTTTTAATGTAATTAAGGTGAATCAAAAGATTTTTTAATAAAAAAGTGCGCATTAACCATTGACAGCGATCTCTAAAAATTACCGTAAATTATCATGTTTATCATATCTTTATTATTTTAATTAGGTACAGATCTGACAATGAGATCCATGAGAAAACCATATTATGTCGACGAATAACTCAAATTACGCCAACCGATTTCGATGATTCTTTTTTGAAGTAAAACTTCTTTACGCACGCTCGACACTTGGGTAAGCTGGTGAATGCGTTACGAAAAGTGGTGATTGTTACGAAAAATGTCTTGCGAAAGGTAATCGATGCGAACGGTAATCGATGCGATCACTAAAAAAAAAAAAAAAAATTTTAACAAAACAAAAAACGACTTCAAAAATGAACTAAAAAGTAAAAAAATAATTTCGCATTCTTCTACAACTTATTAAGTTTGGCTCTCCTGAACATTTATCTTTTTGGACTTGCATCCGTATGCTTCTCGGGTACAGAATTTGTTGGAGAATGTGAAATTTGATACGGAAAGGATACGGATGTGCGATCTGCTTCGTGTTATTTTATGTATAGTTCGTCTCTCTTTCACGTGTTTCTTGAACCGAGCAAATAGAGACAGCTATAATTTTGTCATATTTTGACGATAGCTGCGTCTGTCGGCCTCGTAACATCTGTCGAAATGTTTTTAACCGTGAAGCGACCGAATATTTTATTATTACAAAGAATTAAATGATGGGCGATTTCAAAATTATGCTTTAAATCATCAATTCTTTGTTTGTTTTTCTTTTAAATAGTTTTAATTAGTTAGGTACTTTGATCGTCACTAATAATTCACAAGAATTTGACCAAAAAAAAAATCAACTTCTGACTCGATTTACTCGAAAACGAAAGCTCAAATCAAAAAAAGTTATACCACAAAATCGACTCCAAATGTGATGTAGATTCCCCAGTTTCCCGCTTGTACTACGAGTTTCCGGACACCTTGTATATACAATAATATTATTATTGGGTTTATAAAAACAGTTTATTTTTAAACAAGTTCTGCTGTGTAATTATTATTACGCGTGACAGCTGTTTCGCCCTCTAAAGGCATTATCAAACCTTTAGAGGGCGAAACAGCTGTCACGCGTAATAATAATTACACAGCAGAACTTGTTTAAAAATAAACTGTTTTTATAAACCCAATAATAATATTATTGTATATATAAAAAAATAAAATGGAGTTCTACAAATTAAACTTAATAACAATAAATAGTTACAATTCTTGGCTACGAATCCGAATGTCGCAAGTAATTGGAAAAAAAAGGAATTCCCCAAGGGACTGTCATTGGACCAATTTTATTTATAAAACGTTTAAACTAAGGACGTGTTGTTTCGGAGGATTTGAACAATTCATCAAATTTCAATGTTGATTTCCGGGTTCTGTGAAAGTCCTATTCAAGTTCTGTTATTATATCAGCATAGGGTAGTTGCTTGACAGAACTGAAATAAAAACAGAACTTGAAAAAATCTTTCACAGAACCTGAAAATAAACTTTGAAATTTGAAGAATTGTTCAAATTCTCCGAAACAACCCGTCCTAACAGTTCATATCAACTCATCTTTTACTGACGACACTGCAATAGTTATCGAAAAAAAGACATGGAGCGAGATTACCAAGGCAGCCAATCAAGACATAAAGGTTATTAAAAAATGGTTCGATAGCAATCTATTATCACTCAACACAGAAAAAACTTATTATATTTCCTTCTCTCTGTAAGAAGACGTGCCAAAAAATTTAATTGACTTGTCAATAAATTTTTTTGGATATACCATTCATTAAAAAAAAGGTATAAATGACATTACATGTAATACGGACTGCGCTAAACTAAATCATAATTCTAATGTTAAATATTTTGGAATCTAAATACATAGATAAAAATGTGGAAAGTTTATAATTCTCTAACATATTAAACAAGAAAACTATGAAAATTGTCTATTATGCATTATTGGGTGGGGAGGGGCCTTTAAGTCCAAAAACTATTCAAAGAATAATTATTAAAATGATTCTTAGAAAACTAACTAACTTAGAGATATTTCGGGAATTTAATGTATCAACTATCTCAGAATTGTATAAAAGAAACGCCTTATATCAAATTTAAAAGAATATTTAAGTATCAGTAATAGATTCAAACCAAGAGTCAGCACCACTATTTGTATTTAGGTGTGAGATGTTACAATATATTATTGTTCAAAAACAAAATTAATATGAGCGAAATAAGAACAATTCAAAAAGCAAATTAACTCCCTAAAATTGGATAATAACTTATTTTACCCTTAAGAGGAAGCTACAATCCAAAAATGTGCATATCTTGGTATACCTTATATTGTAGATAATAGGCATTAAAATCGCTTGACAAACGTAGTCTAGAAACGTTCGATTTCTAGCACAAATGTGGTTTTTATTTATTTTGTAAATAATTTTATAAGAAAGCAAAATAGTTAATCAAGTGAAACTGTCAGAGATAATCTTAACTATAATACTGTTTTTTTTTTTTAAAGTTATTTCCTTTACGCGTTCATACATTTCTATTGAAAAAAATTTTTTTTAGTAGTTTATATTTATATTATTGAGTAATTTATTTTTTTATTTGTATTCTACTCAAGCGGAACGATAGGAAAACCTTCAATTTATCTAAAGCATATTTTTTGGTATTCATAATGTACACCAATTCATTATAAAGAATAATGATAATTGAATGTTGTTGATAGTTGAATGTTGTTTACAAATCGCCATTTAAAAATTATTATCATTTTGTGTGTAAATGCTCCTCGCATAAACACGAGCTCATGGAGCTCAATAATTAGAAAAATAATTATATTTATATTGCATACTGTTATAATTTGAAATTTTATAAAATCTTATATATACATAAAAATAAAAATCTTAATTTTCGTTTGTTCAAAATTTAAAATCTCCGAAAGTTCTTCAATGGTATTTTTATATATCTATATTATATAGATGTCACCTGTGACAGGTAAAAAAAACATGCTTTTTATGAAAAACAGCACCATCTGTTGTACCTAAAAGCAAAACGCACTATTGTTTTTCTATCTGCACAGACAGACTTAGCCACAGCAACTCGTTGCGGGGTACAGCTAGTTTTGTAATAAATATATATTATTTGACTTAATTGTGTTTTTACAATTTATTTATTTAAAATATTGTATCTAAGAAACGTTCCAGAGTGGTAGATAATTTCAGTATCACCCTGGTGAAAGACCACCATTCAGAATCGAAACATTGCTTGAAAACGCTTTAGCCATGTTTGGTGACCAGATCTGAATAGCCAGGTACCCCACCTTCCTCCACCCCATCCCCTTCCCCTCCCCACTACCTTCAGCCTCTCAACATACCCCAATTGGGGAGGCCATAGTCTCACTAGTTTCAGATAGTTGGGAGCAGTTGAGACTTAATTAGTTAGAGCAAGTTTTTCAATTAAAAAATTCAAAAACCTTAATAGATTTTAACTTGAGAATGAGCTCATTCTAAGTCATTGGGAGTCTATGTTACGAATTGTTGCTGTTAAACATAGAAATAAAAAAAATAAATGTGATTTTAGCATCATCCAACAATAATATCAAAACAAACCTGTGACTCTCCAATATTGGGGGGTGGCGATGGCGGGGGCCTCTCCAGAATGGCGGCGGCCCGTGGAGGACTACGGGGTGGCTGCGGCGAACTGTGGGGCTGCTCGAAGGTAAAGTGCGGAGGCCGGGCGGCGCAAGGGGGTGCGGGGCTGAATGGAGAGCCCCCGTCACTACCCAGCGGCCCCGGGGGACGACCACCGCGTCCCCCGCTGCTGGGAGGCGGAGGAAGGAAACCCTGGAAAATGATATTTTATTTAGCACCAGGAAAGATAAAGCAAATGGTTCCATGTCCAAGGGAACGGTGGCAAAACAGAATATATTATAAGAAAAGTGAAAAAAAAAAAAAAAACCTAACGAACGTTCCCTCTAATTTTTTCATTGTGTGTGCAGCCCATTAAGGCGATGCACTACGTCGTGTAATATTTTAAATTGAGCCGCTATCAATAATTACCCTTACGTAGATGGCGATAAGGTTTAAATTCCCGCTTAACACCATCCGCCTGTTTTGATTTATGCAAGAAAAAAACATGGCCAAAAAGTGCCTTTTATTTTATTTTGTGGATGTTCAGGCATAAATATTTTTTTTTTCGATCGTTTTATAAATAACTTAATTTGCCACATTATACAATAAAATAATAATCGAAAATGGGTTCATAAGTAGGATATTTTGAACTTTAAAGCAGTTTTCATAGGCCTATACATTATTTTTTTCTGGACTTATATAAAAAATACTCGATTATTTCAAAGGCCAAGATGTATTCTACTCGCAGTATTTAATAAAAGCATCTGAAACATTTCTAGGCGACCAAATTTTCAAACCAAAAACACATGATTTTGCATTACTACGTATGGCATCGCCTTAAGTAATCTGTGCAAGATATTAAAGGAAGAAAGAGGCTAGTGTGCAAATGCGCACATTCATGCAAAAATAAAATTATTATTAATATATAATTAATAAAATTAATTATCGGGTTGATGTATCACGGAATAATAAAATGATATTTTTAAATATTTAAGTTGTAAAAAAAAACCATTTTCTTACCCGATAATGTTTCTTCATATTGGAGTGTCGGTTAATAATTGGTGGTACTGTGGTTCTATTTAACAATGATTATTTGTGTAACTACTGTTAAATAATGTAGATTCCTTAAGGGAATAGGGTAAAGCTAACAAACTAAAGACAGACGAATTTTCTTTGAAATTATGTATCGCTTCGGAAGTTTATGCAATATTTCTCAGTATACAATAATGAAACAGCCAATGTAAAAAGAGATAGTAGCACCTATGTATAAACTTCCGTTCAAGCAAAACAATTAAAATATAAATAAAATAATACGAAGACTCAGTGGCGAAGCTATAGTATTCACACAGCAGGGTTCGACCCAGGGAGCGGTGGAGCAAAGGGGAAGGGGGGGGGGGTGTATTTATTAGAAAGTTTATTTACAAATCAGCAATTGCAAAGCACCTAATTGAAATCGGCCATTACTTTGAATTTGTTCCTAAAATACTGGGAAGACCCAAAACGCATTGAGCATGCATATTACGGAGGCGTTAAAGAGATAGTAAGGAAACAAAACCTGTTTTGACAGAAACTACTATTCAGAAATTCACAATGTAATTGAGTTTTATGTGAATATTGCACAAGAATACCAACCATCTGGAGCCAATGGTACTATAGCATCCCCAATTTTGTGAGGATGAAGGTAATGGGGAGGGGAAGAGAGGGTTTGGGAAGTACCTGACTATTCAGATCTGATCAGATGGTGGTCTTTAACCAGGGCGATATCTACCCTCTGACTATAATTTTATTTAGTATTTGATGCAATCCACTAACCGGCGTGTTTGTAAAACTGTCCCCAAATGGGTCCTTGGGGGGCGTCAGCCTCTCCATCTGGTGCAGACCCCGCTGCAGCGAGCTGAGCTCCTGCTCCAGGTCCACCAGCTCGGCCACGGCACCCCCCGAGGAGCCCAGAGTCCCGGAGGCCCCTGCCGCTGAGGTGCCCGCCGCGCCGACCTCGCCCCCGCCTACTTTGCGCCCAGACGAGAGGCGCGACCGGCCCGATACGCTGCCGTCGGAGCTGGTCTGCACCTATAATAAGTTACCACTTTAAACTTGTAGGGAGAAGAAAGATGGAAGTCTATCAAAATTATCCCATTTTCTTTTTTTTACATTACACAGGAGACTCTGAGGAAAATAATTTCCTTCAGGGTCTTTGTCATCTTTGGGGGTAGAGGGTCTTTTTGAGGAAAGGCAGGAGTGAACTTTGGTCTTGAAGAGACCCATGTTGTAGGAGGGAGGAAACACACAGGCCAGCAAATCATTCCACAGCCGAGCTTTCCGACTCAAGAACAAATCATAAAAACGACCCTCTCATGTGACAAATTTCATCTCATTATTGGTGCTATCAAAATTGATCCTTCAAAATAATTTTTGGTTACATAACCCAGACACAGGCAACACTTTATTGAGTTCCCATACTTGCTTTTGTTGTATATTCATATTTTATTATATTTTTATACCGATGTAAAAAAATTATAAAAAATGTATGTTCTTCTTACATATGCAAAAATAAAGTTTAAAAAATCTTCCTGTATAAAATACCAAGACGTGGGACATACGGAAATGCATAGGTTTCTTGTTTGAATTCTGTGTTGTTTTACCAATGCATTATTATTTTGCTGAATTTTCATATTTGACTGCAACGTCATTAGTGTCAGTATTAGTAGAACTTATTTTGGCGCGTTCTCACCTGATCTATTCTATAGACTCTATGAAATATATCAAAGTATAGATCAGGTGTGATCTTGGCTTTAGATGTAAGAACTACACCAATTAAATAAATCAGTATGAAGGAAATGTCTGATTGAATAAGATTGGCAGCCATCTTGGCTGGCAGTGTCTAAGTGTAATATATAGGAAGGTTTTGATAGTAAAGACCTTTGAGTACAGAGTATTTAGTCATTGATTAAGACCCATGGATTTCAGGCATTCACAGGGTAACTATGAGGCACTAATGAAAACAACTAAATATTCTTACCATTATCAGACGTGAATATTACCGGCAGTAACTTGGTAGATTCTTTGCATGATAAATATTTAAAAATACATATTATGCCTACAGGAAATGTGGACTAAAATGATATAGCCAGCCTACATGTGGCTACGGTCAGTCGGGGGTGCGTCTATGGGGTGTGTGCATCTATCAGGTTTTATGAGAAAACTAAGCAATTTATAACTGTGTGCTACATCTAGGAACATACACTAGATGTAACAGATTACTAGTGCTACATGACTCTGTATGCACCAATTTTATTCTACTTTATTTTTTATGGTGATGGTGATGGTGATGTTTACACCCGGAAATAGTAAAAACCCTATGGATTTGTTAGTTTTTAATTATATTGAGAAACTGAAAGAGCTGGCTTATAAAGTCCATTCCCCTTTAACATCTTCAGTATTTAATAAAAATATATAAAACTTGCCCTATTTCATGAGTTATGTGATTACCGTCGGAATTCAGTCTGATGAAGAATGACTACTTGTAGCTTGTACCAGTGACTTCTCTATTTAATGGATAAAATTGTACATTTCCCACATGTTTTTAATAGGGGTAATTATTTTGATACAAGTGATCATATTATATATTATCTCCTCACAGAAATGCATGAGAGAGCAAAGTTGAACAAAGGACATTATTTTCAAATGCCTGATAAGACCAAAATTCATTAAAATTAATTGCATTGGTCAACATGTTTGAGGAACTCTTAGGATAAGGATTGAGAGTGTGATATTATATAATAGTCTTGTATAGTATACAGAAAGGATAAGAATTTAATCAAAGATCTGTCATATCCATTTATTTCTCAAAGCACAATTTGCTACTTATTAAATGAATTCAACTCTTTAATTTACACACTGCACTTTCCCCCACTGTCCTTACTTAGAATATAAATTAAAAGAATAGTATTTAAATAAAATACTTTGTTTAATAACCACGGGTTTTTATTAATTTTCACACATCTACCGGTTTCGCTTCAGTCAAGCTTCATCAGGATGTTAATTAAAGATGATGAAGCTTGACTGAAGCGAAACCGGTAGATGGGTGAAAAATTAATAAAAACCGGTGGTTATTAAACAAAGTATTTTATTTACATATAGAATGTCTAATCTAAGAAAAAAAAAAAGAATAGTATTTCCTGATCGGTATAAAAAAAAATTTGCTGAGTTTTGTGGATATGTAGGTATTTTTTATTTATTACAATACATTATATACATGTTTATGGCAAAAATGACAAGATAATAATATTGCAATAACTGTATAAGTATATTAAAAATAAATGCTTGGAGTTACTATATCAGACCGGCTCAAGTATCGGGGATCCATAGAAGCCCGAGTAAATCAGGCCTCCAAGAAGTTGGGCGTCTTGTACAGGGCTAGGAGATTCTTCAACAGTGACCAGCTGCTGACCCTGTACAAGTCTCAAGTCCGCTCAACTATTGAATTTGGAAGCCACCTTTGGGCTGGTGCCCCAAAATACTTAATAAACCTGCTTGAATCTGTGCAAAGGAGAGCGATCCGTCTGATTGACAATCCGTTGTTAACAGACCGATTGCCTTCTCTAATGCATAGACGCAATGTAGGCATGCTGTGTCTGTTCTACAGGTATTTCAATGGAGCCTGCTCCAATGAACGCATTAAAAAATCCCTTCCTACAGCCCCTACCTTATTCCGCCTCACAACGCCGCCCAACCGGGTGGTGACATAGTTCCCCTAAAGTGTTGTTGTTGTTTTTACTAGTATTTACTTAATGAGCCATTAACCTGTTAACCGGGCGGGACGTATAAATACGTCAAACGTAATCAGTATCGGGTACGGGTAGGACGTATGAATACGTCCTTGAAATATATGTTGCGCCCTGGAACGAGCGGGATGTATATTTCCGAGCATATCACACGGAAATTGAGTTTTTAATTTTTAAATATTTTATTTTTTTAAATTCAATTTTTTTCTTTTATCAGTGTGCTTTTATTTATTGTTCTGTAATTATAACCTTTTTTAGATTTTTTGTAATCTTTATAATTATTTGTAAATATTCTATTTTTTTTAATTCGATGTTTTTACTTTTTTTGATGCATAAATAAAAAAATTTAAAAAAATGAAATTACGTCCACCGGGCGTGACGTAGGTACTGATACGTCCTAGTGAAGGAGTTCGCGCCCGTTATACGCTGCGTAATTCAAAACTGAACTCCCCGGTTAACAGGTTAATAGGTAACCATGTAAAATTTGAAGTCACATTATTTAATAGTTTTTCAAACTTCACCCTCCCCGAGCCAATAAACCATTTAGTTATTATTGAACCGATGAAGGACATTTTGCATGTACCTATGTATTTTCTTAACAATATACATATACTGATTTACAGTTAAGAAATTTATTTATTTTCAAATCATGAAGATCTGAATCTTCATGTTGTACTATTTTCAGATTGCTGTCAACTAGATGGCTGTTCAACTGTCATCTTCACGTGTTTGAAAACTTTTCAGTGATAATGAAACTGGCCAAAGATGAATGTCATTTAGATTAGAATGTTTGTTTAAATTGCTGGCATTTGACTCATGAATAAACAAAATACAGATTACATATTATTACATGTTTACCTTGGAAGTGTCTAGAGCAGCGGTGGAGATGTACCGGGAGGCCAGTGTTATAGTTTTTCCTTCTAATTGCTGTTTCGCAAGTTCAATCTCTTTCTTCTTCAATTCAAATACAACTTGGAATAAATCTCGCATGGCAATCACTACCTGTGAAAATAAAAACAAACAATAATAATTTGATGTGCATTTCTAATTTTATTTCCTTCAATTTAACCTTTTGTTGCGAGTAAAAGTGAATAATTATAAACACTATAAAAATAGACATCAAGAAATTACCTGACTAGCAGCTTTATCGGTTTTTATGCCGAAAAATCTATGACCCGTGTCCGGTGAACCAAAAATATAGCCAAAGGCCCTGGAGTCACTCATATCTTGTGCGATGAATGATATTTTGTGCACGGGGTGGTGGTACAACGAGTCCTAAGAAAAGAAAAGACAAGTCCAATTATTATTTCATAAACATGAGGACATTCGGTTGATTGATACTTAAGGCGATGCCATACGTAGTAATGCAAAATCATGTGTTTTTGGTTTGAAAATTTGGTCGCCTAGAAATGTTTCAGATGCTTTAATTAAATATTGCGAGTAGAATACATCTTGGCCTTTGAAATAATTGAGTATTTTTAAGATAAGTCTTTTTATAAGCCCAGAAAAAAATAATGTAAAGGCCTATGAAAACTGATTTAAAGTTCAAAATCTCCTACTTACAAAACCATTTTCGGTTATGATTTTATTGTATAATGTGGCAAATTAAGTTATTTATAAAATGATCGAAAAAAATTTAAATATTTATGCCTGAACATCCACAAAATAAAATAAAAGGCACTTTTTGGCCATGTTTTTTTCTTGCATAAATCAAAACAGGCGGATGGTGTTAAGCGGGAATTTAAACCTTATCGCCATCTACGTAAGGGTTGTTATTGATAGCGGCTCAATTTAAAATATTACACGACGTAGTGCATCGCCTTAAAAAGTAAAACTTGTTATCATAATCATCTGCTCAACTATATCATTGACAATTTCTGGTATTTTAAAATAACTACCAGATATTTTTTCTCCTAAAATGGGATAGTTGCCCAAGGGCGAGTCCCGAACCATTTGTTGGGAACAATGGTATGAAAGTACCAAAAACCTGGGTGAATTAAAGTTCTCATTAGTTGGTTTGAATCCTTTGCGCATATGGCCTTCAACTAGAAATGGTTTTTCACATTAGGATAGATTTTTAAATGGCAGTACACAAGGGTTCACAAACCCTTTCCAAAACTGCCCCTTTCAGGAAGCTGAGCTCATCGTGCAAGGAGATGCTCTGCTTGTACGAATGGCCATCACAACATCACATTGACCAGAAGGGTCACGATGGAATAAGCCGCTCACCCCTGTCTTCTCGTCCCTGAGACGGAGGCCGTCGATGGCGACGTGCACGGAGATGCGCTGCTTGTGCTCGCCGGCTGCGCGGATGGCCATCTTGAGATCGGCGAGCGCCTCCTGGCACATGCGGTCTCCGCGCGCCTCTCCCACCTCCAGGATGCCGATTAGCTTGGCCTTGAAGGCCACGCCCTCGCCCAGGAAGCGGGACGGCTCGTTCTTGTCTGTGGAGCAAGTTCCGTTACAACAGTAGGGGTACTCGCACATCCATTACCCAAACAGTGACAGTGAGCACCCCCTCTTAAACCTTAAACAATACCATCCTCTTCAATGAGGGCAGGCGCGCAAGGATTACTTTTGTCACGCAGTTTTGGTACTGTTTCAAAATCCATTGTAGAAAATGAAAAGTCACCCTAATGTCACATCGCTAAGTGTATGCACCTCCGTATACTACCGTGGATTTTGAAACAGTGCCGAAACTATTGCTGTGACAAAAGTTAGAAGTGTGCGCCTGGCCTAAGAAATTGAGTAGGAGTCAGTTTTGGTAACAAAATTAGAAAATATTCAATGATTCTTTGAAGGGGTTTTATTCCTAGGGATATTAAATTAAAGTCAAAAACCAATGAGAGAGCAATGATTCAAATGAAGGATAAATGTATGGAATGTTTCTTGTTTCCATATTTTTCCATTTACTTCAGGACCTCTTTGGCCCAAAACAAACCATACTAGTGTTTTAATAACATACAAACTACTTAAATAATTGATTCACTTTATCTATAACACGTTGGAAGATTGGAAAACAAAACACCATAAGAAGTATTTTAAAGCCCATTTTTAAAACAACAATCAAAGAAGCTGTTATTAAAATTAAACAACCGATTATTCGTTATAGATTACTCATAAAACTTTTTTTTATTAATAATTTGATACAACAATGATGCATGCAGCCCAAATGTAACATCTTCCACCAAGAGGTCATGCAAATAAATAAAATATATTAAAAAAGATAGTTTGAATGACCAAAACAATAAAAGTAAGTCCACAATAAATTAGGATTGGCAAAATAAAAAGTGAAAATATCTGAAATAATAAAATTAAAAAAATACAAAAAAAATTGTTTGAAGAGTTATTTCTAAAACTCTAATGGGAGAACTCACCGAAAGGTCTCAAAAGATGTTGAAAATGGCAGACTTGCATTCTCAATTCTGTTTATATATCCCTTTTCCAGTCTTTATCTTTCACATTACTTCTGCAGAATTTAGTCCCAACAACCTAGCATGAGTGATGAAACAATTTTTTTCCAATTATTATTAAATTTAAGACAAGGCATTTAGAAAATAATATAATACTCTAGTACTAAAAACATTTAACATCAACATATTTAACTACATGATGAAGTGTTTGCTGTAATAACTATAAAGGGGGACTTTGGTATGGGGAATGGTACATAAAATATTTAACTACATGATGAAGTGTTTGCTGTAATAACTATAAAGGGGGACTTTGGTATGGGTAATGGTACAGAAAATATTTAACTACATGATGAAGTGTTTGCTGTAATAACTACAAAGGGGGGGTTTGGTATGGGGAATGGTACATAAAATATTTAACTACATGATGAAGTGTTTGCTGTAATAACTATAAAGGGGACTTTGGTATAGGGAATGGAACATAATATAAAAATTACTTGATTAGTGTACTTAAAAATAGAAATAATAAAAACATTAATAAATTAATGCGTAGTTTTAGTAGCATGAGGCATGTCTAGCTGTGCACTCAGTGCGTGACGCATCCAAAACATTAACGGTGAGTCCTGGCTTCGTGAAATTTGTGCAGTTTTTGTCTGACAGGAATTTCTAATCAACGCAATATAGTAATAACAAACTATTTTTGCTGACAATGTTGTTTACATCATGTGCTAAGAAGCTTTGAAATGTCCAAAATAATTCGCAAACTGAAAATGTAACGAAACTTGGGAAAAATTATGTTGAGTTCTGCTTTCGACCATTCGATGAAACTTGTCTATGACGATGTGATGTCCTAGTTTGTGTTTACGAATTTTGGTAGACCTGTCGAATTCCGCTGCATGCAAAGGCTCTTTAAAAAACAACACTTGATTTCAACTTAAATATCGAATGGACACAACTATTTAGGTCGGGGGTTTAAGTAAACGTTTTAGTTTGGGTTATTTTAATAATTTTGTGTATTTCCTAACCTTCAAACCTAACTTCGATTGAGAGAAAATGGATCTTTTACCAACTCCCACCACATAAATAGTTATTTCTTGTAGTAATTAAGTTCAAACCAAATGCTGTTTATGTTTGTTGCGTATTAAGCGTGCAGCGGAATTCGATAAGATTAGTCAAATTTTAATGTAAAAAAATATTCACAATAAATCCCAAATAAAATGGTACATATTGGTATTATAATATATATTATTATTTACTTCTGGAGCAACTGTCAAACACCTCTTTGAAGTCTGTTTGATAGCCAGAAAACCAAATGAAAAGCAAACTTCTCACTTCAAAAATTATAAATATTATAAGTTTTTAAACTGGGATCAACGAACGTACCAAGTGCCTGGATAGCGTTATCAATGATGCTTTTTTATCCATAAATCCTCCATCACGATAAAAGCGACATTTTCCGCTTATTGTGATGGTAGGAGGAAATTTTCAAAATATTGTTAGGTATTTGTAACGCGGGTTTCTTTATTAAAAATATATTTATCAGCCTACAGATGGTAAAGTTTGCCGCTACTCGCCGTTTTCACACTATTCAAAACCGGGTACCTGTACTTATATTCGTAAAATAATTGTTGTGATGGTAATTTTCTAATACGTTTTTTACTGTTAAACTAAGGACGGGCTGTTTCACGGAATTTGAACAATTCAACAAATTTCGAAGATGATTTACAAGTTCTGTGAAGGTTAAATTCAAGTTCTATTATTATATAATTATTGGCCTGTTGCTTCACAAAACTGAAATAAAAACGGAACAAAAATCGTCGTACTTTTGATAATGAATAATTATAAGTGTATTTTTCAGACACGAAATTCCGTAGGTACCTTGTTTATATTGTTTTGACATGTACTTTCGAGAGCAGCTTCTGTATCGAAGATTTTACTTTACAAGAAGTTGTCGAAATATTTATCTGTTGGCGAGATGCGTGGTGACTTGTAGGTATGGTTCATAGTTCTACTCCTTCAACTTATGATCAATCGTGCATAAAAAATTAAAATTTGCAATTGCATGAAAAAATGGGACCACTTTTGAGATTCACCGGTGTAGGGCACATACGTCGCAGTTCTTGACGTAATGTGTCGATTTATTTACAAAACTCTCAGCTGTAAAATACAATAAAGGAAATAATTGACTAGTGACCTAATAATCTTATTGTAGCGCACCACCCGCTTATTGCACTTGCACATCCCCTCACGCGAATCCGGATTTCCAACCACAGGATATTACTAAATTTGCGCTCGCTTCTCTATCGATTCTGAGAATACAGAATACGAGTGTATTCTGCCACCAGCGCATTGACTATAAACTATCACAACAATGATTTCAGTTCTATTCCACAGATACGAAACGGACGACACTTTTAGGTAGGTGGGTACCTACTCATTTTCATTTGACCTTTTTATTTATTTGCCACTGTTAAATTAAGGCGATGCACTACGTCGTGTAATATTTTAAATTGAGCCGCTATCAATAACAACCCTTACGTAGATGGCGGTAAGGTTTAAATTTCCGCTTTAAACACCATCCGCCTTGATTTTAATGCCTTGATGATAATGCCATGGTTTGAAAGAGAGAAATGTAAATAGAAATGTTAGAGGGAGAGCGCTAATATTTAAAAAACGGTAACAATTACGCGAAAATGGTGAAAGTATTTTATAGTGACTCGTTTGAAATGGAGCAAAAATCTCTCGACAAATGCTTTAGTTGCATTTAAGGCGATGCCATACGTAGTAATTCAAAATTATGTGTTTTTGGTTTGAAAATTTGGTCGCCTAGAAATGTTTCAGATGCTTTAATTAAATAATGCGAGTAGAATACATCTTGGCCTTTGAAATAATCGAGTATTTTTTAGATGTCTTTTTATAAGCCCAGAAAAAATAATGTATAAGGCCTATGAAAACTGCTTTAAAGTTCAAAATCTCCTACTTACGAACCCATTTTCGATTATTATTTTATTGTATAATGTGGCAAATTAAGATATTAATAAAACGATCGAAAAAAAATATTTATGCCTGAACATCCACAAAATAAAATAAAAGGCACTTTTTGGCCATGTTTTTTTCTTGCATAAATCAAAACAGGCGGATGGTGTTAAGCGGGAATTTAAACCTTATCGCCATCTACGTAAGGGTTGTTATTGATAGCGGCTCAATTTTAAATATTACACGACGTAGTGCATCGCCTTAAAGATAAGCTGTGAATTTTTTCATGCCTATAAGATATTAAATAACAGAACAAAAAGTGTTTTTAATAATTTTCGGAGCTTACTTTGCGATTTTTTTCTATTGAGAGAATTTTATATAATTAACGTTTCGGCATAACAAATGTATAGATATTATCTTAAAAAATAGTATACATTTTTTGTGGAACTTAAAAACTTAGAGAAACTTATAGCTATAAATCGACAGAAATTGGGAATGCGGGGACTTAATGGATGGTAGTAAGTGATTACCGTAGTAAATAATAAATACGTAATAGGTAGTCACGATTCACGCTATTATTTAACCCATCTGTCAACTAGATTTTAATATTCCAGATTTTATGATTGCGTGAATCAAACAAAAACCTCACGATTCTTAAAAACCTGTGCAAAACTTCTACACAACTAAGGTAGGTAGGTCCTGATACTATATTCATAGAAATATCAAACAGATCGATTTTAGAACAACGTAGTAAGAAAATACATGAATATATTATAGTTTTAACGTTTGAATCAAAGAACTTGGTAATCAAATAATTCCGCATTAGGGTGTATCGATTTTTAACTTTTATTTTGTTTTCAAATTCCAAGTTGAGAAAAAGTTGCTACTAGGTACTACAATTTACCACAAAAAGTTTTGGATTTTTAAAAAAATGTTTAGGTCTCCCGCACAAGGCCTAAAGTTTTAATTTTTTTCAAAAAATATCCAATTTTTTTTAAATTTAAAAAAATAAAATCGTAACTTTTGTGTTTATTCCAAGTTAAAAATCAGTAATATTAAGGCATAAAAATGAGTAAGAAACGATTTTTTTTATAAAAAATGGATTTTAGGTCTCCCGCACAAGCCCTAAAGTTTGTTAATTTTGATGAAATTTTGTAATTTTGTGTACATACATATGAACCATGTTTTTTTTAAGTTTAAACCACCGGAATAAATTTTAATTTTCTTACAGAAGGCATAAAATGAGTTCAGAACACAAAAGTTACGATTTTATTTTTTAAAATTTAATTTTTTTAAATATTTTTTGAAAAAAATTAAAACTTTAAGCCTTGTGCGGGAGACCTAAATATTTTTTTAAAAATCCAAAACTTTTTGTGGTAAGTTGTGGTACCTAGTAGCAACTTTTTCTCAACTTGGAATTTGAAAACAAAAAAAAAGTTAAAAATCGATACACCCTATTCCGCATGGGGCTAAAAATAGTCATATAAATAATTGTATCGTATTAATATCGCGTATTAATTTCGTTGAACGTTAATTACGGTGAATATTCACAGTTGAAAATAGGTGAATATACAGAAAACAAGGACACGCTTTAATATGCACATTTTATTTTAAAAACACTGTGTTGTAGTCAGATAATAAATAATGTGAAGTTATTTCTTAGTTTGGGTCTAATTAAAAAATAATATTTAAAAACGATTTTAATACGTATAGTATATTTTTAATTTATATGGGACATGAAGGGAAGAATAGAAAGATAGGTTCCGCTTTTTTCCTCCAACTGACCTCCAACTCTCCCAACGCTCCAACTAAAACTACCGAATCCAGTCGACAACGCACCGCTTATCGCGTTCTAACAGTGGAACAAGTTTCGAAGATATATTAGTACGCAGTAGCGCCTCAGATTATGGCTCTGTTTTAATATTGTTATGTCAAAAATGGCGTGTAGAAAAGACAACAAATTATCCGTTTCCTTAACGAAAAAGCTACTAAAATTCACTATTTTCTACAAACTGATACAAAGTGTTTTTAAAATGCGTGTCCCCATTTTCTGTACATTTTAACGAAAATAAAAACAGTCGAGAAAAAACGACGATATTTTGTGCATTTTTGGAACATGAGAAAAGCAGCGTGAAAAATTAGTTCTGCAATAATGGTGCTGCACTAATAATAACAATAATACTTGGATGATTTGTATAGCGCCGTTTTTGTACAAAATCACCCCAGGGGCACTAATTAGCTGTTTTAATCGCGTTATTTTATTTGCTATTACGTGGATTAATGCCACCTATTTTCTTCGAGAAATTTTTTTGCCTTTTGCTGTTTGCCTTACGCTAATAATAAAATTGTATATTTTATAAAGTTATTGTTAATACACATATTCCGAATCATAATTACAAAGACAAATAATTACTGTTTATAAAATATAATCAAAATTATAGTGACAAAGACAAGTGTCGTATCTAGTAGGCCAATGTAAATAGCTATGAATAAATAATAGACCGGTCGGTGGCCGAGTTGACATCGCGTTTGGGTCCCACCCAGGCGTAGTGTGTTCAATACCTCGGCTGGCTAAGTCCTCCATCACAACACAAGCAACATTTTCAGCTTACTGTGGTGGTAGTAGGAGATTTTCAAATATTGTCAGGTTATTCGTAACCCGGGAATGTTTGTCTTTCTTTTTAAAATTAAAAAAATAACAATAATGAAAAAGAAAAGTAAACACAAAACAATTAAAAAGTTGCCGAGAAGAGAAATGGATTTTGTAAAATAGTTTTGACTTTTCAGAAAGTGGAAAATTGTGTTGAACTATTTTTTAAGAAGAATTCTTGTATTGTATTTGTTTATTGAAGTAGGTACAAATGAATACCACAGATTTTATGGAATAAATACACTGAAGATAAATAACTTGCGTCGTGATTTATATAATGCGGTGATACAAGGAACAATATCTTAGTATTGAAAAACTGTTTTTATTTATTTAAGCATTGTTTTAATGCTTTTTAAAATAATTTTATTCTCTAATCGTTTAGACGACATTGACGTGGTGATAATGTACATATTTAAAATTCTCCTGTATTTAGGATATAATCGAACTTAAAGCTATTTTTAGAGGTTCTGTAAATATTTTTTTACGCAATTGTTTTAAACTTTTTAATACGTTTTGTTTTCTCATTGTGTAGAAGAATAAATTAACTGTTCAAAACATAATATTATTTTCTGATAGAAAATATAGAAATTTTAAAAAACTGCGTCAAAAACCGAAATTATGCTGCGCTCGCGGTAACAACCCTTAATATCCTTTTTAAAAATATATCCTTTTAAAAAAACTGTGTGCATTTATAAGATCTTTTTTAAATTAAGGACAGTAATTCTGTTTTTTTTTTGTTATGAAAGAAAATCACACAGAAGACAAAAGTGCCAATCTATGAAAATATCTCAAATGAGATATTTGACAATCTCAATGAAGTGGTTACATGAGGAGACTACTGAATTACTTGACTTTAATCTTGTCTGTTATCTGATTACAATCAATAACCAAATGTTGACACGAAGCCAACAAAACGTACAAGTAGTGCTTTTACGATTGTATCAAACATTCTGCCTTTGTATAAATTCCGCAATTTTTCAAGAGCTGCAGTATGCAATGAACAAATATTATTATAAGAAAAAAAACACGAGTAACATGAGAACATGAGCACTTACAGATAACGTGTGTAATCTTTCTTTTGAATTTGAAGATTTAAATTATTGTAGGTAGGTACTGTGGCACTTGATTAAAACAAAAAAAATACTATACAAATGTTTAAGGGCTGAAACAATGAACTTGGAAACGTATTGATCGCTGAAGTTTGGTAGAATTGTTCGCAATAGATCCTAAAGGTCAGAGTTCCCGATATGACCTCGGATTCAAGATTTGCAAAGTGGCGAATGGTCCATTACTTCCGAGGACTAACTAACCGTCACGCCGTTTTATTGCAGGGGTAGGCAAATTAAGTGCTGCCAAACAACTCGGTCTCGGCACACACACTCCTTGCTTCATTCACATTAATACATCGTCTCATACATACCCTTCTTTATTCTGACTCTCGACATGACCCCACTCAAATATATGGTTAATTTGATCCTGCTGTGTCTTCCTCGGCGTCCCCGATTTCTTCTACTATTCACATTCCCTTCATACATTCTCATTATACTCCTCACTCCATTCATTCGCTATTACACGCCAAAACCATTTAACCGTACCTTTCTTAATACCACTAATTGAGCCTGGCATCCAGCAAATTTCCACATTTTTCACATATCATGCATGGTTTTTACCACAGAGACGCCTCAGGGATCTCATTTCTACAGCATTCAATCTACTTTCGTCGTTCCTCTGCCAGTTCCATGCCTCAACGACATACATCAGGGTAGGTAATACCACCGACTAGAAGAAAAGTCACAGTCTCAAAGTCTCTATCTTTTTCAATTCTTTCTCCCTAAATGCGTTCAAAATAATTATTTATTTGGTCGAAAAACCACTTAATATTTTATTTTAATGGTTTATTCCTTACTAGCTGACATGTACCTGGCGTTGCTGTGGGTTATCTTTAGAAAACAGACATATACCACAGACATAAGACTAATATTCATATGTCTGTGACATATACCATCGCCGACTTTATACATTTCCGTAGTACATTATTTTGACGTATTTCATATGGTTTAGCCAGCGTTAACAATGTAAGCGCCCGAAAATATTTTTTAACGACTCGATTACAAAACTTCGACTTTTCTCTACTTTCTGTAAATATTATGCACGTATTATATATATAATTTTCCAAATTAAACCCTATCAAAATACGTTGCGTAGTTTAGAAGAAGTAAGCGCACAAACAGACAGACGGGGATAGCGACTATATTTTATACTATTTAGAGATTAGAATAATTATTAAGCATGGCTAAAAAATAAATCAGAAATGGCACAATCAACCTCAAAATGCCAACAACTATAATATATGCAATATAGCCAGGCTAGCAAAGACAAATAAGATAATATTATTATGTAAACGTATTGTGAATTTTATCCATTCTATGTTATTCCACGAGTCACTAGCATATTTATATCAAAGCGACATCACGGCCTTCTCTGAAAACAAAAACTGAACGAATTGGTCGTTGGCCTTTCTATGTAGTATTTAGGAATGAAAACAGCGGTAATTGTAATACATCGAACAAAACTAAATATTGCTACATAATCTCAATTGGTACATGCATTTGAAGCGGCAACGTTGGAAATAAACCTAATGACTTCAAATTGACAAAATGTCAATTTATTTAAATCGTGGACTATTTTCAGACTAATAGATTAAAACTCTTACTTGCACAAATGTAATAATTACTGCAGATAAGAAAATGTAGACAGAACCAGATCGTGGACATCTTGAATTTGATAACGCAATGATAAAAATATAAAAATACATCTTAAATTATTAAAAAATAACTTGAATGAAAATTTTATCACAGATTTTCTTGAAAACTTATCTATGAGATTGTATGAAGATTGCGGGGATAGGTAGAGGAAGGAACGTAGCATAACGGGTACTACTTGATTTATTCACATTCATAAATCGTCTCATACAACATACTCTTATTTTATAACGATTCTTGAGATGACCGATTCAATTACCTATTTGATTCACTCAATCAAGCGCTTCACATTGACTTCCTTTTCCAGCAGAATGAATTACTATTCTCGTACTATTATTAAATGTGCTTGTCAGTCAAATATTATTATGTGATCTTCGTATCCTTTCCATTGCTTTCCATTGCATTGCAGGCTAGAATAATTAGTTCAATCACCTATAGCTCTTCTAGGAAAACTTATGACTCACGATACAAAATACCTTGTTGTCATAATGATACTGGGATAAAATAATTCGTAGGGCTATCATGTTGTATCAGTACAAACTATTATTATTCTGAAGTATAAATATATTTGCTTATATGCTACATTGTAAGATTCTTGTAAGGTAACCTGAAGATATTTGCGAAAATAATTTTGTTATAAAATATGTGCACAATTTACTGGATGAAATGAGAGAGTTATGGCCAATGCGAATGCTTTCCAAGCAAATGTTTTGATAGCTAGTAATGATTCTAGTCATATGTAGTTACAGTCATAGTAGCAAGTGGCGAATATGAGCAGAACATTTGTTAACCAATAAAGAGCAATGTACCTAAAGTACCGGCGATCAGGGATGCATGAGGTAGGATGATAGGAGTACATACAACACAAAACACAGTTATAAGGTATACACGATAAGGGATGCAGGGTACAAGGCTCGCTTCTGTGACATAACAACAATGCGTGATGTGAGGACAAT
Organism: Hesperophylax consimilis; assembly: GCF_061612785.1. Classification (NCBI taxonomy): domain Eukaryota; kingdom Metazoa; phylum Arthropoda; class Insecta; order Trichoptera; family Limnephilidae; genus Hesperophylax; species Hesperophylax consimilis. The sequence goes on from NC_142848.1 coordinate 13,240,703, forward strand.
ATGATGTTATCTCAAAATGAAACTCACATTTGCAGGGACTCGTTTTCTTGCGTAACGTTTGCATTGGGAACTCAGTTTGCGGAAGCTTGTGGTTGAACATAGAGAAAAAACACTTGTACCGATTATTTTACATCGACCGCAGTAGTAAGACATTTAATATTAAATTATTATTATTATAAGTGGCCAAATTGTCGCCAATCGGTCTCAACCTAAGTGAGATTGCAATCAACTGTTGACACAGCTCAACAGATCACACTTTGTTAAATACTTGATTTAAATTTGACAAAAAGAACACTCAGAAAGTGAACCTACATCGCTCGAATAGAAACACTTCAACTTGCGTAGGAACATGGATGTCAGTTCGCAGTTCGTAACAGCAGAATCACAGCGGGTGTGTTATGCGGCGCGGTGATGGGTCGTGTTCCTAGCCGAGGAGCAAGGCTCGCCTAACATGTAGCATCACGAGACCGCTAGGCTCGAGGCTCAAGGTTCGAGACTCGAAACCCTCGGTTCATCCCTCGGCCGCGATCGATTCAAGTTTTCAAACCGCACAGAAGTCGGCGTGTTCGCTAACCTGACGGCTACGGGAACAAAACATAAATATCGCGCACGTTCCTTCGCGGAGACGATCGCCCATGGCTGCGAGTCGATAATTACTAAGGGTTGTTCCGACTTGCCGAGCGATCCAAGAACCTCCCCAGCCCCTTCTCCGGCAGTCGGCGAGGGGGGGCTGATCAATATTCCGCGCCAGAGCTACACAGTACGGAACGCACCCCGCCCGAACCCCACCCACTCGGTGTAGGGTGGTAGGGGCAAGGGAGGAAACACTCTACCTACCGCATGCACTCCTCGCGCGCAGCCCGCCCAGTGCGGTGCAGTGAGCGTTGCAACCAACTTGCAACTAACCTGTCAACAAAATACCTACCCTTCTATTGGGAGCCTACCACGTAACACATTGCAAAATTAACTAAACTATCCTAACAACAGATCACTCTTGGTACTTGAAAAACGTTAATAAGTAAGTTATAATGAATTTCAGTTCATGCCATGCACATACGTGGCTGTGTCCTCTTTTTAGTGTACTCACTCTGTACAGAACTGTACCAATTTTTGAAACATTGACAATTTTGACAATTTATTTGAGGTTTTATACAGTGTTATTTAGAGCGTAAATATTGAGTTTCTATTAGATCGGTAGACGTGACAGCATACGCGACGACATCGTTCTAGTATCTTCTGTCTTTTCCGTTTTCATAAGAGACGTGTGAGAAGGAAGAGGACGATCGTCAATGACGTACGTACGACCTCTCTCTGGAAGTAATATACTATAACTTAAGGCGAAGCTTAATGCCAAATCACAATTTTGATTAATCTTTATAACGAATTGGTGTACATTATCAATACCAAAAAATATGCTTTAGATACATTTAAGGTTTTCCTATCGCTTCGCTTGAGTAGAATACAAATAAAAATAATAATTTATTCAATAAAAAATATAAATATAAACTACTAAAAAAAATATTTTTCCTACGGGGAAGATTTAACCCGGACATAAAGTCGGGAAATATGATACCATTTGAAAGCGTGATTATTAATTATCACCTTTCAAAGGCAGTTTTTAGTTTTCGGATACGTTCATATTCATAATTTCCACTTATTTGGATTTTATTGCAAAGCGGAAATATTTTAACTTCTGTCAAAATATGGCTGAGGCCTGAAGCTGAAGAGTTAATACCCTCTCCGTCATAAATATGTATAGTTTTAAGTCACTGCATGGAGAAAAAATACTGATAAAAAATCTAATTTATTAATAATCTCTTAAAATTATTCATGATCCGGTTAAAAACGGGATTTCAGGCCCATAACGAATGAATTGATAAGATTCCTAATAAACTTTCAGTACAACACTAATGCGGAATATCGCGATGTCGGAACAAGCTTTAATAAAAAATCTAATATTTTCGCACTTCGTCATTGTATATTATCAGGACAAATGCAGGTCATTGAACACGTATTCCAATATATTAGGAATGTACTAAAGCTTTATTAGGAACTTAAAGCGGCCAGCAATCCCGTTTTTAACCGGGTTTTAATAAATCAGCAATATTCATTTTTCTCGGTGCACTAGAAAGCATTTCACGTAAAATTTTGCGAACATAAATTAATAGAAAAACTATATAGATATTGTTAGGGTTGCGGATCTGCATTTTCTATATAGATAGTGTTAGGGATACAGATCTGCATTGTCTATATAGATAGTGTTAGGGTTGCAGATCTGCATTTTCTATATAGATAGTGTTAGGGTTAAGGGTCTGCATTTTCTATATAGATAGTGTTAGGGTTGCAGATCTGCATTTTCTATGTAGATAGTGTTAGGGTTAAAGATCTGCATTTTCGATTTATAGCTTAAATTCCACAAAGGAGGGAAGATATGAAACCATTACTAGAAAATGTTGTCAAATACAACAAGCTATAATGAAGTTATAACTTCAGCGATGCATTACGTTTTATATGTATTGTAGTTCTATATAATATAAGTTTCCTCAATGGGTTGGTTGTACATTGGGTCATACATTTTCAAGGAAATTCAGGGAAAGCATTCTGTACTAGATAGAACAAATATACCTAATTCCGCCCACCATCGCAATTTAATCTGCAAGTTTTGTAGTTATCGACCCCTATTGGTAGTTTTAAAGTTAACTTTTGCATGATTCAGAATTTCAGTATTAGCGTGGGCAAATCTCATCTATCTTCTGAATATCTAAATCTAATCGAAAATCAACCAGTAAAAACAAACGTTTTTTACTATAATACATGTATTTAAAAAATTGGATCACTGGACCATTGAACCTTCCTGCCCAGGAACTGAGTCGACAACTCTGTTTTACTACTTTGTATTGTATATTAACTGGTGTAATGTGATCCGATTTCAGAGTAATGCGTATGTCTGCGTGTGTGTGCGTGATTGCCACCAATAGTTGATAGAGCGTATTGTCATCAACGAGTCTATGTGGAGTTTCAGCTCGGTCGTATGTCGAAAAGTGGGTAAATTTCCGATTGCATGATATGCATTCATTCATTCACGAAAACAAAAGTGAGATTCAAATAGATGTATTTAATAAAGAATAAAGAATGTATTTTTAATAATTTATTTAATATTCAATAAAGTCTGCGGGCGGCGTTTGTCTGATTTTCCTCTTCAAAACAAGACGAAGGTCACTGTCTAGGTCTGATTTCGAAAAAACTCTTTCATTTCAGGTAGTAGTATATAGAATAGATCCGCCAATCAAACGTTATTGTATGACTTTCTAACAATTACGAAAGGTGAGCTCTGGCGTGATGACGACAGCAACGCCTTTTCTAATTGCTATTTCTAGATACGCAGCTATTTTTAGCGCTCAACGTTATTTCTGTCATGAGCGATAGGGTATAAAATACAGGGTGTATCGGCACGTACCCGACAAACTTTAACCAGCTATTCCTTAGCACATTTGGAGTAAAAAATGTTATGGGCACTTTGCTGTCCGGTAACATTTTTTTTTAATAAAAAATTTATTATTCATATTTTCACCACATGTCACCAATGTTTTATCATTTGTCAAAGTTTGAAAACCCGTCTGGCAATATTTTGTTCGAGTTTCGTTGAATAATGTACGTACGTACCTACGTTGGCGCGCTTTTACAATCACAACGAAATGGCACGGCACCATTCGTCTCATTTTTAACTATTATTATTTAGTGTGTACGAAAGAGCGAGGACACTTTTTGACACACTTGCTAATAACAGCTGTTGAACACGAAAAACAATTCAAATGACAGTGACGGAGTGTTGATTTTTATTTAGTTTTTGTTTTTAATGGAAAAAAATGTTACCGGACAGCAAAGCGCCCATTACATTTTTTACTCCAAATGTGCTGAGGAATAGCTGGTAAAAGTTTGTCGGGTACTTGCCGATACACCCTGTATATTAAACTGTCCAAAAATAAGACAACATCTCACTTCCTTTATTCTATCTGTTCCATAAGAATAAAATACTTTCAGATTTAGTGGTCCCCTTTTCTCTCCCCATCTATGGTTTTACTTCTCTCTTTTTAAGCCCATTTTCTACCGATTTATAACAAGTTGTTCGTTAACTCTTTAAGTTACTAAGATAATATCTATACATTTGTTATGCCGAAACGATAATTATATAAAATTCTCTCAATAGAAAAAAATCGCAAAGGAAGCTCCGAAAATGATTGAAATCACGTTTTTTCTGTTATTTAATATGTTATAGGGATGAAAACATTAAAGAATTTTTCGAAAGATATTTGCTCAATTTCAAAAGAGTCGTGTTTTTATTAAATATTTTCACCATTTTCGCTTAATTTTTATCGATTTTTTTTTAAATATTAGCGCGTTCCCTCTAACATTCGTATTTACATATTATCTTCCTTTCAAACCATCTTTGGATGCTTACTACGGGGCCTTAAGATGACGTGATATAGACATTTCACAGCATGTAATATTTTTGGTTTTGTTTATCTACCTACTTAGTAGATTAGTAGTAATATGCCTACCTACTTAGTAGATGTAAAATATTGCAAATATATATTTTTTTCATAAAGAAAAATAAAATATAAAATTAATAATTAATAATAAATGAAAAATTTGTAAGCACTGTAAAGTTGGTACAAAACTAATTATAGATAATACTTTGAGACAATTAAAACGTAATTCATCATGAAGACATAAATAGGTATAACATCAAAATTCCTCTATTTCTACACAATAAATGCATAACAATTATATTTACAAAGAGATAAAATATTTTAATAGTCTTCCCGAATAATTTTAAAAAAGAACAGATTTATACAAGAAAAAAGTATAATTACATTTAAAAAAACTGAACACGCGTAACATCATTAAAAAAATGCAGTAACTTCAATTCGAACCATCTTTATATTTTATAATGTCATCAAATCCTCTACTATCATACCCTATATCTTAAGTTTAGTGTAGGAGTAATAAGTAATATCATATATGGCTAGCATTACACTTGTAAGTTTTTTCGTAAATTTACGACTTCTAGCCAATGGGCGCATTGGATTTTCAAAATGCAAGATGCCCATTGGCTAGAAGTCGTAAATTTACGAAAAAACTTGCAAGTGTAATGCTAGCCTATGGCTAAGTGTAATGCTAGCCTATGGCTAGCATTACACTTGTAAGTTTTTTCGTAAATTTACGACTTCTAGCCAATGGGCATCTTGCATTTTGAAAATCCAATGCGCCCATTGGCTAGAAGTCGTAAATTTACGAAAAAACTTACAAGTGTAATGCTAGCCATATATGATATTACTTATTACTCCTACACTAAACTTAAGAGCTAGTTCTCTTCATTGGTGTAGAAATACTAAAAATCATATTTTTTCACTATTTTGTTCTTATGCCATTCACTATTTATTTTTGTAACAATATTATAATTTTTTTATATATTATGTATTTTAAAATAATAAATTGAGAAAATAATTTTACGAAATAAAAAAATAATATATATTTAACACGGACAAAGCCGGGAATTATGATTAGTGCGATATATTTAAAAACACAATAACGATAACGACTTCCGTTTTCTGTATGCGACAGCAATTTGGTCAGTTTGTCCTGCCCGGTGCCCGGAGCCCGGAGCACAGAAGTTGGGGAGGATATGGCGATGATGATTCAATCAACAGACAGTGATCAAAGAATTACGTGGGAATCTCATTTCGTTTCTGGCTTCATGTTGGAATTCGGACTTGCTCCAGTTTCGGGTAATAAGAACGTGGAAGAATTTTGGAAATATATGTAACTAGAAGCATCGACCATACAGGGTTTTCCAATAAGAGGTGTTATTTTGAATAGCCCGCTATTTCGGTAGATGTTACTTTTGAAGCTGTCATTTTTTGACATTTGACAAGTAGAAACTACGCCATTAATAAAAATGGAACGATACCGGCTTCAACAACGCATTGAAATTATTAAAATTCACTTGAGTGAATCAAATGCAAATCATCTTGAGTGATGAGGCCCATTTCCACCTCGGTGGCTTCGTCAACAAGCAAAATTGTCGCATCTGGGGCTCCGAAAACCCAAGAGTTATTGTTGAAAAGCCTCTCTATCTTCAACGTGTGACTGTTTGGTGCGGTTTATGGTCCAGCGGAGTCATTGGACCTTACTTTTTCGAAAATGAGGCTGGAGCAACAGTTACGGTGAATGGATTGCGCTATCGAGAGATGATTAATGATTTTTTATGGCCGGAATTGGATGGTATTGATCTGGACAACGTTTACTTTTAACAAGACGGCGCTATGTGCCACACAAGCAACGAAACCATTTATCTTTTACGATTGAATTTCAAAATAACACCTCTTATTGGAAAAACCTAAATTGTGTTCAAAACCAGTGCAGCGTAAATAAACCAAAACTGTAGAAGACGTTATATACGATTGAAGCCTAAGTTAGTACAGAACAGGCTGAAGAAAATGCGTCAAGTGCAAAAAAAATGTATTTTTACTTTAGCTTAAGGCCGAGTGTAGTTTTTTATTAATTTAAAATAATGATAATATTATTAAGCAAATCGATAATGATAGTGTTTTCAACAAGTAAAATTTTTTTTATACATTTTTTAAATTAACATAGGCTTAGTAATTATCAAAATCAAATCGAAAATATGACCTTTTTCAGACCGTAATACGTGCGTTTAAAAAAATACTATTAAAGGCTGAATATCGTCAAAAAATACCTGAAGGGGTTTTCTTTAAACGTACGAAAAAAAAAACTAAAAAATAAATAAAATAGGTTCGTAGTTTAATTTTTTCATAAACACTAATTGTTCTTGTTTTTAAAATGCAGATTATAAAACTTTGGATACGTTTATTTAACAAAACTAAACGATAAATTATTGGTATTATATTTTTCCATTTTTTAAAGTTAATTTAATATTTTTTATACTATAATTTAAGAAAGAAAACTTATATTTTTAAATTACCTTTAAAATTGGCCGTCTGGTGGCGCCTATTTGAAAATTTTAATACGGTAGAACATCGAACTAAAAGCTTCTTTTAAATATCCCAACAGATGGCGCTATCATGATCGGAGTCTTGGTTATTGTTCATTTTTCAAACCGATTATATTATTAAGTTATTATTTATTAAATTATATGATAATTATTAAAATATATATTATAATTAAAATATATTAAAATATTATTATTATTAAATTATACGATATTATACCATATTTTTTAAAAATTAAATATCAATAATATGATAATATTTTGTAATCCTACATGTATTTAAAATGACTGACTTTTTCATTTATATATATAAATTTTTTGATAGATCTAATACGCCTAATTTTTTTATAAGAGAGCTAGGTATAATGCCAGTAGCCGAAATTACAAATGGTAATATTTTTATAGTCTGAGAATGTCAAATTCTTTTGTACTCATTTCCTAAATCTGTGTATTTTATTATTTTTTCAAAAACAGATTTTTCGATATTACAGGAATTTATATATAAATTAAGAAATTCTACACCCCGACACAATACTGTCAAGAATTTGCTTCTGAGGAGAGACCTCATGACCAAAGCCATAATCTATGGCAGAATCAAAGAAAAGACTGCGATTGACTTGTACAAGGAAAGATACAAGGTAAAAGTGTCGCCATGTGGTATTTTTGTGAGAAAGGAATGGCCATACTTGGGGGCAAGTCCAGATGGATTGGTTGGAGAAAATGGTATAGTGGAAGTAAAATGTCTGCCCTCAATCGGAAACAAAACTATTTTTGACGCAGCTCTGGAAGATAATATCTTCGTTGCCGTGCAGAATGGAATACTTGTGTTGAAGAAGTCACATAATTATTCATTTCAAGTTCAAGGACAATTATTCATTACAAGAAAGGACTTCTGTGACATTATAATTTATTCTGAAAGTGGAGTAGAAGTAATAAGAATATATCCTGACAATGAATTTGAGCTAAAAGTGTTACCACGCCTGACAAAATAAAAATAAATAATAGTGGTTCAAGATTTGAAGACAAGATAAAGTATTATATATTATAATATGTAATGTAACATTATATATTTTAACATATAATTTAATGTTTAAATGTTCTAAAACAATAAAAATAAAATATAAATATATATATATATACATCATCATACACCCGTCATCTCCTTCGAGGTCCACAATACCTTCAGTCTCACAACAACCCCAATTGGGGATGCCATAGTCTCACTGGCTCCAGACGGGAGCAGTTGGGACTCTGGTGTGGTATTCAAAATTTTTTTCTAAAATGAAAACAATATTGTAAATATTATAATCAGATGCCAATTATATTTCCTACAAATATACATCTAATTTCGAGAAGTTGAATAAAGTGTTTTTAGCACGGCAAAATGGCAAAATTGCAATATTATTGTAACAATAGCAATATTATTATAGTAGACTAATAAAGCGGCCGCTACACTACTCGCTTCGACGCTTCGACGAAGTCCTCGACGAAGTTAGCCGAAGTTCGAAGTGCGTGCCCACACACTCGTGCAACTTCGCGAGTAACTCAGTCCAACCAGTCAGTGATTGGTTTATTTATGCCGTGACGCTTCGAGTCCTTTGACTCGGGCGCATTTACCGACAACAATCGGAAGTCGGGCGAAGCGAAGCGAAGTTGCCCGAAGCGAAGCGAAGTTCGTGCCCACACTATCGTATTCGGTCAACTTCGATCAACTTCGCGAGTAGTGTAGCTGTAGTAGTGTAATTTATAAACACATTGAAACGAAAGGAACGAAGCAACCGCAAGCAGCGTTATGCGTTGTTTGCGGTTCCTTCATTCCTTTCTCAAAGACAAATACATAGCACTATCTTTTTTTATGTCAACACAAATATGGGATGCTAGGAAGAGGAATATGGGAAAATACCTGGCTATACAGATTCGGTCACCTAATACGGCTAAAGCCGTTTCAGGCCACATTCCGATTCTTTTTTTAAAACATATTACTTTGAAAAAGTTTATTTGTATTTATTTTTGTTCCATTTCCATAGTCCTCAATAAGTTTTATACCTGTTCTGAGGTCTACATACTACAAACTGAAACATTCGGTCGGAGCCGCAATGTTTTTTTTATTTCTGTGGGCCTTAGAAAACGGTTTTGTTGACCGAGGGAGAACGAACACAGGTTCTCTGTTTTTTGACCAGATGTAGGTATATTTTTTACAATGCCGGCCGGCGTAGTCCGGGTGGTAAGGCTTTGGACTCCCATTCCGAAGGTCGCGGGTTCGAACCCTGTGTACGCAAATAAATTTTATTTGATTGATTTGTGTTATTTCACAATTGATTAATTAAAATAATAAATACTATATATGCGGCACGTTCCAGAGTGGAAGATACTCCCAGTATCGCCTTGGTGTAAGACCACCATTCAGAATTGAAACGTTTCTCCAAATGGCTTTAGCCGTGTTTAGTGACTAGATCTAAATGGCCAGGTACTTCCCCACCTTCCTCTTCCCCATCTCCTTCCCTTACCCACTTACCTTCAGCCAAACAACATACCCCAATTGGGGATGCCATAGTCTCACTGGCTCCAGACCGGAGCAGTTGGGACTCTTGTGAGCTATTCACTATAAAAATACTATGTAAAACCAAATGCCAAAATGTTTTTAATAGAGATATACATAATTAAGAAATTGGCACATACATCATCATACATGTCATAATATGGAAAATCAGGACTAAAGATATATGAAGAAATAATAATAATATAAAATGAAATGTCAGGCTTTCTGTAAAAATATTAAAATACAAACAATTAAATTAAATGTTACCTTGTATATATTCGTTTATATTCTAACGTAGTATAAACTAATTAAATAAATAATACAAAAAAATAGTGCCATCTGGTAACTGAAATTCATAACTTTTATAACGAAGATTTACATTACCGCCATCTTACTGTTTTCAGGCAAACGTTTTTAAAATAAATTCTAGTTAGAAAAAATATTGTTTTGGAAATGAACAACAGAGTTCGTGTGTGTCGAAAATAGTTGATTTTGTCATGTCTACAATCGGTCTTAACCGTGGAGTCAAGGGAACGAAGGCCGTTAGAACCATTTGTACCTTTGACTGTATTCGTAAATTGTAATTTAAAATTAATTGTAAATTATTTATAAACTGCTTTCTACAGTCATAGATGGCGCTAATTTAATTGTTTTAGGAAAAAACACTTTTGTTACATGGGATGAATTTTTTGCGCCTGTACACAAGGTACATGAATATGAATTAATAGTTTTGTTCGTATATAGACTCAATTCTATCAAGAAAGACAAAAAAATGCAATATCGAATTTAATCACCGGTACAATATTGTATTTGTATGCCTTTCTTGAAAGAATTGAGTTTTCGTACGGACAAAACTATATATTCATATTTCGTTTGTACTGGCGCAAACAAACAATCCATCTTAATATTTTAAAGCATAACTTCTAAAACGTGTTTTTTTCGTAACATAATTACATTAGCGCCACTATGGACGACCAGTTTTTTTAATAAGTTTTAAGACCGATTGTAGACATGACAAAATCAACTATTTTCGACACACACGAACTCTGTTGTTCATTTCCAAAACAATATTTTTTCTAACTAGAATTTATTTTAAAAACGTTTGCCTGAAAACAGTAAGATGGCGGTAATGTAAATCTTCGTTATAAAAGTTATGAATTTCAGTTACCAGATGGCACTATTTTTTTGTATTATTTATTTAATTAGTTTATACTACGTTAGAATATAAACGAATATATACAAGGTAACATTTAATTTAATTGTTTGTATTTTAATATTTTTACAGAAAGCCTGACATTTCATTTTATATTATTATTATTTCTTCATATATCTTTAGTCCTGATTTTCCATATTATGACATGTATGATGATGTATGTGCCAATTTCTTAATTATGTATATCTCTATTAAAAACATTTTGGCATTTGGTTTTACATAGTATTTTTATAGTGAATAGCTCACAAGAGTCCCAACTGCTCCGGTCTGGAGCCAGTGAGACTATGGCATCCCCAATTGGGGTTGTTGTGAGACTGAAGGTATTGTGGACCTCGAAGGAGATGACGGGTGTATGATGATGTATATATATATATATATTTATATTTTATTTTTTTAGAACATTTAAACATTAAATTATATGTTAAAATATATAATGTTACATTACATATTATAATATATAATACTTTATCTTGTCTTCAAATCTTGAACCACTATTATTTATTTTTATTTTATAATATTTTCATAAAATGAGAATTTGTACCCGCTAATCCGATGTCAGCGAGAGATTAGTTCAACAATATTTTATGTATTCAACTATACTGCTACAACTAAGTAAAATGCATAAAAAGTGCCAAAATGCCGTCGTGTGTAATGACTAATGAGAAATGGTTTGCTTTAACAATTACAATAATAAGGTAATATTTGTATATCGCAGTTTTGTGTTATTTCATTTCAAGTGCGCTTAAAACTATGACAAAATTAAAAATAATCCTACAGTGCTCCTTATAAAATATTGATAAAATAATGTTTAATAAAGAATATGCAGTATACGAGTATACAAGGTAATGAAAAGATAACAAAAATTAACAATAATAGTGCTGTTATAGCATAGAACAATATTAGTAGAAAGTAACGGTGCTATTATAGCACAAATAAGAATGTCGAAAAATCCTGGGATAAATTTAATACAATGTTATGGATAACATAGGGAAACGAGACAAAATTCATAAACAAATTAAAAATACACCGTACGACATGGAACCAGTGCCGTATCCATAATAATATCCATAGATGTATAGTTCAAGTACTTCATCTTACAATTATAGGCATACCTTCATAATGTAGTATAAAAAACAAATTAAATATGAATATAATTACGTTGTGGAAGAAAAATTTTTTTTTTGAAGTTAAAAAAGGATGAAGGGGCCCCGAGACGTGCATTGCCTAGAGGCTCCGACATGCTTAATCCGGCCCTGCATGGAACAACTTAATTACTATAAAAGATATAGAAACATCTTCACTATTAGAATAGCTAAAGAATTGTACTATAAAGAAAAACTTGAAAAAAAATAACCCAAAGTAAATATGGAAAATATTAAAAGAAGTTACATACACACAAAAATACAAACAGAAAAATACTATTGAACATCTAAATATTAAATTAATAAATTAGATACCAATACAAGTACAGAAACTGTAGCAAATCATGTGAATAACTTGTTCGCAAGTATAGGAGAAGTTTTAGCGAACCGTAAAAATACAAAATACAAACACACTAACACAAAAAAATAGATCAAACATCAATACACAACCGACGCAACACAGATTTATACGCCAATTATACTGTAAAACACTACTAAACTACATTTTTGGCTTTTAAAACTTTGGCTTGTAGAGCATTGACAACATGGTCAGGTTCTCTAATTTTCATACCGCGTTGAATTCGGCTATCCGCTAACTCTGGCAAAAGTGATTCGTTGAAAAACTTTGTCAGGCGTGGTAACACTTTTAGCTCAAATTCATTGTCAGGATATATTCTTATTACTTCTACTCCACTTTCAGAATAAATTATATTGTCACAGAAGTCCTTTCTTGTAATGAATAATTGTCCTTGAACTTGAAATGAATAATTATGTGACTTCTTCAACACAAGTATTCCATTCTGCACGGCAACGAAGATATTATCTTCCAGAGCTGCGTCAAAAATAGTTTTGTTTCCGATTGAGGGCAGACATTTTACTTCCACTATACCATTTTCTCCAACCAATCCATCTGGACTTGCCCCCAAGTATGGCCATTCCTTTCTCACAAAAATACCACATGGCGACACTTTTACCTTGTATCTTTCCTCGTACAAGTCAATCGCAGTCTTTTCTTTGATTCTGCCATAGATTATGGCTTTGGTCATGAGGTCTCTCCTCCGAAGCAAATTCTTGACAGTATTGTGTCGGGGTGTAGAATTTCTTAATTTATATATAAATTCCTGTAATATCGAAAAATCTGTTTTTGAAAAAATAATAAAATACACAGATTTAGGAAATGAGTTCAAAAGAATTTGACATTCTCAGACTATAAAAATATTACCATTTGTAATTTCGGCTACTGGCATTCTCGTACCTAGCTCTCTTATAAAAAATTTAGGCGTATTAGATCTATCAAAAAATTTATATATAAAAATGAAAAAGTCAGTCATTTTAAATACATGTAGGATTACAAAATATTATCATATTATTGATATTTAATTTTTAAAAAATATGGTATAATATCATATAATTTAATAATAATAATATTTTAATATATTTTAATTATAATATATATTTTAATAATTATCATATAATTTAATAAATAATAACTTAATAATATAATCGGTTTGAAAAATGAACAATAACCAAGACTCCGACCATGATAGCGCCATCTGTTGGGATGTTTAAAAGAAGCTTTTAGTTCGATGTTCTACCGTATTAAAATTTTCAAATAGGCGCCACCAGACGGCCAATTTTAAAGGTAATTTAAAAATATAAGTTTTCTTTCTTAAATTATAGTATAAAAAATATTAAATTAACTTTAAAAAATGGAATAATATAATACCAATAATTTATCGTTTAGTTTTGTTAAATAAACGTATCCAAAGTTTTATAATCTGCATTTTAAAAACAAGAACAATTAGTGTTTATGAAAAAATTAAACTACGAACCTATTTTATTTATTTTTTAGTTTTTTTTTTCGTACGTTTAAAGAAAACCCCTTCAGGTATTTTTTGACGATATTCAGCCTTTAATAGTATTTTTTTAAACGCACGTATTACGGTCTGAAAAAGGTCATATTTTCGATTTGATTTTGATAATTACTAAGCCTATGTTAATTTAAAAAATGTATAAAAAAAAATTTACTTGTTGAAAACACTATCATTATCGATTTGCTTAATAATATTATCATTATTTTAAATTAATAAAAAACTACACTCGGCCTTAAGTTTAGCCTAACAACCTACTAATAATTAAAAAGGCTTATAGTCAAACAACGCTATCTACAAAAAGACGTACCAATAATACGCACTGAAAAGATTTTCGTAGATAACGTTGTTTGACTTCAAGCCGTCGAATTATTGGTAAGATTTTTGTAGGCCAAAAAAGCGATGTTATGGAAAATAAATTACAATTCAATTGAGAATCTCTTGTGTAATGCCTACCCAATCTAAATTGTGTTTTATGGACTATTTGCACACAAAGTAGGTTAACACCCCAACTTAATGAAGCAATCAAGTCGTAAAACAGGAATCGATGCCATCACAATGTCAATCCAATCCTTAATTGGCTTTTAAAAGATTCAATCTGTGTAACAACGTCATAAAAGATTTTTTGAAACATGATCGATAGTTTTAACACGAATTCTTCTTTTGAAAGGCAAATATTTTTTTATAAATAAATACATTCAACTTCACAAATCCTACAATTATAATATCACGTGATTTTTCACGGGTCTGCGCTAGAATGTAATAATCATGTCTCGTTCATGTATTTTTTCCCGGAAAGTCAATGGACAAAATCAACTTTGATGAAGTATCCCTGATGTTAAAAAAATTCTGAATATGATCCGTATTCTTGGACATTTAAAAAAAACTAAACGAATGGTAGGTCAGTGCCTATTAAATTCGTTCAGCTAATGACCTTGACATCTTACTTTGGCACTTAAGACTTCTCAGGGCGTGTAAATAGTCACCACGAGAATACAAAATTAATGACATCGTAAGATATCGGCAATATCGTTCCAGTCCAGTGGATCTGTATAAAAGGCTGGCTCAAACAGAATCTAAACAGATAGGTATGATTTAAGATTTTCAAGTTGATGGACGCTGCAGCGCTGTCCGAAACGTTGGCTGAAGGGGAGGAAGTGCACAACGCATAATACCACAAAAAATAATCACGATAATTCCACAAAATTAACACTAGAAGCACGTAGTTTTTAATATAATAACAAAATCATTATAAAAATAAATTCCTCCGGACAAAGTAGAAAAATCACAGTATCTAACTATAATGTCATATTCACACGGGGAATCAAAAAGCTCATCTTCTGGCAAAACCTCACGTTCTGGCCAAAGCTGGTTTTCTGGCAAAAGCCAGCAACTTTTTGTCACGACAGACCATTGGAAATTCGATGGAAAAATATGACGGGGGAATTTTTCACTCCCTATACAGGGTGTATCGGCACTAACCCGACAAACTTTAACCTGCTATTCCTTAGCACATTTGGAGTAAAAAATGTTATGGGCACTTTGCCGTCCGGTAGCATTTTTTTTCAATTAAAAACAAAAAAATTTCTAATTTCCACACTACATCACTGTCATTGGCATTGCTTTTCGTGTTCAACAGCTGTTATAAGCAAGTATGTCGAAAAACGTCTTCGCTCTTTCGCACACACTAAATAATAATAGTTAAAAATGAGACGAATGGTGCCGTGCCATTTCGTTGTGATTGTAAAAGCGCGCCAATATAGGTACATACGTACACTATTCAACGGAATTCGAATAAAATATTTCCAGATGGGTTTTCAAACTTTGACAAAGGATAAAACAGTGGTGACATGTGGTGAATATATGAATAATAAATTTTTCATTAAAAAAAACGTTACCGGACAGCAAAGTGCACATAAGATTTTTTACTACAAATATGCTGGTTAAAGTTTGTCGGGTACGTGCCGATACACCCTGTATAAACAGGACATTACACTAAACTTTATCAAATGCAGAGTGGACAGGTATTCGAATTAGTCCCAAGAAAAAAATTAAAACAGTAATCTTTATAGACATGTTGGTTCCTCACATACAGGGGTTTTTACCTGTCTGACAGTGCGTCACAGGCATTTTCCATATTATTTAATTTGTAGATAAAAAAAGGGATGAGATCGTCTCCCAAAGAGCAGAAGGTCACTTTCAGATTGTAAGTTTTGCATCAAACTAGTGCATTTTATAATTTTGTTAAATATTAATCGAAAATACGTTTACACAAAGTCATATACTATTACTTATAACGACTGTGTTTTGGTAAAACCCTTCAAGTAACATTTTTTGGGAATGTTACTTTTCAGTGGTTTCATATGGAAAAGTTTTCAAAGTACAACATTGTAAAGTAATTTTTGCTGATTTTAGCATTTTTAATATCAACTAAATTCTAAATTTATGCATATTTTTTTAGGTTATTTCGATAAAACCGTAGATGAACATTATTCAACCATCGAATTACTCAATTTTTTTTTTAATGTTTTTATTGTCTCCTGTGACGTGTTCATTTGGTGCTATGAAGGGTTTTAGTCAATGCAGTCGATATATTTATATTATTACTTATACCATTACATCACTTATAAAATTGTGCTTTTATTCCATAAATTAACTACTTTTGTCACTATGTGTAGCTAAAAAAAACTGCATACATAAGTACTAAGTGCCAAAAACGTGCTTTTGGGGTGAAGATATTTTTATGTTGGTAAGTAGTACTGTACATATATTTTGCAAAGCCTGTAAATTGAATAAATTGGCCATTGACAATTTACACAATATTATAACATGTATTAAGAAATAGACGTATGCCGTGGGTCAATTTCCATAAAACCATTACCCAACCATTAATGGAACCACCGGACGTAAAAATTTGAAAGGTTAGAGAAAAGATAAGGTAATCAATAAAATTAAAATAATTTGTTAAGATTTTGATTCCTGCGAACACCACTAGTATTCGACCCCTGTGTTATTATATTGATAGTAAATCTCAATCTAGACTACTTAGACAGTGAGTAAATACTTAACTACACATCCAAACAAACAAACCATATTAATAACACGTTTTTAATGGACGTGCATCATTTGTGACAAAGGTCGCTCCATTCAGGATGTATTCTCGCCGTTAGCCATCAGCTGACTACAACATTAATTCGCGTGGAATTTTAATACGACCATTGATCAAAAGGGTGCTAGATTGAACGCAGTGAAAAAAAATCGGTAATACGTCTCGTTACAAGGCCCAAGTAATTTTTAAATCAATATTTATCACTATTTCACAAGTTTTAAGCTTTTCTTGTAATAATAAATGATGCAGTTTGTTATTATTTGTTGAGACGCTTAGCATAGGTCCCGTAATCACTCGGGCCATATGCCAATTTATTGTGCTACTTCCTATGCTTCACATTATTCCTTTGACCATGGTCCAGTCCAATTCTATAAATGATGCAGTTTGTCTGTATACTAATTTATCTATATTATTATCTGTTGAGACGCTCTTAATAGGTCCCGTAATCACTCGGGCCATATGCCAATTGATTGTGCTACTTCCTATGCTTCATATTATTCCTTTGACAATAGACCAGATGTGTTCGCTATGGTAACATCTTCGTATGAGAGCCATGACGATCTTCCATTGGAGCAGTCCGGTTAAGGGCTCTGAATTGTCAAGGCGTTTATAATATCTAATACCTAATAGTACTAACACGTCTCCCTTAAGATTATTTTTCATTAAAATGGCGCTACACAAAAATACAAATCATCAGAATATTACTGATTACAGTGATCACCTACCCAGGTGTCTAAGGGTTTCGACAAGGGGCGCTAAAATTTTACTCGCGCCGGCGCCGTTTAGCTCGGAGCCGGCCCTGACTATTGGCACCATTTATTAACCCTTGGAAATCAGGGGTAAAATGCGAATTGCTCGCCGAACGCCGGCTGACACTATTTTCGTAATAATTATATGTAGTTTCCCGGGGATAGCCACTTATATTCAGAGAATTTTTTTCTCTAATGTTATAATAATAATAATAATAATAATTGGATAATTTGTATAGCGCCGTTTTTGTGAAAAATCACCTCAAGGGCGCTGTACAATTTATTTCCTAGGATCTACATTTGTTATTTAGACCAACTGTGCCAGCAGGAGGTTCGTCATCCGTTCAGGCATGTGTCTGCCGCCAATATAGCGCTGACATGTGTCTGCTGCCAATAAAGAGCGCTGACACAACATCCTCACATAGACAACAAACCTTGGCAGCACCGCTGTGACGCTCGACGAAGACAGAAGATGGAGACTCTGCTGCAAGAGTCCTAGGTAGCGGACTGTCTGCTGCCAATAAAGAGCGCCGACACAATATCCTCACATAGATAACAGACCTTGGCAGCACCGCTGTGCAAAATCACCTCATCCTAGTTTACCTTAGTCTCTCCAGTCACCTCCCAGCCTTTCATGCCACCTAGTGCATCCTCTCGACCCTTTCAGACTCCTTCCAGGCTCCAATACATTCTTTCTATTGTCGTGATCCGACGATTTCACACCTCTGTCTCAGACCCTTAGGGCTCGCTTATCGCAGGCTATCATAAGCAAAATCTTGAACCAAAGTCAAAGTGAAGTTTATGAGTGTCATCTGTAACAAAATACATAAACAAAAACAGAAAATAAAAACAAAGACAAAAACTTTAAACAAAATATGGCTTATCTGTCCTCCATGCAGACATCCTCGGTTGAAAAGGTCCCGTAAATCCCAACACCACTTGACACTTGAGTCAGGTATAAAATCTTCGACTGCATTGAGAAATCTTTGTTCTAGCTTCACTTTAAAAATTTAATCGGTTTAAAATGCTATAATAATTGCAAATTCCGGCTAAACGGTAGAAGTTACGCGCATTTCGTGAAATAAGAAGGTAAGCACTATATAAAACACGGATGCTGAACAATTTTCAGCGATCTCTTAACAAGGGAAACCTTCTGAAAGGATTAAACAAACCGGAGCGGTTAAAACACGTCCGCAACAAAAGAACGTATAAAATATGTATAATGAAGTCGTACGAAATATTCTTGAGTTTTATTATATTTTCCAGCAAATTAAGCGTTCTTCACAATAAAAATAAGGCATGTGAGGGTTTCCTGTAAATACATACCGTACTAATTGGAAATCTGAATTATGACATCTGACATGGAATTTTGCGACGCGCTTTTTCACAGATAAAATAAACATATTTGCAAGTGACAAAACAACAAGCTAGAATAATATTAACATACATTATTTTTTTGCCAAGCGAACAAAATATACTTTCGTATGCTAGGAGCATTTTTTAAGGTTCAAAATACCATAAAATCGAGGCAAGTGCGGTGAGCTACTAGAAAATATACGGTGTGGCAAAAGTGTGCATTTTGTTTAATAATCCCGTTACAACAGTGGATTTCTTGGCACACTTGGGGTTAATCGGTATTTCTTCATAATTTCCTTCACATTTCTATAGAGATATGTTCTTTCAACTCACAATGGTTGCACGTGTCTCATGAGGTGGCAGTGTCATGTTAATAGTCCTTCTAGCTCCCCCATTTCATTTCTATCAATATTGAATAGTTCCCAGGCTCGTTTGAGGTTTAAAAAGCAGCTGTGGGCTCTTTAAATCGTCGGTATCGTAATAATTATGTATGTATGACTGTTCAGGACATTATTTGAAGAGAGCGAAGAATTTTTATGATGTGGCTATGCAGCACCAAAAGAATCTAAAAAACAGAAGAAATTTCCACTTTGTATGAGTCTATCTCTAGCAAAGGGTTCACCTGGTATATATATTTATTTATCAACGACCTTCAATCACTCAACGGAAGTGGACGGCTGACGAGAGGTTCAACTGGAGGTCAAATAATATTCAACTTCAATGGAGTAATGTATAAAAATATTGAACACACATAAACATGTATTCACGAGAACATCAGGGGAAAAAACTTGCCCAATTAAGAGAAAAAAAGTTAGTTACAGAAATTGGATGATATCACTGGATACACTTTGGTATGTATTACACCTGATAAAATAGTGACAAAATTCGGGATAGTTCTATCCAATGAAGCATTGTAAAGACAATGCCGGATCGAGAACGAATTTGCACTAAAGGAACTCCAGTCCATTTTTACTTTTTTTTTTATGAATCGTCTTAGGGTCGCACATTCTTAAATATGTACTAGTATTTTTTATAAATATCGTTTTCTAGTTAAATTTTTTTTCAAAGTCGGCCACAACGATCAAAATCGGGCGAGGTTCGCGTGACGTCATACGTACCTCGGTTTTTTCGGTTAACAGTAAGGCCGTTCCCACAAGGGTCGATATGAAATCAACAAATCTTAAAATAAATAATTAGCAAGAATTCTATGATATTTCGTCACTGTGCGTTGATGGCTCTGGTTACAGAGTAAGTAACTAGTCGATTAAGTAGATATTGCTAGTTCTTCAGCTGAAATAGGCATACGAGGCTTTCTCAAGATTTAGTTGTACTAGTTTAGCCTCCTGGCTGTCAAATACACTCGCCAACATTATAAGGAAAATTTCAGTCTAACAAAAAGACACCGTGCTTGTTGTGAAGGAGTTTTATTTCACCGAGAGTAATCAGAACAATTAAAAAAAATAATACTTCAGAAATAATTTGTATACCGCAGTGGAAGTTCACACAGCAACATTTCACAAGACATCGCGCAACGGCCGACAGACCCGTGAGGGAGTGGCCCAAGTTCTGTCAGAACCACCCAACCAATCACAGCGCGATTAAATGTTTATTATGTTTTTAATCGTTTTCATATAACGATTTACTGATTCTAAACATAATTAATTACATATAAAAATACATATATATTCGGAATCAGCGTTTGTTGATCTACAATCATGAAAAAAAATAAAAAAATAATTTGCCGTAATATTTTTCAATAGAGTTCCTTATTACTCGACACGTCCTATGATGAAAAGGAAGCTATTCATTAGAACCGTGCATTCTACAGTGAGTCTACTAAGCAAAGGCATTCACGATTCCATTCACACTGAAAAGAAGATTTTTCCCTAAATAATAGGTATTAAGAAGACCGCATCGTTTTAACTTTCCAAAGATTTAAAATGCTTTATTCAGTTCCAATCAGAACGTGAAAAGTTACATTTAGATAAGTCAAGTCGAGCGCTGTTTTTCGGTATTGCTTGCCTTGAATGAATGATGCAGAAATGAAGAATGTTACGACTAATAACACTTCGTGGAAACACTTGACTTTTGCACTTATGACATACGCATTTAGTGACTTGTGCACTTTGTGACTTAATTTGATGTTAGAGTTCAAACGTCCTCTATGGTTCAAACTGATAAATAATTCGTAAAAATTCTACTACTTACTAAGTGACTGTATCGATCCGTGGTCAGGTGACTTGAAAACCTCTGTCCTGCATTGCTGAAATTGATATTAGAACCTCCAAAAGTAGTCCAGCCATTACTGCCGTCATAAGCAAGAAGACAGCTAATAATTTGCAAAAAGACACATTCTGATGTTATTTTTAATATAATAGGTGAAAAGTTCAGAATGTGACGTTTGCAAAATCCTAGCAGCCTTTTTGCTTTTGAAGGGAGATGTACATACAGCGTTTGAGGTGTAAATAAATGCAGTAGTTTTGGAATGTATGATTTTTTTCAAGTTTTCGTAAAATACAGTCACATTAGTAAATTTATCGAAAAACCGAATAAAGTGCCACTTTTTCTAAGATAGCAGCCTTTATTAGAAAAAGGTGTACAAACAACGTGACACCAAAACTCAACCATTGAGTTTTTTTTCTTTATAGAATAGTAGTGGTAGAGTAACATTAAAAAATGGTCATCTCAAATATCAATAATATCTTTCTTCTCACGCCTCTAGAGTAACTATAATATTATAGAACCGTGTGTACCACTAAACAGCGCTATAAAAATTTGACTTTTATATTATATATTAATCCTTGTTGCTTTGTTTTAATCTATCATTATTTCACTGGCTGAAGCCGCCTTTGGCCGCGTTAGGGTCTAGTAACTCAAAGCAGCTCCCATTGGATCATTATAATTCTTGAGAATTTTGTGAAATCAGTATCAGTATACGAGGTTGATGAATCACCTTTTGTCCTTGGCTAGCAAGACTAACAACTGAGATTATTGTTATAAAAAGGCCGTAACCACCGTTTGTGAGAAAATAATTTCAATTGAAAACACCGATTTAAAACGTTTTGAATTTGGAGTTAACAAATCTTTAAATACTCGTAGATAAAAAAATTATTAATTTTAAATTGCACCATTGATCAATGATAAAATAAAGTATATCATTGTAAATAATAAGTCGATAGGTTAGGTGGGTATATTGCATTTCTTATTACTCGTATATTCATCCAATGGGGATGTTTTTTTTCACGCAGGAAAAATTTATAACCGTACAAGAATAGAGAAAGATGAGTGTTTTGTTTTTAAAGTATTTACGTAAAAAAATTGAGACAGTTCTCACAAAATCCTTTTAAATATAATTAAATCGTATCATATTCTCGAAAAATATCAAATTTCTAGAGTAAGATCAGTAAAGTGTGAAATAATATATATTTTTTAAGCCAGCGAACTGAAGAAAATGTTTTAATAAGGGAATTAATCGACCGGAGAAATGTATACCAACAAACACATCCGTGTATTTATTTTTCCTACCGCTAGCACTATATTGGTGAGCCATATATTATACAGGCCCGAAAATCGTTGAACTCTCATTTAAGGCGAAGCTTAATGCCAAATCACTATTTTGATTAATCTTTATAACAAATTGGTGTACATTATGAATACCAAAAAATATGCTTTAGATAAATTGAAGGTTTTCCTATCGCTTCGCTTGAGTATAATACAAATAAAAATATAAATTACTCAAAATATAAATGCTAACTACTAAAAAAATATATTTATTCAATAGAAATGTATGAACGCATAAAGGAAACAACTTTAAAAAATACAGTATTATAGCTAAGATTATCTGTGACAGTTTCACTTGATTAACTTTTTTGCTTTCTTATAAAATTATTTACAAAACAAATAAAAAAAAGTTTTTTGCTTGAAATCGAACGTTTCTAGACTCGTTTGTCAAGCGATTTGAATGCCTATTACCTACGATATAAGGTATACCAAGAATATACACATTTTTGGCTTGTAGCTTCCTCTTAAATAAATACAGTAATTTAGACCTTCTTGATGATAAATTTTAATGCACACATTACCATCACAAAGCAAGCACAGGATATTGGATGCTGCATCATGGTGCGTTAGTTCTATTGATGTGATATCTCGTACATAACCTCCTCGTGGTATTAACGACTCCGCAAGGTTTACATCACTCATGGTGACAGTGATTTTATTAATCGTGAAATATTTGATGAGATGACTGATGAACATGTTGTTACTATCGGTCAAAACCTGTTCCATCAAGGAATTGCACAATGTCCGGATGATCCGGTCTTCGCGGACGTTGGTTCTTGGTTCGCCGTCATACATGGCAAGTGGCAACCTTCAAGGTCATCGACGAGTCGTGTGAATTCCGTATAGAAATGCTGAATTTAAATGAACAACGATTAATTGGGATGCATGAGGTCAATAGTTTATTTACATCTGTTTTGATAGTGGAAACAGCAAGGCTATTAAAATATAAAGATGTGTTAAGACAAGACAAAAATAAAAAAATAACTCCAAAAATAACACATTTATATGTTATTATGATTCCTACAGAATGCCACATCGATAATACCCTGTAGTAGTGCAAGAGGAATGTTGGTCATGTATATTCAGGAGTATCATAGATCAGGCGTGTATATTACTATTTATTCTCGACGTTGAGAAATGCGAAGATTCGCTCGAGACTTGAGGAGAGCGACAAGAAGCTCATAAAGGCTACAATAGATTAAACAGACCCCAAAAAATATAACACAGTGAAAGTACGCTACTATAATGTCCACATCGATAAGTACCCTGGAATAGTGCAGAAGATTTAAGTAGGATGTTAGATGCCTAGTACTCAACGCTGCAGAATGGGTGGAATCCCGATTCGCTCAAGACTCGAGAAAAGCGAGCTTACAAACGTTAAATTTGATTCCAAGTGATCAGCTGTTTTGGATGAATTAGGTGCAACCACTATGGCTCCCACCACTTTTACACACTATACCCCCTTACTTATAAACGCTGCATAAATATAACGCTGCGCGTAAGGTCGGAACAGTAAAAAAACTTGACTGTATGGTTAAAACGACATTTTACATTGAGTCGGAGGTTGTCGGTTCTACATATCATAATACTTATGCTGTGAAGTTGTGATTTTGAATAGGTACCAAAATAGATACAACTTACAAAAATAAATGATTATTTGAAATGTGGAATGTGCCGACATATTTAGACATGTGGTCACCATTGTACCGGGATTGGAAGCATTGTTTTAATTTTGAATCCCCCTAAGCTGACTGCCTGTTTTGTAGGCCGGACCCCGGACACCGTACAGCCGGTACTAGGAACAAACACTTCATTAAATTAATCCGGAATGCATACAAGCCCCGAGTTGGAAGCATTCAAGTTTAATCCTCTGCATAAATCACGAATACGATTCAAATCCAAAATGAAATCTCACATAAAAACAATCCTTTCAAATCCAATTCTATAGAGGAAATAAATATAGCAGCGAAACTCACGTACGGCGAGCTCTGGCGTCATGAAATTTGTACAAATTTTCCTGTCAGGAATTTATAGGTAAACGCAACTATTTTCAGCTCGCTATGGCATGCCCATAGTAAGATGCCACTATGTTTGTTGTTCAGTACGAAAAACAGCGTCGAGAAAGGAGTGTTAAAACGCGCTAAAACCGTGCAAGGATTCTCCATATTAGATTAGCACAAAATGGCTATGATCGCAAAATATTAGATAATTTGTATTAGTTATAAAACTTATTCTCGTGGCTTGACCTATTTCAGCATAACGCTTCCCATACATTCCCATTAGGATTGTATGGCGAGCGATATGCTGAAATAGGCCGAGCCATGATGCATATAGCGTAATCTGTCAAACCAATTAATGATTTTGCCAAAATGTGCAACAGAATAAAAAACAGTCTTAATTCTTAAGAAGACTAGAAGAGTATTGACATTAGGTAACACTTAAAAAAAACACGCAAAAAAGTGAGATTCAATTCGCTTTCTCAGAAACATAAAAAAACTGGTTTAGCGCGTGTATTTTAATTTGAAGGCATCTAAATCGATATTTTTTGTACAAGAACCAAATTGTTTTTACCTATGTATCTATCTATATTTAAACATGAGTTATTTACTTATGGTATTTTATCATAAGAAGGTTTTATGAAGTAAATAAAAAAAAATCAAACCGCATTTATTTTCCTGCACAACACATGGACAATTTTAATTTTTAAATAATATAAAAAGTTTTTTACAATAATAATAAAATCCTTATTTTGGTAGTCAGGCAAATGGTCCCCAAATTGAGTTTCTCTAAATAATGTTTATATGGATTAATAAATACAAATTCATTTAATTAATAGTTTATTACTGTTGAAACCTTTTCTATTAGGATTAAAATGATATATATGGTGATATACATTTGAACGATGATTAATGTAAACGAAGCAAGGCGTGTGTCAGGTCAGAGGAGTATGGAATTCCATCCTCTCCGCCTTGACATATGCTCCTCGATTCATCCACATTCACAGATCGTCCCTTACATATTTATTCTTCTATTATTTCATTGTCTTCCTCTTATACACTCTACTTCAATCATCTTAATTTTTTCTTTTAATTTCACTACATTCCTCATTTAATTTATAATATTATTTTACCATAACCCCAGGGAAATCATTCCCATTGAATTGTCTACATTTATATTTATCTGTCAGTTCTTTGCCTCCCCTTACATCAAGGTCTGATATCAGAACTCCATCGTAGACTACTTTCCTCGCTTCCTAATGACTACTGCACTCAGTCCTCCATAAATAATTGACCTACCTAACATATACTTAGAGACTGATAATAACAAGTAAATTAATCTACTTATTTGTATAAATAGGAGAAACTCCATCACTGCTTTACAAGACGGACGATACGTCAAATGTTATCGGCTAATAATTCTTAGGGAAGGTCTGGTCGAGAGTTCACACATAATAATATTAAATTAAAGTGTGTACTGCTTGTTAAAGTGATACTGCGGGGATTCTATATTTAGATACAAAGGACAATGATTGCGAGCACATTCAAACATCTCTCCTTGCTGCTTTTCAAATACTCAACTCTATTCATCATTCATTTATCATGTTCTTTGCATCCCTTTTAATTACGTTTCTGCTTTTATGCAAGGGATATTTTCTACAGAATACCGTGTAAAAAAAAGGTACATAATGTGTAGGAAAATGGGAGATAGGTTCTATTCTATGAAAATCTCTATTGATGTCAAAATAAGGAAGATTATTGTATATTCATATACTTTTAGTGGGTAGTACATTAAAGGGGATGGAATAAACCTAGGATTCTAATAAGAATGGATATTACCATTACGCTTGAACGTGCTATATACAAACTATGTAAAAAAAACACTGAAATTGGGGTCATTTTATACAATTAAATAAAAAATAAATTGTTCAACTCGTCGCTTAATTCGTCAGAAAATAAGTATTTTATAGCTGGATACTAGTATTGTAATATGGATAGATAAATTATCTATGACTTTGAAACCATTTTATTATAAGTACCTACTCACATTTATTTTGATTTAATAATGAAATTATGAGGAAGGTGAACAACCAGAAAACTTTAAAATGTTGTTTATTTTTATTAAATATGTTGTGATTTGATAGTGCTCTTGCATAGGTTCATAATATAATATGATAAGCTATTATAAAGTAATGACAATGACTTTAGATAAGGAATTAGTAAGGTAGTGTACTACGTGATATTTTTACTTTTGTTATGGATAGATAAATTTCTTATCTTAGTTGAAAAAAAAACATGTTCAAATTAAATTTAAATTTTGCTTAAAATAATGATTCTTATAATGTTTCCCTCAAAGCTGTTTCTTCAAGAATATATATTATGAAATGTACGCAGGGCCATCCCGGAGCCAAACAGCGCCTGGCACTAGTAAAAAACTCAAGGGTGCTGTTTATTATTATTATTATTATTAGTATTAGCACCTTGGCATGTCAGCGCCCGGAGCGGACTGCTCCGATTGCAACTGCACAGGGCCGGGGCCCTGAATTTATGCTATTTAATGTTATGTGAATTCACTTCTGACTAGATAACACAGTGTGGGCTGTTTAAAATAAGAGTGTTTGAGCAGGCGGGCCACCCATTTCTCTTCAAATATCATTAAAAAATTACTGATACTGACAAATTTGTAAATAGAGTGATGTGTTAGAAAATCAAGTTGATGTTTTTCCACTTTTTTTATTCCGTCTATTATTTTAAGCAATCATAACCACCGTTTTTATTATCTGCTGATCATTATTTTTTCTGTACTTTGGAGGATAGTGAAGTCAGATAATTTATTTAATAATCAGGCTAATTATAGAATTGAGAACACTTAAAAAAATATTAGACAGGATAAAAAAAAAGGTACGAAAACATCAAATCATTTCGGACTTGATTTTCTAACTCATCACACTATTTTATAGATTTTCACACCATTCAGCATAATATTACCTGAATTCTATCAATATATTATGATAAGGTACCTACACATTAAACCAAAAATAAGTTATTAATATTAATAGAGAGGAAAATAATATTAAAAATCATGCAAATATAATTGTAAGGGAATCATGGAATTATAAATGGGAAAAAAGAGGAAATTTGGCAGCATCTTAGGAAAAATCAGAAACAGGATGCAAAAACCCATACCCTTTTAAAATTATTATTGCCCATGCTATTCTGATTAGAATGTTAAGTTAAGCCATAAATTTGAGTTTTAGTTAATATTTTGACAGCATTGTTTATTAACGTTTATGCAAATAATGTTGAGAAAATTTAACAGACGAGATGTTCATGTTCATAATATTGCGATGTTTAAGAAATATGCCGAAAATGATACGTTGTAATGAGTATAGTAGTGCACCCTTTGTGGCCAAAGCACCAATTCTGAATAGTTAAGTTAGAATATTACGTATTTACACAATTTTGTTAAGAACTGAGAATTGTCACTCCATGGAAGGAAAGAAACAAATCAATAAGTAAGGCCGAAACATGTAAAATTATTATTATATACCGTGAGAATTCGTCATCTTAATTGTTTGTCCGAAATGATAATCCCACTCGGAAGACGAACTTTAAATTTCACATATTCACAAAACGTATTGCACTGAAAGGACAAAAAATTATTATTATCCGAGACTATTTTTTAACCTCACTGCACTGTCGCACAAAACCAAACACAACAAAAAATTGATGACATTTTGCCCCTGGGTTTGGCTACTCTGATATTTCGTTTTAGGCGAGTCTGCAATATAAACGCAGCAAATTCGTGAAAGTGTCATTTTGTAGTGTTGCCACATTCTGATAAAAAGGAGAGTCAATCGATTGGTTGTCATGTCCTGGACCGGTATTATATATATTTTTTTAAATATTAGCGCACTTTACGCGTAAACTTCTCCTCGATTTTCATTCTTAGGTGCCCACCCAAACGCCCCAAAAATCACTACACTTTCGCAGGCGTTCTGAAGTATATAGCTAAATATAATATATTTAAAAATACGAATAGTTCCGATAGCTAAAAACAAAAAATCAATATTTTTTAACAAAACTGCCAAACTAGTTTGAGAAATGAATTATCTTCTTTGAATTGGGGAGTAGCGCCATTACATTATTTCAAAAGGTAGGTAAATAAATGATATTATTTGAAGTACCTACCTTAATAATAACTCAAAAAGCATAAAAATAAATCTAAACAGGGGGATCGCCAGCTTCAAACTAGGGGGCAGCTTAAAATTTTATAGAGCTTACAGTGTAGTAATAAAACATTTTTAAGACTTTGCAGCGATATATGGAGTGATGCGCAGTACTTCATACGTTTCAAAAGTTTTGCTTCAGTTTTGATCGTAATCGCGATGGACCGATGAACGAACACAATGCTAATCATTGCTCTAGCCGGATTTGTAACCAGTTAATCTATTACTACCCCAAAGAAGGCGGACTTGGGTGAAAACATTGGTTCCATGATACCTCCTCAAAATGGCAATTCAACGCACCTTTAAAAGGTGATATAGACATTAAAATGATGAAACAAAAACTAGGTTAAATAGTTATATATTTAACCTAATTTTTGTTTAATAACTTTTCATAACTTTATAACAATTTTTATGGGTAAGTTGAATCGTCATTTTGATGAGTTATCCAGTCACCGAAAACATTATGGACATCACCATGGGCATTTACTAGTTTAAGAAGAATTGGGTCATCAACTACCCGGAAGATTGTGAAAATTTACATAATTTAGTTGTAATAGTTCGTTAATTTTTTACTGATACTGTTATGAGAAGATACATATAAGTACAAGCATGTCTTACAGCTACCTTAAGATATCTTGCGACTTTCAGTTCTTTGAAAGTTTTGAAGTTTAGTTTCAGTATTTCTGCATTAAAGTATTATTAAATACAGTAATAAGTCCAGAAACCTTCAAAGTAATTTATGAAGCATGAACTTTTTTTTTTAACTTTTATTTAGTATACATATTTTATTTTATTTATATTGTAGAAACACAAAGTACATAGTTTACAATGGAAGTGATACAGCAGTACACATATTAATTATTTCATGATGGGTACCAATATAATGTTTCCTAGTATTTTTAGTTAATGCCCCTCTCCCCCCTCAGCCAAGCCCGTATTGAGTTGCATAGCTTCAATGAATTCCGCGAGTAGTGTGAACATTTATAATCTATTATATTACTATGCACATCCATACGTCCTGTTTTATTATTTTTTCTGTCTAGGCGCTTGGTAGGCACCCATTTTGTTGTTTTTTTGTTGGGAGCCCAACGGTTTTATGTATTTTTATTTTCACGTGTTGTAACATCTTTTCGTTATCGTCATTAGAGGTGGTAGATATCTGAATTGGCGTGTCACTGCGGTTCCAGTTTTTGAAAGCGGTTTCTGATGGCGGGAAGGTTGATCGGGATTCAAATAATTTGTTCAGATTTGTGAATTAATCGATTTCGTGGGAAGTGGTTTCTTACTGGTGGCAAGTATCAGGCTAATTTTAAACAGGTCAGTTAAATTTACGGCTTACGTAAGTTTTTTAAGAAGAGGTTTTAGGGCCGGTATGTCAGTCATTTTTAGTAATTGTATCACTAGGCATACCTTGCCAGGGCACATACGTAAGGTTCTCACTGGCCGAGCTTAAAAAGCAACTGAAATACCGGTCCTGTAGGCCTTAAGTGCTCACAGTGACCAATACACTTGTAACGGCCTCCTCTTTTAGCAAACCCAAAAGGAACCAGTTTCAAAACAAGTCGGCTTCTAAAAATATCGGGCGATCCAGTGACAGCAAAGTCACTGGGACAGGTATTATCGACCATCTCTAATCGCCATGTTTATTATTTTACTATTATCACAGTGCGGAGCGTAATGTCACGCGATGCTAGATTGCTAGTAATTCTGTCATATTTGTATTGTGATTGTGCAGTTCAGTAAAATA
Organism: Hesperophylax consimilis; assembly: GCF_061612785.1. Taxonomy (NCBI): domain Eukaryota; kingdom Metazoa; phylum Arthropoda; class Insecta; order Trichoptera; family Limnephilidae; genus Hesperophylax; species Hesperophylax consimilis. Next base: position 13,271,249 of record NC_142848.1, read on the forward strand.
TCTCGGTGTTTCATGTCTGTCATGAGTATTTTTAAAACCTAACATTCAAAATGCCTAAAGATCCAATTAATAACTACAGTGACGAATCAGATTCGGACGGTTTTGTTATTCCGGAGTTGCAGGGAGTGCTGAGCAAATGGACAAATTACATTCACGGCTGGCAGGACCGTTTCATCGTTCTGAAAGATGGGACATTGTCTTATTACAAGAATGAAATTGACAGCAATTTCGGCTGCCGCGGAGCCATCAGTCTCCTGAAAGCTGCGATCAAGGTAAATCACTAACGAAGGACATTCCAATGATCACTCGGGCGTGGATGTTCTTTTTGTTTTTGTCGGTAATCATTACCGGAGGAGTCTGAATTTACATAGGTTTTTAGTTAATATGAACGGAAGTACGCCAAACGAGTTTATGCACTTCAAACAGTACAAAACAACGAATTACAAGATGTTTCAGGTTTCAGTTTACGAAGAATGTGTTATTGCGACTAATCGCGTAGTTGAATTCTATTATGATGATAACTATAGCTCAGTGGGTGCTATTAAGTTTATTTGACCAGCATTCTTAATTTTAAGACAGGTAAATGAATACTCCTGTGTGAAAAACAGTTTATTGTTCAAACATTCTAATCACAACATTTACGCAAATTTTATAATATCAGTTTTCCGTGATCGTTGGATGCATTCTATTTATCACAATCATAAACCTTTAGCTTAAAATATCATCTTTTCCTTCCATTATATTTATCTGTGCAATTCTCGATTCAGATCTATGTTTGTAAGGTAAATCTCATGACTAAAAAAATAATATCATAAATATATTTACCATATTTTATTGGTCTCTTATAATATTAATTATGTTTATTTCACATTGATTGAGTTATTGGTACTAATACGTTTAGTTTCTACTCAACCCAAGTAACTGGTTCACTCCGTGATGAGAGTTTATAATTTAGGAAATTACAAAATAGTAATGGGTTAAATCAATTACAGAATAGTTTTTCTATAATTTAGGAAATCATAGAAAAAATATTCTGTAATTGATTTGTATTTAAACAAATTAACCCATTGCTATTTTTTTACGATATTGAATAATATCCATCCTATCAAATTAACCCATTACTATTTTTTACCATATTGAATAATGTCAAAGGGGTACAATAATATATAATTCGAGTAAAGCTTGATTTATTTAACCATTTTGTACGACTCAATGAAAATGTATTTATTCTGGAATGTGGGGAGGTTTGTGCGATCCCACACATCCCATACATACATACATCACATACCTTAGAATGTAAAAGCTCAAAAATTATCTTTTTAGATATATACAAAGTTTTGGTATATATATATACAAAGGAAAAAAAAGACTAATGATCTACAGCATTTGAGATTGACGGGACGAATAACTTTCTCCAGTGTGCTACGGTGCTGGAATCTGAACTCTCGCGGGATTCCATGATGGAGATATTTTAGACTCTCTTTTAAACTTGTCATCCGGGTTCTTATGAGGGCTGAAAAATCTGATTTAATCACAGACATAGGAATTAATAGACGAGAAGATAATGGCGAGGGGTAAAATCAACTGCTGAAGAACGAAGGGAGTGAAGCTGACTGTGATTCGTCAATAAATCAATCTGACAGTAAATAGGCATCTCGCATTATAATATCACCATTTACTTCTTAAAAGTAAAATCTGCTTTTGAATGAATAGACATTTTTACATGGGAGCGCAAATTACTCGCCACGTTATGAACAAATTTGCGAAGTCCAAATTCGGCAAAAAAATTCGGTTCTATTTTCAGAGTCGAATATTTCGTTTAAGTATTTAGTTAAGACACTTTTATAAATGTTCGTAATTTACTTCCCAGAAACCAACCAGCTTTGTGTTTCGCGTCCAGACGTTTCTCGATGTGATAGTAACAACTGATTCATATTATACGATGTGAATATGCTTAAAATAAAGTAAAATAATGCTTATATATGGAATGTAATACGACAATTGGGTTTATTCTCTTTTTCACATCTATTTTTACAAGTTTTCATAGTACAAGTCAACATTTTGCCGTGTTATTTCGTAAAATGAACCGATGATGCCTCGACCATAGTTCGCACAAGAATGATGATGTCACGTTTTCAAATTTCACTTGAGGCCATACGCGAGCACAGCCGGCTCCAATGGAACCGGTATGGGGAGTGGAGATAATACGCTTTTAATCACTTAGGGCAGGTCTACTAATATTCATATGTCTATGGATTTAATGATTGACTGCTGGGCAAAGATGGGAAATGTCCTGTTAATATCTGAGTGTTATTGAAAAGGGCAAAGGGGTTATTGAGTAATGCTATTTTAGATTTTATCAGGGACCCTAGTGACATCCCTATGGTTCATAAATGTAATTTTTACCTTCAGAAATGCAAAGGTTAAATGCAACGTTGACAACAACCGATTGGAGTTTCAATATCAATAAGCAGGTTCCAGAGCTTACTTAGCTTAATCTAACCTAACCTGGTGTTGTTATTAGACGAGGTTGGATAATTATTCCGTACTTATGATGTGCAATGTTGTAAATTTTAAACTTACCAGCACTACGATTAAACTAATAGTAAAATGAATAATTTTTTTATTCCAGCACGATTCCAACCCACCAAAAAAAAACAAAATTTACAAACACTATTTATTTTAAATTAAATAAAAAAAATAAGTGACTTATTTTTCGAAAAGAGTGTTTCAAATTGCTACTTGACAAACACCTATATAGAATGGAATGTAATTCTTTAACATTTTTGACGTCAATCTTATCTTATCTCATATTGATTACAATATCGCTGAATTGTTCAGGAATCTTTGCAAAGCCAATGGTTAAATCATGATTACTTATGCACTTCACTTTTAACAGTTTATATTGTTCTATTTAGTAGGTATTCTCGAGTACTTGAATGAATTTGATTTGTTTAACCTTTCCATGTGTTTCATAAATGAGTACACCCAACCTCGTATACTTGCCGTATGTTTTAAATACAGTATCATTTTGTATGTCATTCATTTGATAAAATAAAAGTTAATATCTATATATATAAAAATCTCGTGTCACGGTGTTTGTGGTCGCACTCCTCTGAAACGGGTCGACCGATTTTTATGATTTTTTTAATGTATAATTGTTCGGTATGAGAATAGGTTTTAAAGTATATTTCATACCGTTAGGTGAATAGGGTGTTCCTATCCAGAAATTTTTTTTGACAATTTTTTTTATTATTATTTGGTATCAAAAAATATCTATAACCTTAAATTTTCACCCTCCTACCCTCACCCTACCATTTTTTAATCGTGATTTTAGTATTTATGTATGAAAATATTTAACCGTCGTTCATATTTCAAAGAGAACGAAATTATTTACGTTGTTGAATAACAGATGGAGCTGCGTTCGCCTCATCGAACATTTATCCACACATGCGCAAGTCATTCACGAGAAGCGTCACGACAGTTTGACATTTTATTTGGCATTTGTTATGTATCACAACCCAGTGCGTGCATAATTTTGTATGATTTATTTTAATTTATCTATTTGTGTGCGTTTGGGCCGTCCATTTGGGCCGTCGAACAAATAAAGCAACAAATCTGCGAAATAGTAGAGCAGAAAGAACAGACATACAAATCCAACAAGATACTGAGAATGTGTGTGTGAGCATGTCACAATTGTGTAAATCTCAATCTCAAGAGGCACGAGCTGAACGCAATCAATTTCTTTTTTTTTTTGCTTAAATTTCGGCACACCATGTTTATCACATGGACAATTATAATTGGCATGTTCTCGCGTGAACCATCGAGCTTATTTGTTTTAGCTAACGACGGACTGACAAAAAATATTGTACACTCAATTGCTCTCCGAAATTAATATTGATTTTCTTTATTTAATTTTTCTACTTATACCTGTTAACCGGGGAATTGCGTTTTGAATTACGCAGCATATAACAGGCGCGAACTCCTTCACTAGGACGTATCAGTACGTCACGCCCGGAGGACGTAATTTTATATTATTATTTTTTTTTCATTTATGCATTATAAAAATGAAAACATCGAATTAAAAAACTAGAAATTTTACAAACAATTATGAAGATTACAAAAAATATAAAAAAGGTTTTAATTACAGAACAATAAACAAAAGCACACAGATAAAAGAGAAACATTGAGTTTAAAAAATTAAAATATGTAAAAATTTAAAACTCTATTTCCGTGTGATATGCTCGGAAATATACGTCCCGCTCGTTCCAGGGTGCAACATATATTTCAAGGACGTATTCATATGTCCTACCCGTACCCGATACTGTTGACGTTTGACGTATCTATACGTCCCGCCCGGTTAACAGGTCAAGGATAAAAAATATATTGATTTTTTTCACTTTTCATTTAACTTTTAAAAGATCGAACAATGAATATGTCCGTTACTTTAATGAAACACATTGAATTGAGAAAATGAATGGTTGGTGTTTTTTTGTTTTTATCGGCGGTCATCGTCTTCAGTGCTCCATTCGTCTTTGTGCCATAGATCCCATCTCCACACACTTACAATACATTAGTTATTTTTTATTTAACAATCGAAATATTCACTATAAATAATTAATATTGCAGAACAATGTTTGCCGGGTCAGTAAGTTATTTTATACAAATGGACTTACATAATTTTTCCTTCCAATATAATATAAGGTTACATTGCGTACTTAAGGCGGTAAGAGCCTATTTGTAGTTGGTTTTTAGGATTTAAGCATTTAAAAACCATTTTAATTTTGTATACATGTTTACTATACCTTTAACCTTTCCGCACCGGAGGGGAGTAATACACACCACCTAACCAAGAGTTTTGTACAACTACGATGTTGTAAGTTGTTTTTACATCACATGCTTATCCAAGAAAAACTTATTTAGTTATTGACTGCATTTAAAAAAATATTATCCCGTTAGATATTAAATAAATCTGTCCAATTCCGACAAAATTAATCTCCTCTCCCCCCATTGAATACGCATTACTTTAAAAAAAAATCCTCGCCGTCTGATGTAAAAATAGTAATTTATTGGAAAGGGCTAAAATAATATGTACTTGAATTATGTTCGATTTTGTCTCTTTTACCATTTTGCATTACTTAATGATTGACTGAGCCAAGTTGGGTGATTTCCGCTTAAACGGTAGGTATAAAATAATAGTATCTAATATTTGAGTGTTACTGGAAAGTTGGTAGCAGATTTGACAATAAAATTATATTTTCAAACATTTTTTCCATTTTTCCTCCATTTTTTTCCACCTTAACCAAGTTATAAAAAAAACTGTATCTGTGTGATTATGCTACAAGTGTTAATTTTTTTATTATTTAAGGTATATACAAAATCTGAACTAGATTGTCCAAATGCTTATTGAGATATTATCATAGTTGCCAATTTGTAAAACATACTTCTGAGAAAATTGCATAATTTTTTTTTTGGCATATTATTCCTGCTTCCCCCGAAGAAAAAATGTAATCATTATCATACATCTCCCCCACATTAAGGAAATTTATTTATTTATTGTTTGTTTGTTTGTAAATATTACATAATACAATTAATGAACTTAAAATGGAACGCCATTTATCAGTAGGAATTATAAAAGTACTCAATATTGTAAAAAATATTTTTTTAATAAATGGTGAGAAACATTCCATTTAGGTGAGCAGAAACCACTAATAATTCATTTTCCTTTCCTGAAACATACATAGTAAATTTATGCTCTTAAAATTTGTTAACGTTGAAATAGTGCGCTGGCGGGAAATGAATTGCTGATAATGTCTGTCATATCTTCTAACAGATGTAACTTAGTCACGACTCTGATGTAAAAAGAGGTAATTCCCTAAAAATAATGCTGATTAATATTAAAAAGTTAAAACTTCATGTTTTTTTTCGATTTATGTAAAACAATTTGCAAACTTCGACAAATATTTTTGCTAATATAAGTGGTGTTCAATACAAAATGAGATGCATGACTTTTATGAGTCCTACTAGACTGGGAGAATTATCTCCCAAAAAGAATCTAGGGATGTTTAGCGTTTGGGAGAAATGTATTTTTAAATACAGGGTTTTCCAATAAGAGGTGTTATTTTGATATTCAATCGTGAAAGATCAATGGTTTCGTTGCTTGTGTGGCACGTAGCGCCGTCTTGTTGAAAGTAAACGTTGTCCAGATCAATACCATCCAATTCCGGCCATAAAAAATCATTAATCATCTCTCGATAGCGCAATCCATTCACTGTAACTGTTGCTCCAGCCTCATTTTCGAAAAAGTAAGGTCCAATGACTCCGCCGGACCATAAACCGCACCAAACAGTCACACGTTGAGGATAGAGAGACTTTTCAACAATAACTCTTGGGTTTTCCGAGCCCCAGATGCGACAATTTTGCTTGTTGACAAAGCCACCGAGGTGGAAATGGGCCTCATCACTCAAGATGATTTGCATTTGATTCACTCAAGTGAATTTTAATAATTTCAATGCGTTGTTGAAGCGTGTATCGTTCCATTTTTATTAAGCGCTTGTTATATGCCAGCGGATTTTCTCAAACTGTCAAAATCTCTTCATTTTTTGTCGCTAGAGGGCGGTAGTTGTACATTAATGAACTTGTCAAAATACAACGTCAAATGTGCGTCATGATCATGTCGCGCATCATCACGTACGCAATTGGAAATCGGAAATATTAAGTAAAACAAACAGCTTAGTAAAAAGGGATGGCTTATTTGCAGAACCTACTATTTTGGTAAAGCATTTACTTTGACATTTTTTATAAATGTTTATCATTCACTTGCTGTTGTTAAATCTAATTAGATTTGAACGGCTTTTGGCTTTACGAATCGCATTTCAGAAACATTTCCTATACAAAGAAAGGTTGTTTTGCACGGTATTCGGAAACTCGTGGTATAAACGGTATAACTTGTGAATGAATCTACCTTTCATTTAAAGTCAATTTTGGGTTATGATCTTTTTTTATTTGAGCTTTCGTTTTCGAGAAAATCGAAGGCGGATTTATTTGGTAGATTTAAAATTTTTATATTTGATAGAATATCTATACATATTAATAATATTGACCTCGAAAAATAAAAGAAAGTTTTTTTTAAATTTATATATTTGTTAAATATTCAGTGTTAACTAAACAATAATCTGTTTTAACCATGGCAGTATCTTGCAAAGCATACTAGTACTGTATCAAAATATAACTAGCCGTTGGAAATAATAGTTATATTCATTTAACGACCAACGCTATTGAAAAAAAATTACATCAGTAGGTTGAAATATAATACCTAAATACAAATATAATTCAACGAATCCACGATTCGACCTATTGTTTAAGATGTATTGACGCGTAATAAATATATGAAATGGTGAATCATTTAAATTTACTGAATTTAAAGTTACTGTTTTTTATACAAATAGAGCGGCGACATATGCGCCTCACAATTTTTGCCTCATTTGGGTGTTTAAAATGTTACCTGGCTATTATAGACTTAGAGGCCTTGTGTTTTCTCGGTAGGGAAAAAATTGTTTCCTAAAAAACCCTTATTATTTGGAACTTTACAACACACTTTACAATACATAGATAGAATATCTTTGATTTGACAAAGTGTGAATGTTTACGTGTGTATACGCAGAAAGGTGATATAATCGTAAATTTACTTAAAAAGTTTTTTTTGTCTGTTTAATCTAAAGATAAAAAAACGGTAATAAACTTGTTACTCCTTATATGAATACGCCTTACCATGCAAGGTCGGAATAGTGAAAAACTTGACTTGTTATCACTTAAAATTGCCGATTTTACCAAACTAAAAATGATTTGGCGTGAGATGGTAATTTTTGGTTTGATTACCAAACGCGCTCACAACTGAGTCAGAGCGACAATGAATTCTCACACACACTTGCATAAAGGGCACGCAAATCAACATCGTGACGTTCGTGCTAACCGTTAGGAAAAGGTACGCACAACGCACATTGAATATTGTATTTTATTCGTTTCAAAGAATATGACAGTTCAAAAACTACAATGCGACAAATTTATGTGAAAAAAGAGTATTTGTGAGTACTTAGCGTTTTTGTAGCTTCCTAAAATTATTGCAATGCTTCAAGTGAGTCGGTATTCTACTTTTAGACCCAGAAATGAAACATTTTGATGGTATTTTAGAAATATATACGCCGTAAAACAAGGAGCGTATAGTCTCACTACCGTTCTCGGGGGCTTCTCACCCGTAATAAGTAAAACAGTGTAAATGTGTTGAAAATTTGGTGCAAGATGAAGTATTTATTTAATTGTTAATATCCACAGATATCATAACGATAATAAGAGGCCGTACTTCTACAGATGGTGTGTATTATATACATATTTTAAATTAAAAATATTGTGTAAAACCGTTTTTAATGCGATAATCATGGATCGAAGTTTTAAAAGTGGGTTGTATGGTGTATCAATGTTTTTATTTTTTATAGTCGAATGCCTACAACAACTACAAAAAAAAATAGGCAGACTGAAAAATAATAGTCCATTAATTGGTATAAAAAAATATGAAGTCTGAGAATGACATAAGAAAGGTAGTATTAAGCCGTTTTAGGGAGCCGTTTTCCAGCAAATCACCATTATGCCCTATAACCCACTCTTAATGGCGTAGTTTCTACTTGCCAAATGTCAAAAAATGACAGCTTCAAAAGTAACATCTACCGAAATAGTGGGCCATTCAAAATAACACCTCTTATTGGAAAACCCTGTATAAAGCTTTTTCCTTTCTTCCTCACTGTCTTTTTTGTTTGCATTGTGGTAAATTTTTAAATTTCTCTTGTTAAAAAAAAATATCTCCCAAAATTGCTCTAGTGGTCAAATAGATTTATTTATAATTCTGCATCAAAATCAATAATATTATTTGTTTTTTTGCAGCCTCATGAATTTGACGAATGCAGATTTGATGTATCTGTGAATGACTGTGTTTGGTACCTCCGAGCAGAGACCCAGGAGGATGCCAAACACTGGGTTGATGTTCTCGAATCATTCAAGGTAAATACATTTGCATTATCCTTTATTGTTTTCCTGCTCTGTGACTTCTCAAACAGCCATCATGCAAATGAAAATCTCCAGAATATGTTTGAACCACACTCAAATTATATCTCGTCACATAATTTGTGAGGCATGGACAGTTGGACATTCAAAATGATATCACTGAATTGCTCTTCAATCGATGTTAATTATGTGATAAGTGACATTACAATTATTATAAAATGAACTGATGCAACATATTATAAGCAATAATTATTCACCTGAAATACCCATGCAAATTGAAAATATCTCCCGAGTTATTGCTTATAATAATTTGTTATCCTTTGTGCTATGCACAAAAAAACATAACTTTATCATTAAAAATAATGAACTGATGTAATTTATTTCTAGGTATAATTAGTTCTTTTCTATGAAGGTTATCATTTTTTCAGTACACAAAATAATGATTAAGTTCTTTGTACATAATATATACTCACCTACTATCTAGAATTTTTATTTTTACCCTTTATGCCTGAGCCACACGAGGCTAATATTTTCAAGCCAGAATAGCAAGCTACCATGCTGGCATCCTATCCTGACAAGATACTGGCTTACTCTGGCTTGGGACAAGCTAGAGCGGTTTACACGATTTTAGGAAATTTTAAGCCAGTATCATAAAAGTGACGACACATTCTCAGGGAAAAACACACAACACTAGCCGATCATGCACTAGCTTCGCCGGCCACAGGAAGCTAAACACAAAGTAACTAGTAACTTTGACGGTGGGGGGCGCTATTAGCTCAAATATTAGGACCCCATCCTAGTAAACTAACCTGGCCCGAGATGCTAGCCTGCTGGCTTCCTCACTAGTTGACTAGGTTAAAACAAAGCTAGTTATGCTTACATGTAGCTAGAGTTACTAGCAATAACTTGCTGTCCTGGCTCGAAACACTAGCCTCGTGTCGCTAGGATAGTATTTCAAGTACTGAATATTTTGTATTATATTTGTGTGATATGAAATTATAAATGTGTATGGGACAAGCTGATCAAATTTTTCAGATTTTTTAATACATTTAGAGATATAAGGTACACATGATGATTATGGCCAGTGGTGTAGCATTGACTCTGGACTCTTGCCCGAGGGCTATCGCGGGAAATACAAAAATGTAATTGAAACTCGTAATATTATGTGAAAGATACCATTTATATTTTTATTTTGTTTAACTTGTGGCACAAGTCTCAATAATCTTGACATGAATCATAGGTTTATTTATGGTAGAGGAAAATGTTGAATCATTATTCGAAAACATCTGTATTTTCTATTCTATAAATGATTACTTGAGATGATTCATATATTGTTTCCTTTATACATAGTTAAATTTATCTAAACCTGAAATTAATTTACTATTCCTCCTCGTAAATAAATGGTTTTAATTTAACAGAAATGTAAGATTTATGTAAATATATACATGGAAAATGTGTGTCAAGTTTCCAGCAGAAACTGAAGTACTGGATCATAATTGAACAGAATAATTGCTCACGTGGATGAGTTATGAATGTTGTTTATTTGAATATATTTTATAAGTCTATATTACTTAGACATAAGTTCTAGAATACTCTGCTAAATATTTTTTTGGAAATTACTAAAACATCATTTTGATTTGGTTTTTTTTTTATTTCACCTCAATACAAGAAGAAAGTGAAACTTGTAGGTTATTTTCAGAATACATTATATTATAATGAATCATAATGGGAAATTTGTTTCTTAAAAATGCTTCTTTGTTAAATAATTATCATATTTTAATTGGCATTAGTGTGATAAAACAAATTTTGGAATTTTATTATCATATTTAAAAAATCTTTTGTTTCTTTTTAATAACATATTCTATAAAATCCCCCTTATCTTTATAATTTACTCTTCACCTCATGAGAGGCCCCTACACTGTGCCTAATTGTAATTAAATGTATTTAACATCAGCTGTTTCGGATTAAATTATAACTACTCAATAATTATTACTCAAGTCATTCTCGTAAACAATTGTCAACTTATGTGATTACTTTTCCTAATTCAATATTTTGTGATAATTCTGTGAATAGAAGAATTAACAAAGTGGTTCATAATGAACTATTATAATTTTATTTTTCTATTGTTAATGCTATAGTTATACATTTAATATTTTCACACATTTTCCCCCCTCACCCCGCGGCTTCAATAGCTCGAGAGCTATTGAAGAGCTTCAAGAGCTCTTGTTAATGCTATAGTTATACATTATCTTGTTAATGCTATAGTTATACATTATCTTGTTAATGCTATAGTTATACATTATATTACTATAGTTATAATATTTTCAAGAGCTTCAAGAGCTCTTGTTAATGCTATAGTTATACATTATCTTGTTAATGCTATAGTTATACATTATATTACTATAGTTATAATATTTTCAAGAGCTTCAAGAGCTCTTGTTAATGCTATAGTTATACATTATATTACTATAGTTATAATATTTTCAAGAGCTTCAAGAGCTCTTGTTAATGCTATAGTTATACATTATCTTGTTAATGCTATAGTTATACATTATATTACTATAGTTATAATATTTTCAAGAGCTTCAAGAGCTCTTGTTAATGCTATAGTTATACATTATATTACTATAGTTATAATATTTTCAAGAGCTTCAAGAGCTCTTGTTAATGCTATAGTTATACATTATATTACTATAGTTATAATATTTTCAAGAGCTTCAAGAGCTCTTGTTAATGCTATAGTTATACATTTAATATTTTCACAAATTTTCCCCCCTCACCCCGCGGCTTCAATAGCTCGAGAGCTTTTTAGGTTCATTTGTCAGATCTTTATTAGACATGATTTGAGATTTTCACGGACAAAAGTATTATAATTGGCTAAAGAAGGAGGTAGCGCAACACGGTATAATTCACCAAAAATAAATTTATTTATTTATTCATACATAAAATTTTAAATTACAATAGAATCTTCCGCCGCTCATCTCACTAGGGAATTCCTGTGTCGAAATGAGCAGCTTTACAATTATATTCAATCAAATAAGTAAAGTACATAGTACATACATAGATAGATTATATGGAATATTGGGTTTCTATGGTGATTTATGCCAAAAGCCACGAAATGGGTAATCCAAAATAACCACTCTCAGCTAGTATGGGATTTTTGACCGTTTTCTTGAATAGATTTAACGAACCTATAGTTTTTATATTTTCACTGAGCATATTATAAAGCAACGGAGCTTGTCCAAAGGATGTTCTGGTATTCACCGGCTGATACATTAAAGAAGAACCCAATCTAGTGCTGCGCACTTGTGATCTTTTGGCATTATCGATTATTAGTACCCAAAGCACAGGAACGAGGCTCGTGGTTTTGTCTGGTCAATAAATATAGCGAAATCATTTCATCATTACGATTCTCAATGGCGGTCTCTCACAAAGGTTTCTTTTATGTATCATTTATCAATATCGTAGTTTGAAATATATACATGATTTTACTCAAATGAAAAATCATCCCTGATGTTATTATTAATCTCTTCTATATCTTAGATTCACAATTAGCAACAAATTTTAGCTATATTCATAGGGCCTCACTAATAAACGTGTTTTAAATTTTGCACAACTGATAAACGACCATTTACCCAACATTAATGGTTGTTTATTGGTTGTGTAAAATTTAAAACACGTTTATTAGTAAGGATGTAATAAATACGAAAGATGTGCATGTATCTTCTGATAAATTAAGATCACAATACATAATGTAATTGAACTGATGAGATAAATGCAAAATTTAAAAAAATACATGATTGTATAATAAAGAAATTGAATTCTCAGCTTTTTAAATTTTTTTATTACATATCTGTATTCCTGATTGTATTCTGGTGATAACTGGATTTGATCTCTAACAAGCATCGGTTCATGTTATTGATTTGATTTCCATGTGTCCTGTGCAAAGTAGTCCTGTGAGTGGATAATTACATCTCTCTAGTTTTATTAATAATGTTCATAAGAGTATGTAGGAATGTGAATGAAACAATGCGTGTGGTGAGACAGAGCGTGTTGTGTGGCAGTCCATCCTCTCTGTCTATCCTTGCCAGAAACTGCGTGATGGTTAGTTAGTTTATCTTCTGTAGTTGATTTTAGCGTTATTAACAAGAATTAGATTGCTTCAACACGGAAAAGAGTTTGAGAAGAATAATGTAACATGCAAGTGGATAGCAGAGGTCTGAAACAGGTCCCAGGCAGACATGTTATGACAGTATATGGATATGGATAAAATGTGGAGACAGTTCCAGGACTAAATTGTGTGGTGTTTCATCCTCTCTACCTACCCACCCGTGTGGGAATAGTAGTTTTATACCTATGTAATTATTATGTACGATATTCGCGTAGATTATCGACATATGGGTTAGATTATAAGGGTTATAATCTAAGCAGGTATGTGCCTATGTAAATTAACGCTCCGTTCACCGAAATAAAAAGATAGGTATTCGCAAATGTGACTTACGGAAGAGTTGGTTGGGATGTTGGCAGCGCTCATAGGCAGACATGTTATGACAGTATGTGGATATGGATAAAATGTGGAGACAGTTCCAGGACAAAATTGTGTGGTGTTTCATCCTCTCTACCTACCCACCCGTGTGGGAATAGTAGTTTTATACCTATGTAATTATTATGTACGATATTCGCGTAGATTATCGACATATGGGTTAGATTATAAGATTATAATCTAAGCAGGTATGTGCCCATGTAAATTAACGCTCTAGATAGGTATTCGCAAATGTGACTTACGGAAGAGTTGGTTGGGATGTTGGCAGCGTTCGTATGGTGAAGGTATTCACAGGCACTTGTATGAAATTGCATTAATTATAACTCCGGATAACATTTGAATTCACACATCGGTTCTTTTATCGGTACGGTGTTTTGTTAACTGTTATTAGATGACGTTGTCGCTACGGCGCTGGCGGCTAGTTTCCACCCAAAGCAACACTGCGTATATTCAAACCAGTAAAATTTGAATCCTAGCCTCCTTATTGGTTGGAGCGAAAAAAGCGTTCAGCGTCACGAAACATATTATGTATGACTTTTTTTTATTGAAATCAAAAACTATTTATATCTTTGCTATGTTTGATTAGAATACCACTAAATTAGAGCATGTCACTTTGAAAATAGCATTTGTGCTAAATTTATAGTCTTGTAGGTCATCAGGAGAGTTTAAGGAATACATAAAACTTATATGATATTTTGAAAAATGTAACAAAGATGTCTTATTTCTATGTGCAAAGGGAACAACGGAATGAGTCAATATATAGTGCTGTAGAGTTGTTCCTTAGATGGTGTTTCTAAGAAATGTACACTCAATATTGACTCATTCTGTTGTTCTTTTCGTACACTGAATTTTTCAGGAACAAATTTTATATATGTTATTTGTTATATGTCTTATCATCTTCAATTGAATTAGAAATTTTAATAATTTTTATATATATATAAATTAATCTTCTAAGTTCCCTGCTGGTATAAACAGATTCTCAGTATAAGCACTTTACTTATGACGGGCTGATGTAATGAAGGTATTCTTGTTCAATGGTATTGGAAAGAGTCATTCTCAAACAGTCACATGTCTGTTAACACAGATTTATTCGAATCAATGAGCAATAACACTTCAAGGTTTATATCAATTTTCAGTCATTTTGCTCTTGAATGAAATCAATGAAGCAAAATTCTGTCTTTTGCAGTTTAACCTCTAATAAAAATATTTATTTTGTACACAGATGAATATTTGTTGTAAACATATCTAAAATATTTATTATGATGTATATGGCGCATGGATCTGTGTACATTTGTAAATTCCAGAGGCATGTTCAACGTCTTCTCTAAAGCAGACACTATTTATAAGAGTTGGCCTCTAGTAACTGTTTTAATATTTATTCTTAGCTTGTGTCTGAGAAGCAAATATTTAAAACTTTTATTTTCCCATTTTTTAATGATTAATATATTCAAAATTTTCAAATATTAGTAAAAAAGATATAGTACTCTCAAAGTCAGCTAATAGAAAATTATAATTATAAAAATAAATACTGAGAAAAAATTACGTCTTTTGTTTGTATCCCGTAATTTTACAACTCTTTATCTTTTGAATTAATGATAATAACCATTTACGTATTATGATGTAATTTAGAAATAATTGTTTATCTTAATATGGTTATTTTGAACTGTTACTCATCAGTGAGATATTTATGACACACTTTTTTATCTCAATTTTAGTACATACTAATAATAATCATGCAAAATTTTCAAGGATAATTAGAATTTTATTACAAATACATACACATATTTTAGTTATTTTTGTAATAGTTACTTATCTGTCTATCTATATAAATAAAAATGTAAATGTTCAATGACATTACGTTACATTTGAATATGCATGTGTTTTTAAATACATATATTATATAGATGTCACCTGTGACAGGTAAAAAATACTTTTTTTGAAAAACAGCGCAATCTGTTGGACGAACATGCTTTTTTTTAAAACAGCGCCATCTTTTTAAAAATTTGATTTATAAATTTCTATTCTCTTACAATACAGTTTACATAATAAGTACCAGTTATATAAAAAAAATGTTAATAATCAGTAACTGTACGGGTTAGTAGTAGTGTTTTGTGAACACCTCAACAGGTTCTCCTGTTGAGGTGTTCACAAAATGTTTTATTGTTATACCGTCCTAAGTAAAAACACAGCATCGTCCTTGAGATTCTCAAGGAGGATTCTGTGGTTCTACCCAGTGGCGGCCGGTGGTCAAAATATGTGGGGGTTCACCGGATTACAATAATTAAGTCATAAATTAAGTCATAAAATTAAGTCAATAATTAAGTCATCAAATAAATTAAATAAAGGTATATACCTATTTATAAAGAAGTTCTATTCTCTGCTCCTTTTGTTTAGCGAAGACCTCTATCAATGCTTAACACTGATAGTGCGTTCAGTCTGTCCTGGCTCAACGTGTTTAAAATTTTTTTATTCTTTTTAACGTTGAGAAACATCTTTAGCTTTCAACTGAGGTCATTCTAAAGGTCATGAATGGTGCACAAAAGTTTTAGTAATTTCACAGTCTCGGGAAAGTCTTCTAATAAACAAGTACTATAAAAAAGTTGTAAAATTGATAAAGCGCCGTTAGCTTTTGAAAAATCGTCGCGGGCGTAAATTGCACAAAGTTCACCTTTTACTGAACTTTATTTAGGAAGTCATACGTTTTAAGCGTCACATTGAAATCATGTTCTGGGAAATTTGACCTGTATCGATTTTTATTAAATAGCTCATTATGGTGTTTAACTTAGGCACGGTAGCCTGAATCCAATTGCATTCTGATGTCATCTTTTCCTAAAACCTTTAAGCTCAAAACTTTTTGTAAATGTAAATGACAAGAATTATGTTTTTTGATTTTTTCAGAAAGGTGAGTTACATCAGTAACACCGCTGATTTTCCAAACTGAATCAAAATCGTAAATTAAACACGTAAAACAAAATAAACTATTCAATTGATCACATACACAGAGCTACGAAGCTTTGTTATACATTGTTTTGTTAAATGATCGAGTAAACTTCTTCGATCCAGATTTTCACTCTTGTTTTATTATCAGTTCAGGTTTTAGGTGGACCGGCATTTTTTTATTATCACTTTGTTATCAAAACTCGACCTATTGTTCTTAATGTATTCCACATTCAAACTCATTCTTAATTTATACTTTGAACAAACACAAAAGTAATCATAAATTAGTATAACCTGCAATTGATATGCCTTATTAATAATTGATATACAAGATCGATATAACCTGCAATTAAACTTCAAAACTTTCGCAGAGTAAGAAAAGTTTTAAATTCAACAGACAATGCCCGGCGACGGCGAGTACTGACTAAACTGATAATAAGTAATCTGACCATCACTCATCTCGTAATGACAAGTTTTATCCTGTATCGAACAAGCGGAACATTCGCTGAAAAATAGCAGATGGTAAATTGAAACCACGATATCGACAATAATATCAAACATACGCGTTTTAGTTTAACTTTCTACTGAATAAACCGTTCCTTCTGATGTGGTGGTAAAACCCCGAACGCCGTCCTTGATATTGTATTATTTGCAAAGAATAGTATGAACTGGTATGTACCCACGCTTTCGACTGTTCCACAGAATATGCGACAAAGCAGTTAAATTTTGGATCGCAATCGAAAACGAACTGCTACGAACATAGGCACAAGTCAAAGTCGGTCTGCAAGTTAAGCGCGCTTAATAAGTAGGTACCTTTTGAATGAGATATTATAACCGAACCGAGTTTCGTATTGTGATTAGCCATGTCGGAAATCTTGTTGGTTGTTCGGCGCTCGGGAGCACATATTAGCTGGCCGCCACTGGTTCTACCCATACAGACAGTATTCCATACATATTTAGTACATCATAATATGTATTACATAGACACAATGTAGTAACAATTTAGTGAAAAAAAGGATACCACATGAAGTATACTTAATGATGCAGACGAAAAGAGAATCAAAGAAAACAAAAGTAGATGATTATTAATGCACTATTTGATGAACCCCTACGGTCCATCTAGCATTACAGTAATGAAAAATATGAACATATAGTGCCATTGAGGTGGATTTTCACAAAAACGGCGATATATAAATCAGCCAAATATTATTTTGTATATATCTGTAAGAAAGTATCCTTTTCTCTGTTAACCCTTTACAGCAGGCTTCGTACGAGCGTGAGTTAAATATGATTTAAGATTTTCACGGCCAAAAGTATTTTTGTTATTTGTTTTTGGGGTGTTATGCCGTGTTGCGCTAACTCTTTCTTTAGCCAACATTACAGTGTCCATCACACATCTGCCCTGATGATGGACACTGTAACATTGTCCGCAACGTTGGCTAAAGAAGGAGTCAGCGCAACACGGCATAACACTCCAAAAACAAAAAAACAAAAAAAAGAGAGTGAGTTAATTGAAAAAATTCAGATAGAAAAAAATCAGTTTTTGGGAACGGAACCAGTGTCGGTCGAACATGTGGGAGCTGTTTATGTGATAGTCGCTTAGTCCTATGGGATCTTAACTAATGCTTTACTAGTGTGGCTCATCACAATTCGGAAAATCTTTTCCGGTTGCAAACGGTTAAGTCATCGAAGTAAATTTCTCTAGTTAGATCACTTTGCTTAAATTACTATTAGAATAGCATTTTCTGGTACCATATTAATTGGGCATTCTAGACCTAAATTATAGGCCCCAGGCAGCTGGTGAATTTGAACAATATATAAAAATAGAATCAATTATTGCTGGAACCACTGTGTGCATTATGTGCAGGGCTGGCCCAGGCGCCGACTTGCCAAGGAGTCAACGAGCAAAGGTGCTGATGATACCTAACACCTACTACAGTGCCTTTGTGGTTATTTCTTGCGCCAGACGCCGTTTGGCTCAGGGCCGGCCCTGGCTTTGTGATTAATAGTAGCGCCTTGATTAATTTATTGTTTTTGCATTTAATGTGTAATGTCAAACAACAAAGTCATTCACTTATCTTTCTATTCACTCATTATCATGGTTGCAGTTTAGTCAACATGTAATTTTTCTTGCTTATAGCCTTTGGTATGTTGTGAAGTGCAAAATCATTGTGCATATTTACAAAAATCTTATGTTTATAATAGTTTTGCTTGCCCACTGTATAAGTTAATAGTCCACATTTGCAAAACTTTGCATGAGAGCAACAAGAAAACATTAGAAACATTTTTACAGGTTTTTAGTTGTTTAACATATGATTTTAATTCTACTTAATTGAAGTTGAAATACTAAAGCTCCTTTTCGATGAAATTATGAAATATTAATTTCTTTCTCGGATGTGCAGCATATATACTTCATAATTTCGATCGGTCAGTGGCTGAGTTGGTATCATGTTTGGGTCCCACCCAGGCGTTGTGTGTTCAATTCCTCGGCTGACTAAGTCCTCCATCACAACACAAGCAACATTTTCCGCTTAGTGTGGTGGTAGTAGGAGATTCTCAAATATTGTCAGGTTATTCGCATCCCGGGAAAGTTTGTCTTTCTTTTCTAATTTTTTTTTTTTAAATCTGTATAAATAAAAATGTTCGTTTGTTCAAAATCTTAAATATCCGAAAGTTCATCAATGATTGCTTTGAAATTTTGACATTACGTTACATTTGAATATGCATGTGTTTTTATATGCCTATATTATATAGATGTCACCTGTGACAGGTAAAAAAATGCTTTTTTTGAAAAACAGCACAATCTGTTGGACAAACATGCTTTTTTTAAACATAGCTCCATCTGTTGGACATAAAAGCAACACGCGCTATTGTTCCTCTATCTGAACAGACAGACTGGGCCACAGCAAAGCGTAGCCGGGTACAGCTAGTAATATTACATATGTTTATTTATTGCCCATATTTTGTCTTGTATTATTTTTATTATCAGATTTATATTTGTTTGCACAATGCATGATTGTGATTAAAATATACATGTTAATATTTTTCTGAGTGTGTGAATGTAACAAAGGTTAATTTCTTTAGCAGTTAGATGAAGACGAAGCAGTAGAATTAAATGGACCGGAGCCTTCTATCGTAGATGGGGAACGTGCAAATCGTTCTCCCGTACAAGTATTTATGTTTTCTTCCATAACTATTGCGCATGTATACTTATATTATACTAAACAACAAACAATGATTTTATCTAATATATAACTCTTCCGTAGAATATTAATATGTGGTATTTTTTTAGTGTAAACTCAAAATTATTATAACTCTGCTCTTTCATAGATGGTGCTAATTTAATTATTTTAGGAATAAACACTTTGCAAGTTATGCTTTGAAATATTAAGATGAATTGTTTGTTTGCATCTTTAGATACGGAATACGAATATGAATAAATAGTTTTGTCTGGATACAATCTCAATTCTTTCAAGAGAGGCATACAAATACAACATTGGATTAAATCACCGGTACAATATTATATTTGTATGCCTCTCTTGAAAGAACTGAGTTTTTATGCGGACAGAACTATTTATTCATATTCCTTATGCTCATGCGCAAACAAATAAATCATCTTAAAATTTTAAAGTGTAACTTGCAAAAAATGGTTTTCCTAAATAATTAAATTAGCGCCATCTACGAACGAGCAGTTTATGATTAATTTTAAGTTTACCCTTCGCTGAAACCATGATTTTTATTAGAAATAAAAATCATGGTCAGTTAAGAAAAACTTAACTGACCATGCCTGCAATTTTATGCATAATCATTATATTAATAATGGTATTTACTACGCTATTATTATATATTTTCATATGAAGCACACTTTGTGATGTTACAATTTAAAGAAAAACTAACTTTTATTTAATTTTATTTTTATACCATTTCTACGACTCTAACTTAACAGTGCAGATACACAATTTTTATGAAACTTACTTTTACTAGAAGGTACATGCCTAATTTCTACTCCTAAAGTACATATTAACAAATCTGAAAAAATCAAGGTGTCTTTTAGTTTTGGTGTGGTATAAAGAACTGGCATGAATGTTTTCAATATGGTTTTGGGTAGATTTAAGTAAGTTAAAACTTTAACACAATTGAGTGCTCAATTAACAGTGGTTACCTATTTGAAAGTAGTCACTAATCATTATTGCCGGCTAATGACACGGCTAGTGCATTAACTGTGTCCCAAATAGATTGTGAGTTGGAGGCCATTAAATTGACTATTTTAAAGTAAATAAAGTGTTTTGGGTGTGAGTTTGTTTAATTACTTTGTATTTGAAGTGTCTTATAGATACTATTTTTCACAAACTGATGATATCTTGAGTTATTATGTTCTGTATCCACTCGAGTTATTGGTGTCATATATACATTAACCATATTATTTAATGAATAACATTCCTCAAACTATTAATATGGAAACATATGAAACTGCTTACTACGGTTTAAAGCCAATGAATCCACCTACACTTTACTGTTTATCCCATATTTAGATTCTAATAATTTGGAACGTTATGGCAAGCGATCGCTCAAAACATTTTGCAAACTTGGCTTAATATGCCAAAAATCACTTGAGTGGATATAGTGTATAGGTTATTTCACAGTGGCGTGCATTGATCTATTACGAAAGGTAGACGGTGTATAATTTTTCAAGTTCGGGTATGAATTGTGCATTGAATATTAATTTGAAAACAACCATTATATTTATTAAAAAGGGACATGTTGTCAATGTACTTAACATGATCATGACTTAAAAAATATTCAAAAATGTAGGGAAAAATTACACTATGATTAAAAAAAACTTCTCTTTTATGGTTTTTTTTCTTAGAGTAGGCACAACTTTTCAGCCTTTATGGACTGCACGCCACTGTTTTTCATAAATCATTACTAATTTTAAGAGCATTTACAAATCATTAATATTACCTCATAATTTGTAACAATGTAAAACATATACACATGTATCACCTCTGTATTTTAAATCTGTATAAGTTAATATAAATCTTCGAAATAACAATTTACTAACAACATGTCAAAATTAAAAGTTTACATCTTATTGACAAAATAGAGAATTGTACTGTGATTGGTAAGTGATTCATTTCATTCAGTAAATTCTATGCTGGTAAATAATATCACCCCGTGTTCATTACTATTTCATTGCAATGACAAGTAAATATGGTCTTAGTCTTCATTTAATTAAATACACAATTGTGATTAAAAACTCTAACATTGATTATACCAGGTAACCAATATTTTTTGCGCAGTAAACCTTCAATTTTGAATTTTAATTTTTTGCGTAACTCAGGTTTATCTAAATTAAAGTTTTTAATATTTTGGAATCTAGTAACTTTGTGATTGAAATTTAAAAATTAAACAGTGTTACATTCTAGACCTTACTTCCCTTTTTAACACATCAACTGCTTTAGGCATAACCGTTCAGATGCAAACTGTTTATTAAACTGAAAAAGTGCAGTTCGGCTCAAACTAATTGGCATTTTATATAAAAATTAAAAATGCATTTTTATGCTTTCTATTCTATTCCGATCTTCCCCACTCGACATCTTACCTTCCAATATTCTAAACTAATTACTTCCCGTCACAGGTGGAATCCGGCTATGGCACAGGCTCAGAGAACAGCCTCCGGCGGCACGGATCGGCCCTCTCCCTCCAGTCAGGCGGGGCCAGTACAGCCTCAGGGGGCAGTGCGGCGAGAGGCATGCGCCAGCTCCTGGAAAAGCTGGCCGAGCTCGGCACCTTCCGGGAGATTCTGTGCCGACAAACCGACAACCTTCAGCGATACTTTGATGCTTTGGCCGAGGAGACGGAAGGGGCTACACCAACCTTACGTGAGTTATTTTACTAATTGGTGTTGAATTGTCTTTATTAATCGAAATATAAATTTCTTTATTAACTAGTACAAAATTACCCAGGTCAGTGTATATTTATGTGACTCAATTTATTGATTTTAATGTGACTATTTACTGGCATTGAACTGTCTTTATTCATCCAAATTTAAACGACCTTGTTCACTGGTATGACTTTATTTATTAAAATTTTGAATACTTTGTTCACTGGTATGTCTTATTTATTTAAATTTTTAGTTCACTGGTATGTCTTTATTTATTAAATTTTTTTGAATACTTTGTTTACTGGGATGTTTTTATTTATTTAAATTTTGAATACTTTGTTCACTGGTATGTCTTTATTTATTAAAAATTTTAATACCTTGTTCATTGATGTGAATTTATTCACTGGTATTTGAGCTAGTTTATTTATCGATATTTAAGTGACTTCTTTCGCCAGTATTTAAGTTACTTGATTAATAATTGGTATTGAAGTTGCTTTATTCTAAGACTGCGTAAAAAAATTGTTTTGCAATATTTAAATGATTTTATTCACCTAATCCACCTATTTTATTCACTTCAGTGTAAAGATGAGGCTCAATTTTACAGACTCACTTTTTGCTACTTTATAGATTGTTAGCCTTCTGATGGTTTTAGTTTCGCTCTCTCCTTCTTTCACTTCAAAATAAAAATATTTGTAGGAAATGTAATTTATTGTCTATAATTATTTGAAAAAAAAATAGTAACTACTTTCTCAGTGATCCGCTGCTAGATTATCCGACCACAACTATAATCCGCCCTTATTTATACACTAAATCAAGCTCCATTATTCGCCGGTATGTCCGCCGCGTGCCTAGACATGACCACAAAGCTTTGTACACTGACACAACGGGTTGGGTTATCTTATTCTTACACACTTAACCATACCACCATCTAGCTTGCTCTCGCTGACCATTTTACCAGTCACTGTGGTTCATTATTTTTCTTTTATAACGCTTTGGTTAGTCCTCTGTCGCATACTTGACGGCCTTCGTCGTTAAGGCTCTCGACTAGTAAGCCATAGGTCACGGGTTCAAATCCCGGCCTACGCAAGTAAATTTTATTTGGTTAATTTGTGTTATTTCACAATTTACTCAACTAAAATAATCTATAGTATATTTGCGGCATGTTCCAGAGTGGAAGATACTCTCACAATCGCCCTGGTGTAAGACCACCGAATTGAAATATTGCTTGGAATGCTTTGGCCAATTTGGTGACCATATCTGAATAGAAAGGTACTTCCTCAACTTCCTCATCCCCTCCTCACTACCTTCACAACATACCCTAATTGGGGATGCCATGGTCTCACTGGCTACAGACGGTTGGAAGCAGTTGGGAATCTTGTGCTGTTTCACTTAATAAATAACGTTTTTCTTCATTTCGTTTTGCTACGTTTTTTGTTTGAATAAATTTACAAAATAGAGTCTTATCTCAAGCATAAACATGACAACATGACATCTATAACTTTAAACCAAAAATAGACATTTTTCAAACGATCTTTGGTAATGTTTGCTTTTACAAAACACAATTTTTAATTTTTAGCATATTTTGTATATATGCACTATACTTTGCCATTTTCACTAATTGGACACTTCCCGGTTTTTGGGGTGGCGGATTAGTCAGAGTACTGTACTTTTAAAATAACATTTTTCATTTTGATTTATGTATTCCATTTGAGAATATAAAGACAAATAATTATGTCTTATCATTAAGTAATAATTTCATATGTGGCCCATAAATTTGTATAATAAAAGAAAAACTGTAAAAGTCTTAAAGCGGAGGAACTAAGGTATGACTAGACTACATGATGTTTCGGTATGACCGTATTTTGGAGAATTTTATTCATTATCAAAAAAAGGAAAATAGGGCTAATCATGTTTGTTAGTAATTAAATTACTTTAAATGAAGTACCAGACTGTCAACAACACTATTAGGTTCATAAAGTACCCACCCAGACATGAGATAATGAATATAACTTTTCCTATACCGTCATTTTACATTCAATGCATTTAAGTTCCCATGGGAATGAACAATCCCTGGACTGTCCATGTCGGATGTCAAAATAGAGAGGTAGAATTTTGTTATAATTCTTTAGTGCGTTATATTATCACCACCAAAACTTACCTTTAGAGCTCACCTAATCATTTATAGTTTTAGTGATATATTTAGCTTTACTTTACCTTTATTTTATTTTATTTATGATATGATATGTATACAGTTTTAAAAGGAGATAATATCAAGTCTTCTCTTTTCGTTTAAAAGTTTACAATAATATCACATAAAAAAAATTGAAATTGAATATCAAGCAGCAATATTTATAAATAAATCTCTTATCTGACAGATTTTGTATCTAACATGATATTTAGCCCAGAGGGTTTCATAAAAGGAATTTTTCTTGCAGCTGAAGAATTATCTCCAGTTGATTTTCGTGGTGAGGCCATCACTTTCCGGGCCACGGCACAGGGTGTATTGGCTACGCTGCAGCACTGTACAGAACTGGTCCAGCAGAGGGAGGAGCACTGGAAAGTGAGACTGGAGCGTGAGGAGGCCAAGAGAAAGAAGGTGGAAGATCTCTACAGGTTGGTCTTCTTTCATCTCTTTTAGGTTAAATCGTACCCCGTAAACTCACCATCTTCTGGGTCAACGTTTTTTGTGTCTGTGTTGACCACCGTGCACGACAGGAGTATTAGCCAAAGACGTTATTAACACTGACATATGAAGACCGTTAATTATCAAACATCAATGTATTTGGATTAGTTATTAAAAAATTGTAAATTCCACTTTGTGTAACCACAAATATAATTCTATGATACTTAATTGGAAGAGTGGATATCAGAGGTGAATGCTGTGCACATGAATGTCTGCACTCCGCTTATACAAGCACCTATATTGCAGAGTAGGTTATAAAAAGATATACCAAAGCAAGAATGAATGAGAAAAAAAACTGCTTTTATAATTTTTTTTCTGGTGTGATACCATTCTACTCATCTGCAGTGGCGGCTCGTGACTTTTGATTGTACTAGAGTGCTAATATTACAAAAGATGGCATTATTGATGTTGTTGTAACAGAATTTTTTTTGTATGAAGATGTTCAGAAAATTTCAGTTTGGCTGCACGGATTTCCTGAAAAAAATCGAATTTAAAAAAAAAATAAAAAATCGTTTTCAGCTACAACAACATCAATAATGCCATTTTTTGTAATATTAGCACTCTAGTACACCCAAAAGTCACGAGCCGCCACTGCTGATCTGGGACCTAATGCTAGAAATAAATCACAAATACCAAATACGTATTCAGTATAGGCAACTGATACATCATCAATAATATAATATTAAGGTGGTTTGTGTATGTATGTAGGTGTTTATTTTTATTTGAATTTTTAAAACACATTTATTTATCAAATGTCAGCTTTTATAGTGACCATCATGAGGCGAAGCTTAATGTGAAATCACTATTTTCAATTAATCTTTTTTTTCCTTTCTTATTAAATTATTCATAAAATAAATAAAAACCACTTTTGCAATAGTATCGACCACCTTTTCTAGACTACGTTTGCCAAGTGATTTTTATGTCTCTTACTCGTATTCGTGGTGATATAAGGCACACTAAGGACGAGTTGTTTCACATAATTTGAACAATTTGTCAAATTTAAAAGTTTATTTTCAAGTTTATTTTCAAGTTCTGTGAAGGTTCTATTCAAGTTCTGTCATAATTTCAGTTTTGTGAAGTAATTGGCCAATAATGATATAATAATAGATCTTGAATAGAACCTTCACAGAACTTGCAAATCAATTTTGAAATTTGAGGAATTGTTCAAATTCCATGAAACAACCCGTCCTAAGGGTATACACATTTTGGGCTTGTGTATTCCTCTTAATAATCAACCTTACAGCGTACAGACTTGGCAGTGTCCATATATTATATTCATATTCATAGTGTCTGACGTAGAAAATTCTAGCGTTAATTAAGAATGTTTTAAAGTGATTTCTGATACCTATCTCAAATTGACCTAAACAAGACATTAACACTTCCGACATTAGGCCCCAGTTGTATTATAAGCAAATTGCCTTGTTATCTTTTTGTTTGAACTATCCCTGAATACTCTTGTTATCTTTTTGTTTGAACTATCCCTGAATACTCTTGTTATCTTTTTGTTTCAACTATCCCTGAATACTCTTGTTATCTTTTTGTTTCAACTATCCCTGAATACTCTTGTTATCTTTTTGTTTGAACTATCCCTGAATACTCTTGTTATCTTTTTGTTTCAACTATCCCTGAATACTCTTGTTATCTTTTTGTTTCAACTATCCCTGAATACTCTTGTTATCTTTTAGTTTGAACTATCCCTGAATGATCTTGTTATCTTTTTTTAGGGATGCCTGTGACCACCTCCAACAAGCTAGAATTGCATCTCTCCCGGGCCCTGATTTAGAGGTGAGTTTAAAAAAATATATAATTAGGTTGATGTGTGTTAAGAATTTATCAGACAGTTTACACTGTAATTTTTTATAGTGATATAATCAAAAATTATACCTTAACTAATTTATTACCACTGACAAAAGATTGACTGATTGTAATAATTACAGTCGTGGCTAATTTACGTAGCTCCATTTTTATACCTCGAGGCTAGTAATGATATACTTTATAATTGTGAATAACTAGCACATGAACTCTTTTTGAAATGTTAAAATTAATAATAAACATAATTTAAAAAAAATTAAAGTTATGTATTGTCTCAAGCGATTTTTGGCAAGTTTGAAAAAAGGTTTTGAGCGATCGCTTATAATGTGCCAAATTTATAAGATCTAAAGGTATGGGATAAACGGCGAAATCTTAATTCATCAGTTTTAAACCGCAGTAAGCGGTTCATATATTTCCATATTCATATTTTGAGGTATGATATTATTTAAATAATATGGTAAATATATATACAATCGCTCGAGTGGTTATAAATGAATGAATAAATCATAGGTGATATAATTATATACATATACACATTGTAGAAAAAAGTCACGTGAAAACAACTGTTCTGTGTTTATAAACAGAATTGATAAAATTAATGCAAATCAGGAAAACACCAAAACATTATATACATACTACGAAGTTAACTATATTTATATCTTCCACATCCAAAATGAATGTGATAAAATAGTAAACCATATGGTAATTACAATGCACATGCTTAGTTTAAATTTACTAATAAAGCTTCTGGTTACCGCTTGCTATGATGAGTGCCGCGATAAAAGTAAGATTCAAGTGCATTTTAATTTGCTCCACTGGATTGGTCTCTGTTTTTTCCTACTTCGGATGTTCTGGGTAATCTTATGTAGTTTAATTAATTTTAGACTCCATATTTAAATGTGTTATTTAACCTCTCAAACGCCAGTGTTTATTACCTTACATATTTATATGTGTTATTTAACCCACACATTATCTGGTAAGACGGTGTAAAATATACAAAAACATAATTTTGCAAAAAACATATACTCATTATCTACTATTTTTGTAATACAAGCATGTTTTATAAATGTCCTGTGTGTGTGTCTCAAACAATGACTAAAGAAAATACCCTAAGAGAGGACTTGGCATACCATTAAAAAATTCTGTCCAAACGGTAGCACAAAAATGGAAACCCAGATGGCAGCAACGCCTGACTGTTTCCATGGTTATTATTCAGTAGCTTGACATTTGGGAAAAACAATAATTATTTCTTACTTATCTTAACCCATTCCATTTAAATAAAACGCATTTTTGTTTGTACAATACTGTATTTGAGTATAATATTTTTTCTCGCAAGCCTAAAACTCTATCAAGGAAATCATAATAATAATCAATTGTCAAAACGTGGATACAAAATTTTTCATACTATGTTTTTAATTTTTAACGAATTGTTCGTACAAACTGCGTTCCTTGTTTGTATGAACAATTCGTATTGTGGTCTTCATTTGCTATCTGTTTATGAATGCCATTGAAAATGTCATTGGAATTTCACCTCAATAATTAAAATAATAATTGTTTAACATTTCTCAGTCAAACCATTCTGGGCAAATGATAAAGCGTCATAATGTCTGTGGAGTTCCTTGTGATGTGTCTTCAAAATGTGTCTTAGTCTTGGAAACAGTTGTAGTAGTAAATTAATTATTCATTTAACTATACACTTTTCATTCCTTTTCTCTGCAATTTAATTTAATTTAATAAATACAAATTTAAAGTGCATGTTTAACCTTTACGTACCTTGAAACAAGTTCTGAAATCTGGCGAACCAGATTCAAAACCCCTTGGGGCGATGACGATGTAATACAACCCTGATTAGCAAAGCCCAAATAAATCTCGCGTAACAAGTAACAACCAGTGTGTCAACGTCATAATTATCCCAAGCTGGTCGCGTGATTCTCATCCGCTTAATTTTACCATACTGTATTGTGTTAGCCCTCGGTATTGGTTGATGGGTGTATCACATGCTGCATGATGTCATGATCGGGATTAGTGGGTAGAATGACATCAGAAACTTTTCTTGAAATAAATGTAACAATTTCAAGTTCTTACATTTGTTATAACGCTGTCCTTAAGCTATCTGTAAGGTATATATATATATTATTTGTATTCAGATAGCTGATTGTGCATGTAAACCAATTTTAAATTGATTTAGGCGTCAATTTCCACGCCGATAGGCCTAGTCTAGGTTTATTTGGTAGATGGAGACAACTTTTTCAGGAGGGTTCCATTGCTTCCACCACCCTTGATGTCATTCTTAACTCAGTGCATTGTAACACCATCATCCTGTTGGGATATATGGCCGCAGTCCCTCTTGACCAACTCTGTCTCTCTGTTGGGTCCTCCTAGATTCACAGTAATCTAAAGATATGTTAATATTTGTGACGTCTAATGACACATGTAGGCCCTCCTTCCACAGGGGTATCTGATACTCATGTGACAAACAACTTGTTGCGTTGACTGGGAACACAGTCGCTAGTTAAATCGACCCGCGTTGCCACCAATCATTGTTGAATTCTCGAAACGTCAAAACTAGAATGCTTTCACAACAAAACGGTTGCTGGAGCTTTCATTTTTAAATCCTGTCATTCTTTGTTGACTGTTTTTTTCCTAGCATTGATCTAAAGCACACATATTGTTACATAATGTCTGACACAAGTGACGCCATGTCAATGTCAGTAGGAACAACCTCGCCCGGCTGACAAGGAGACTGGCGTTGTCGACGAGTTTACAAAGTGTCGACAATGTGTGCGTGTATACGAACCAATGTGTAGATGTATGGTGGTGTTCGTCAAGATACCCGAATCGTGATATAATGTAAAAATAATCGTTTATTCCAGAATGTATGTAGGGGTAGTGCAATGCAATATCTTGTATTGGATGCTTGTGCATTCCCGTGGAAGAAAGGCCTTATACTTAAATAGCTCTGTTTAACTTATCCTTTATTTTGTATTCTATAAATTACTTCTTTTTCATTACATTTAGTTTTAGTAGATTAACCCCTCGGGATTATTTGTTTGATTTTGGTAACAGCTCATATGGTCTCATAGAAATTGTTTTGTCTAACTTACTATGTATCATGGTTAGAAATATGATCTAAACTGTGTTAGAAAGAGAAAATATATATGTAATATTCAAATCAAGAAATGAATCACAGAAGAAGAAACCAAAGGTTAAACTGCAAATTTTTTATTAATTTTTTTTACGAAACAACAAAAAAGTGTGGTTAACAATAAAGTTCATAATACATTTGTCTAATAAAATGTGCGTATTTTTTTTTCAATATTTAAAGTTACAACAAACATAAGGAGAGCCATTTTTAAAGGTTGCATTAAAATTTTTAAATATTTATTTGTAATAATAAAATTTGAAAGAATTACCTTTATTCATTGCCTTTTACAAACAGTTCTTAATTTTTGGATACGTTTAGAAATTTTCATTAATTTGGATTTTTTCGCAAAGCGGAAATATTCCAACCTTCTGACAGAATATGCCAGAGGCCTGAGAGGTTAATACATAATTACAATTTTACTCTAATTTTAATGGGTATTCAAGATCCAAATAATCATTCCTGAACGTTGTTTAGGTATTTTATGGGTCGACCTCTTTGTATTATAATTCAGCGCACAAGAAAGCCAACTTGCTTCACTAATAATTATCTTTGATATGAATCTAAATTCTCTCGGTGATGTGGAATTCATAAATAGATCTTGACCTGGGATCAAATACCTAATAAATTTTTCCCCTATTGCTTAATTTGAATAGCCTATTAATAACGTTCCTTTTGGCACTGACGATTTGATTGACTGTACTATATTAACTGATCTATACTGTACATTCTACCAGCGGGTGATTTTTTCCTCTGCCAATTTGAATCTAAACATTTAATTTACTAGAGCTGCGGGCGGCAGACTTTCAAGTGAGAACAGCCAAATTGTCAAGGAAACAGGAAAACAAATGTATCAGAGAGCCGTATAAACTGGGAGTTAGTTATAATTAGTTAGTTAGTTTTAATTAGTTAGTTAGTTTTGTATAACACTGCAACACACATTTTCACATAAAATGACTCTTTTTTAAGGTGAATATATTCTGTATGGTAATATGGTTTTGATTGTGTGTCTGCAGATGCATTAGTGAGTCCTCGGTGACATTATTCAAAAGCAAGTTAGTATCTGCTATCTATAAATTTATTGCGAGAACAGAAAGGTAAAACCATAGACATTCAAATTAATAGACTTGCCCTAACATAAAGTCTGGGTATCATTTCGACAAACTGGAGGCAACCCACGTGACAATGTTTTTGGCACCAGGAGGGATTGAGAATGCTTTAAATATATATTTAATATATATATTTCTATGACATCAGTCGTACATTGAAAACTTAAGAGCGTACATTGGAATAACCAGACTATACACAGAAAAGTAAAGTTCGAGGTAAAGAAGTAAAGACAAAGGTTTGCAGCCCTGTTCATTTTGCACAGAATCTGAATGTTCGTACTTAAATTTTAAACGTGCCTGAACATTTGTTTACCCGATTTGCAGTTAAGTTTTTTACACAGGTAGCAATTTGCACGCCATTATAAAGAGGACTAGTAATTCGTATGCAGGTTTTATTGTCGAGGACCGAATGGTGATATTACAATGCGAGTAGCTTGTATACTGTCTAGATTCATTTAATGAAAAATCACCGAAAGTGGGACGGTTATGCCGCCTCCCGTGAAAGTTCGTTTGTTCCCCTTTCCCCGATTGGCTTGTCTATTAATTTGAATGTCTATGGATAAAACCATATCTGACTGTTTTTTATAATGAGAGATACAAATTATAATTCACTTATTATTTTAAGTCACAGATATGACAACTTTCCCTTAATTTATCATTTCAAGGTAGTTTTACTGCTCGTGAATAATAAAATAATTTTACCTACAATAAAATTTATATTTTGTGTTCCTTATCGATGCCTGGAATCCATTATGAGAGAGAGCTTGCTCTTTCGCCCTTTTCATTTACGTTTCGCGCATGTTTATTCCCTATATTTGCCCCTTTTCTCCACTTGCCACACCTTCTCTCCCTACTGTCAACACTGTAGTGACGTGCATTTCAGGTCACGTGATGTTTTTGTTCATATGACTCGTAATGCACCAGGTAGGGATTACCTGGATTCCAGGCATCGATAGAAACAAAATATAAATTTTATTGGTAGGTAAAATTATTTTATTTTGTGTTCCTTATCGATGCCTGGAATCCATTATGAGATGTGTCTGCTCTCACCTGGTGATCTGAAACTTGCGTTATATGTGATGCTCTTTAAACTGGAGTAAAGAATGGAGCCATTGAGCACTGGAGGTGTTCGCTACCCGAGTGAGCGACCTCCCTTGGGTAGAATTTCCGGAAGGTGTGCTCAGATTTCCAATTCCCTCTTGTGAGTATCTCCTCTATAGGATAGTCTTCCAACCAGTTTAGAGAGGCTACAGCCGAGCGTACACTTCCTGGGGTTGCGTGGACTCCTGCTTCTCTGAGGACTGATTTAATCCACCCCCCTATTATTGTGCCTCTCCTGATGTGGTCACAAACAGGTCCTTTAGTAGCGGGCCTCTTCTGGCTTTAGAGAGAGCAACAACTTTCCTCAACCATTTAAGTGGGTTGATGTTGTCTTTTTCTGAACCCGTCAATTTCCAGCCTGACTGTTTGTGCTTGGCTGAATCGGTATTTATAAATTGGCTGAATCCTAACTTAACCTAACTTAACCTAACCTAACCTAACCCAACCTAGTTGTTGAAGTGTGTGCACTATAGTAACGACTTGGCGGGCCAGGTGTTTTCTGCACTGGTTTGCTACTAAGAAGTCGTCTAGGTAGACTACTGTCCTCAGTCCCTTCCCTCTTAGCAGCTCCGCTACCCAGTTTGAGAGCAGCGAGAAGATCCTTGGCGCTGATGACAGGCCGAAGGGCAAAGACGTCATCTGAAGGAGTTCTCCACTGTAGATGAGGCGCAGGAATTTCCGGTGTGATCTTGCGATAGACACATGGAAATAAGCCTGGGAGAGGTCTACTTTTATCATCCAATCGTCGGGTTGAAGGAATTCCGGTACCCGAAAATGGCTGAAAAGTTTGAAGGGCTTTGAATCTATGAAGACGTTCAAGGCCTTCAAGTTGAAGATGGGTCTGAAGGTGTGGTCTGATTTGGAGGTAAGGAACATACCTGACAGGAAGCTCGGGGAGTCGTCTGCTGCCTCCAAAATCTTTGACGCTTTCATCATTTCGATGTGCGCGGTCATGTCTGAAGACGTCTTTGTCCTGAAATTCTGCCTGAGCTCGGCCGACGGGAGAGCCAGAGGAGGTTTGGACACAAAGTAAATCCTTGCTCCTTCCAGGATGTTCAGTTCATTAGTGGTGACGCCCCCAACTTCCTCCACACCTCCCGATATGCCTTCAGGCGTCCTCTCCAGAAGGGCTCTGGCCTTCAGTCACCGCCTCCTACCCCGATCGCTAGTCGCTTTGCGAGAGGGCTCTTGCTTCTTGGTGGGCTGGCGATGTGTCCTATCTTTCTCTGGCCTAGGACCGGGTCGAAAGGGCTTTCTAGGGAGTGAGGGTGGAGCTTCCCTCACCGGCCTTGCCATTTGTGAGGTAGAGGGTTGTGGTTGACGGGGGGGATAGTTGCGACACTGACAACCTTGTCTCGTCCCCCTTTTGCCAAGATATAGGCCGCAAGTTCCTCTTTATTAAAGAGGTGCCTGGAGCTCGGTGGGATCCTGGCGAGGCCTTCCCTGGTAAAGGGGTCTGTTATTCCCTCCAACAGGGCCTTTCGCCTACTTTGGAGACACTCAGTTCGCCTTCCACATACAATTTGTATGACGTCGTCCGTGATCCTACTGTATGGGGATTCCTTGGTGAACATCTCTTGGATTTTCTCGAACAGGGTCGAAGGGGTCAAGCAGGTGCCAGAATCGGCTGCCCAGTTTACCAGCGTCTGCATATTCCCTTTTACTACCTCCGTTTGTGACAAGATGGCATTAGAGAGAGCTCCAAGGGAACGATCCAGGCCTGGTGCAAAAGAGCTGTTCTTGTCGAGCCTCTTCAGCTCTTCATTCACCTCCAGCTCTACGAAGGCAGGCGTGGCGGTGTAAGCCTTTTGGGTTTCGGCATAGCGAACCCGCGACCATTCCTCCGAGTTGAAATGTTGAAGAGCCGAAATAACTCCCACTCTTCTCGCGTCCGCTTTCGGGATCGGTGCCTCTTTCACCACGGTGCTCGGGTTTTCGAACTCCAGAATGTTCTTCTGGGCGGCTAGGCTGGCGGGTAGTTCTATGAACCCCGATACTTCCCGCCGTGTACCTTCAGCGGGGTCTTCTCTCCCCGGGAATTCCTCGAGTTCTACGCGACTGCCCATTAGGGCGTCCGTCAGAGCGGACACCTGTTGCATCAGTCGTTCAACTCGCGGGTCCAGGTGTCTGTAACCCCTCTGACTGGACGAGGAATCGGAGTCCGAATCCTCACGTCGGCGCTTCCGGGAATCTTGCGTTTGGTCGCTGTTGCCGACCGACGCCGCGTCATTATTTCCGATGTCACTCATTTGCGCAACAATCACAATTAAAAGACGACAAAACACTGATAAACACGATAAAACTATGAGTTAATTTCTCGTAAACAGTATATGTATTTATAAAGGCTAGGGAATAAACTATGATTTTTTTCACTTTAAGTTGGTTTTTAAGCACAGCGCAAACACGAAACGTACTTAAGGCGCGAAAAAATGGCGTCATATGAACAAAAACATCACTGTCTAGATTCATTTAATGAAAAATCACCGAAAGTGGGACGGTTCTGCCGCCTCCCGCGAAAGTTCGTTTGTTCCCTTTTCCCCGATTGGCTTGTCTATTAATTTGAATGTCTATGGATAAAACCATATCTGACTGTTTTTTATAATGAGAGATACAAATTATTATTCACTTATTATTTTAAGTCACAGATATGAAAACTTTCCCTTAATTTATCATTTCAAGGTAGTTTTACTGCTCGTGAATAGTAACACATTTATCTGATATAGCCTCATACCTATAATAAAATATGTCAACTTGATAAAATTGACAATATCATTTTACAACTGCCAGTTAATGAAAAATATTATTTAATATTTTCCTTTTATAAAGTAAGCAATAAATAACAAATGTCAGCGACATGGTAAAATTTATTATTCTTGGAGATTCAATTATAATTAATTGATTATCAATTTTTGTAGATGACCTACATGGATAAAGTCACTGTCGCAATGATTTACATTTCCACCAGGTAATAAATTATACACTCATACAATTTTAACCTCTCAGACATAGAATTTTATTTATTATGTGTCTCTTTGAGAACTGTCAGAACGTGATAATTTTTATGTTATTTACGAGTTTTACTAAAATCTTCATAACTCACGTTTTGGGAAACGTAGCCTCATTCTAAAAAAATGTTTTGGAAAGATTATGAAATCCACTATCGCATTGTGTTGTTATATGCAAATATTTGCGTTTCTAAATATACATTTTATGAAAACGTCAAAAATATGTAAAAATCGCTTACCATTATTTCAAAGCCTTGAAAAATGTACTTTTTTCTGAGTAGCATAAAGGAATAACACTTTATATATTGAAGAAATATATTTAAAAACTATTAGTCACCTCAAAATATTAACCGTCCAAACTAAAATATTTTTAATAAATTATTTAGAAACGCAATAAATTATTAACTAAGATGTTCATCTTGACAGTTTCAATCGGCTTAGATTATGCACCTCTACGTTCCATAGATATTCTTGAATACAGACGCGTAGAGTTATTCATTATCGATACTCTGTTTTTTAAATCATGGCAATCCGTATACTAGTGATGGAAATAAATCAATTTTTGTAAAATCTCGCGCGTTTACGTGAAAAGACGTTCTAATGTCTTGACCGCTATTATCATATTTACGTCTTTTGACGTTCTAATGTTCTGAGTGGTAATTAACACCTAATAAGGTGTTAGAAATTTTTCACAGGTTCATCAATTATCGAACGAAAAAGTTTTTAAATCCTCTCTAGAATAGATGGCTGAAAGTTACGAAGATTACGTGGTTCAATTGACAATATTCATAACATCCCACAGCAATCCCTCCACACATCATCCCCAAAGATGATAGAGGTCCTGAAGGAAATTATTTTTCTCATGGCTTCCTGCGTGGGAGTTAATGCAAAAAAAACATCATATCCCTATTTCCCAGAAATGTTCTCTACCAGCATCGGTCCTTAGCCATTCTTCACCAGTTTTCTGGACTTGCCAACTACTCAAAGCCTCTTCTACGCTATCAGTTCGTGGAAGAGGAACCTCTTTCTTGTTGTGTCCTATTCTTGGTTGCCTAACAAGACGAGTATACAGTTGATTGAACTGAATTAAACATACATTTTGTATATTTTACACTGTGGCGGCGATTGGGTCGAAGCATTTAATTGACTATAGTTTTACAGATAAGAGGTTAGTAAAATGCTCCCCTTATGCAAATGATTCTGATGACTCCATTCTGCTTAGCCGCGTACGACCATCAGTTGAAATGTTTGTCCAGGATGTTTGCAGCATTCCTATCCGATACTATCGATCCTTTGCCACAATATATTATGTAAGTTAAAGATCTCCCGGTTGCGATAAACTAACTTTATGGCTCTATACCGACTAGAGTAAGCGTTAAGATGTAAGCACAATGATTAAGATTAGATGGTTTGGGCATGTAATGAAGAAAGGAGTGTAAGGAGAATAAAAGATGCAAATCTGAATGGTAGAAGTAGTCGGGGACACCCAATAAAGTCATGGAACGATCAAGTAAACCAAATACTTGGGTCGGGCTATCTCAAGATCCAGAATAACAGAAGGGTATTGATGAGGTGATGTATGCGAATGAAGCAGGGAGTGTGTGCCATGATCGAGTTGTTTGGCAGCCTGTCCACCGGAGAAACTGCGTGATGGTCAATTAGTTAGGTAGTGACTGCAGTTTGTGTGTATCCAGCCACACCACCATTCGAGAAAAGGAGTCGAAAATATGTTGACATGTATTTTCGTTTTGTGTTTCTTGTTAAACGCAACGTTTGTTATAATCTGCATGTTCATAATTGGCGCTAATTTAATTATTTTTATTAAAATACACTTTTCGCAAGTTATTGCTTTGAGGTATTAAGACAAATTATTTGTTTGGGCCTGTACGTACGGAATATTAATAAATTGTTTTGTCCATTTAAAAACTCAATTCTTTCGAGAAAGGCATACAAATACAATTTTGTACCGATGATTCAAACCTATATTATATTTGTATGAAAGAAATTAGTTTGTATACGGACAAAACTATTTATTAATATTCATATTGTGTACTTTCATCCTTCTTCTGCCAGTTCCATGCCTCACTATCGTACATCAGGGTAGGTACCAGCACTCCATTGTGGACTGCTAGCTTCGCTTCTTTGGACATTTTTTTTGTCTATACATATTTGTATTATGTATGTATGTACGGGCGCGAACAAATAATTTGTTTTGGTATTTTAAAGCATAACTTGCAAAAAGTGTATTTAAGTGAAATAATTTAATTAGTGCCATCTATGATAGAGCAGTGAACATGATTTCTTTGAAGTTTACCCTTAATTGTCAGTATTATCGATTGATTGATTCTCGTTTCTAGTTTTGTAATGTAAATTAAAAAAATATATTTTATTTTAATCTACCCATTCATAGATGGCGCTCATTTAATTAATATTTTCATTAATTTAGTACAGGATATACATATTATACATTTGTTTTTACTGTCCAACTAGGAGGAATTCCCATTTTATAGGAAGTCAAATTTGGATGAATTAGCATACATATATGGTACAAAAACAGTAAGAAATAAATAGAAAGAGAGAAAAAAAAGATTAAAACATAATGTTAGATTAGAAAAAAGAATGAAATTTTTAAATTCATATTTTTAAAATAATTAAAATAGCGCCGTCTATGAACGCATAGATTATAATTGTAGACTCCATCACAAATCCACAAAGCCAGTCTCACATACCGATCTGTTACAAATTCTAAATTGATATACGCACTTGTTCTATAATCAGATATTACATATTATAAAGAATGTGTGGAGACAACTCTGGTTAGTTAACCTTTTAAATTTTTTCACCCCTCAACATCATAAAATTTGTTTTATTCTCTTCAAGTCCTAGCCAATATTCCTAATAGATTTAATTATTTATTATTTGTGACTACCAGAGATGTGCAAAATGGGTACCCAAAACCATTTGAAATGCAAAATGGAAATGGGTCAAAACTTTTCCATTTGAAAATGCAAAATGCAAAATGGTTTTTAGAAAAGCATTTCAAATGCAAAATACCTATTTTCAAAATGCATTGAAAATGCAAAATGGTTTATCATTCAAACAATTAAAATAATTATAGAATTTTGTCATTTAATAATGGACATCAATGTAGAACAAACATATTATGATGGTAAATCATTTACATGATTGTAAATCCAAAAACACCACGACTACAGATTATGAAACCACAAAAAATTTGCGTGGGACTAATGTTGCCAACGTAAAAACATAGAAACTGCTATCTAACATTTAATATTAGAGCGTCATGGCTCCATGTTCAGTATTTGAATCAGTATTTTTTGTTATGGTATCACTCAATTGCCAGGGCTCCTACCAGGGAGCAACTTGACAAATGTAAATTATTTCTCATAGCGAGGTTGACGACCGACTGATATTTGGGGCTTATGAAAAAAGATGAGTGGAGATAGTAGGAAGAATGTTGCAAAAAAGCATTTAAAATGGAAAATGCACCGAGAAAAGCATTTAAAATGCAAAATGCAAAATAGTTTTTAGAAAAGCATTTAAAATGCAAAATACCTATTTTGCATTTTGCATTTCCTGAAATGGATTTATTTGAAATAAAGCACATCTCTGGTGACTACCACTCAGGGTTCACTGCATAAACTAATATGGTAGGAGTGTGACAACACTGGCAACTCTAAATGGGGTATGTTGAAGCCGAACACAATGGGGATAGGAAATTTCAGATCTGATAAGTTAAAAAAAACGGTTTAACCCATCGGCATACTAATTTTTATTTGTGACATCTGTGCATACTTGAGAAGGATTTTAACTGTGCTGTATTGCACCCCATAATTCCCCAAATTAAACACTTTTTGTGCTTTATATAGATTATAATATTATTGTGAACTATTTAAGTATGAGGGAAAAGTTTAGGGCGGGCAATATGCCGATTCGAAAAAAGTGCAGCCCCCCAAACTTGGCTGTAGGTATGTCGATGGGTTATTTCAGTGATAATCTTTTACCAGAGCTCTGTTGAGAATAACAATTATTCTACATCTGGAATGAAATGTAGATAGTAATGCAATAGGCTTCATAATGCAAAGTGAGCCGAGAATAGAGGAAAGGTCAAATACTTTAAGCCACATTATTTTTTGTTTTTCATTAATATCTTTCATTATTATGATTGGAATCGAATAATTTTGCACCAGGTCAGAAAACTATGTATATTCTACCAAATAAACATTAAAAATGATAAATTAAGTCAACATGTCATTAGATATTCGTTTTTATCATCTCTTGTAAAATTTTGATTTTGTGGCTTAAAGGGTTTTGCCTTTCAGCAGTCGGTATGTAATTCTTTTATTTTAACAAATTTAAATACCTTTATTTCATTCAACTATGATCCTACGACACAACTATGGTCCGAACACTTGTGACCACGAAAACATCGATATTTGAAACACGAGTGACATCTAGTGAAAAGTTTATACACTAAATTTCAATATAGATTTGATGATGTTGTGGTTTGGGAACACCCTTTGTCCGCCATATTGATCAACAGTCAGCGTGGGTGACGTATTGCACATGTTCTCATCATCTGCTAACACTAACATTCTCCAATGATGATTCTTTATCGATTTATTAAAGAAAATATTTGATGATTTATATTTAGTAATTCATAACACAATGAAGTAAAATATTTTTTGATAGATTTCGAAAACTGTATTCAGAATAACAATAGTTTTTAACATCATTTTCTTCTGCAGATAATTTTTATCAATGATTCAATCCAATATTGTATATGTATGCCTTTCTTGGAAGAATTGAGTTTTTATACGGACAAAACTATTTATTCATATTTCGAATATATATTGTAAAGCATAAATTGCAAAAAGCATATTTTAATAAAATAATTAAATTAACACCCTCTATGAACACGTAGATTGTAATGAACGTCACGTTTAATTTTAAGACCATGTTTTAGAAGCTATAACGATAAATAAAAAATTGAGTCATTTTCAAGTTACAATAACCTGTATCAAATTTTAAATATATATTTTCCTTTCACCCCCAAATAAGTTTTGAAAACCCATAATCCTGACGCTTTCAACCCTTCAAGTCATTCATTATTTTCGAGGGTAGGTATCCTGAATTTGCATATTAGAGTACGTATACATTTGCGAACCGAGCCACGGATTATGGGAAAGGAACGAAGCAACTGCAAAAGGCGTTTCGCGCCATTTGCGGTTGCTTCATTTCTTTCCCATAAGTTGAGGTTTAATTCGGCAGTTCGGCTCGCGTATGTATACGTAGCATTACATATTAATATTCTATATCCCAGAGAGAGTCCACCTTTCATTCCGTAGGTAATGTGAGTATTCTTTCCAATTTGAACATATGAATTTGATGATTTTCTTTAATCAGAGTTTTCCGACCCTTCAACCGGTTGAGAAGGGGACTTACACCCAATTTTTCGTAGAATAATACAAAGGTATTTACTTTTGAATATCTCCGAGGTGGTAGTTGCTAGTCCATTGTATCATGGTTCTATTTATTTTTAGATGACAAAAGAATTTCTTGTCTGCATTTTTGGACGGGTGCCACGTATTATAAACTGATTTGACACTCAACTAATGGACAGAATAAACATTAGGTCTACCATTTGATGGGATTTTTAAAAGGCCTTTGTCCATCGACGCCAACGTATGAACGGCATTGGCGTGCTGTTGGAAGTTATCATAAATCTCCCTTTAAAAATCTAATCACAAACGTTCTACGGTCTTTAATAACCTCGTTGAAAAAGTATTACTTGAATATACCTAATAAGCAAGCGGGTTCAAATCCCGGCATGTGCAATTAAATTTTATGTTATTTCACAATTTATTAATTAAAAAATAATATATAGTATTTTTGCGGTGTAGGACCACCATTCAGAAATGAAACGTTGCTCGAAATGGCTTTGGGCATGTTTGGTGACCAGATATGAATAGCCAGGTACTTCCCCACCTTCCTCTTCCCTGTCTCCTTTCCATCACCATTAATTTCAGCCTCGCAACATATTCCAAATGGAATGCCATAGTCTCACTGGCTCCGATCTTTGACGCTTGGTAGCAGTTGGGACTCTTGTGCGGTTTCACACGGAAAAAATACACAAAAATACTTAGCATCTATCTACTAATTAATATCTTTGATTTTATAACATGACTACCTTGTAGGGTCAAAAATCCATTAATAAAGTTGCCTGACATAAATGTGATAAATCTATAAATAAAAATGTAAATGACTTTGTTCAA
This sequence comes from Hesperophylax consimilis, assembly GCF_061612785.1. Taxonomy (NCBI): domain Eukaryota; kingdom Metazoa; phylum Arthropoda; class Insecta; order Trichoptera; family Limnephilidae; genus Hesperophylax; species Hesperophylax consimilis. The sequence goes on from NC_142848.1 coordinate 13,312,815, forward strand.
AATCTTAAATCTCCAAAGTTCTTCACCTATTTCTTTGAAATTTTAACACAACGTTACATTCGAATACGCGTGTGTTTGTATACTATACCTATATTATATAGATGCAACCTGTTATAGGTAAAAACATGTTTTTTTTTTAAACAGCGCCATCTGTTGGACGTAAAACTATTATTTCTCTATCTGCATAGACACAGCTACGCGTCGCGAGGAACAGCTATTTAAAAATAACTTCATTAAATGGATTTATTATTATTATTTAATTTATCATTATTATACAGATAAATTCACTGCACGCCACTGGTATATGTTTTTACATACATAGATAGTTTGTAAACATATTCGTGTTTTGTGTGGGTATTTTTGTAAGGGTGGGTCACCGCTCCCAGCTTTCGCGTGTCAACAAAGTAACGCGGTCACATCTACCGTATTCCTAAAACCAGGCTTCTAAACAATCCACTGATTGATTTTTGTGTACAGGAAGATTAAGGGATGAAATTGACATTATTAGACATTATTAGTTTTTTTTAAAGTTTGTTGGGGAAAAAACTCTTCTATACACATTTTTGCGTTTGTACCGTGTTTGAACCGGAATGAGATGTGTAGTTTAATAAAGTCGATACAGAAGCGAATGGTGGAAGAATTCGGAGACGAATTAATTAATTTAAATATACAGGGTGTATCGGCACGTACCCGACAAACTTTAACCAGCTATTCCTTAGCATATTTGGAGTAAAAAATCTTATGTGCACTTTGCTGTCCGGTAACGTTTTTTTTTATAAAAAAATTATTATTCATATTTTCACCACTGTTTTATCCTTTGTCAAAGTTTGAAAACCCATCTGGCAAATATTTTATTCGAATTCCGTTGAATAATGCACGTGTGTACCTATATTGGCGCACACTTACAATCACAACGAAATGGCACGGCACCATTCGTCTCATTTTTAACTATTATTATTTAGTGTGTGTGAAAGAGCGAAGACGCTTTTTGACATACTTGCTTATAACAGCTGTTGAACACGAAACGCAATGCCAATGACAGTGATGTAGTGTGGAAATTTTATTTTTTTTTTGTTTTTAATTGAAAAAAAAATGCTACCGGACAGCAAAGTGCCCATAACATTTTTTACTCCAAATGTGCTAAGGAATAGCTGGTTAAAGTTTGTCGGGTTAGTGCCGATACACCCTGCATAGTAATATATTTAAATATATCTAAGTGACCAGACCATGTACAACAGTTCGTACAATCATTGCCGTGCCATTTATCATTTAGTGCAGCTCTAACCGCATATTGAAAATTAATTTAAAGACTTCGAAAAAGACAGATTACTATTGGAATGATAACATTTTTATTACGCTCATTCGATAGTCATATATACACATATATTGTACAGTTATACAGGGTGTCCGGGGTCAAAGTGCAGTAACTTCAGGAACATGATGGTAGGAGCAAAAACGAAAAATATTTTTTTCCGAAATTCCTATAATAATAGGCACATTATACGTACAAAAAATATTTTACGAGGATTTAAGTTTTAAGTGTGCGTTAATAAAGTCTTAGGTACTGCCCAAAAGCATGAAATAATATAATATTTACACTGAATATGTGTTATTCGCCCAATATTTTTGTCGAAAATAGCTATATTTTTTTTTCGTATTACTATTAATTTTTAATTATAAATTGGAATCATTATTAAAAAAAATATAGCGTAACTATATTCCAAACATTCCGAATTCATATAAAATGAGAAATTAAAATTTATTACGAAAACTGTATAATGTTTATGCTTATGTGTTTAATGTTGTAAAAATGTACGTGTTAAAAAAATCCTAGTAATTTATGCGATATGTGTCGAGCTTTTACTTACCGGAGTCAGTGGGACAATGGCGTCCTTGATTAGGGAATATTAGCTAACCAAACTATTGGAAGGGAAAGGAAATGGGAAACTTGTTAAGTATCTGGCAACTAAAATTGGCCACTAAACGTAGCTAAAGCAATTTAAAGCAACATTCCGATTCATGCTGTAACGAAGTTTTCACCGACTACGTAATATTTATAAGGTGTGTTTGTATTTTAGAGCTATCTTGTTGTGGAATTATAGACCATTTGACCTGTGGCGCCCCAAGTTTGAGGTCAAGTGTTATCTTATATCATATTATCATTTACCGCAGCAACTGCCCACTGCCCACTACTGACTTTAGTTCAATGATATATTTAACGGTTGTCGAACGTTTGGAGTGCATTGTAAAAACATACCCATCTTCGAAAAATTGTGCCTTAATCTGCGAAGTGCTAATTTTTAAAAACCATTAATTGATGTTGCTCCATCTGTGGTACATCGTTATGGGCCATATGGCATGTTAACCCCTAGTGTGCCAGAAAATCCACCGTTGATTTTCGAGTAGTTCAACGCAATTGCTTCTATTTTATGGTATTTTGAACCTTAAAAAATGCTTCAAGCATTCTAAAATGTATTTTAATCGCTTGGCAAGGAAATAACGTATCTTAATATTATTCTAGCTCATCGTTTAATCACTTGCAAATGTGTTTATTTTATCTGTAAAAAATTCCATGTCAAATGTCGTAATTCCGATTTACAAAAGTCATAGTATTTATTTAATAAAACTCAAGAATATTTTCGTAAGTCTTCATTATAAAATATATTTTATGACATTAAGAGATTTTTTTTCTCTGAATGTAAGTAACTATCCTAGAGAAACTATATAGGATAGATGTATATTAGTTTCATAAATATGTAAACACATCATCTAGTAAGACGGTATAATTTACAGTAATATCAGTTTTCAAAAAACAAGTAAGTTATTCCGAAAATAGTGTCCGCGGCGCATGGCGGGCTGCTCGACATTTTAGCTGGAACACTAACAGTTAATCTGCGACGAAGTGCACTTTTTTAAAGACCATTAATAAACTGATGTTGCTTTATTTGTGGTGCATCGTTATATGACATAGGTCATATTAAATAGATAGCATATTGTCAGGTCAACAACATTCGATAGGAGGACAACGTGAAACGCGACATCCCAGTAGACGATAGACGCCCATCTCATATAACAACTTTCTCATTAAGTTCCAAAATAATGTTATTTTTTAAGATAATATCAATACATTTGTTATGACGAAACGTTAATTATATTAAATACCCTCGATAGAAAAAAATCGCAAAGTAAGCTCTGATAATTGTTTAAAACACGTTTTGTTCTGTTGTTTAATATGTCATGGGCATGAAAAAATTCACAGTGTATCTTTAAATGCAACTGAAGAATCTGTCGAGAGATTTTGGATCTATTTCAAACGAGTCGTGTTTTATTGAATATTTTCCCCATTTTCGCTTAATTATTATCGTTTTTTTTTAATATCAGCGCGCTCCCTCTAACATTTGTATTTACATATCTCCCTTTCAAACCATCTTTGAACGCTTTCTGCGGGGCATTAACTATGAAGCAGAAGTCTGTTTGTCTGAAGCAGCAAGAACTCTCTGAAGGTTGAGCTCTCGCGTCATCAATTTTTCACGTAATGAATTTTCAATTTTTCTGTCTGGAGCTGTTATCACAGCGCGACTGTTGCCATTTCATCATGAGATGAGTAGCGCTTTAAAATATTCATTTATCTGTTATAAATAAGACGCAATTCTGTTTGCCCCCCATTTTCTAATTCAATTCTCCTGGGTAATAAACACAGTTTTATTAAAACTTAGTAGTTTTGTTACTCGAGTAATAATACTAAATTGAATTTAATTTTTGATGTTTTAAAATGTAGATAGCTAATCAGCATTTTTTTCAATTTGAATGGTCATCCCTGATGATGAGAGGTAGAATGCTTCAGATATCCGATCAGCGGACAGCCACCTCTCAGATCCTTTCATGTACTCTGGTTTTATCCTAAAGCATGTTGTTGTCAATTTTATTTATGTGTATACGTGACGTTCAAACCCACAATTTGCATTTAAATTAGAGTTTGTCAGCATATAATTATAATGTTTAAGTAAATTTTTATGATATAAAATTTTATGATATCATTCGACGTACATAATTAATTTATTGGAGAATAAAGAATACTAATTAAATATCTGTCAATCTCCTCGTCTTTTAATATTATTATTTTTTAAGTATATTTTATTTAGTTTTTAAATTTAAAATTTTACATCTCATATCTAATATATTCTTTTCTAGGACTATAATATTATATAGTATAAAATATTATTTACTCCTTACATACTAAAATTTGGACTTGCAATAACATTTAATTAATTTGGACAACATTGAGACATGATCCACGAAAAACTGCAAGACTTTTAGCTTCCTTAACAATTACCGGGAGTTCATTGAACATTTTAAAACCTTTATAATAAATATTGTTTTATGTTCCCGATAAATTTGTTTTAGGAAGCCTAATATCGTTGCAGTTTCTCGTAGGATATAAATGAACTGTACTATTAATTCTAACATCCTTTAACATATAATCTGGTAACATTTTATTTTTTAACTTATAAATAAACACTAAGGTATTGTAAACTAATCGTTGCCACACACTTAAGAGATTGAGTCGGCGTTGCATGGTTTTTATCCTGGTGTACCTGCTACAACACTGTATTGACCTCATGCCTGTGTTCTGAATTATTTCCATTCTCTTAATTTGGGTTTTTTTACTCAGAAAGATTACACTTGTTCAGTAATTCAGATGGTAAGGTAGACCAATATCCTTGTTTTAATGTCCAATTTTCCCTTTATCCTACTTATGAAATTAACATTTTACTGCCGAAAAATTTTGTACGTTTGTGTACTTACTCACCTCTTGCTTCATCCAAATTCACACATCGTCTCATTCATACTATTATATTATTTCGACACTCATTTCTCCGTCCATCTGCTCTACATATATAAATCACCTAAGCATCCCTTTCTCAATTATGATTCTTATGCGTACATCGGCCTCGTATTCCTTTGAATTTCTCCATTCGTAAATTTATCCGAGCATAAAGAAGTTAAAATTTACTAATAAATTCAATAACAGGGTTCGAAGGATATGTATCATGTGGTGACCGGATAACTCATCAAAATGACAATTCAACACATCTATAAAAAGTGTTATAAAGTGTTGTGTTCCCACAAACGGTTCTCCAATTCGTCGTGGAAGGAGATTTTATATAATAGGTTCTTGTGTTTAAATCAGGGATTTATTAATACTTCGCGTATTACAATGGTGACTCGATAGTCGACCTAACTAGAAGCTGGCTAAATGGGATCTGGGAACAGTAAGTTTGTCTGGGAGCATTTTCATTGGCCCTGGCGACTACTGGCTACTAGCTGCCATCTTACGGACTTCCAAGCAAGCTCTTTGCACTGCCCTCTATAAGTGCATCTGAAGCTCTCAACTAACTCATATACTCATAAAGATATGAAAAGCGATGAAACGAAAACTACCTAGTTTTGTTTCATTACTTTATATCACCTTTTAAAGGTGTGTTGAATTGTCATTTTGAGGAGTTATCATGGAACCATAATACCATTGTGGAATGCTAATCTCGATTTCTCTGATATAAGCTTTATCACTTGTCCGTTAATTGAATTTGTCTCCACCCTTGAGCCGACGTCCTTGTCAGGCTTCCCCTCTCTTGCGAACAAAGTACTTCCCAGACATGGGAATAGTAAAAACAATCTCATATTAGGTCATCACATGTAAAGAGTAAATTAAGTGGATTCCAAAATATGGCTCATGTCTAGCGATAATTAAATTTTTTCAATAATATTATTATCAATTAAAAAAAAGTCTATCTTAATATTTTAAAGTATAACTTCCAAACAATGTATTTTCATAAGATAATTAAATTAGCGCTGTCTATGAACGCGTAGATTATATCGAACGAACGTTATGGTATGTATACGTTTGCAAACCTCAACGCGAACCGAGCCACGAATTACGGGAAAGGAACGAAGCAACTGCAAGCGGCGTTTCGCGCCCTTTTCGGTTGCTTTGTTCCTTTCTCATATGTTGAGGTTCAATTCGGCAGTTCGGCTCGCGTATGTATACGTAGCATTACCTTTAACCTTAACAGAGTTCTTAAAATATTACACCTAATTTTCTAAAATTCACCTCAAAACTTTACTCCAAACCATTCATAACTGCGACCAACGCCGGGTACACGATAGCTAGCTACATATGTACATATTTATATTATGGATATTTTGACTTGTCACCGCTTCGTCCGACGTTATTAAAATAAATATTATCTATTATGCGTTTATCTGATCATAACATACACATAATTTTAACTGAACATATTAATTGGTTTGAAACACTAATTATTATTATAATTTGCTTATACCTATGTATAGAGTTACATAGGTTGTTACGATCTAACAGGCCATTCTGTCACGTACGCTAACGTGACTAAATCAATTTTGTAGAACTTGTGGTTACTACCCGGCTTCGCCCGGGGCTTAGCGATCCCTTTTCTTTTTTCTTCTAACCCTGTCCACACTCCGCGCTCCTAGCGTTCTAGGCAGTACCCATTAAAAAAAATGTCTAGTCAAAAGGCAGAAACAAAATCAATTGTGAACATAATAATATTTCGGGCATTTGCTAATGCAATTAAACTTTAATATGATCAACTATTGCTTGATACTTGCTCGTAGGTCTGGTCGCACGCCTCTCGGAGTCAGGACGAAGTTATTGGAACAATTGAAAATATGGAACAAACCATAGCCATAGCTCATAAATGGTAATATTAAAATAATATTTGTATTCACCTATAATTCCAGACAGAAAAACTTATGAAATTTCACGGCGTCAGAGCTTACTGTTCGCTTAAGGGTAAACTTAAAAGAATTCATAATCTGCTCAAAAATTTTCATGGATCGCGCTAATTTAATTATTTAACTTAAATACACGTTTTGCAAGTTATGGTTTAAAATGGTTCCATGAAATCTGATCAAAATGACAATTCAACACACCTTTAAAAAGTGATGAAACAAAAACTATGTTTAATAGTAACCTATTTAACCTAGGTTTTGTTTAATAACTTTTCATGACTTTAAATCACTTTTTGTAGGTGTGTTGAATTGTCATTTTTTATGCGATATTTAGTCACCCTTTAAAATATTATTATTTGTTTGCGTACAAACATATATAATATAAATATGTACAAACAAAAAAATATCCAAAGAAGCGAATGCAGCCAACAATGGAGTGATAGTACCTACCCTGATGTATGGCAGTGAGGCATGGAACTGGCAGAAGGATGAAAGTAGACCGAATGCTGTAGAAATGAGATCCCTGAGGCGTATTTGTGGTAAAACCATGTGTGAGAAATGTGGAGTTCGCAATAAAAGATTAAGAAAGGGACGCTTAGATGTTTTGGGCGGGATTATTATTAGAAGGATTGTAAGGAAAATATATGACGAAAAAGTGAATGAATGTTAACAAAATAAAAGATTTTTAAAGATATCATAATGTTTTTTATTGTTAAATACCATAAATTCGCGTAAAATAGGAAAATTCTTGTTTTTGCCCGAAAATTGCTAATATCGCGTTATTCTCGCGGATAATGGAAAAAATCGTGTTATTGCAAACTCAAAATTTTCTATTATCTATTAATTCATAATGTATAATATTGGTAGGTAGGTAGGTAGGTAGGTACCTACATGTTTTATTGTTTATGCTGCATTCATTACTTATCTGATGACCCCTTTAAAGCCAATAATATATTATAGTTCTGAATGTAATATTATTTAGTATTACTACTCCTGCACACGGATCAACTCTGCAATATTAGCATCCGCAAATTTTCTGCCAAAATATATATTTCGCCAAAAATTACAAATATAGTTTTGCGTGCGTCCACCCCGGTACACCACAGTATGAATATATTAAAAAATAATTTTTATAGGTGAAAAAAACAACAAAATATGTGCGCAAAGCTACTAATTAAACATATTGATTTCGGTTGTCGGTGAGCGGGTGCGTGATTTAAAATTAAAGCGTAAATTTATTCAATTGAACTTTTATTTTTCAAAGTTGGAACTGATAAGCATAAATCAAATAAGACATGATTAAGTGGTACCAAAATATTTTATCTATGTATATATGTAAATATTCGTTTGTTCAAAATCTGAAATCTCCGAAGGATCTTCACCGATTGCTTTGAAATTTTGACACAATGTTACATTCGAATATGCATGTGTTTTTATATACCTATATTATATAGATGTCACCTGTGACAGGTAAAAACATGATTTTTTTTAAACAGCTCCATCTGTTGGATGAAAATGCTTTTAAAAAAAAAGCAGCGCCATCTGTTGGACGTAAAACACGCGCTATTGTTTCTCTATCTGCACAAACCGACTGACTGACTGACTGTATGTTACTGAGACAACGCCCGTGGTTTCACTGTTCTAAATCTAGTGGAACATAGGTACTTAAGCAGGCTTTTCATACAGCTATTTCATTCGTACGCGCCTATTCTATTATTGCTATCCTTTTCCTAATCGGTGCTACATTTTTTGTTCGATTAGTGTGAATACAAATTGTCTTATAATTTTTATGTCATTGGATAGAAGTCGTAATTTTTCAAGTTTATTAACTTTCGAAATGTATTTTTTTTCCTTTTTAGGCAATTATCCTTAGGCAAATAATATTTAAAAAAAAAATCAACTTCACAAATCCTACAATTATGATGTTCCGTAATTTTTTTAATGCATTATTATTATTTTTTCAAATATTAGATTTTCTTATGAACATTTATATGCGAATAAACCCGTTTTCTTTTAAAATTTTACGATTTTTAATTGTCGATAAAATATTGAAAAAATATACAAAAATCCTCTTATAAATCGAACCATTTGATTTTAATGCCCATATTTCATTTTATTTTGATGTTGATGCTTTCGGAAAAAGTAAAAATACGCTGATCTGGTCACGTAGAATGAGTACGTGAGATTCCGAAGGAGCATAGTAGGTGAACGCGGTGGGTGACGTCAATGGGGACCCAATGGATACCCGGGAGATACCTTTATGGGGATATTTAAAAGACCGAAACGTCAAAACATTTGAAGTTCAATGTCGAATTTGGCGACTTACTATGATGCCATATACTTGGCTTTGATAGTCACAAAAAGTAGAAACGGAAATGTTATCGATGTAAAAAATATGAATTTTATTCCACTGGATTGTAGTATTTTTTTAAGCATATTAATGATTTTTACATTATTTCAATTAAATCAAATGTAGATACGTAGGTATTTTAGAATAGTTTAACGATGTTCTCGGAAGGCGAGGCCGATGTCCCGCGTTTAAAATAATATAGGGTCACCGCAGAAATTAAACAATTGCCTGGGTTTTACGCAGAGTTTTTCGAAATCAGTCGTAGACAGTGACCTTCCTCTTGTTTAGAAGGTGTGAATTGTGCAAAATTTTATCAATCTCCGAATAAAAATGTAGATTTGTATAAACATCAAATCCACGCCACCCGCCCGGTGACCGTCACACCAGATACTCTTAATTAATATTAATAATAATATTTGGATGATTTGTATAGCGCCGTTTTTGTGCAAAATCACCTCAAGGGCGTATAATAGAGGTATATTACGATAACATTAATACCAAGACAGGGTATCGCCCATACTCTTATTTATATCAATAGAGGTATATTATGATAACATTAATACGAAGACGGGGTATCGCCCATACTCTTATTTATATAAATAGAGGTATATTATGATAACATTAATACCAAGACGGGGTATCGCCCATACTCTTATTTATATAAATAGAGGTATATTATGATAACATTAATACCAAGACGGGGTATCGCCCATACTCTTATTTATATAAATAGAGGTATATTATGATAACATTAATACCAAGACGGGGTATCGCCCATACTCTTATTTATATAAATAGAGGAATATTATGATAACATTAATACCAAGACGGGGTATCGCCCATACTCTTATTTATATAAATAGAGATATATTATGATAACATTAATACCAAGACGGGGTATCGCCCATACTCTTATTTATATAAATAGAGGTATATTATGATAACATTAATACCAAGACGGGGTATCGCCCATACTCTTATTTATATAAATAGAGGTATATTATGATAACATTAATACCAAGACGGGGTATCGCCCATACTTTTATTTATATAAATAGAGGTATATTATGATAACATTAGTACCACGACGGGGTATCGCCCATACTCTCATTTATATAAATAGAGGTATATTATGATAACATTAATACCGAGACGGGGTATCGCCCATACTCTTATTTATATAAATAGAGGTATATTATGATAACATTAATACCAAGACGGGGTATCGCCCATACTCTTATTTATATAAATAGAGGTATATTATGATAACATTAGTACCACGACGGGGTATCGCCCATTATATTAAATGGAAAATCCACCATAACATATTTTAGCGCTGCAAGGGAATGGAACCCTCAACCGTAGACCACTGCGCTTACGGGGCCGTTCACAATATAAATTATTTATGTTTTGTTGCAACAAAAGGCATTGGGATGTCGTGTCCATTCAGGAATTAGAACAAACAGAACGGAAGTAGGTAATATATAGGAAGTCCATTGATGTATTTTAACTAAAATTAACATATAAAATAATTTATAATATTTTTATTGCTATTAGTAGCAGCGTGTGTAGTAGCCGTTGAATAACAATTTCCTAACTTTTGAATGAAGGTATAATACTGTAATGCATTGTGTGAGTTATTCGACTAAAAATAATATTTAAGTGTAAACACTTTTACCGACAAAATAATAAAAGTATTAATTTTTTTAAAACATGTTTGGAAATCTTGTTGTGTTAAGATCCAGAGCTAAACTAAGAGGGAAGTCAAAAATCTGCACCAAGGTAAATCAGTTTTTTATTCATTGATATTGAATTTTGCGAATAAAGTATATTTGTGTTTCGAGAATTCTAATTCTAGAACCGTCAAAATGAGAGGTAACAGGTAACTGGTGTTAAATATAGGGTTTTCCAATAAGAGGTGTTATTTTGAATAGCCCGCTATTTCGGTAGATGTTACTTTTGAAGCTGTCATTTTTTTACATTTGACAAGTAGAAACTGCGCCATTAATAAAAATGGAACGATAAACGCTTCAACAACGCATTGAAATTATTAAAATTCACATGGTGAAAATTTGGCAGAGACGATTCGTAAAACACGAACATTTTTGGGTCGTCGTGAAGCACCTTGTCGGACCGCAATACAGAAATTGGTGGAAAAATTCGAGCTGTTGGGACAACTTAGTGATGTGAAGAATAAAACCCGTGCACGTCGCTTAAGAACAGCCGAGAATATTGCTGCTGTAGCCAAAAGTGTTGAAGAAAACCCAGGTTTGTCCATTCCTCGTCGTTCTTTGGAATTAGGCATTCCACAAACGTCATTAGGCGGCCATAGGCGGCCGATCATCAACAACACCTCTAAATTAAAATAACACCTCTTATTAGAAAACCCTATAGTTCATATTAGTATCAAGGATTATATTCTAGTATTTTTTGTTTTTTTTTATAAATATTTTTTAGGTACACGCATAATAAAAAATATATTTTTGCTAGATAATTTATTTGGTAGCATTTGCCTTAATTGGTCATTGATAAGGGGTAATGCCACTCTAGTCCCGTAAAAATAGCCTAAAATCAAAATGTTTTTTAGGGTATTATAGCGAATGGAATACAAAATCTATGAATAGCTTTATTATGTATAATTTCTATTTTATAGTTAGTATATTACGTTTTCAATAAAAATTGGAGACGCCAGGTCTCACCAAAGCGTCCGCGGCCGGAAAGAGTTCTCCCTTATTTGTAAAAACAACGCAAGTTTGAATTAAGGCGAAGCTTAATGCTAAATCACTATTTTAATTAATCTTTATTCCGAATTGGTGTACATTATGAATACCAAAAAAATGCTTTATATAAATTGAAGGTTTTCCTATAATTTCCCTTGAATAGAATACAAATAAAAAATATAAATGTAAACTAATTTAAAAAAAATCAAAATAAATATATAAACTCGTAAAATAAACAACTTAAAAAAATACAGTATTATAGCTAAAGATTATCTGTGACAGATTCACTTGATTAACTTTTTTGCTTTCTTATTAAATTATTTACAAAATAAATAAAAACGTTAAAAAGTTTTATGCTTGAAATCGAACGTTTCTAAACTCCCTTTGCATTTTAATGCCTATTACCTACAATCAGTATACCAAGAAGAATTTACACATTTTTGGCTTGTAGCTTCCTCTTAAAAAGTTATTTTTCGGCACCACATCATAAAAATGTATGCCGCCGTTATTAAAATATAATAGGTAGTGTAATGGTCGCTATAGTTGCCTTCTAAGCAGTTGATTAGGGTTAGCAGTTGATTGGTGTTCGATTCTTAGGCGTGACAATTTTTTAAAACTTCAAATATTATTTTTATATATGTATGCATGTGAAATTTGTGTTTGTATTTTAAAATTTATTTTGAAAGAATATTCATATTAATTTTTAAATTATTTTATTTCAGTTTTTAATCCCGTGATTTTTCGCTGGTCTGCGCTAGTATAATATTATTTAATAACCATGCATTTTTAATGATTACTAGTCCCATTGAAAAATCGTACGTGACGTCATCGTTCTAGTATCTTCTGTATTTTTCGTTTTTATACAAGACGCGTGAGAAGGAAGAGGACCAACGTCAATGATATCCGTTCGAGCTCTCGCTGGGACTAGTTAAACAACACATTTTTGGAATAAGCAAAGGCGTACTATTATCATGAATCAAGATATCAATCAATCAATATCAATCAATACTATTGCTTACGAGGATAATATCACAAACACCAATGAAATGATCTCTTAATTTGTACGTATAATTTATTGGTGACCGGATAAATCATCAAAATGATAATTCATCACATCTTTAAAAAGTTATATGGAAATAAAAAATAAAATAATTAAAAAAAAAATATATAGATATATATACAGGGTGTATCGACACGTACCCGACAAACTTTAACCAGCTATTCCTTAGCATATTTGGAGTAAAAAATCTTATGTGCACTTTGCTGTCCGGTAACTTTTTTTTTTTAATAAAAAAATTATTATTCATATTTTCACCACATGTCACCACTGTTTTATCCTTTGTCAAAGTTTAAAAACCTATCTGGTAATATTTTATTCGAATTCCGTTGAATAATGTACGTGTGTACCTATATTGGCGCGCTTTTACAATCACAACGAAATGGCACGGCACCATTCGTCTCATTTTTAACTATCATTATTTAGTGTGTGCGAAAGAGCGAAGACGCTTTTCGAGATACTTGCTTATAACAGCTGTTGAACACGAAAAGCAATGCCAATCACAGTGATGGAGTGTGGAAATTTTTATTTTTTTTTGTTTTTAATTGAAAAAAAAATGCTACTGGACAGCAAAGTGCCCATAACATTTTTTACTCCAAATGTGCTAAGGAATGGCTGGTTAAAGTTTGTCGGGTTAGTGCCGATACACCCTGTATATAAAATAAAAAATAAAAATAAAAAGTATATTATCATGGAAAGTGATGAAACAAAAACTTTATTAACTGGGTTAAGTAGGTTAGGTTAGGTAAGTTTTTAGATTTTCACGGCCAAAAGCATTTTTGTTGTTTGTTTTTGGGGTGTTATGCCGTGTTGCGCTAACTCATTCTTTAGCCGACGTTTCGGACATCGTTGCAGTGTCCGATGTCCGAAACGTCGGCTAAAGAAGGAGTTAGCGCAACACGGCATAACACCCCAAAAACAAACAACAAAAAAGGTTAGGTTAGGTTTAAATTTTATTTTTTTCATCGTTTCTAATGACTTTATATCACTTTAAAGGTGTGTTGAATTGTCACTGTGTTGAGTTATCATGGAACCACTTTATTTAATGGATGGTCTACCTGACGGAATGTCAAAGTAATTTCCCAAGTATGCAAGACGAACATGCTGGTGTAAATTTTAAAGAAAGATTTAAAACAAACATTGCAATATTTTGAATAGGTTTTTAAGCAATGTGTTTTTGCAACGTCAACCTTTCGGAAAAAGACCTTGTTGCCAATTTTTGTGTGGACATAAATATACACCAAAGTGTGTGTGTGGTTAGTAAATTAAGGAAATTATCTCTTACACAATAAACAACGAGAACATCATTAAATTTTATGTGAAATGTGATTTTTGTCATTAAATTATTTAGATTAGTAGCCAGCTATCGTTGGATTAACTCTTGACAGGCCAAGATGCCAAACAAAACTTCTGTAACCAAGTAGGTCTTCCGACGACCTCATGCATTTTTCTGTCTTATGGGCTTTTAAACTATAGAAATCCCAATTATTAATGGTAACTTATGTATTTGCGCAGAAATACGTAAAATACTAAAAAAGTACGTCAAGTATTTAAGCCAAAGATATTAGAAGAACGAGATATGCTATGTTGGCCGCCGGACCGTAGCCGGAGTACTACCTAATTAGTGTACTTTGAACGGTATCGGGACGTGTACGCACAGAAATCTGTTCTATGTATTAGTGCGGATACCTTAGCGCAAGCGAAGGTGTGCAGTAGTATTGGTGAACAAAACCGGCGACACTCGGCAAAACAATTCCACTCAGTACGAACTGCGCATAGCACATCTCGTTCTTCTAATATCTTTGATTTAAGCTAATATAAGGAGGATAGTAATTTTGGGTACTATCTACTCTCTCCCACTTGGCTCCGGGATAATTAAAAAAGTCATGTATTTAATGTAATATTTTTATGCGAAACCATAATATCTTTGCAACAGGTTTTATATGAATTTATTAAAATAAAATGTTTTATTCATTGAGACAGGTGTCAAATTTTACCCGGAAACTGACATTTTTAAATCATTTAATATTTTTGTATTACTTATTTTTATAAAATATTTCATCAATACATTATTATTATTAAAATATTGAATTCGAAATTTTTTATTACCATTCTTATTTAATTAAATTTAAATATCTGTTAATATAATCAATTCTTATATCATTATAGTCACTTGAAATTCTGATATCCTTATTACTTCGTATAGTGTTTCTAGTCAAACCGTAAAAAGGTCATGACCCAGAATTTTAATATTAAGTTTAACGTAAAAACAAGCCCTTTTAAAATTTATCTGAATACCGACAGTTGGTACTAGGAAGACAGGTCCCCGCAGGTGAAAACTTTTACTGCAAGGTCGTTCGTTGCCACATTTGGCACAGTTTGCCAATTATGGTAATCATTATTGCAGAGGTTTTATTTTTTCCGTATGATATATGACATTTCATAATTTTTAATATCGCACGTTAGTACAATATGATATTTCGACGTTGACACCTATTCAGATGGCGTGATAATAATTATAATAATTCGGCATATTACATATTATGTTTCATTGACTCGTAAGAAGATTGACAAAATAGATTTATTTAATTATTATAACTCGGCACATTACATATTATGTTTCATTGACTCGTAAGAAGATTGACAAAATAGACTGTATTTCATTAGCGAAAATCAAAGGCAAAGTGCTAATGTTGAAACACAAATAAACATATGACAAGTTTCTCTGAACATCGAACCTACCTAATAATTATAATATAGCATTTATATAGCGCAGTTTAGCGTCATTTCACTTCAAGTGCGCTTTACTATAACAGTTATACGAACACACAAACTAATGAAAACTAAAGCAGATTTTCACTATATTTTTAGTACACAAATATTTAATAATAACATTTATTTTTCCCCTAACTCACAAACATTAGTAGGATTATTTCAGATTTTCGTGAAAAGAATAAGAAAACCCTTAAATTTCGCGGTACGAGAATAAAATAGCACGGCTTTATAATTATTATAACTGCATTTAGATTACGTATCGCATGTTTCACCATCCTCTCGATAACCGTCTATAATTTCTAGATAATTGTTAGATAACTCGATTAACTAATACGATATATAGCTACTATTCATAGGTTCCAGTGCCGAATAGTAAACTCAGACTTCATAAATAAATAAATCGTAAATGCACGCTATCCCATAGATAGTGCTTATCGAGAGGATGGTGAAATACTCCCCAATATGTTTGTTACAGCTTACGCGGGTAATTGTCCGATAGACTGTATATTATCTAATCTGAACAAAAACATTGACATGTTTAGAAATAATTTCTTGTAAATTTGTTTGTACTTTTATGTATCACTAACCCGAATCTTATGGTTTAATTTTTTTTGTTATCAAGATACTTCTCCAGACAGATTGTACAAAGATTATTAGCAATACACTTTAAACTGTATATACATACGTCTGCTACCACAATACTTTCATTTGACACACATAAAATAATCAATTAATTATTTTATTATCGTTAGGAAGTTGAAGAATGAAACGTTAAAATCAATCAACCCGTAAAATGATTTTTTCTTTACTACAGGGTGGGGCAAAAGTAATCACCCGATGTTCTTTTGCTGTATTTTTTTATGATAAACTTTGGTACTGCTTGTTATTCCGCGTTCTTGCGGAGTAAACCGATTCATGTCTTGTCGATTTGTATTCTGCGTTTGTTTACTTCACAAATGTCAAAACCGAAGTGACATTTGGCGCCATTTGCAAAAGTTATAGCGTTTTCCAATAGGGTGATTACTTTTGCCCCACCCTGTATAATACACCTATTTTAAAACTTAAAAAAATAATAATTAATTGATATTACTGAGTATACTATACTTTCGATCGACAAGTCTTCCAACTTCGCCAAATGCTGATCGGGTAGGACCAGCATTTATTTAATTAAAACTGCTGTAATGACATCCGATTTGCGTGATTGCCACCAAAATTTGGTAGAATGCATTGTCATCGACAACGTGTCTATCTGCCGAGTTTCAGCTCGATCGGATGTCGGGATGTGGTTTTTCGCTTCCAAGATTTGCATTAATTCATTCCTGAAACAAAAGTGAAATTCAAATTGATGTATTATTACAGAACATTTTCAAATTGAATTACGAGTCTAAATTGATGAAAATTTTCCATAAACCTTTTAGTTGTTGCATTTTTTCCGAATGAATTGAGCTGTTTTCTTTGAACAGATTTCGTTTGTATGTCTTTTTAATAACCCCCCGGTAAGACTTGTTTTGCTCCAAAAGTATACCGTCATAATTTATGAATCCGTGAAGAATGTTATGTTGTTTCAGCGTCGATGAGAGGCTCTAACCAAACTGTTTATAAACTGACGAAAATTGCCAAAATGTTATCTTACACGCCAAAGTCAAAGGAAAATTCCACCGTAGATATATCTCAAATGAAAATGGTTCTTAAATTATTGTATTTACGTGGTTATTTTGTAGACCTCAAATTTTATTTATACCCTTAAAAACAAAAGATAATCGTCTTTTGATGTCCCATCTGAAATAATCTATCAATCTGTTTTAGATCGAAATATAAATTTAAGATTATGAAAATGTAAAAGTATTAGGTATCTGATATTAATTATATTATCGTGCCCTTCGTCGTTATTTTTAGTAATTTTCTAAAATTTTTTCCTTATTCTTCTCTAGGATGATCTCAATTTTTTAGTTCGTATTTGATTGATGGTTTAACCCCCAGTGTGCCAATAAATCTACCGTGAATTTCCTAGTATCTCACCGCGCTTGCCTAGATTTTATGGTATTTTGAAGCTTAATAAATGCTCCTCGCATACTAAAATATATTTTATTTGCTTGGCAAGGAAACAACATCATTAATGTTATTTTAACTTGCCGTTACGTTACCTGCAAAAGTCATGTTGCTGGATTTATGTACAGGAAATTCTCATAAATGCCTTATTTTTTATTGTGATGAACGCTTATTTAGCTGGAAAATATAATTTATTTATTTATTTAAAAAATAATATATGCAAGAAAAAAAATTAAAAATAACAAGAACATAAATTAAAAAAATACAGTGATTTGACTGGTTTACAAAAATATAACTTCCATTTAGGAATAGTGTTGAAATAAGTCTTTTACGTAATCCACAAAATTCGCATAGTTAATATTAAATATATCGACATCACCTAAGTATTGGTTTCCCATAGTGTGAAACCGTTGTATTGGGGAGTTCGCAATGTTATTGCGCTTATGTGTGTTGCAGTGGAATAGTGTATTTTGTTGTGTTATTGTAGGTATTCGTAAGTTTATGAGTTGCAGAAGTTCGCAACAGTCGAATTTAGAGTTTAGAATCTTGAATAAAAAAGTTAAGTCGTTTATTTTACGCCTGTCTTCCAATGTGTGTATTTTTAGAGTATTTAATAATAAATGACATTGTAAGTCTTCTAGTGGGATATTTAATTTAAAATTTATAAAATGTAGAAATTTTTTTTGTATTCGCTCAATGTTATTAATGTGAATTTTGTAAGAGGGAGACCAAAGTACTGGGTTGTATTCAATTATGCTTAGATAATAAATAAATGATAATAAACCCAACATATTTTTTCTATGTCTTCATAATATATATTTATTTGTATGTCTTCACTATAACATTAGAATAACTTTTATAACATTAGAGAGAAAAAAAAACATATCTGTGAATATAAGTAGCAAGGGAAACTACATATTATGATAGATATATGAACACATTAACTGGCAAGATGGTACAATTTACAAAAAACATTATTTTGCACAAAACAAGTACCCAAGTTATTACTAAAATAGTGTCAGCCGGAATGCGGCGGGCGTTTGGCATTTTACTCCTGGCATTCAAAGGGTTAAGAAGCACAGTGAGCCCTTTGCACCATGTTTTAATTAATCTGAAGCTATTTCACTTAAAACCTTTTGAGATTGATGATACGTTTATGATTGATTAGTATTCCATCAGAGCGAATTTAAAATCTTGACCCTTATTCTGCACAAACCTCGAAACGTTCCCAACTTAGAATCACTCGCATATCTTGTATTTCAACACCGGCCATCGTGTGATCTTGACACGTTTCCGATGAAAATTACCACACGGCGCAGTACCTCGATAAAGGAGCAGGCATCCTCGCGTCGACTTCGGACTTGGAGTCGGTGAAATTTTATCTATGGCAGCAGCGGCCTGAACGAACAGATATCGCATCTATTAAAGGCGTTCAGAACATGACACGAATGCGAATTGAGGAATCCTTGTATGAATTTTAAATTGTGAAATTGACAGTTTTGCCTGGAATAGCAATGGAATGTCACAATGATATGTGAACGAAATAAATCATTATTGAATGAGCGTTTTAATTACTTGTCAAAATTTCAAAATAGACTTGCACGGTGAAATATTTCAATCTTAATATTCATGTAAAAATACAGCCAGTTTGTGCTCGCAAAACTCGAAAATTAGTCGACCGATATGGCTGCAAATTTAAAAGTTTATTCTTATTAGTATCAGGAGTGTATGTATAGTGGTTTATTCTTATTAGTATCAGGAGTGTATGTATAGTTTATTCTTATTAGTATCAGGAGTGTATGTATAGTGGTTTATTCTTATTAGTATCAGGAGTGTATGTATAGTTTATTCTTATTAGTATCAGGAGTGTATGTATAGTGGTTTGAATAATAGAAGAAGTCGGGGACGCCCGAGGAACTTTGAACGATTGTGCAACCTCTGTGCGCAGCTATGGAAGCTATTGGCGGTGGCCGTTTACAAAATTACATATCCGTGTGGGTTTGCAGTCGAATTAAAGTCAATGTAGTTTTTGAACATTAACATTGTGGTATACAGTAGTGAATGGTGAAAGAAGTCGGAGACGCCCGAGAAAGACATCAGCAATAGTGAGGCATTACAGGGTCCACTAGAATATAATTATACCTAATGTAATTTGTCATACGTCTACATTGCACGTTGTTAATCTTGATTGCTGAAAGTATTGACTATTGAAGACGATATTGGTATTCTTGCAACGTTTTAAGATAAAATAAATTTAGGCGGTACAATGCTAAGTAATGCAAAATCATACAAAATCGTATTTTTTGGATTGAAAATTTGATCGCTTAGAAATATATAGATAAAATATTTGGCCCATAAAAATGCTTTCAGGTGCAAAATATCCTATTTACGAACCACTTTTCGGATGTGGTTTTATACGAAAAATTAAGTTAAATGGATTTTAGATTATGATAGGATTTAAAAAAAAAATTGCCTGAACTTCACGCAATAAAATATAACGTGCATTTTTTTATGGGCAGGATTGGGTTTTTCGTCCGTTTAAGGCTCCGTAGTAAGCGTTCGAAAAGAAGAAGAAGATGGTTTGAAAGGGAGATGCATGAATACGAATGTTATAGAGAGCGCGGTAATATTAAAAAAAACGATCATTATTATTAGGCGTAAGCGAAAATCTTTAACATGACATATTTTAAAAGGAACAAATATCTCTAGACAAATGTGTAAAATAGCATTTAACGAAGTACTGTGATTTTTTCATACCCATAACCTGTTAAATAACATAAACAATTTTTTTTTAAATAATTTTTAGATCATGCTTAACGATTTTTCCTATCAAGGGAACTCGACAAAAAGTTTTCAAGGGGAATACAGAGTCTTGTCAGGGAAAAAATATTAAACGTGATAACCCTTTTATTTGAATGCGTCCTGTTTTCCGTTAAATCGTTATCAAAAGTTTTATTATTCTCGTTGACATATTTACTAGAATAGACATTCGAGCCTGGGTGAACGGCCGAGGTGACGTGCGTTTGACACTTAGGGCCAGTTGTTTCACGAACTTAAACAATCCATCAAAGTTAATTTTCAATTTCTATTCAAGTTCTGTTATAATTGAAGTACTGTGAAACAGCTGGCCTATAATGGAATAATATAAAAAGTGTGAAATAGAACTTAAGTAATTTTGACAGAACTTGAAAATAAATTTGAAATTTGATGAAACGTTTAATTTCTGTGAAACATCTAATATTTGGGTGATTTATATAGCGCCATTTGTGTTCAAAATCACCTCAAGGGCGCTGTAGCCCTTATTGTTGAGTTCATACTAAAATAACCTAATCGTTTTTCCAGTAAATAAAAGCTGTCTATTTATAAATAGAATCCTATTTCTGGGTATCGATTCTCCAATCCAGGCCGCTCGCAATCGTCGTCGAAAGTACATATATTGATCGACATTCTTATTCTTCAGTCTTGTCGAAGGTACATACTTACCTACATATACGCCAAACGTCAAAAGTGGTTCGACCCACTCGTTCGAGTGGAATGACTTCGTAGAGAATCGAGGGCCCAGGCCTGCGATTCTGGAGTTAAACGATCAATCGTTTTCGTATGCGCCGTCTTCGAGTGAAAAACTACTAGTCGTCGCGACTAACTTTTTCGAATGTTTCAATTTTACGTATTCTTGAGCGTCGAACGGTCGAAGTTGGTAGAAGAGATGATTATATTGGCACCCCTGTGAATATTGTCTATGTTCCTGATGTTTTTGGGATTTCTATGGTGTGACTGTCAAACAGACAACAGTTATTCGTTATTCAAAACAGAAATGGCTGCGGGACATATTACAAATTGCCAAAAGCAACTCTTAATTGAGCTTGTAAGCTCCGATAAAGACTTAGTAAGTGGGAAATTTTCACCCACTTTTACATTTGCGGAATCCGCGCGGCAAAACAAAAATTGACAGCTAGACTAGATTTTGACAGCCAATTCCATAGAAACGCCAACAACCTACCACTCGCTGCCCTGTTTCTACTGGTTATACCCAGTAGTTGTTGTGTGGAATGACTTTTGACGTTTGGCGTCGAAGTATGTACCTTCGACCAATTTCGGGAATAGCAACGACGACCAACGTACGTACTTTCGACGGCGATTACGAGCGCCCTCGATTCAGGAATAGAGCCCCTGGTGTGAGACCTAATAATGATCACATACTAGGCCATAAACCATTATGACCTTAAAAAAAATTTTTATTGCTATCAAGTTTTATTTGTAGAACTGTATTTCAATTATTGCTTTATCACACAATTTTATAATGCCTTCAGAAGGCGAAACATCTGTCATGCGTAGTAATAATTACACGGCAGAACTTATATCTATATACATAATCTTTTTTACTTCATATTTTTTTAGAAAGACAGGCATTCCCGGGTTACGAATAACCTGACAATATTTGTAAATCTCCTATACTACCACCAACCCAGCTAGCGGAAAATGTTGCTTGAGTCATGATGGAAAGCTTAGCCAGCCGAGGAACTCACGACTGTCAGTTATTGATTATATAAAAGAAAAAACTTTAAATCATTATTACTGTTTTCCATTACACTGCGTTCGGACAGTACACGGTGATTGGTACTTGATGTGAAGTATTTAATTCTTCAGGTGCGTTTATTACGAGAAGTATAAATAATCCAAGGAAAAATAAAGATGTTTATGACTGTTTTTCGTTCTGTTTCGTTCCCGCACTCGAGGGGCATACATACACCGATACACCGCAACTAAAGGGTTAACGACGCATTGGAGGCATGATCGAGCAAAATATAACGAAAAGTTGAAGAATGTGCCGTTCGAAATAGGAAAACGGAATGAACGACGCGTTTCACTGCGGGATAACTATATCGGGGCGGGTCTTCAGTAGGTATTATAGTATAAAATTATGATTGTCAGTATTAATTATTGTTTACATACTTAGTCGGAGTCATTGAACGTGCAGTTTGCGGCCATTTGTAGGTGGTGCCGTCACCAGTGATTATTTCGTATGTTCAGAATCCTGTTATTTCCAGGTGATTGCATTGTGGGCCAATAGTCACCCTGAGTTGATTCCCGACGAATGAACCAATGTACTTCAAGTGGATACAAAGTGATATTATAATACGAATCATTGAACGTGCAGTTTGCGGCCATTTGTAGGTGGTGCCGTCACCAGTGATTATTTCGTATGTTCAGAATCCTGTTATTTCCAGGTGATTGCATTGTGGGCCAATAGTCACCCTGAGTTGATTCCCGACGAATGAACCAATGTACTTCAAGTGGATACAAAGTGATATTATAATACGAATCATTGAACGTGCAGTTTGCGGCCATTTGTAGGTGGTGCCGTCACCAGTGATTATTTCGTATGTTCAGAATCCTGTTATTTCCAGGTGATTGCATTGTGGGCCAATAGTCACCCTGAGTTGATTCCCGACGAATGAACCAATGTACTTCAAGTGGATACAAAGTGATATTATAATACGAATCATTGAACGTGCAGTTTGCGGCCATTTGTAGGTGGTGCCGTCACCAGTGATTATTTCGTATGTTCAGAATCCTGTTATTTCCAGGTGATTGCATTGTGGGCCAATAGTCACCCTGAGTTGATTCCCGACGAATGAACCAATGTACTTCAAGTGGATACAAAGTGTTATTATAACACGAATCATTGAACGTGCAGTTTGTGGTCATTTGTAGGTGGGGCCGCCACCAACGATTATTTCGCATGTTCATAATCCTGTTATTTCCAGGTGATTACATTGTGGGTCAATAGTCACCCTGAGTTGATTCCCGACGAATAAACCAATCTACATAAGTGAATACATAGTGTTATCATAAAACGAATCCTGTTTTTCTGCAGTTGGAATTTAGCCATCAATATCGATCCGGATTCGTTCACTGCTCACGAATTCACAAAGACATGGAATTATGATAAACAGGGCTCTACCGATATAGTATTCGTTTGTCCTCAATGCTCTCAATGTTCTGAATGTTCTCATTGTCCTCTTCCCAGTCGGTGTTGACCTTGACGCGTTTCGGATTGCTACTAAAATGGGTCAAATTGACGTTTTAGGTCGGCCACTTTTTAATGGGTAACGCTCGAACTGTGGTATGAGGTTTGACGTTTACAACGATATTTGATTTGATTGATGTAATGGTGTCAAAATGATTCACCTGTATTTCTATGGCTGTGGTTTCCCTCTAGTAGAGACATTATTGATTTATTTTAAAATTAGTTTATAATAAGATGACACATAAGTAGTACATAGTTTGTTTAAGGCGATGCCATACGTCGTGTGACATTTTGAATCAAGCCGCTAACAATAACACCCCTTATGCAGATGGCGATAAGGTTTAAATTCCCGTTCAACACCATCCGTCTTTTTGATAAATACAAGAAAAAAACATGGCTAAAAAGTGGCTTTTATTTTATTTTGCGGACGTTCAGGCACAAATATTTAATTGTTTTACGATAATTTTATAAACAACTTAATTTGCCACATTATACAATAAAACCGTAACCGAAAATGTGTTCGTAAGTAGTACATTTTGAACTTTAAAGCAGTTTTTATAGGCCTGATACATTATTTTTTCTAGGCTTATTAAAATACGTATCTAAAAAATACTGGATCATCTGGTAGGCCAAGATGTGTTCTACTCGCAGTATTTAATTAAAGCATCTAAAACATTTCTAAGTGATTCAAATTTTCAAACCAAAAAAACATGATTTTGCATTACTACGTATTTCATCGCCTTAAGCAAAATTAATATTGAAAAAATAATCTAGGTTTTTCACAGTTTGTTTGAGTGATATTGATATTTTGACAAAGAAATTTCCTGGTTTTTTTAAATAATGTTTTTTAAAAAGTTACTTATTGTGTTCTACAAAAGTATGTTTGTATTATTCTGACTATTTCACCCTTCTAAGGTATTGTCACTGTAGTGAAGTCATTGTATGAAGGTAAAGCGTAGCCCAAGGGCTGATAGCTAAAAGCAGCATTGTTTTTTGTATTTCAAATCTAGTGCAAGCGTGCATTCACCGTTTGATCAAACGGGGTGATTTGATTGCAGTCACATACCACTTTATGGTCAATAATTTTAAAATGAGGTCAATGTTTTGTTTATGACTTTGTTATTAAGTTTGTCTGTGTAAATATTGTTCGACTAATTAGTTAATTACATGAAATCAAAGATGGTGGAGAAAAATATAAGGTAATTTTTTCAAGAACCCTTTAATTGGTCGCCGATGTCAAACATTGAAAATAAAATATTAGACCGGTCTTATTATCATTTCTTTGTATGTGTATGTATACCTTCATAATTTGGTACGACTAATGGTGTATGTTAATATTTCCTGGAAATGATTTGGCATTACCTATGATTACGTTTGATTAATTATTCACAAGGGTGCGTAAGACGTTCTTACGAATCCATCATAGGACAACGAATGTACCCAGAATGAGGTGGAAATGAGTGTAAATTAATGTTAGAGGGTGATGGATAACCGAGTGGGACAAGGGGAGGGAATCGTGCGCTTATTGGAGGAAAAATCCACCCGATAGTTAATAGATTTAGAGGCATATTCGTAACAAAATCTCCTGGTCAACATAGCATACTTTTGTACACTTGTGCGCAAATTAGTAGATTGTTTCGTTTCTACGCTTTTTTGAAACTAGTAAAAGTTTAATATCTTAATAATATTCGATTTATTTACTAAATATTATTTATGGAGCATACATCAGTTGTTTTTCCAAATTGTACCGACGAAGATTGTGTCAAATAAGACTAATTTATCTGAACGTGATCTATTTATTTAAATATTCATTACATATTATGATGAACAGCGCGAAATGGGAGGAAAGATTAGATTTAATTCGTATCTATTCTTTCTTAGATATGTGGTATTTTTTCGTAAAAAACAATACTTTAAGTTTAGTACTTTCAAAAAAATAATTTGCCCTTTGTCAGCCATCCATGACTTGCTTGGCAATAACTTTCGTGAAAAACTCGTGATCGTATGGAATAAATAGAAAGTAAAGTTATTATATTGCAGAAATTATGATAAAAGAATATTTTTCGAGTTCTCAGTATTGCTCGCCTGTCGCCATAGAAATGAACATACCAGAGTGCCCCCTTCGCTAGTAAGAAGTAAATTAACATTTCGTTTTTACTGTTTACGTATTTTAGTTGTCTAAATAGTTTTGAATAAAAAACATTTTATATGTATTGACATGGGTCTAATAATTTATTTATGTTGTAAATGACCTATTAAATGATTTATTTTGACTTATTAACGACGATAATTATTTTGACGATGTTAGTAATTTGGCATATTCAAGCAAAACGTAATAACGTCCTTTGCAATTACAATGTCATTGTCGCCTACAGATGGGCTGACGACCTAAAGAGAACGGCAATTTTGGAATAGGTGGGTGGGATTTTTTAAATGATTTGCTTTTGCCTTTTCTAAAGGGGAAGCGACTAATAACAGTATATTCTGCTTGTTGGGAAAATATCGTTGAGTGGCAATCTTGTGTATTCAATTTCATTGTCTGCCCGACTAAAAATTAGGGATCGCGTGTCCCTCGATTCGGTAATGTGGACACCGCGCCTCGAAAAAGTGTATCATTTGTGGAATGGCCTGTCGTTTTTTTTTTCAAACTGAAACAAATAGGTAGGGCACGCCCGGCAAAATGCTGGCAAATAGGTTCCACTGGCTTCCAGACTTCCACCCCTTTTAAAACATCGAATCAACAATATGCACTTTTAAAAAAAATATCGAGGAAACAAAAAAAAGTTGACGACTAATGTTTGTAAAACTTATGCGATTATACCGATTGGGGTAAGGTAGGTAAATCTTAGGTCATCCGCAGCCACTTATTCGTAAGAAACAGTAGGTTTGTAACTTAGGCCAAATTATGGCTAGCGATAGCTAAATTTAATTGCAAACTATGGCCGCAAAACTCACTTCCCGAAATCAAATTACCGAAGCTTTTCAGTACTTAGGTGGGTACATAGGTACTCCATGTTTGTATGAACAAACCTTTTTTTTTTACAATGCATTCATGTCTTCGTACATCGAAATATAATTTTTGTTTGTCAACCCTAATAAGGTCAGGGATTGTTTGTCCTTCCACTGTTATTTGTAAAACAATAAAAAATAGTCTAGATTTACACTGAACACTGAAAATAAAACGACAATCAAATCACGGCGATCAAGATCCAAGTTCATGAAAATTGCTCTTCCACACCTCGAGGTTTTAGCCTTCGACAAGTCTCTAAGGTCGTCACCTGATACACGACAACCTACGAAAAAACATCGCACCTGCGTCCTGCACGGACTATCTTAATAGAATTATTCTGTCCGAATGCGTTGTGATATTTTTTTTTCAATCGCACGACTTAATAGAGATTTCCTTTGGGGTTATGTGTTTCCATTGAAATCCCAATTGATTTATGTTTCATATCATTTGAGAGACCAACACTATAAATGTAGTTTTATAATATGTTTTCCAATTTTGAATTTGAATAGGAACTTTCTTTGTAGGCAAATTTGATAGAGAACCGATGTGTTGATTTCTTTAGAAGCACGATTCAACGTGATATTTCATTTTGGTTGTGATAACTTCTTAGGACTAAAACCTTAATTAATGACGTATTACGTAAAATAATTATTAGTCCTTCATTGCTTATCAAATGAAATTGGGTCGGATAATGTATGTATTTAGTTGACACTTAAAATGCAAAGAAATATCGCCTTTCTTGGTTTGTTTTGATAAGTCGACCAACTGCACGTGATGACATTTTTATAGCAGCCTAAAGCCAGAATTACACAATACATATTCGATAGCATACTCGTTTTATATACTTGCTTTACCAAAATCGAATTGGTGTCACTACTTTTGCACAAGCTTTCGTACCTGTTCTACGTTATCATTGCTACACGAATATTGCATTATTTATTTGTCTACAAAATGTGCTAGGTTATGTCATTGAACTTATAAACTAAAATCTGTTCTGTTTTTTTTATTGCATTTCTTGTCGGTTCACTTGCTATGTGTTGTTTCATAAAAAAAATACTTTCACGTGACCGCACATTCTATGTACGCACACGTTTACGTCCCGATACGTGGATACGTGATGGCCGAATGTCGAAATGCTACTCTTGAATTGTACTCCAAGGATCGTAACATTCCAATTTCAAATACATAATAATAAGCGTTTGGTTTCCGGCTTCTGCTATAGCATCTAGAGTTCCATGTTATTTAATCAAAATGACAATTAAACACATCTTTAAAAAGTGATATAGAGTCATTAAAAGTGATGAAACAAAAACTAGGTTAAATAGTTACTTTTCATGACTTTATATCACTATTTGTAGGTGTGTTGAACTGTAATTTTGGTGAGATATCCGGTCACCAGCACCTTGAATTGCCTTCTAATTATTTTTGCTTTTTTACGTTCTTTCAAATTTCTCGATTTCAAATTCACAAACCTTAATGTATCACAATATGACACGAATAAAACACGTTTAGGTACTTTAAGACGATACAATACCCTAAAATAAAGTGGTAATCTTAACGACGTAAGTGAAGAAGACGTGTACAAAAATTTACGTCGCCCGGCCTTTGAACGGACATACGGTCGAATTTGCCCTAGCAGGCCTAGAAAATTGATCTTTTCGCTGGATTTATTTTGATGAAATCTGATAAACGTATTACTAAAATCTCAGATGTTTCCAACTGCATACCTTGGAAAGTTACTAATTTATATTCTAGAAAAATAAAATTTGGTGTTTTCCGCTAATTTTATATTTCAAAAACGTTTTATATAATTTTTAAACAGTTTAAAAATATTTTAATGGTAAGGTATTGTTTTTATTATTAATCTTAAATATAACTAACTAAAATCCACAGTTATGGTCTGAAAAAGATATTATACTTAGAAATTCGTCGGAACTAATTAAAATGTGAGCTTCGAGCAAACCTACGTTATTAGAGTCTTGTGTCGCCTTAACACCCTCTTTAGAAATATTTTCTCTCGTATAACAATTGAAAAGCGTCTTATCTTTTTCATCGAGAATAGATATTTCAAAGCTAAATATTTCTTGAAATGTCGTTGCCCGCTGCAAATATGTCAATAATTGATTTAGGAATTCCAGATAGAAAATGACGTGTAATTTTTATTATGCCCAGAACTAACTATTCGAGATTTAGAGCTGTTTTAGTTAGCCAAATCATTTCACATCGCATGTTGTAAGTGAATGTCCCAAATTTATGTTGAAACCAAGACTGCCAACTGCATACAACCAGGGCCGGCCCTGCGATAGGGTAGGCGCCTAAGAAGGTGAAAACAGTAATTTATAATATTCGGATGATTTGTGTAGCGATGTTTTAACAAAAAATTATCTCAAGGGCTACGTGCTCGGACTGTTAGGTGTTAGGTATTATCAGCGTCTTGGCGTCTTCACAATTCGACGCTTGGAGCGGACTGCCGTCCATAGGGCCTGCCCTGCATACACCCTGTACTCGCTGATATGATATCAATATCATAATGGGACTTAACTACATGCTTTCATAACTACACGTACAAAATCAGGCAATGCTCTTGAAGAGTGTGATAAGACTGATAAGTAAGTTCCTGTACATCGACGTATAACTCGCATGGCTATAGCGTAGTCTGTTGCTCGTAAACTTTATGATATACGAAAGAAATGTTCTTTCCGTTGTTAATTGACTAGCATTGTGTGCGAATTTGGCATTCTCTAAAAAAATTTCTTCATCGATTTCTCTAGTCCTCAGTTCTTATCATGCTAAAATCTTCTTATATACAGTTCGGTCTGTTTGGGACGCTTCGGGGGAACCATGTGGTCATGGTTTATTTTAATTCTGTAGCATTTTCAAGGATAACTACAATATTTTTTGTGTTCATGATTTGTTTTGAACAATGCGCCGACTTTTAATTATTTTCACATATTAAAAATATGTACTTAACTCCATCATCATTCGACGTGAACGAAATAAAGGTTTCTGTGTATTTTACTCTAAAACAGCTGCTGTATTTTCTTTAAAATGTTTGTATATTAATTTAATGAAGATGTTTTACCATGGGAAATGGTTTACGGGTTAACCGTATTATGTAAACACACTGGAATATCTGAGACAAAGTTATTTACGCTGTGCGTTTATAAGCGCGTTTTCAGAATGACGAATGCTAAACAGAATCGAGCGATCTTTTTGGCAGTTCACTATTAATATGTTTATATGAACATTGGCGTGGAATGTGCCAGTGCATGTATTTATTTAACATCTACGGTATAAATATACCATATAAAATACTTACATGTCACAGAGTACAAGCATAATCAAACACTAATAATAATTTTAACAAAAATAACAATTAACTGTGGCATTTGATCATAAAATGACGACAGAAAGTATAAAATTAATACAAGCTCTAGAAGGAGAAGAAGTACATACAAAATATTATAAACAAGTATGAGTAGACTTAGGTTTAATTAAAATATATGATAGTATAGCCTTTTTATATCTAGCTTCTGTGCAGTTAAACAGATCCGCTACATCTGCGTTCCTATTACTAACTTCATGTAATCTAGGTACAAGCGAGTGTTTGAAATGCGCTTTCCTGGAATTGTTAAATTTAAACAGGATTTTAGAATGAGTAGCTCTTCTAGGTATATGAAATTCAATGAGGTTAATTAAATCAAGGCTGTCATTTTCAATTTTGAACATAAATTTAAGTCGGATACGATTCTACGATCTGAGATTTTTAATAAATTTAATTTTTACGTTATGAATAAGTTTAAGCTTTCAATGGCAATACCAAGTTTAAAATTAATCTTAGGAATTTGTGTTGAATTTTTTCGATTGAATCTGAATGAGTATGTGTGTGCATGCGCATTGAACATTTTATATTATTGACATGATGCCACATTTGAATTTGGGCAGTGAAACCGAAAAAATGTTAATGTTTGAGTTTAGACAAATATCTTTTAGAGTATGAAGAGCTCGGTCTATTGGCGAATTGGATGCTGCATTTGTTTTATAATTAAGCGTGTGCAATAGCACTGTATGTCGTATACGTTTCAAAGGTATGTTAAAATTAATAAGGGACAGAAGTTCGGTACAGTCGATGTTATTGTTTAAAATTCTATGTATAAATGTTATGATTATGATTACGCGCGATTGTACGTGTTTTCCTGAAGCCTACAAGGTACATGTTTTTTTTCTTCAGCTGTCGATTTATATTGATATAATTTTATTAAATAGATAATACTTTCTTTGCGTATTAATATTTTTTATTAACATAAAAGTTTCGTCATCGATATAATATTTGTATAAAATACTACGTACAGTTTTTTTTTAATTTTGTTAAATATTGTTTTTCGTAAGCAGCCATAATACTTTTGCTTTACTCGGAGATTATTTTGAACACACGTTTTTACATTTTACAGATTGAAGCAAAAATATGAACGCCCTCAAAATTCTTTATAAAGATTAGTTACCACGGAATTTGATTGCATCGTGAATCCAATAGCCTGATAAAACGTACATAATAGCGGTCATTTTAAAAGGAACACTCCAACATTAAAAAAAAAGTTTATACAATAAATGTTTGTCGGTTCATGCGTCTCAGAACAGACATTGTCTCGTGAGGTGTGTAACTAAAATGTAAGAAAAAAAATTTACGGCTGTGTTGCCGACAGTGAAATCATTTTTTAAGAAACTCCTTCAATTAGAAATTTCATTTAAAACATGGAGAGCTGAAAAGTATTTAACAAATAATCAATGCCTACATGAACATCTTTACAAACAGGCAAATCAAATGCTCTGGAATTGATGTAAAAAATATCTGTTTTCTGCTGTCACCGTTATATTATTAGGTAAACGATGTTTTGATTTTTATATATTATTTGTAATTTTATGTGATTCATTATTGTTTTTTTTTTTGCGTTTATTCCGATATTCTTAATACATCATTGCGTAAATACGCAGAAGAAAGAATTTTTTCAAAATATCGTATGACAAATAGGTTACAGTAAGACATGATTTGTGTCACTGATGACTAATAATTGGAACACAATTCTTATCTTTTACAGAAAAATTAACATTGCTGGAAATTACTCATAACAATAATATTTTCATAAGAATATCACGTTGTATTCAGCAACAACAATAAATCAACGGCGATGACGAATCGTCTTGCGAGAAAGGACGATTCCGGCATCTGAAAAGTGATGCGTCGCGGCGCTTCCTGCAGAAAAGCGCCGACGCGCGACGTCGCTGGCGTAGTAGTAGATACGCGTGTGTACGTATAATCAAATAATACGTATACATCTTTGTTGGGCACCTCACTTCAGTGGTCATCCGCCATGTGCCATCGAGTCAGTCGACAGTCAGTAACGTACGATCCGCAGCGCGAAGAGGTGGCGTTCTCACGTTAATTTCGCCGGCGAATCGTTGTTATTTCACGCTGTTATCGTGGCGTTATTTTTGCTATACACTTACTAAAACTGCATAAAGGATTTATTTTGAACAAGTGTCACGGTTTTCTGGAAACAACAGGTTTTATTTTATTGACATTTAAATAAAAGTGTTAAGATTTTGATTCGATGTATTGTTTTGTATTTGTTGTGAATAGTAAATCAAAATTTTAAGCATAAATTATAAAAATAAATACAATAAGTTATTGATTCTTCGTTAAACTTATTGATGATTGACCATTTTAAAATTAAATTATTGGTTTTAGGTACATTGATCTCAATTAAAAAAATCTTGAATTAACATTGTTTTGCATAAGTTACTGCGTTAGTTGGCATTTGAATTGTTATGTTGGATGTAACTCGTCATGGACTCATTGTTATGTTTCAAATAAATTATTCTGCACTACTCGCGGGTGCGTGAAAAGAAATGTTATACTACGTTGCAGCATAGAGATGAATTTAGCTAGATAAGCCATTTTTAAATTATTGCACGTAATTGAGCCCGCATTTGTTTTCTGATCATTTTTAGATACTTATGAACTAAAAACAAATTCTTTGTGCGCCAGTGGTTCTCATGCTAATATTTGGCAGAATTCGACTGTTCACACCTGTTCACTAAACATAGACAAATCTACTTTTAAAACAGCGTTTTCTTCTAACTTAAATACAATTTAGAATAACCGAATTACGCCTCACGCTTAATACACATATTTTTGTTAATAACACTTTGTTTCCATCTTATTACTACAAGAAATGTATGTGATTTTTTTTAAAGTTACATTTAATTTTTTAAATAACCCAAACTAAGAACCTAATAACCTATTTTGTGCGTGCTTTACAGCGCCCTCAAATAGTTATTTGTAGTAGTAATAAGGTTTAAATTAAAATATGTAAATAACATTGTAGTTATTTTAAAATTTAATTTTAAAAAAACATGCGTGTGTAAGGCAGAACCCGGCAACTTTACCAAAATGAGGTATTTTTTGTATCTCTAGGGACCTACCTTTATCTTGTTTTACCTGTAACCAGAAAGTTTTTCCGATAAGAAATTTTGCAGATTGCCTGTAAGGTAAGAAGGAAAATAGTGTCCTTGGAACAATATTTTTAATTTTTTTATAAGTATAATTATATTTCTTACGACAGTTATTAAAATATGGTTCAGCTTCTTGAATTGATACGCGTATTATTTTAAAATAAAAACAATCGTTTACTGTTATATTAATAGTTTGTTCAATCAAACGAAACCATTTCGTCGTAAACAATGCATCATTAATGATTCTATTCATCGTTACTGACGAATAGGAATGATGGTACCACAATAGTAAAACTTATAATTTTTATTGTTTACATTTTGGTCGCAACATAAACACGCGATATCAAAATTATTGTGCGTATTTTTAATGGATTCGTGTTACGAAGTTATTATATATATTCTTTGTATATAAATATATATTTTGGTTGTAATATAATCGAAGAAAATAAAGCTTTCAGTTCCTGTTGTGGATATGTGTATTAATATGTACATATACGATTATACCACCACCACCAGCATTCAATTGAATACTCGAAATGATATCGGTATAATGTAGATATTTTTATACATATTCGTGTAACCCTAAAATCTTAATATATAAAAAACAGCCTGCTTATGTTTTGCTCGCAAAACTCGAAATGTAGTAACTGATATCGCTGAAAATTTCATAGATTGTTCCTATTAGTGCCAGGAGTGTTTAGAGAGGATAGGAGTGGTTTGATGATAGAATAAGTCGGGGTCGCCCGAGGAATACTTAACGCAATATCTCTGCACCGGAATGAGATATGGAGTTGAATTAACGTCAATGTAATGTAGTTTTTTTAACAGTAATATTGTGGTATACAATAGTGAATGGTGGAAGAGGTCGGAGACGGCCGAGGAAGACATTGTGTAATAATCATAGCCTCAGCAGGGTAGGCAGAGAGAACGGACCGGACAGACCAAACGACTTGGTCTTGGGAAACACGTTACATTCATACATCGGGAAACTCGTGTCGATGGGTCCTGCCCACCTATCTATCTATCGACAAGTTCTTCATGTTATGAACTAGAACAATAGATAGTTAGTTCCGAGTGCGGTGAGACTTTTGGCCCTAGATTCAAGTAGTGGTATTTTTTTATCGAGCTTGCGGAGTGCTACAATTTTAATAAAAAAAGTACCTCTATCATTAAAATTAATTTTTAAAATAACTAAAATATTTTAAACCTTTTCCGGGTACCCGTAGGTTTTACGTGTGACAGTTGTTTTGCCTAGCGAGGCATTGTCAACCAAATATAGTATTTTATTCTCACTTACAGCGGGTCCAGACGTTTTAATTTTAGGTGATCAACTTTTATTGAACGATAAGACTTCTAACTAAAAACTTGATCAACTGTGTCGTTGATAAAAGGTTCACAGTCGTCAATATACTTTCAAGTGTGTCGAGTTGATCAACTAAAATTGAAACGTCTGAACCTGCTGATACTGAAGGTCGCCTTTGCGCCACGTTCCAGAGTAGAAGGCAATTTAAGTATCACCCCTTTAGGAAACGAAACACTGTTCTAAACGGCTTTAGCTATGTTAAATGTTCTATGTTCCGGCATATCCGAGTGGTACTTTTGTGACATTAAGAATTCGAATGCCAAGGACCGGGACCTCCCCTAATAGAATACCCTTTGCCTTTCATACAGAAGCGCCTGTTTGAGGTGCTGCCATTTAAAAGAGGTAG
This sequence comes from Hesperophylax consimilis, assembly GCF_061612785.1. NCBI lineage: Eukaryota > Metazoa > Arthropoda > Insecta > Trichoptera > Limnephilidae > Hesperophylax > Hesperophylax consimilis. The sequence goes on from NC_142848.1 coordinate 13,347,800, forward strand.
CAACAGACGTACCTCGATTACAAATTAATAGGGTCATATTATACAGTGGGTTAAAAGACGTGCCTGATCTTATTTGGAGTCAAAATTTAGATGGCATTTTGGTCACCGGTGACTTTTTTCACTTAAAAACTCAGTATTGGACAGTCAGGATCTGGGTGGCGTGTCATCTGCACGAATTACCAGTGACGACAAGTGAAATAATGTTTTTTAATTAAAAAAACTAATATTTCATTAGCATTTTAACTCCAAAAAGGTCAGGAATCACCCAAGTAAGTCAGGTAAGTTCCATAATGCCCTGTGTATTTAAAATTTCAATAATTATGTATCTATTAGAAGGACACAATCTTAATAATAATATGTCAATGAGGACACAATGTAATTAATTATATTTTTATAAAATATCACACATTACATTAACATTAAATTTAATACATATGAGAAATTACATAATACAGGCTGCAGCGCGGTAACTTCCTTATTTTTAAAAATCCTAAATTAAAAGTATTGGACATGTCATTTTTATTCTTTTTCCTTTACATATAGGTTCATTTAATTTTTTTTCAAATATTTTCCCATACATTTGTTTTATGATTTTTTTTAAAATAAGGAGTTTCTCGCGCCGCACATGTATTTGCAAAAAAGATATTCTTAGATATGAGAAGAAAATTTTTTTTTTCAAAAAAAAATAAAAAAATCAGGCAGTCGTGAAGATCCGCATTAATAAGGAGAGATAAGATTAAATAAGGAGTTTCTCGCGCCGCACATGTATTTGCAAAAAAGATATTCTTAGATATGAGAAGAAAATTTTTTTTTTTCAAAAAATTAAAAAAAAATCAGGCAGTCGTGAAGATCCGCATTAATAAGGAGAGGATTCTTGTATTCTTTCTGGAATCAATACGATTTCCCTTTTGATTCTCTCCTAGCTGATGCAAAATATATCGACCAGGATTCGAACTCGCGACCTTCCGCTATCCGGGCGGGTGTTCTATCCTCCTAACCTATCGGACCAACCTTCACACCTGTCGTATTTAAACACAACGTATTTTGACTTTGAATTCTTAACAATGTTTCAACTTATTTTCGGCGATATGCGGAATTCATTACCACCTTTAAAAATGCAAGCAGAGGATTAAAACTAAACTAATTCGTCACTGGCTGGTACATTTTATATTGTTTCAGTATTTATTATCACAAAAACCTACCTTATAAAAAAAGTTGCACATAAATATAATTTTAATGTAAATATGATTTTAAGCTTCCCGTGTAGCTGCATATTTGGAATTATAATCTCGCTCTTGAAGCCTGTAAACAGAAGACACTGAAATTGCATAGAGATATATACGCTAAAAAGCCGAGCACAAATAATATCATGTTTACCATGGTCAGATTCAGCAGATTACATTATTTACGTTATTTTGTGTTTTATTAGTCACAGTCATAAGACCTTTAAAACACGACAATGTAAATGTTATTATCATCAAATGCTCTTGAATCATTCATATCATCAAGAACAGTTTTAGCAGTAAAATACTTAGGAGTGATTGTTTCCGAAAATTTGAACAATTCAAATTTCAAAGTTAATTTTCAATTTCTGTGAAAGATTTGACCCGAAAATGAACTTTTGTTTGATGAATTGTTCATTGTATCTTTGTTTCATTTAAAATAATTAATTTCTCTAGGAATCAAAGCTGAAACCATCACATACCTGCAATCGTGTATTAAATATTAATCACAAAATTCTGACATAGAATATTTTCTACCTTTATAAGATAGTGCAATAGTGCAGTAATTAGCCATGAATTATAATATTTACAGTACGTAAAATTAGATTGTAATACCGAACTTGGTAGTATCGCTAATCTAGAGTAGTATAATACAAAGTAGCTATACGCGTCTGTCTGTGTTTGCGCTTAGTTCTTCTAAATTACGCGACGGAGTTTGATAGGCTTTTCACTATCATTCAGAGATTTTCTTCGGGAAGGTACATATAATACATGCATATTATATTTATAGATAGTAGAGATAATTCGATGTTTTGTAATCAAGTCGTAAATAAATATTTTCGGGCGATTACATTGCTGACGCTGGCCAAATCTTATGAGATACATCGAAATAATGTATTACGGAATTGTATATCATAAAATGGCCTACAGAAAGTCCACGATGGTATGCGCCGGGTATACTTTAGCTCCGAATAAACCATTTGATAACCTGTCCGTTTCCGTTTGATTAACCGTAATGTGAAGCTGAACAATGAGATAAAGATAAACGCGCCCTTAAGTTTCGTGTTTTGATTTTACTGCGTGACGTTGCGGTCGGGAAATGTCTATAAGTGATAAAAGTCTCGCGGGGAAGTGCGTCACCGATGAAGGACAAATTGCCTTTTTTTGTACTGCGGGGACGTTTGTGGGTAGGGCCAAGGTATCGATTCTCCAATCCAGGCCGCTCGCAATCGCCGTCGAAAGTACATACATTGATCGACATTCTTATTCTTGAGTATCGTCGAAAGTACACATTTACATACGCGAAACGTCAAAAGTCATTCCACTCGAACAACGAGTGGGTCGAACCCCTCGTTATTCCAGTGGAATGACTACGTCGAGAATCGAGTTTAACTGTGACAAATCATTGTTACCTCTGTGTTTGCTTGATTTCTGATGCATTCTTTTTTTTACAAATGTGTTTTTCCTTTCAATAGATAGTAGATAAATAATTAAGGCGATGCGCAACGTAGTAACGCGAAATCATGTGTTTTTGGTTTGAAAATTTGGTCGCCTGGAAATGTTTCAGATGCTTTAATTAAATACTGCGAGTAGAATACATCTTGGCCTTTGAAATAATCTAGTATTTTTTAGATATTTCTTTTTATAAGCCCAGAAAAAAATAATGTATATGGCCTGCTTTAAAGTTCAAAATCTCCTACTTACGAACCCATTTTCGGTTATGATTTTATTGTATAATGTGGCAAATTAAGATATTTATAAAATGATCGAAAAACATTTAAATATTTATGCCTGAACATCCACAAAATTAAATAAAAAGCACTTTTTGGCCATGTTTTTTTCTTGCATAAATCAAAACAGGCGGATGGTGTTAAGCGGGAATTTAAACCTTATCGCCATCTACGTAAGGGTTGTTATTGATAGCGGCTCAATTTAAAATATTACACGACGTAGTGCATCGCCTTAAAGAAAATTATGAAACCCACAGAAATTCATTGAAAATAGATGCAATGATTTTGTCAACAGAAACGGCAACTGTTATATTATGACACTTAATAATTAATTTAATTGTCATTTCCATGATGACTGTACTTATATACCTATAAGACTTTCTTGGATTTATGGTATATACCAGTGCTTCTCAAAGTGTGCTGTGTCATCTTCTTGTGGTCCCCGGCGACATGGGTGTCTGGGGGCAGTAAATCTGTGCAACTATTGACCACTATAGTAAAAAAATTAATTTAATTTTCACTTTAATTATTGGATAATTTGTGTAGAGCCGTTTTTAAAAATCACCTCAAGGGCGCTTACGTATCTTGAGTAGTGAAAAAAAGTAAATGTTAAAAGTCTTAAATCTACGACAGTTCTTCATCGATTGCTTTGAAATTTTAACACAACGCTGCATTCGAACGCTTGTGTTTTTATATGCCAGGTAATGCTGTGACAGGTAAAAAAATGCTTTTTTTGAAAAAAACAGCGCCATCCGTTGGACAAACATCCATAAAAAAACACAGCGCCATCTGTTGGACGTAAAAGCAATTATTTCTCCATCTGTACAGATAGACTGTGCCACAGCAACACGTTGCGGGGTACAGCTAGTTACAAATTATGTTTTATAATGTGGGACGTCTGTAGCACAGCGATTAGAATGCCGGTCTGTAAAGTTATAGATATTTGACTGACCTAGTTTTATTTTTACGCCATTAAGGGTACACAATGCTCTGGAGAAAATGAGTACTGGAAATTCATAGAGTTCATAGAATCAAAGGGCCCAACTATAAATGTTTGAGAATCTGGTATATACATAAGTAAATTTTGCTATTACTGAAGAGGCCACGTTCATGTACGAAACTAGATGTCTTTAACTATTATGTGATGTCTTTATGATGCAAATTTATATTAATTAATTATCTAAACATAGATCGTATGTCGTAATGCCTGTGACATATGGGATGTGCCTACGCACTATAAAAATAGAATAACTGTGCATCGTCATACCTTTATGTTGATACCTTTTGTGTTATAAAATCATTCCATTTCGACGACTGCGCCTACAAAATAAAATCATTCCATTTCGACGACTGTGCCTACAAAATAAAATCATTCCATTTCGACGACTGCGCCTACAAAATAAAATCATTCCATTTCGACGACTGCGCCTACAAAATAAAATCATTCCATTTCGACGACTGCGCCTACAAAATAAAATCATTCCATTTCGACGACTGCGCCTACATTGGGCTTTCCACTGATATTGAGCCGTCATTATATTACTATGCAAAGGTTGTCGATATGTTGTTTTAAGCTGTGTCATTTTATTTGGTATTAAACTAAATAATGCTTAAGTTTCATCAAAAAGTGATCATCTGACGCGTTAAATATACGTACAACTGTGTGCTCTTTTGAAAACGATCACGGGTTCATGCTAAAACGTCATATTAAAATTGTAATCCAAGTGGATACTTTGTTTTTGCATCCTGATAAAGTCGGTTCGGCTCAGTACGTGTTTACTAATTTGTGCAATGAACGATGCAGGTCAGCTCGTTATATGCGGTTTCGTTTACGAAAACAAATTTAATGGCAAAATATTGTTTTTGGTTAGTAAAACATCGCACATCGAACATTAGGACAGTTGAGGAATTTAAAATTTATTGAGGAGTGCAAAGAGACTTAAAATAATCCGTGTCGCAATCCCAGAACTTATGCCGGCTTTACACGATTCTTTTTTTTCATACCGATCTCCATATCGGGACCCATATGAAAAATCTTTGCTTTATACGATATTTTTTAATAATATTTTGGGATGGTACTAAATCGTCAAAAAATGGAACATAACGATAGATCATAACCATGAAAACATCTCTCACTGTAATTTGGGAGCTGTGTCACGTGTTTGGTCGTTATCCATTCGATGTTTTTGTTTACCCGTTCGGTGTTCGAATATTTATCAAATTGATTTTATAGGTACCTATGCCTTGGCAATATTGCTTACCCGATCACCGTTTCTTGTTCGAAACGATATTCGTATAATACGAGGTGAAATCACCAAAACACGGCAGCGCCGATGCCAAAGCCATAGCTGTCGTAACCCTGTCTATTCATTCGCTAGTAAAAGTAAGTTCCATATAAAGTTAATTCCAATATAAAGTTAATACCTTATTCTATGAGTTAACAGTACGTATGTTTAAGTACATAAATTCACGTGTATGATTTCCTCAAAACGAAATGTCAAATCATCAAACTTACACGCGAAATTCACAATACCTAACTAACAGTAATACACATTCAAGATCAGTAATAAATAAATATAGTAGTCTTTTTATTAATATTTAAAATACAAAACTGAATAAACATGCATCATTTTCGCGTAATATAATTACTTAAAACAATGAAAAATGACAGATGTCAAATAATGTCCGTCACCTTTAACTGTACAAAAATCGGCACCAATAGATATATTACTCACGGTACCAACTACCAAAATAAAAAAAACTCCTTTTTCATCCCGAATCGGTAGGAATGGCCAAACTTGATTCTAACTTTAAAAAATGGATGATGTAAAGCAGTCATCACTATCGCGGATGAAAGATTTCTGTATTCGAATATTATGGTTTTCCTTGAATACTTTTCAGCTCGTATGCACGAGTGGGTAGGTACTTTGCGGATTTAATGTTGAAACGGTGGTTATACGAGTAATTTGATCAGATTCGCCTCCTTTCCAACAAACGTTCTAGTTTAGATCGTGATTTTAGCTGCGTAAAACCTTTGTTTCGTACGTAAATATTCATATACTTATCAGCTTTTGGGTAAAACCTACGCCCGTTGTGTCAACAGTGCGCCGTTACTAAAATCGATTTGTGATTTCCGTATATTTTTTTATTATTTAAAATTAACATTTTGTCGATGATCAATGAACTTCGTCGAACTTTCTTTGCTTTGACCTTTGGCTGTGCTTGCCCGAAGAAAAATTAGTAAAAACATCTATAGGTTATTATTATTATTTTTTTTAAATGTGTTAATTTATAGAAATTTTGTTTAAATAAATAAATACGAATTTTTAAATAATTTATAGGAATTATGTTTTTTCTTTTCATAAACACGCACAGCATTAGTTTAGCCAGGTTCCTTCCCCACCTTCCTCATCCCCATCTTCTTCAGGGGTAGGAAAGGGACTCCACGACATTGAGTCTCATAACATACCCCAATTATTGGTGATATCATTGTCTCACTTACTTCAGACATTTGGATGCGGTTGGGACTCTTGTGATAATATGCATTTTTAATGTAACATATTTTTTCTTAAAGTTTTTAAGATAAGTGCGAAGTGGCTTTTTCTTCAATAAACCAGATAATTGCACTCCGTTTCTTTGCAAACGACATTAAACATAATTGAGTTTGAGGTTTTAACCTCTAAAGTGTTGTGCTACGGACGTATGGTGATTTCATACTGTAAAACAAAGTGTTGGTGACAATAGTTGAAAACCCTCCGCGATGGCAGCCGTAGCGACTTCCAGGCTTTTCTTCGGATTCCGGAGAAAATTTGTAAGTTTTACAGTTTGCCTAGTTGTGTAAATCCTGAATCCTGAATTTACTTGATTAGTTTTGTTACTATTACGAGTGTGAGCTGTTTATTTAGGCATCTTCAAGTTTATTAACAAACACCTTATTTTATTTGAACTAATAATAACACAATTAATGATCTATCTGCTTCAATCTTTAAAATACATATACACAAAGGCAATAATTTTGTCACTAGATTATTTTTTTGTGATAAAAGCCTTTTAGAATTTTTGTTTGAAAGCCACATCCTGTTTGTTGGTCTATATATTTTTTGTATATTTTAATAATGAAATACTTATGTTTATAATTCTACCTATAAATGTTTCAGCCATAATTTTAATTATTTTGTTTGGTTCTATGAATTTTATCCAAACACTCTGCAAGTTAATTCATAAGCCACTTAAGAAAGGTGTATAATGGAGGGTACGAAGTATTTCACGGGGTGAATAGCTACGTTTGTCCTTTCCAATTAACCGTTCTGGTTCCATTTTCATTCGCGGAATATTGACCCCAAGGAAGAGTCCAATAATTTCTCTACCATCTTTGTCAAATCGCGTGACTGAAGTGTTTATTTTTTCTTTGATGCCAATCGAGAACGCGACACCGAGTAAAAAATACTTTCTTTTAATACTAACTTCAAGATTATATTAATACTTTTTGACATATTATCGCAATTCATCTGCCATGTTCTTATTTTTCATTTTCTTGTGAATAAATAAATAAGTGCCTTCGACTCGCCTCAATCACTTTGCCTACTACAAAATTTTAATCAGTTAATTCTTATTACTAATATTAATTTAAAGTTGCCATCGACAAACTACTGAAAAGTAGTTTATTGGAACTTTTCTGTTTTTTTCTGTATTTTATTTTATTATTTACTGTAATATATATTTTTTGTCTTGCTTTCTTTCTTTCTTTAAGTACTTAATACTAAGAAAATCTTTAAAATCTTAGTTCTTAATAATAAGAAAATCTTAGTTCTTAATTATAATAAAATCTTATTACTTAATAATACGAATATCTTAACTCTTACTAATTATAAAATCTTAGTACTTAATAATAATAAAATCTTAGTACATAATAATAAGAAAATCTTAGTTCTTAAATAATAAAATCTTAGTACTTAATAATAAGAAAATTTCAGTACTTAATAATAATAAAATCTTAATATTTAATAATAAGAAAATCTTAGTACTTAATAATACTGAAAATTGCTTTGAGTGTCAATTTAATAACTAATACAGAGATTATTTACCTAAACTATAAATAAATATATTAAAAAGGGTAAGGATAATAATAGAGAAATGTCTTGAGAGCAATGTGGCATTGAACTCGTCAGTTTAGTGTTGACAATTATCTTTCTTTAGACTAACCGAGTACAGAGCTACGATTATAATGGTTACTATTAAATTCATCCTACACTTACCTTTGATAATATTATTATCATGTAAGAAAATGCAATTATTTAGCATTGTAAAAAATGTTAGTAAAACCATGAAAATAGTATTGATAAACATTTTATAGCATGACTCTCTTATCGGTTGACTTTATTTCATTCGTGTTTTCAATCGTTTATATTTGTACAACTTTTTTAATGTTATAATATTCTATACTTTCCGTCTATATATTTTAGAAGCTCGTTTTCGCGTCTCCTTTCTCGACTGATCCTGCCATAACACAGCTGGTTATGACGGGATCAGGTTGAGGTTGAATTAAATAAACAAACTTTGTGTCTGTACGTGACAATATGACCACGGTGTGTTTATTACGTTGACTTTACTCTTCTCTATATACAGTACATATGTAATTTGTTAAAATTTACATTTACTCTTTGGATATAATTATTAGGTAATTCAGATAGTATAGCGAAATATGCACCATTAATGCTCAAATATAAATCTACTTTGGATACATAGTAAAAGTGGAACCCGATTTTTAAATATGGTAACGACACCTTGGCAGGTAGTTTGCGTTCAAAGATTTTGATTTTGTTAGAAACCTAAACGGGATTGGGCGGTTACTGGGCGAGAGTGACTGAGATTGACCTTTGGCATGTGGAAGATTGTTTGTTCAGTATTTCACTTTTATTATTGTCTGTGAAATAACCCATCCAAATAAATAAAATTTTATTTGTTCACACCGGTTTTCGAAGTAAAATTTAATGAAACTCATTTTTTGGAGAAATACGATGAGGTACCCTTTATAAATGGATCTCGCAAATCAATTGGTTATTCAGTTCAGGGTCAAATTAGTCGTTTTTACCGCGGTACGAAATTAATAGTCTTACAGCATATCTTCTTAATTGATTAAATCTGTCTTTAAAGCGCATATATGCCAATTTTAACCGCAGCGGTTGGATATTTTTTTAATAACTTCTGTCATCACCCGCTGACGCCATAGCACGTGAATCATCACGCGGGCTGTGGTGTTCCAATTTGCCATATAATTTACTATGAAACACAATTATTATGATTGTGATAAGAGGGGAGTGTTGGGTCTCTCGGGGTGACTAACTTTAATCCAAGGGGCGGGCGTGTTAAGCTCTCCAATGGCGTATTTTTATTCATGATTGATTTTATTAACTGTTAATATGTACCTGAATCATCGTTTTTCAACCATTCTTTTCGTTAGTCGTTCATAATTAATACATTAATAGTTTAAAATAATATTTTATGTTATGTATTAAATTGATATTATTTCATACCCGCTGATAACTACAAGATATTATTTAGCGTTTATTATATTTTATATATTTACGAGTATCTACTTGTATGTAGGCAGTCAGAACGTGAGCAATAAACAAACGTTAGTTCACTTAGATTTTCAAGTTCTTTTTATATCAATAAACACAGAAACGTAATTATAGTGTAACTCTTAACTTAATAAATCTAAAAAAAATTCCCAGATATGATTTGAGATTTTCACGGCCAAAAGTATTATAGGGATTTTTCGTGGTATTACGCCGTGTTGCGCTACCTCCTCTTTTAGCCAACGTTTCGGACAGCATTACAGTGGCCTTCATCAGGACAGATGTGTAATGGTTTATGTTTAATGGTTTATGTTTAATGGTTTATGATTAATGGTGTATGATTACAAATATGCCCTGATGATGGACCGTGTAATGCTGTCCGAAACGTTGACTAAGGAAGGAGATCACGGAATAATACCCCCAAAAAATCAGTGTAAAATTATACCAGTTTAAATTTGAGGTTGATTATTTGTGATTTTGTAAATATATCAAAAAGTTGGGCGTTAACAAAGTGATTGTTGGTAACTAACCTACTACACAATATGTTTCTTTAGGTGACCGGATAACTCATCAAAATGACAATTCAACACACCTATGAAAAATGCTATAAAGTGATGAAACAAAAACTAGGTTAAATAGGTCACATATGTAACTATTTTTTTCATTACTTTATAGCACTTTTTATAGGTATTTTGAATTGGAATTTTAGGAGTTATCATGGAATCGTTTATTTAATTTTAGAAAAAGCTGAGTTGACATACTTATAAATAAAGAAATACACAAGAAATGCGATGTGGGCGTGTTTCGTGATGCAAAGTCTAACCAATTAAATTTCCAATACAAAACTGTGTTTCACTATTAGTGTAAGAGAGACAGAGCGCATGCTAAATGGGCTAGAATCAAAAGATATTAAGTCACTGGCGACATTGCTTTCAATTAAAATCTATACTAGTGTGTATTTTTTTATCTATTCAGTGGCTACACTATAAACAATTCTGATGTTTTTAACAACATAATAATGAACGAAATCAACATGTTCGATAAAATGGGTGATATCAATAGTCTGATATTAACTTTTATAAAAGCATTTTAGGTAATCAAAGGTGATAATAACGTTTTCCCGATTTTAAATTTATCACCTTTTCTCGCAGAAATGTAAGTGCTTAAATATACACTCTTCTCGCTCTATTGGCTTCTCGCGCCGTGTATCTATATTTTTTTAATTTAGTTTTTTCTTTTTATCTATTTAAATATTATTGACCGGTATTTGACTGTATCGGCTTTACCTATAGACAGCGTGGAAAAACACCTCGAGCAAACATTTCCTCAGCTTGAATGAAGATATAATATTTGCACTGAGAGTATTTCTGTAATAATAATACCCCCAGGGGTTTGATCAAAACCTCCTAGATCACAAGGCCGGGACACTCAAATTAATCAAATTAGCCTCCAAACTTGTATGAGAACCTACAAAAAATGTATTTTATATTTTTTTTAATAAATAATTGAAAAAAATAAATTAAAACGGACTTTTTTGTAAAATCCCATATAAGGTAGGAGGCTGCTTTGAATGAGTGTGCCGGCCTTGTGATCTAGGAGGATTTGGTTTTATGTTCATATTGTCTTTTCAAGCAATTGTTAGCTTTTTATATAAATTCGCACTCTCCACGTATATTGAAAAGTTGACCAATTTTAATAATAATAATTTTATTGGTACTATGAATAAATATATTTTTTCAAGAATTAATTCGTACCCGTGCATGTGAATAAAACAACTGCATTTATCTCTAGAATATAATAATATATGTTTTTACTCCGCAACCAAAATAACAATCTTTAAAAAAACTCAATATAATATTGTATAGAGTGGCTTTGTTTTTATACAAATCAATTTGAGTTTGATTACATTTTGAACACTTGACCTTCAAACAAGACGAAAAGTGTCTACTTGGCATTTTTAAAAACCTCCCACATCCCCTTTTCTCATCTCTTAAACCAGAGTAAAGAGTTAAAGCCCGGGCAACGCCGGGGACCTCAGCTAGGAGATATATTATATAAATAAGTCTGTGGGTTTGTTTTGTTTTTTTATACATATCTACGGTTTTATACCAGATTGATGAAATTTTGCACACTTGACCTTAAAAGCAAGAGGAAGGTTACTGTCTATTGTCTATGAGATTTCAAACAGTCACCCCCTCCTCGTTTACCACCCTTTAAGCGGGATAAAGTCTAGCGGAAGATATTCTCAGTATCGCCCTGGTGAAATATTACCATTTAGAATAGAAACGTTGCTTAAAATGGCTTCACTCTTGTTTGGTGGCCAGATCTGAATAGCCAGGTACTTCCCACCTTCCTCTTGCCTGTCTCCATCACACCTTAATTGCGGATGTCATGATGGGCGGTACTCAAATAAAGCGCCAAATAACCTCCGCGCTACCACGTAGAATATTTGGAAAGCCATTAATAAAACTGATAGTTCAAGTACATACCTTGGCGATATAATTATTTTACATTGTAGGTCATGACATTTTTTGTGCTACTTACAAAAGGGCTTCCCCGGACAGCCTAATACAAAGGTAATCCAACAAATAGTGAGGAGGATATTTTCATACCCGTGGAAGATATAGTCATCGGAACCGTATTGAATTATTGAGATTTTAAATTTGTAAATTGCTGTAACCTTGCGTGTTCCAAAGTGGACCGCCGCGACTGCAAAACTAGGGCACTAGGAACGCAGTGGGGTGGCGAGTTTGCCCCATGAAATGTCAGCTCAACTGGGAAAGATCATATTTCTTTACTGCATACAGTAGTTTGTCATCACACCTTGATCATAATGCTAGGAGAAAGATTAATTGAGAGTTTTCTCTTGGCAGTCTTGGCCACCCTGTGTAAATCATCAATCACTTCTGAAAACTTTCCTCTGCACGTCTGAATTTAATTTAAGTTTATAGTTCAATTTCCCCTTCGTTCGCTTTGGACAAAATAAATACGTTTATTGTTATTTTTGTTCGTTTATGAAGCTTGGAGGTAGGGTTATAGAATTGTTTCCTGTGACGTCACTGGACACAAGTTCACTTTGAATGCTTATTTATTTATTTATTGGTTTGTTACAAAAATATTACAGCATAGATTTTGACTGTCCAACTAGGAAGGTCTCTATATCCTATAACTTTGACATTCTTGGAGATATTGAATAACTAATTGTACCTTCGTTTTTTTTAAAGTAAACTGACTAACTAACTTTTTATATATACATTGTAATACATTTTAATAAGATTTTGTCAAATCCATAAATCAATTAAACCTGTCCGTTTATAGGCGTAAATGATTATCGAGTAGCGTAATGAATGTTCCGATATCAGCTAGCTAAAGCAAGTTTTAATCCATTAAAGGGCGATAAATGATTATTCTGGTTTGATTTAAGGGTGGAGCATTCTGACTACAATGACCAAGGTGAATCTAATTTTGGATAGATAATCCGCGTCACTGATATTATAATAGTGTTGAATTTTATCGATCTTTGTGCTGACTTCCTCGGACATAGCTTCATTTTGACAGTGTTTTTTTACGCAGGTTGTATTTTATAGGCAGGCATTGATTGAATACGCAGGTATGTATTTTCAAAACGCTATAAGCAGTGGCTTTGCTTACGAAAATCGAAATTTTGTAGAAGATTAATAATTTGGTTCACTTTTTATATATATTTCATATATATACATGTGCACAAAAATTGATATATATATATCAATCTTTAATTATTATATTTATTTATTTATTGCATCTCACTATACATAAAACACTTTTTTTTCACATAAAAATCAACCTCACTAGGACTAAGCCTGTATCGAGGTTAACAATTTACATTTGAGTGAAGCAAACATAAGAGTATCACAAACATAAAGTAATTTTACATAAAAACACAAAATATTTCAAAATTAAAGAAAAAATGAGTATTAGATGTGTTACCAGATTACTACTAGCTGAAGTCCCCGGCTTAGCACGGAGTATTTCGTACACTTAATTTTCGTCTTATTTTGAACATCAAGTGTGCAAAATTTAATCAAGAAGTATCAAAATTCTGCTAAGAGGGGATGGGAGTGGTTTTCTCGTGTAGACAGTGACCTTCCTCTTGATTTGAAGGTTAAGTGTGCAAAATTTCATCAATCTCTGAATAAAATTAGATTTGTATAAAAACAAAATCAGGCCACCCATTCGACCGCCCGCCCGCTCGCTCGTTCGCCACAGATACCTTCTTTATGCCCTTGAGGTGATTTTGCACAAAAACGGCGCTGTATAAATCATGCAAAAATTATTATTGCATTATTTATAGATACAGATTTGCTCATGTAAAGATTTATTTTTAAATTTTATCAGTTTTTTTTTGTCTGGAAATGATTAAAAGTCCGCCACAATGAACGACATATGTATCATATTAATAAACGAACCTAGGTAAATGAGTAACCGGACAAAGTGATGAAAAACAAATTAGGTTAAAGAGGTTACATTAGGTTTGGTATATAGGCTTTTTTATCACTTTTAATGACTTTATATCCCGTTTATAAGGAATGTTAATTTACCATTGTCATGAAACCAAAATAACGATATAAATGTGTCTAAACTTTAGATAATGTCATCCCATTGGTCGAAATCGAGTACCACCTATCTTCCTACCTACCCCTTCTCGGAAAGTATTAGTCTACAAAAAATTGTAATTTAATTATTTTTTCCGCCTCCTTTTTTCTGGCTAACTAAATTGATTTCAATCATAATTTATACATTGTCAGTTACTAACAATTTTCACAGCCAATTATTTTCCGTAATTATTCTATCCTGTAGGGTGGTTCAAATTTCACTGTTAAATATAATTGTTTACTTTGTAATTTGGCAACTAATGGCCCGAGACACCCACAGTTTATTTTGACGGTTTCTGGCAAAGGAGGAACTATAATGTCAACTAATTTATAATATATCACTCATTTTCACATTCTGTTTTAAATACACTTTTATTGGGTTGAGAATAATGATAAAGTTTCACTGTATCAATAATATGTTATATTGACATTTACTTTGTAAAGTGATAAATTATTACAAAGTTCAATAGGTGTAAAATGCGTGTTTATATAAGTTTTTGTTGGCAACTGCTTAGGACGGGCTGTTTCACATAATTTGAACAATTCATCAAATTTCAAAGTTCTGTAAAGGTTCTATTCGTGTTCTATTATTATATCATTATTGACCAGTTTTTTCACACAACTGACACTTAAAAAGAACTTCCACAGAACTGGAAAATTAACTTGGAAATTTTATGAATTTTTCAAATTCTATGAAACAACTGGCCCTTATTAAATTAAAACAAATTATCGAATAATGATAAAATTTATAACCATCTTGGGTTTGTTTGTTATTATTTATTTGTTTGCTGGAAGTTTACATTTTTTTTGAGCAAAATAATAATTTCAACATTTTGGAATACATTCTAAATTATTGCTTAGTAATTATGTGAGGTTATGTTTACCTCATACCCATTTGGATACATTATTAAGTTAAAAAATGTGTAAAGTATGTTTGCAACTAAATAATTAATCTTGATTGATAGACTATTAAAAGCTTTAAAAAATTCTCCTATCATTTTGTCATCTCTTATGCAACACAACACTCACAATTTTAGCTTCACTTGTCTTAATGTTGTGAAGCTCAAATATTAAAATGTAGATAAAATAATTATTTAACATGAAGGATTTGTGTATTGCAACTTCAGTCAAATAATGCGTTGAACAGAATTGCTTTTTAAAATCTGTTAACTAACCGATTTATGCATCTAAATAATTTAATGTGACTCAGAATTCAAAAAATAAACATATTTGAATGTGATCTTTTCCGTAATTTCAGGAGGGCCCCCACTCCACTCTCCCCGAGGATGAGTTCTACGATGCTGTGGAGACGGGTCTGGACCGCATCGAGGAGGAGCGCAGCGCCCGCCTGGCGCGCCCCCCGGGCCCTCGCACCTCGCAAGGACCCGCGCAGCCGCTCACTCAGCGGGGGGCCGTCGTGCCGCATGCACCGCTTCTCAAACACCCCCTGTGGCCTGAGGTAAACACTATTCATCTTTTTATCTTTTTCTTTTTGTTATATCCCCTCCAGAGTTTACATCTTCTTTTTGTTATATCCCCTCCAGAGTTTACATCTTCTTTTTGTTATATCCCCTCCAAAGTTTACATCTTCTTTTTATTATATCCCCTCCAGAGTTTACATCTTCTTTTTGTTATATCCCCTCCAGAGTTTACATCTTCTTTTTGTTATATCCCCTCCAAAGTTTACATCTTCTTTTTGTTATATCCCCTCCAGAGTTTACATCTTCTTTTTGTTATATCCCCTCCAGAGTTTACATCTTCTTTTTGTTATATCCCCTCCAAAGTTTACATCTTCTTTTTGTTATATCCCCTCCAGAGTTTACATCTTCTTTTTGTTATATCCCCTCCAGAGTTTACATCTTCTTTTTGTTATATCCCCTCCAGAGTTTACATCTTCTTTTTGTTATATTCCCTCCAAAGTTTACATCTTATTTTTGTTATATCAATTGATTACAAAATTTAGTGTGAAGATTGGCCCTGTACTTGAATTACGAGACTATCAATATTGGCGTTGGTATTGCTTAAGGATAATCGCATATAATTTTAGAGATTTTCATTTATTATCCTCGTTAGAATTTTTGATTTAGTGTATTTCATCCTCGAAAAAAAACTTGTAGGAGACGTTCAGAAAATCTACAGATACTGTATTCTCGATAGGTGACCCGGACACAATTTTTCACCTAATCAATCTCGGGAGCGTGGCGGGATGCGCAATGATGCCAAGTCAATTTACAGCGAAGAATTGATTTCTAAATTTGCATTGACACATGAATCTACTACTAGGCAAAACTGATTTTAAACTGGGATAGGAACTGATTTTAAACTGGAAGGGAAATTAATTTACTACTGAATAAAACACTGTTAAATATTTCACTTGGA
Organism: Hesperophylax consimilis; assembly: GCF_061612785.1. Taxonomy (NCBI): domain Eukaryota; kingdom Metazoa; phylum Arthropoda; class Insecta; order Trichoptera; family Limnephilidae; genus Hesperophylax; species Hesperophylax consimilis. The sequence continues at coordinate 13,364,341 of NC_142848.1, forward strand.
GATTTAGTTTTGGTTTTTTAGCTGAACTGTTTCTTCTTCAGAGGTGGTTGTTGAACTGACTTGGATTGAATCTGGCTCTATATTTATAGGGCAATCTCGGGTCGGGTGTTTACAGACGTGAACCTCCCCTTTCATGGGGAGTGAATTAGTTAGTTATTTTTCCTTTCGGCTGTTGGCCTGCCGGGAAGGATGCAACATTGTGGGTGCAATACTTCTAACTATCTCAGTTCAACTCAACTAAACCATCCCTAAAAACACCCTAAATCTCGTTAATTTATTTTACAGTAAAATATACAGTTTTACATATTGACTTTGATGCTTAACATTTTTGGATTGAACATTTTTTCAAAATGCAAAAAATACAGTTAGGCTAGCGCCACACTTGATGTAAATTCCGTCTTGTAACTTCCGCGGGAGTCAATCCGAGAGTCGGCGGCCCGCCACGGAGCGACCGATCGTCCGCGACGGAACGACCGATCTTCCGCGTAGTGTGCCCGCTATTTGTAATTTGTATGCAATTACATGTATTGGCGTTCCGTCGCGAAAGATCCGCGACGGAATTTCCGTCAAGTGTGGCGCTAGCCTTAGGTGTCAGTTTTCAGGTTATTATTTTAGGGTATACTCATTTTTTGATGTTAATATTTATTTCCTGGTCATAATGACGACCAGTTTCCCGTAATTTAGTCCGACATTATCAGAAATGGTCATTTTGAACTCGTAATTATGCTCCTTTTGCTGTGATTGGCTGTAGGTTTCGGCCATTGAGAGTTCACATTTCATCCGGTGATTAGTGGAGGGGGGAAAACGTAAATACTAAAGCAGTTCTTTAGCGGTGGTCATTCCTCCGTCTGGTGGCTCCGGGTAAAGAGATAGATGTGTTTCAGAATCTGTTATTATATCAGCACCTAATCTTCTTTACCAATTGCCTATGGCTTTGTACTTGATAGAGTTAATTTGAATAAATATCTTATGTGTCGGCGACACGGTATCTAAAGATTTCGGAGTCTGGGTTTCGCCCTCTCAATTTTACGTAAATATAAATTTTATTTGAAAATGTTGGCATTTTTCTGGACATGTATGATACAAAAAATTGTAATCTGTAAATTTGCTGGCACATTATTTACATCAGCATCCATCGGACGAGCAAATATAGCAAATGTGAAGTCTTTGTTTTGGGACTCGGCAAACCTCGTATCAAATTGCTCTATTAGTGCCTTCAGTTCATTTCCATAAGAATTATATGTGATGTTTGCATGAGTTGATAAACTAGGAAAATGGTAACAATTTTTACCTCTTATCTGATTTTCCAAAAATCTGAGTTTATTACAAAAAACTTTGACATGTCCATGCAGTTAATGAACCAATCGTTCCTGTTTTGTAATTTAAGATTCAGATCATTTAGGTATCCAGTGACATCTACAAGGAATGCTAAATCATACACCCGTTGATTATCTTTTATTTGCTAATTGTGTTTTTGTTTGTCCTTTTATGTCCATTAAATCTGCAATCTGCAAATCATAGAATCGTTTTAAATTTTTTCCTTTACTCGACCATCTCACTTCACAGTAATAAGACTCATCTTCATAGTCTGAAAATAGGTTTTCCAAAAACACCTTACACTGGCGGTGATTAAGTGCACGTGACTTAATAAAATGAATGCTCGTAACCTACTCTAGGTGTCATCCAAGCGGTGGTGATCATGGACCAACTAGTAGAGTGGAGCCACTGAAAGTGCCCTTGTCATCTCCATTATTTAATCTCTCCCTATTAATTTCTTTCTCTTTTACTTCGCCGAGATGAATCAGGGCCAGACAAAATAACTCAATGGGCCGGATCCTGCCCGCGGACCAGTGGCTGCCCGTATATGCTTTAAATCATCATCATTGTAACATTGACAATTGATCTGAGCAATAAATGTTTCCCATTAAATTCGTTTTGCTCCGTTATTAACGTTAAATGAGTGTGCACCATACACGTGAAACCAATAATCGTAATGTCGGGCCGTGGCAATATCTAGTCATTATTCTGACGAATGACCAACACTTAACTTGCTATCTTGTTTATTAGGACTTGTCCTTTACTTTTAAAGGAAGGTAATTTGTGCTGTTTTTCCATATGAATGTTATAAATCATAGTGAAACATGCAAGTTTCAATACTTTTGATTGTTTGCTTTTATGCAAGTAGCATTGGTTTAATGTTTGTTCTATATTACAGCATAATTATTGCAGTACAGTAGTCCCAGACAGTCCGTAGTGAGCTATTACGCACCTCGTTGACCATCATCCTCTCCCTTCTCACATATCTTATAAAAATAGAAGATACTAGAACGATGACGTCACATACAACCTCTCGCTGGGACTAGAGTCCAGTAGAATATTGGTTATCTGGATACTGATTGTCCGGACAACTGTTTATTGAAAGTCAACTTTTGTGTGGATTTTTATTAGCTAACAATTCCTAATAACTTGATAAAAAATACAATAATATTATTCAATAATAAAAAAATAAGAATAATGGAAATCACGAAAATTTACATCCGATCTAATTAAAGTGATCAAGACTGCCGAAAGTTATACATCTATTTATATTATAAAAAAGAGTGTTTGGCCAAGGGCGGTCCTTAGTGCTAGTAAATTTTTGAAAATACATCTATTTTCAATTTTCGACCTCTTTCCGATCTCTTAGGCAATTTCAAAGAATTTTGATTGACTGTGTCTTGAATCTTCCTCCCTAGGGACTGGCTCTTCTGCTGTGAACTTTTAAAATGTCAACCGCGCTAACATCCTCGCCAAATGCCGATCGGGTAGGAACGACCTTTATTTCGTTTATTAAATGCTGTAATATCATCCAATTTCATAGAGATGCCTACATGTCCGCGTGTGTGTAAGTAATTGCCACCAAAATTGATAGAATGCATTGTCACCGACAACGAGTCTACATAACTGCAGAGTTTCGGCTCAATCAGATATTGGGAAGTGGGTTGATTTTCGCTTCAAAGTTTTGCATAAATTTTTTCCTGAAAAAAAAAAAGTAAAAATTCCAGTAGATGTACTTAAAAATTGTATATAATATACCTTAAGTTTATTCCGAAAAATGATTTTTTGAAACACAAGAGGTTAACAATTTTCATTTATTTTTCAGATTGACAGGATATCCACGGAGCAGTTACACCAAGCCCTCCAGGGAGTTGGGACGGAGGGAAGTGGTGGATGGCAGATATTCGCAGAAGAGGGCGACATGAGGATGTACAGAAGGTAGTTTATTTAAACTTTTGATGCTGACTTATTTTATTCATTAACCACTTTCGTATACATATTTGAATTATTCGTATGTATACCAGACGAGTATGGTTCTGTATAAAGTACAAATATTATGTATATTTTTACACAGCATGAGCTGGACGCAGTTTTTTTAGTCATGAGTTAAATACATAGTTGTTGAAATAGACTGTATCAATAGTTAGTCAGTACATAATAAGATAGAGCCTATATTAGCCTATTTGACCGGTCAGTGGTTGAGTGGGCATAGCGCTTGGGTCTCACCCGAGCGTCGCGTGTTCGATTCCTCGGCTGGCTAAGTCCTCCATCACAACACAAGCAACATTTTCGGCTTTCTGTGGTGGTAGTAGGAGATTTTCAAACATTGTTGGGTTATTCGTAACCTGGGAATGTTTGTCTTTCTTTAAAAAAAAAAAAAAAAATATTAATAACTAGCTGTACCCCGCCACGCGTTGCTGTGGCTCAGTCTGTGTGTGTAGATAGAGAAACAATAGCGCGTATTGTGTTTACGTACAACAGATGGCGCTCTTTTACAAAAAAAGCATGTTTTCTCCTGTCACAGGTGACATCTATATAATGTAGGTATATAAAAACATGCGCGTATTCGAATTAAATACTGTGTCAAAATTTCAAAGCAATCGGCAAAGAACTTTCGGAGATGTAAAATTTTGAACCAATGAACATTTACGTTTTTATTTATAGAAATTGTTCAGCCACCTTGATGTGATTTTCATGAAAATGGTCCTAATATTGTTATTAATAATAATATTTGTATGATTTGTATAGCGCCGTTTTTGTGCAAAATCACCTTACCTCACTATTATTTTTATTACTTCCTTCACATTAAACTGCTCAATATAGGTACGCATTCAGTGTCGCAAAAACTAATCTCGTGCTCACCTTAACCCTTTACAACCGGCTTCATACAAGCGTTAGTTTGTCTTTGAAAAAATCTTGACAAAAAATAAATCTGTTTTTGGGAACAGATTTGTGGTGTGGCCCATCACAAATTGGAATTTTTATGCCGGTTGAACGATAAATAATGTATCACAAATATCACCTTTATTTTTTGATTTTATTGGCTATGTCATATTAATTTAGTTTTTACTCAAAGGTGTAATTTAATTTTAAAGTGTAGTTTAATTGGGTGCACAATCTCTAAATAGTATAAAATAAAGTCGCCATCCGCTTGTCTGTTTGTGCGCTTAGTTCTTCTAAACTACACAACGGATTTTGATAGGGTTTTCACTATCATTTAGAGAATTTCTTCTGCAAGGTTTACATATATCATATACGCATATAATATTTATAGAAAGTAGGGAAAAGTCGATGTTTTATAATCAAGTCGAAAAATTATATTTTCGGGCACTACATTGCTAACGCTGGCTAAACCTTTAGAGATACATCAAAATAATGTATTACGGAATTGTATATCTTAAAAAGGCCTACATAAAAGTCCACGATGGTATATGCCAATATCCTAAGGATAACCCCCCAGCAAGGACGGGTACACGTCAGCTAGTAATATATAAAAATTCAGCCTGCGTATATTTGTGCTCGTAAAATTCTAAAAGTAGTCGACCGATATCTCTGAAAATTTCAAAGTTGGTTCTTATTAGTGCCAGGAGTGTTTAGAGAGTGGTTTGAATAGTAGAAGAAGTTGAGGACACCCGAGGAATACTTAACCCGTCGTATCCCGGAACCGCATATGTGAGTGCGGCACATTATCTACGGATTTAAAAAAAAAAAAAAAAAATTATATCCGATTTTGACCTTTATGTATAAAGAATTTGTATGAAGAACAAGGTCACAATCGCTTGGGTTATTCTCGTTCTTTACGCAGCAAATACCGGAATGACTTCTAGCTTTTCAGATTATATCCAAAGAATTTTTCTGTGGAATGCCAACGAAATATTTACCGCGTTTCACAACCATCAAAGTGTCAAAGCGTCTTCTTTCATTATTTTTGATATAAATTGATTGTGGAACTAATAGATTTGAGGTATCATCAGAAAGATAGTTTTATCTACATTATTTTGATGTAATTTTTATAATATTTCACCCAAGAAAAGTGATGAAAATTAACTTCGTAAGATTATCATAGAAATGTCAAAATTTTTACGTCATAATGAATAATTATATTTTTAGCATTATTTATTTACAGGTTTCTTGTACAAAATAATATTATTAGTAACAACAGTTGTATAAACTACCGAAATCTGGAAGAATTGTTATCATATACTTATATAATGCGACACAAAAAAAATTTAAGTGGACACTTGACGTTTGATTTTGGAATTTGAGCTTTTGGAAATTGAGCTTGGAATTTCCTGGTACACCACAGGTTAACGCAATATCCCTGCACGGGAATGAGATATGGAGTACAATTACAGTCAATTTAATGTAGTTTTTTAACAGTAACATTGTGGTATACAGTAGTGAATGGTGGAAGAAGTCAGAGACGCCCGAGAAAGACATTAGCAATAGCGAAGCATTGCGAGATCCACTAGTACCATTATAAAAAGAACCTTTTGGTGTGGCAATGTTTTCCATTGTCGTGTTTGGCAGTCAAGGAGTTAAACTCAATAAATTTGTATTACTCTTGAATTAAATGTATTGGGAGTTGTAGTGATTTCATTTGATGCTGATGATTTTCAGAGAGGTGGAAGTAGATGGAATGGTGATGGACCCCCTGAAAGCCGTTCACAAAGTACGAGGGGTCACCGGTTATGAAATCTGCAACTATTTCTTCAGTCCTGAGTTCCGCCATGACTGGGAAAGTGAGTACCCGTTCCATTACTCACCATCATTGGACAGTCCTGGCTACTTCAAAGAAACGCCTGAGAATTTCCCACTATAGTATACCCAAGGCTATGTATGGTATTCACCTACAAACCTATCAGTCACCTAATTTTAGGTTTCCCTACAATCATTTGTTGTGTAAGAATTTGTTGGTTTGCCATCTTCCGGACATGGAGTTGTCACAGTTTTATAAATCTTGTGTTCTTTTGTGATGGCTCTTTGACCCTTTGAATGCCAACCTAAAATGTCGAGTGGCTCGCCATGCTCCGGCTGACATTATTTTCGTAATAACTTTTCTTGTTTTTGCAAAATTTTGTTTTGTAAATTGTACCCTCTTACCAGATAACCAGATAATGAAGAAACACAAACATATCCAGCTAAATAAGCATTCTTGAACATAAAAAATCAGAATTATGACATCTTACACAGAATTTGCGATGCGCTTTTCACAGACAAACTAAATATGTTTGCAATTGATGAAAGGACAAGCTGGAGTAATATTAACCTCTCAGACATAGAATTTTATTTATTATGTGTCCCTTTGAGAACTGTCAGAACGTGATAATTTTTGTGTTATTTACGAGTTTTACTAAAATCTTCATAACTCACGTTTTGGGAAACGTAGCCTCATTCTAAAAAATGTTTTGGAAAGATTATGAAATCCACTATCGCATTTTGTTGTTTTACGTAAATATTTGCGTTTCTAAATATACAATTTATGAAAACTCAAAAATATGTATAAATCGCTTACCATTATTTCAAAGCCTTGAAAAATGTACTTTTTTCTGAGTAGCATAAAGGAATAACACTTTATATATTGAAGAAATATATTTAAAAACTATTAGTCACCTCAAAATATTAACCATCCAAACTAAAATATTTTCAATAAATTATTTAGAAACGCAATAAATTATTAACGAACATCTTGACAGTTTCAATCGGCTTAGATAATGCACCTCTACGTTCCATAGATATTCTTGAATACAGACGCGTAGCGTTATTCATTATAGATACTCTGTTTTTTAAATCATGGCAATCCGTATACTAGTGATGGAAATAAATCAATTTTTGTAAAATCTCGCGCGTTTACGTGAAAAGATGTTCTAATGTCTTGACCGCTATTATCATATTTACGTCTTTTGACGTTCTAATGTTCTGAGTGGTTAAGATATTTATTTTAGAACTAACTTAATGAGTAAAACCTCAAATTGTAATATTTAATTATTGAAGACAATATTAGCGATTATTAATGAAAATTTCATGACCAAAGGAGATAGGGTCCCATTAGCTCAGTTGGTAGAGCGGCACACCGGCAAGGCGAGGTTCCTGGGTTTGAGTCCTAGATGCGACCGTATCTTTTTCTAGTTTTTCTGTTTCAAATTTTCATTTAAGAATCTTTAATATTGTCTTCAATAATTAAATATTAACATTACCTGCAAATCGAATAAAATATATTTTAGCATGTTAGTGGCATTTTTGAAGGCTCAAAATACCATAAAGTAGAGCAAGTACTAGCATATCCGCTACGGATACTCGAGGAATTCAAGAGGTTAAATAATCTTTAGACCATATGGTTATATCTTGTAAGTTTGATACTTTTATCTAATATGGCTTCAAAGATTTATCTTTATAAGACCCTCCTCCGTGAGCCATGGCTTTGAACTGATTGTGATTTAAGCGAGTTAGACTAGTAAGTTTAGATTTATAATGACCAATTTGAATTGTAGCGACCCTGGAGCAGATGACGATAGTGGACAAGATCAGCCCCGACGCCACAGTGTTCCTGCAGACGCACAAGCGGATATGGCCGGCGAGCCAGAGAGACGCTCTGTTCTGGTCGCACATGCGCCGCTCCCCCGACACCACCGACCCTGATGCCTGCGACCTGTGGCAGGTCTGCAACCATTCCACGGAACACCCCGACTACCCCGTGAGTTGTATGGATATTGCTATGTGGAAGGACTTCTTCTCTACTAGATCCTTTGGGGGATATTCCCGATCAGCCACAGACGGAGGCTGTTATTATGCATTGCATTTGTTTGTTGTTGTTAGAATCTAAATCACATACTTATTGTTATCAAGTTTAATGTGTAGAACTCCATTTTAATTTTAAGTTTTTTATATTTGAGTCATCGATTTGCGAAACCCGCTCTGGAATTTTTCGGAAATCTATAGATGGCACGAAAAACTGTTTCGAACACTTTGAATATACTTTTTTTGCTAAATATCAACATAATTATACATTTAGCCAAAAAAATATTAATATTAACATTAAGCACTTTTTGCGAATATATCAGAACCAGCAAAAATTTCCCAAGCGGGTTTTGCAAGTAGACGACTCATTTATGTACTAATATTATTATTTAATTTATTAAAAAGCAATTTACTGTGCAATTATTGTTACACCTGACAGCTGTTTCATCTTCCGAATGCATTCTGTTTGATGATTGATCAATGTCAAGGCGAAACAGCTGTCACGGGTGATAATAATTACACAGTTTATAAATAAACAGTTTTAAATAATAATATTATTAAATATAAAAAAAAAACTTAAGTCATGCAGGTCGTTATCTTCTGCCTGTGAATGCTTTGAGCAGTGGACTGTTTTGTATTTTGATTTTCACTAAGTGTTTTGTGATGTCTCCTTAATTCTCGAATTGCTGCTGCACTACCGTTAGTTATATAATAATATGTATTTATTGTACTGTTTCAGGTCAACACTGGGAAATGTGTGCGGGTGACCCTGACAGTGTGCCTAGTCTGCCAGACCAGGATAGATCCTCCCAAAGCCGGCCAGCCTATATCCAGGGATGACATCACTACCAAGATCACCTACTGCTCCGTTGGTTAGTGTTATCTTTTATTTTATGTGAATACTGCACAAGAGTCTCAGCTGCCCAGTAGGACTATGGCAAGTACTACGGCCGATCGCGGAGCAAAATTTAATCGATTTCAATAATTTCCAATGTGAATTTTTAAAATAACTATTTTCTCTATATTTCAGATTTCCTAGTTGGACAGTAAAAGTTTACATATTTTGTTAATTCATTTCTTAACCTATCGGCATACTAATTTTTATTGCGACATCTGTGCATACTTGAAAAGGATTATTACTGTGCAGTATTGCACTCCATATTTCCACAAATTAAACAATTTTTATGTTTTTAAATAGATTATAATTTTATTGTTGTGAACTATCTAAGTATGTGGGAAAAGTTTTAGTCGCCCCAATGAGGCGGGAAATATGCCGAAGCGAAAAAAGTCTTAGCGGCAGGTATGCCGATGGGTTAATAAAGTAAATAAATAAAACTTATAAATGTTTTTTTCTTATTCCAGTAAATCCCGGTGGCTGGGCGCCCGCGTCCGTTCTCCGCGCCGTCTACAAGCGCGAGTATCCAAAGTTCCTCAAGCGTTTCACGCAGTATGTCATAGATCAATGCCAAGACCGCGAGATCATGTTCTAGCCTCTACTGTAACGCTTATCAACCATCCCAACAACCGTTACTGCACACTAATCTTGCTAAACGGTGAATGTGTTAAGAAACATTGACTATTTGTATATAAGATGCGATGTGATACAACCTGTGTGCTGCACTTCTGCACTGCTGCCAATTGAAATAATTATACTGGTTTGATACCACCCTTTTGTTAGAGTTCTGTTTGCAATGCAATTGTGTTGTTTCTGTTAGCAGATTATTTTAATTCATTAAACATATGATTTTATTTACGATGTCCAAATGGATGGTTCTGTTAAATGGGTTTTTTTCTTTCTAATTTATTACACAACAAAATTCACAGATTGAATAAAAAAATAATTACCAAAAAATATCAACCACTTTTCTTACTGTATGGAGAGGATTTATATTCATGTCTGAATTTCTCTCTTCTGATGCTCTTAAAAAAAAGGGAAATCGCACAATTATATAAACCAAGTTGCAGTAAGTCCCTGTAATTGTTTTGTATATACAAAAAACATTATATTTTTTTTTTAAATAATTACCTTTTAAATGCAATTGCATTGCTATGGTATGGTTAATGGAAAATAGGTTAACTTCATTCTCGTTTTCTATGTTTGATACTCAAATGTCCTCATGGACTTGTGATAACTGCATTCATACAAAGGACAAGGAGAAGTAAAAAAGAGACTGTTTCAAAATTCCTATTCTACAAATTGGCAGCAGTTTGGACATTTATAATATTGGGTACTAAATCTTTCCAAATAGAATCTGGTGGTTTCATTGACAAAAAAGTTTGTGAATTGAAAATGTAGTTTTCCGCGTATTGATAAAATATGTTGTAATTTTAACCTGGTAATTTATGGAAATATTCTTGTTGACTGGTTGAATATAATATATGACTCCATAATCTCTAAGTTAATTCTAGTTCTGTTATGTTATAAGTGTGTTATTTGTGTGATTGTTTTGTTGTATGCATGTCTTTGAAAATCTAGATGGAGTGATTATTATTTTTTCAAATACCTAGGGCCTTACTAATAAACATGTTTTAAATTTTACACCACTGATAAACAAACATTAATGTAACGTAAATGGTTGTTTATCAGCTGTGTAAAATTAAAATATATTTATTAGTAAGGGGGTTAATGTTTAGTAATTATTATTTGTAACCATTATAACTTTGTATTCTTGACGATTACTTTAGTTAATTTAATTTTTTTTTTATACTGTGTATTCTCTATCTACTTCTACTGCGGCGATATCTAGTCATTCATATTGGCAAACAAAATATATGGCAACTATAGATTGGGTTTTTTTTTTATAGTTAATTTTTTCATTTGTACAGGATCAGTGGTACCTGAATGTTAAATAGTCTGGACATAATATAGGAGTCAAAAAACTAAATTGTAATAATTAAAATTATAAAATGTATTTTCAAATAATTTGCTTGTATTTATTTGACTTCTCTATTACTTCAATATTTCGCATAGAGTACCCTCTCCCTGCAAGATAAAGTTAACTTTTTGAGAATATTGAAATCTTAAACCGTATATCTCTTTCTAGCTTCACGACATTCCTAGCAAATATATATTTTTCATAAATTCCATTTTCCAAACTAAGTAGCTTCTTTGTGCCAAAAATGAACCATTTTATTTAATTCATTTTATATTAAAGACTTTCTGAATTCTACCTACATAATACTTCTTCATAACATTATTGATAGTGATAAAGTAACATTTTATCTACTTCCTTATTATTCCACACAATTGTATTATGGATTTATTTCCTATTAAAAATATTGACTTGTATCAAATAGGATTTATTAACATTCTGATCAAAATGTGTCGAGAACGATTTGGTAAATGCGAAACATCAGTTATAATATTATATCTTGATGTGTTAGGTAGCGTAGCGTTGCACTCTGAATTCTTGTAGAACATCAGTCTTTCCGTTTCATTTCTCTCCGTAGTACGTACTGATTTTAATTTAATGAAACCTATTATGAGTTTCAACGATTGTAAAAAGTAAACAAATGTAAGACCATCAATATGTAGAAAACATTAGATCAGCTCTTCATATCATCATATCTCTTTATTTATCCGAATAAACATGAATTTGAGAAAAAATGTTACACATACAAATCTTAAATTATTCTCTAATTTTTCATAGCAAAATTATCTAAGAGAGACACTGTTTCCTCAAATTTGTAAGGGTCCATATTATAATACATTTAATTCTGTAGACCAATTTTTTTAGGTGCTTACTAAAGAGGGGCCCATCTAGTGTCACATATTGATGGTAGTAAGGTACCTGCGTGTTATGTAGTTTTCTTTGTTAGTTTATTTGAAATGAAAGAAAAATATTATAATGGCTTCTTGTGGAGTAAAGTTGTATGTGTTGAACATTTTATATAAATAAAAATAGTTTATCCTTGTACATATTACAGTTGAGTGTAAATGGAGATATATTTAGTTTACGGTTGAAACAGATGTTTATGGAGAGTTAGGTATGTACGTTAAGAATCAGTGCCTCTGTCAGTAGAAGAAAAGTAGCATTTTATAGCTTGTCTAGTGTTTAATCCTAAGGCTTCACACAATGTGTTCACTTCATGAAATTAAGATTATTATTATTGGCCGTCTCTTCTTAAAATTGTTGCTTTTGTCAAATGGTGATACTTCTGCCTTTCTTAGCTTGGAGTTAATGCTAAGTATTTCTAAATTGTTGAGAGGCAGTCTTTCCATTCAAATGCTGATTTTTGTTTCAGTGTCATATATTAACTAACTAAAATTAACATAAGATGTGTTTCTCTTGTCATTTTTTCCCTTAACTTCTTGCATAACACAGTTGCCAAATTCAAATTAACAGTATTAAACAGATATTATGTGAAAATCCTTGTTGTTTATAGTTATCATGTTTATTTTTACAGAATTTTTTAGATAAATGAAAAAAAAATTTAAACAGGAAATACTTTAATGAAAAGACTGCCCCTTCAATAAGTGGCCGAGATTGAAGATATCATTTGTAATTTTGATTTGTTTAAAGCTTGATCTAAATATTTGTAAAGATATCTCGGCTGCCTCAAAGTAAAATCAACTAACTGACAAAGTATCCAACTGTACCACAAATCCATAAGCTTTCATTTTGGGACATACAAATCATTCTTTTTCGTATTTACATGTTCACAGTGAAGCATCAAATGGAAGCTAAAGTCATAATCTTTGGATCTGAAAGTGGCTTTATAAAATTAAAAATTCAATGAGGAATATTGAATGTGTTCAAAATTTAATTCAACTGTTTCTGTTCGGATTGGTATATTTAATTCAAGTGTTTCTGTTTGCATTGGTGTATTAACTGTTATAGATGCATAATTTTCTATTATTTACAAAATTTCTTCCTACTGTCTGAAAATTATACTTTCCAGAAATTTAATTCTTCGAAAATGAAAACATCTTGTCCTGGAAAATAGCATAATTCTGTTTGCCATTTTCTAGGACAAAATTTTTTCAATTGGTATGCTTTTTTCAAATTTGAGCTTCCTGTTTCAAGAATCAAATTTTCTGAAAAGATCTGGAAAGTTAAGAAAGGCACAGCCTGCCACTGATATTATACCGTCACCGGCATTTAAAATAATTTTAATGTTATGCCGTATCCTTTCTGTAATTAAATTATCCTTGGTTGTACTACAATATGCATTGGCTAAAACTAGAATGTATGTTGTTTGTGTCCGTTAGTATTAGTATGATATATTTTTATTATTAAAGAGCATCTGTTGGGTGATTTGTTTCAAATATAATAATTATAAAATATAGCACCTTTGCACCAACTATTGCTATTGTAATTGTGCCATTATTTTTAGTAGAGCCGAATGTACCTATAAATTAGCGTATTATATGATGTCGTTAATTCCAAAGTTTGAGCTACAAAACGGGATTTCTTCTATGTATTATTATTATCAGATGAGATACACATTCCCAAAATATACCAAATTCACACATCAAAATATTTAAAACTATTTAATTTTACACTCTTCATTGTTGGTTATTCTTTGTTATTAATGTAATCTAAAGGAGAAGATGGTTATTACTAGTGTTGATGCATTCTTCAAAGGGATTACCCTGAGAAGTCAATATCTCATGTCTCACTTCAAATAGCTTTATGCTGTATGTTTTATTTTGAAATATACGGATTTATATTTTGACAATTTTTTTTTCATTGTGTTTTTAAACCTTGGATTGAGGATTTTACGAAAAACCTGAATAAGCCTGGGTAGGTACCCGACGCTTTGGACCACTCGGCCCCCAACAGGGGTATAGATACTGTATATCTATCCACACAAGCCGTGAAATGCGGTGTATCCTTCTGCCAGTCTTTCATCAATCTTCATCTGAATTATCAATTTGATAATCTAGCTCAAAGCTTGAAGCTCTAAAGTTCAACCTAACGCTTCATACGGTAAGTAAGTACAGTCAATTCTCATTCGATCGTTCCCCGAATTATCTTCCAGTCATACTAAACTTCATACTAAACTCGCAAAAACAGATTGCATTGATCGTTCCTCTATGTATCGTTTTACTGCATTCATCATTTAGAACACGCAGTTTATGTACTAAATATTTTGCTCGATTGATCATATTTCAAAATGTCAACATACAAAACCATATTTTGTAACTAAATGCTTGGTTTTAATTAACGGTACTCATAAACGATGAGTGGAACACTAGGAATTTTTGACGTTAGTCATTAGTTGTCGTTATATCGGTGCGGCATCAAACATGGTGTATCATACGTATCCAGAATATCTAGCATTTTTCAGTGAAATTCATATTTATGTAAAAATTGCAACACTCAAACCCCGAAACCGCTTGAAACCGTGTCGCCGACACAATTAAAAATCTTTACATCACAATTACTCTATCCAATGATATGCTATATGTGATTAATCAAGAGAATTACATAGTGATATAGCAGCAGAACCTGAAACGCATCTGAAAATAACCATCCACCACCTCACTCGGAGCCACCAGTCAACGAAATGACCACCGTTAAGGAAACGACTCAGTATTTACGTTGATCCCCCTCCACTACTCACGAGAAGGAATTCCATGATGGCCGCCGCTTCCAACCAATCACAGCACAGCATATTCCATTGAGATTTTAATCAAACAATGATTAAAAATTCAAAAGTGACTATTTGTGATAACATCAGACTCAATTTACGGGAAAATGATAAAAAATATAACCACCGAATAAATATCAACATCAAGAAATGATTATATGCTAACATAATAACATGAAAAATCACACCTAAATATATTTGTTACTCTTTGGGAAATGTTCAAACAAAAGATATCTAACTTCAAACCCAAAATGAAAATTTGTATATTTTATTATAAAATAAATAAACGAGACTTGGGGTGATGGTTTTGGTAAATTGAACTGACTTGGTTAAAGGTATCACATCAAAATATTACTTTCCTCTCAGCAAACTAACTAAGGAGAGGAAAAATACCTAACCAATTTACTCCTCACTAAAGAGGAAAATCTCCTCCAAGAGGCTATAAATAGAGAACCGAATTCCATACAAAGTCAGTTCAACAACTACCTCTGAAAGAGAATCCTCTCTCCTGAAGAACCATCACCAATTCTCCAAGAAATATTTTCAAGTGTTTTATTCAGTACTAAATTCAGTTTTTTGCCAGTAATAAATTCCTTTTGTCAGCTCAGATTTGGAAATAAAATCCTTTCTGAACTTGGCTTCAAACTTCACTACAAGCTTTCACCACACTCGCCGAGACTGAAACGTTGACAAGTGTACGCATATACAGTAATTGTACGGACGGTTAATTGTCTCGTACACATGGCGATGCGCATATGATCTTTTTACTGTGTAGAAAATGTCAGAAAACTAGAAAGACACATTGACGAGTGCGAGTGCACACACAGGGCGAGTCCTGCCGCAATGGTAAAGGGTTGAAAGAGAGGATCTCTGTATTGTTTTGCGTCAACATTGATGGAACTGACATATGTGAACCCCTCACAGATTGGCAATTCGCCGCCTTTGTAGGTGATTTAACCTCTCAGACAAAGACATTTATATACTATGTGTTCCTTTGAGAACTGTCAAAACGTGATAATTTTTGTGTTATTTACGAGTTTTGCTAAAAGCATCATAACTCACGTCTTGGGAAACGTAGCCTCATTCTAAAAAATGTTTTGGAAAGATTATGAAATCCACTATCGCATTGTGTTGTTATTAGTAAATATTTGCGTTTCTAAATATATATTTTATGAAAACGTCAAAAATATGTAAGAATCGATAACCATTATTTCAAAGCCGTGAAAAATGTACTTTTTTCTGAGTATCATAAAGAAATAACACTTTATATATTGAAGAAATATAATTAAAAACTATTAGTCACCTCAAAATATTAACCGTCCAAACTAAAATGTTTTTAATAAATTATTTAGAAACGCAATAAATTATGAACGAACAAGATGACAGATTCAATCGGCTTAGATAATGCACTTCTACGTTCCATAGATATTCTTGAATACAGACGCGTAGCGTTATTCATTATCGATACTCTGTTTTTTAAATCATGGCAATCCGTATACTAGTGATGGAAATAAATCGATTTTTGTAAAATCTCGCCCGTTTACGTGAAAAGACGTTCTAATGTCTTGACCGCTATTATCATATTTACGTCTTTTGACGTTCTAATGTTCTGAGTGGTTAAGAATATGAAAACTTTAATTGTAAAATATTAATCAAGCAAAAAGGCCAATATGACAATGAACATTTTAAATTTGTTTTCAAGGGACCTTGACGCAGCAATGGATGTAAAACAATGAAACATTTTATTATTTTTTCCTTGCAGCTCACCCAAGTGACACGATATTTGTATGAGTGTAGCATTTTTCTATATTTTTCGGTTTTCCCGCATTCATTGTTTTCTTTCAAAAATGATAGATTCAGATTTTACTGTACCTACCTAATTTAAAAATAATAATAATAATAATATAATATTTTCTCTTCCTTCAATAAATATCAAATTCGATGTTTCACATCTGCCAGACGTCCGGTGACAGCTTTTTAAAAAAAATGATTTATCGTAATTAAAAACTTGTTTCTCTTTTCTTTTTGTCTATCAAGCACTTTTGTTTATTATGCGCTTGTATATTTTATTAACTTACATTATATCTATCGTGCGTTAAAGAGTACAAATCAAAATCAACAACTTTTCAGCAGAGCCATTTCGAATTTGTAAACTGCGAGTAAACAAATGCCTATTTTTAATTTAAATATTTTTTTGAGATTTTTGTATTTTGATACCACGTGAAGATATTGTCCCAGAGATTGCAAAAATCATATATATATATTTTTTAACTTATAATCTTTATATCTAGCATGTTAGATATTATTATTTAATATTATATATTATGCTATCTGCAATTTAAAAACTGGTTGCTGTTTTGTTTTCTTTGTTCTGATATTATATAAATACCTATAATATTTCGTGTCGTGTATTCTTTCTCGCTAAAATTTATATGAGGAGATCTTTTTCTTCCCTTACGAGTAAATGAATGCATTAAATTATCAATCACGCGGTGAACCGATCACGTTGAGTGCATGCAAAAGTCTGACTGAAACAGTGACGTATCCTATCCAAGATTGACCATGACATGAAGATGTGAAAACATGACATGAAAACAGCTCGGCTACGGCAACGTAGACCATTGCCCAAACAGGCACAAGGCCTCAAGATTATTTCATATTCACAGAGTGGGACAGCAGTAAAAAGTAAATAAGTGTAAAATAAAACAACAATACTTTTATTTCTTTCGTCTTTTATTTTATGAGCCAGCCAATGATCATTCAATTACAGTGTATATATTTTTGAGTTTAAAAGAATACACAGTAAACATTTTGTGTGATAACACGTTTTTTTAAATCATTATTAGCACAAATAATGATTAACAATTTTATTTAAAGTACACAGTTTTATTTACAATAAGAACATCAATGGAGAAAGAGCACAATGAAAAGTATCTAGTTGTCGTTCATATACCATCACTTCTAAAATGATATGTTAGACATTTCAGATGTAACAATTATGTGAAACCACTTTACAGCAGTCACCTTACTTCATTAGGAGGCATCGAGAGGACAGTTGTTGCAAGTTGTGTCAACCGGCTCATATTATGAGGTCTGTCAGGGTTAACTTTGTGGCTCAGTCCTAATTATGTATGTCTGATCAATTTGGCACCAACAAATTCAAAACTTTCCAACAAATGGTTAGATAAGTCACATACAAGATGCAGTAAAACCATCTTATTAGGTTTTCACATGAGAAATGTTCAGACTTAAGAAGTTTTGGATTTAACGTCTCTTGAAAACCTTATAAGAGGGTTTGATTGTATTAAAACTGATTTCTTCCACTTTGTTGTTTAGGGCTATTAATATCAAACTCTAGAAAGGGCAGACAGACCTCTAATAAAAACTATCAGATGCTTCAAACAAAGTATAGGTTTGTACTCACTAAGGATTTAAAAGTACACAACAAACATACATATTATGGAAGATTATAATAGGTACCTAAGATCCGTCAAGACCAGCTTGGCTTTTATATAATAACCCTTACACTATCGTATTGATATTCTGCATTATTTATTAATATTAAAGTAAGATTAACCCTTTGAATACATTAGTCGAAATGTGAAAATAAGATTAAAAGGTGTTGATATGTTTTATGGAAATACTCAGTTTAAGAAACTATGAACATATAAAAAATATTTTTTTCTCCAATGAAACATTCACAATGAGACTAATTTGAATTCGACAATGTATTATCTTTGCTCATAAAAGTTTCTTAAATTGAATAATTGTCTTTTGCATAGACAATTGAACTTATATTCCATAGTCTGAAAAGTATAGTCCTGCCACCAAGAGCTAATTGTAACCTTCCTAATATGTAATACACGTGTCGTTCATGAGAGACAGGGAGGGTTACAACAGAGCACCTGGCGTTAGGAACAACTTTATGCTTAGCATCTGGACTGGTTTAATTTCTGTTAATTAGGTTAAATTCAATATGAATAGTTAGTCAGGTTTGACAGCCCTATGCTCTGCCATCTTGTCTATATGTTTCTTTAACCAATCTCAATATATATTTTAGTCAGATTGTAAAAGTGTTATATAATCAAATAAATAAAATTAATACATAGACATTTTTCAACAACAACAAAAACCGTAAATATAATAAATATTAACATATTAATTAGGAAATCGTTAATTTATTGGTTTTACACTTTCATTTTCATGTTAATAAATTAAAATGGCTTACAAAATTTGTCCTAGAAAAAAAACATAAATAATTTATTTCAACAATTGTTATAATTTTTCATTTTAGTATAGCCAAGTTTTGTCATTTTGAACTTAATTCTTTTTACAGTTATTTATTATTATGCACCTATACCATCTGTATTGCCCGTAATATAATAGTAGAAAATATATGTTGGCAATACTCAAATTTAAACATTGTACCTCCTGGAAAGATTATAAGATTTAATAAAGACTCTTTCTTGACTGAAATCAATTGAATGAAGTGGATTTCATAAACTGAATTTTGGGCACCATTTGGCAGGACAGCATAGTATTGTAATCTTAACAAAAATCAAAGAAACTGTAAAATGTGTGAAATATCATTTTGTAAATTACTCGTAATTATGTCAATGGGGTATTTTCACGAGATTATGAATCCATTAAAAATGTGTGTAAGATTTAAAGTTCATTTTTCTGATTCTGATCATTGTAAAATGTGTGATAAAAATGATCTCAAAAACGTAAATTTCGAAACGGTTCCAACTGGCTACAACGTCATTATGACATAGGAAACGACACTGGCTGGTAAGACGGCTGTCACCTATGTTGCCCGGCGTGACGTAAACGCCGCTGAATTCATAAATTAAAACTAACACGTCATTTTGGCGGCAAATCGAAAATGGCTCATTTTAATTTGTTATAGAACATTTATTTGTCAACATAAAAATACCTTCATTATGTATCGTAATTTAAAAAAAACATTTTTCGAGAGTAAAAAATCTGTGAAAACACTCTATTCAACATTTTACAAAAATGGATCAATTTATGTAGATAATGTACCTAAGTATATAAACGTTTTTTTGGTGCAGATGGACTAAATTTGACACTATTTATTGATTTTAACGAGGAGGAAGTTAATTACGATATTATGTATCAACCGTAAAACATAATAAATTTGCAAGATGTAAACCACGACTATGCAACCATCAGAAACAAAACTGCTAAAGCAGTCGGAAGTTGTGAGTTGTTTCCTGAATACAAAGTTGTATTTAAAAAACTAAGATTGTTGTAACCTTTTATGCGCATAACATATCAGGAAATAAGTATTGTGTTCGCCATAAGCTGCCAAAGTTGAGCTACAGAGAAATAATATACATAATATGTATAATGACAATATTTTAAAAATACGAATGATTCTACTGTCAGTCATTTGGAAATTAAATCTATATGCTACATGTATGTATATATACCCTGACATCCAAATTGTTTTCTTCAATCAGGAACTAAAATGAAACATGGTAACATCACTTGAAAGGTCAAGTATGGCGTGTGAAATATTAGTTTATTAAATGTAAAATATCAAAATACAATAATTTATTATTCTATTAAGGGCACTGCCCTTCGTTGCCAAGGATACCAGCTCCATGGCTACCTCTCCTCGTAAACCAGATGAACCTAAATACAAATACATAATACATGTCATAATGCTTTGAAGACAATATTCCGACTCATTGCAATATGTTCATTCTTAATTTTATTGAAACTACGATAGGCAAATGGATAAGGTTTTTAAACCTTTTATTTTTTCCGAAAAAGGCTGAATTTCATATTCCATAATTTTAAAATAAAAACAAGTTAAGAGATCTGTAAGATCTGTTATGTAAAAATGTTTATTAATTTATTAGAATGTATGTTTATAAAGGGTTGAGAAATAGATTATAACATTTTTAAAACTAAAAATAATTCTTCTAAAACAATAGTTTTGTGACAGAAAACATTAGGTCATTACTGATTTATCATCATATAATATGATTAGTACAAGAAAACATATATGTATAGTATATATATTTATATATTTTGATGGATCCCATGTACATTGGTTATCTACTACTCAGTATGTGATTTTACATCATACCTTACTACTTACTACTTGTCATACACTTAACATTTGTTTATGAATAATAAGCACAAAATAACACAAAAACCAAATACATATATTATACTTTACCTACCTATTTGAAAAACGATTTACTTTAAAATCTCGATAAAATTAAACATTGGTTACTAGATAAAATTTGGCACCCATATTTTATACACAAGCAATATTTAATCCAAGTCTCAGCTCATTTTTATTACTGATTGAGCGATTGACCAAACTTATGGGCTCCACCTGACTTTACTTGGATTCTTTGTTTTAGATGATGTGATCCTTGGGATACAACGCGTGATCCTACAGATGAAAGAATAAGCATCAGAGACAACACAGAAATAAAACTTGTTATACCTACATTATTATATAAATGTAAAGTAGGTACCTAAAGATAGCAAAATTTAAAAATCAAAATATGTACCCAGAAAGTAAAAATGTGTACTACAAAATTTTGATTTAAAATATTTCTTTTAAATTCAATAATGTTATTGAATATATGAAATAAAAACTTCAAACTAAACTGGAGTTTTGCAAATTAAACTTGATAACGATAAATAAATAAGTTTGGTTGTATCTGCAGGTATTTTAAATGTTTCTTATGGGCATTACCAGTCATCCTTCAACGGTATAAGCGACGTGATAAGTTGTCACCATTATTTATGTACAAAATAAAAGTAAATATGATAAGTGAGTGGTTTATTTATGGTTGTCACTGTTTTGCAAAAAGACAAATCATACAAAAACTCATTGTCAATCACTATGTGTGCTTTGGCAAATAGTGATTGTTAGCACATTTCAATTACTAAACAAAGTAGCATGTAGAAAAATACACATCCCGACAGAACATTATTAAGGGACCGGCACTTGAATAAAGTTTTGTTAGTTAGTGTAAAAAAATATTTTCTTTAACCAGTCTTGGTTAAAGAACCAGAAGGTGAAAGCATATTTCGAATGTTAGGGGTAACTTCATGTTACATATTATCATTATGTGTTATCTTTTAAAATTCCTAGCTACACAATTTGGTTTTTTTTTTTGTAACATTGTTTTAAAATCTCAATCAGGGGGGGTAAAACTCCGATCGAAAATTGGAAATGTGAATATTGTGACATTATATTGTTGCCTAACTATATCGAATAAACTGTCAGAGTTTTTCATTGGTGTATAATATAATAAGTAGGCTCCGAATAAGAATTGTACTGTCTATATATGTATTGGCATATCTATGGTTTTTTAGGACCAATTTGTTTCATACAAAAAGCACAGAGATATCGATCTAGTGAGTTGTTTATGTATGCACTCAATGTTTGAGAAGTAAAAACAATTTAACAGAGCTCACCACGCGCAGAGACATTAATAAACAAAGTAGTATAGTTTTAGTAATTGGGTATCATTGTGTTAGTTGCCTTCTTTTGACTTTGAAGCAGAAATGACAACAGGTGTACATAATACAATTTTGCTTTTGAACACATGGGAGAGACTAGAAACTACCAATTACCTACCAAAACATTTCATTAGCTACATAAAATAAAAAGTACTCATTTTATACAATAATACAATATTATACAGTTGTTTACTAAATTGTAGGCATGACCACATTTTGTAGATGTATTAATTTTGTTTCTATAATGAATATAGGCCATTGAAGAGCGAATTGTATTCCAGAGTTTTTAAGTGTAGTGTAAATGATCATTTCTACGTCAAATAAGACCAAATTAACTATTCACGTAAATAAATAATAAAATTGCCATCGGTTGCTTCTAATTCAAACTGCAAGAAATGAATAATACTCTTATTATCACTGAAGTACATAATAATATTATTGGACAACATCCTAACAGACATTTTCAACAATATTTCAAGCAAATAAAAATACACAGCAAACAGCCTTTTTTGGTAGGGAAGGTTTTCCTTCTTCATATAATCCGGGCCTCTTCAGCCCCTACCCTAACCCGCCTCACAATGCTGAACAACCGGGTGGCGACAGAGCTCCCCTTTATTTACACTGTACAAACAGGGGCGCTCTTGTTGAGGTGTCACGTAAAAAAAAGTTTTATAAACTCCCGCTTATTCATTCTGCTGTAAATTAAATTCTACTTGTTGGGCATCAATTTAGTTCACTCCAAGTAAACTTATATTGAATGGAGAATGGGACCTTGAATCAACCAACAGCATGAGGATATCTTCGAACTTTATCAAAAGTCTTCCTTGTTTTTAGGAAAAGGAAATAAAGTTGGATGTGATCATTTGTAACATAACAAAAACGATTAAGATAGCTGTAATTCTTTGTAAGGTTCATAAAACTTAACAATTAAATATGGGCTGACACCAATCGCAATTTAAAAAAGCCTCCGTAGCATAATAATGGTTTAGGCATACGATATTGGGTTCATATAACATTATTAGTCTAAAATTGTACCCACATCTCTAGTTGGTCACCCCCTCTTTGGCGGGTGTGGGACCGTCATATTGCGCGCTTACCTAGTATTCTTTTAAAATTTCAACATATTTGGTCTGTTAAAACACATTTATTCAAAAGGACAGCAAGATAAATACTTTTAGGGTAGGAACCAAAAGCAACAAACTCCTATGTGAGTCATAAATTGAATAATCGATTACGATTTGTTTTGTTTCAAGATACTGATAAGAAATTTTAATTTTAACTGTAATGGTCTCCGTGGTTGAAAGGTAGGGCTCTCGACTAGCAAGCCGGTAGCGGGTTCAAATCCCGCAGTGTGCAAATAAATTTAATTTCATTAATTTGTGTTATTTCACAAGTTACTCTTAAAAAAATAAATGTAGTAATTACATGCACGTTCTACAGTGGAAGATACTCTCAGTATCGCCCTGGTGTAAGACCACTATTAAGATTTGAAACGTTGAAAAAATCAGAATCTTCCACCCAATCTTAGTCAGTCTTAGCTACCCTCAGTTTCGTCATTATTTTAAAATCAATTGCAATATGTGGAAGTAGCGGTAGCGAGTAAGGTAGAAGCACATAGCAACATGATACTAGGGTGACTTTTGTGACACCCGTGAGCACCTGGCCTTAGTACAAAGCCATCCAGCGCCTGACTAAAATAAAAAAAAGTAATCATAGCGAAGTATTTTTTTTGCTTGAAAAGTCGACATTAACCGACCAAAATGACATTATTTCCTGCGACACAGTATGGGTAAGATAATACAATATGAATAGTTGGAGGGAAGTGTGTTGTCAGAGAGTATGCAGGGCGGGTCTACTCGGGACTGGAGCGAGGGACGGAGGGTGGGGGAGCCACCACAAGCGAGGCCTGCCTATTCTTGACGTCCTGCAGCGTGGTGACTTTCTGATCATCCAAGTCGCGCCAGTATTGGTAGTTGGCCCGGGTATGCGCAACCAGCTCTGGCATGTCGATGAAAGCTGCAAAACGTATTATAATAAAATTAATACATACAACTCTAAGGACGGGTTGCTCCAGAGAAATTCAAATGTAACATTGACATCAAATGGCCATTCAGTGCCATTTAGTTTTTTTGACAGTTGAAAGGCTCCCATTAAATGCCAATTCAAAGTCCGTTACAGCTTTTGAACAATTGTGATTGGCAGAAAAGGACATCTATCATGTTGTTACGCTTGTCAGCTTATTACAATTTGATAGAAAGCCAAAACATGAACAGGATCGGCGTTGGCGACCTTTCAAATGTAAAAAAATTAAAATGAACGTTGAATTGCCATTTGTCTGCCATCTGTCACAAATGAATTTTTGCGAAACAATTGGGCCTAAGTTATTCAAGCTTTCTTCTACATTTCAAATATTACATCGATGAGAAATCCTTTGATGTATGTGGGTTGCTTTCTCAAATGCCAATTTGAAAAAAATAACAACAAATTTAATGCCCTGGTCCTGGGTTCGAGTCCCAGATGTGACCGTTTCCTTTTCTGATTTTTCTGTTTCAGATTTTCGTTTAGAAATCATTAATATTGTCTTCAATATTTAAATTTAATGCCACTTTGACAAAAATAGAATGGCGAATGGCCGGCAAACTGGTTTTTTTGCTCTTCTAATTGAACTCGATTGCAATAAAAATTTTTCATTTGTGTATCTCACAATGTATTTTTGTAACAAAAAAACAGTTCACAATTTCCACGATTGTACAGAACCCTCCAGGTTGTGCACGGGCAATATTTATTTAACTTCTACTTAACATCTATTCTCGCCAAGTATTTTCACCTGTGTTTGGGATGACATTGGGTTATGTGTCGTCGGTTGCTGGCTTTAGCAAACTGGTTTAAATCTTGCCGAAATAATGTTTAAAAATTACATCTATCACTAGAATATCTTTCAGCATAGTCTATATATTATTATTATTATTAAAGGTGCAGGTTGAGGTTGGGTTAAAGGTTGAGGGCAACCACCATTTTCCTGAACCGTTTTAAGGACCGATGGGTCCTTCTTATCGGTTCTCACTTTAAAACTATACTTTTTTTTTAAAATGAAGCCTCAGTTAAATGTTTCCAAAAGCCCCCGACTGTCCTTACACGTCACAATATACATTTACAAATAAGAACCAAAAACGTGTTCTAATCCAAGGCAGTTAGTTCTTGATCTTGAAGCTAGTGGAGAGAAAACATCTACAAAGAGAAACATACGTTATAAGAGGAAAAGTAAATGTTCCCATGGCAGTGTACAAAACACAAGAAGAGCGTCTACAGCTACTGGCGCACCACAGGCAGTCCCAATGAGAGGCAGTGAGACAGGAAGGCAGTCCGTCAAACCCTTCCACCATCCCCGGCAGCACAGTGGCCAAACGTTGTTCATCTCCCCATCACAGGGGCGGATAGACCCTGTTTCTGCATCCAGTCAGGTGACAGTAATCTGGTGCGACCGTCCCACGAACCACGGGTGCATCCCCCGGCGTCATGAGCGGGCCTGGGGAGTGTTTGCCTAAGCCTAGACCCTTTACGTCCTACCTCGGATGATTTGAGGCTCACTTCGTTCCCCAGGGTCTTTGGGAGTATCTCCTCCCCATTAACATTTCTTCGAGGGGACTCTCGGAAAACCGGCTAAGGGAAACAGGTGCATGGGCTCATTTTGGCCAGGCCGCTCGCCACGCTCATTCCGGATTGCCCCGTGACAGTGGGGCAAACTGCCCTCGATATGCGCTTGGTATATTTTCTCATTTTAATCATATTAACACCTGTAAAAACATATTGTTTTCTTTATTATTTCTCTTTAAACAAACAGTTTCCTCACACAGCCGCTGGGAAAGGGTGGGTCCCCTCCAATAGTGGCCAGACATGACTCCTATAAAGACTCTGGGAATGTGGAGAAGAGGCTTCTGAACAGTTAATACATCAGTAATAATAATAATTACCATCCCAAGCCTCCATCATGTCGATGATGATGAAGTCGATGAAACCAATCTGCGAGCGCGGGATGGAGCAGGTGGCTCTATCGAATACGGGCATCACCACCGGCAGCTCCCGCGCCTTCTCCTCGTCCGTCTGGAGGAAGTACTCTTCCGCTATTCTGAACATTTCACGTAAATATTTTAATGATTGGAAATAGTGTTTTCCAGTGGGGGCGGCGTTTTGTCAAAATTAACGAAGACTTTGCAGTTTATATATTTTGCACAAACTTATACAGAAATTTTGAAAAACATTTGAATTAAATAGTACAAGCACGGACCATTGGTCTGTTACGTAATGTTAAGTAATTTCTTCGCAGTGTTCGAAATAGAGGTGATTCCAACACGCTTATGAACGCATCCAATAGGTGGATAGACTTGTTATCAGTCATAAAGAGTCATGTCAGAATAGAGATATAATGAATTGGTACATATTTTAAATTATGCAAACATAGCTATGCTTACATCTCAAACATTAAAATTCCTCACAAGGAAATATGAATGCTTATAAAATCAATTAAAAGTGTATTCAAATGTTTTATTGATGAACATTGCAGCATTTTTGACAATAGATCATCTTGGAAAGGTTTTTCATGACTCTAGTCGCCGTGAAAATGGGCAGTTATAGGATATATAGGCCTACTTTCAAGTGAGTTAATACTATTTTGTATTAACTTCATAGTAATTATTAATTATGTCTACACAAGATAAAAAAAATATACAAAATACACACCTTCTAGCCCATTCAACACAGTATTTGGCAGATCTAGAAGGGTTGGACACGTCAGCACACTTGATCATCATTCTCTTTACCAGCACCACGTTCTCCGGATGTGACATGGCGTTGGAGTCCATTGACTGCACCTCCTGGATGATAAGGACAGATGATTTATTCAACCAAGGGTGTATATTAAGCCCCCCCCCCCAAAGCCCTACCGGCTCAGTTTTTAGAAAAATAAATACAATAGTATGTATTCATAGATTACATTCCAATATTGTTTGTACTTGTTTACTTTAGCAATGTGATTAGAACTGGCCCTGAGTGAAACGGTGCCCGGCGCTAGTTAAAACCTTAAGGGCGCTGTATTAGGTGATTGGTATTATCAGCATCTAGGCTCATTGGCGCCTTGGGAAGTCGGCGCCCGGAGCGCACTGCTCCAATAGCGCCTTCACAGGGTGACCTTCGGCAGAAGTGTTGGTTATCCAATAAGTGGTTCCGGAGGCAGCAATATCGATAGCTGCCTCCCAAATTGATGTAATGATGGATGAGTTGAGGTATTTCAATTCAATTCAATTCAATTCAATTCAATTCAATTTGTTTATTCCTTTAAAAACATTACAAAATTACATTTTATTTCGTTTTTAGGTATATTTGTAAAATGGTATTACATAATAGTTAGCGGTGTATAAACTATACCAGCATCAATAGAGCTTGCCTTTTAAAGGCAGCTTCACCGATGCTAAATATGTCGATATCCGAATTAATTCTGTTCAACAGCAAGACTGCTCTCCCCACCGGCATGACCATTGGCAAGTTAGTCCTGCAGGCCGGGAGATAAAACAGTCTATGCTGTCGGTGACGGAGATAACCATCAGGAACATAGAGACTAATACTCTCCATGATAGTCGGATTTACTAACCATCCACGAATCAGTTTGAAGAAGTGTGATACAATATGCACATCTCTTCTGACCCGTAGATGGTTCATACCGAGCATGCCCAAGAGAAAGTCAGTAGGATAGAGCCACGGGTAGTATCAAATAACTTTAAAAAAAAATGTTCCCATAACTCCCTTTCCTCCTCGCACCAGCCCCAGGAAAGAACCCACCCATCAGTAAGTGATATATATTCCACAATACTTACATCTATACCCATCCCTTCTTCCCGGCTACCCGAGTTAGGTTTGGAGCAGAAGACATTCACGAATTTGGCGAGATGTTCAAAATGCTTAGTCATCTCTGTTGCCAAGATCATGTCAATAACGGTGTGTCGGGCTGTCTTGTAGGTTTCACGGTCCAAATTCTTGAAGATGTTTATTCTATCATCATCTATAATAAAAAAGTGTTTTAAACAAATATTTCAAAGTAAACATGTAAAAATGCGAGTATAAACCAAACACACGAAGACACTCCCCTAGTTAAACTTTGACGCATTATAAATAAATTTAACCTTTTCTCAAAACAACTATGAAAATGCTAATTACGCGAGAAATATTTTTGCATTACATTCGATTCTGGGTAAATTCTCTGAATGTATTTCAAAATAGAATACAGTTTTTGAAAGCTGATAAAAGGCTCTTTCAGATATTATTATTAAAAATACTAAAATCACATGTTAAATTAAAAATATTAAAATTTTGGACGCAAACAAAAAGCAATACTTTTAAAGTCGCTCAACTGTGGTTTTTATTGGGTAAACTCTAATTACAACTTTACGCGAAACATTTTTAGTTAGAGAGGACACTGTTGATTCACATTTTATTCATATCAAACAATTTTTTTTGTTTTTTCAAATGCTAAATGTTGTTTCATAAAGTTATTTCACAATTTTTGGGAGCGTCTATGGTAAACTTTCTTGTGCTCATTTGAACATGAGCGGCTGATGAAGTATGTAGAGTGATGTAGAGCTCGTTGCACAATTAGGATAGCCAGATGGTCCAGATAAAAAAACCGAACATTTTTTTATCAAAGAGTCCCCCCTTCGATTTTTTTTTGGTACAAGTTGTCCTAACAGCAGAGGGTCTTTTGATAATAATAAACCCCTTTAATTTTGGCCAGATCAAACAGAAAATTACAGAAAATTACTGAGGGTGAATACAATGAAACACTTAGTAAACATTAAAACTTATATTTATTATTGCTATTGGTAAGCAAAAAATCAATTTTTTACATTTTGGCACTAGATGATACTGCTTTTAATAATCGTTTATTGCCTGAAATTGTATCTTTTGATTCAGTGCAATTAACATTTAAATTGAAGAAAACACATAATTCGCTTTTTACTGTATTTACACCTAGTAGATTTCTCAGTCCATACATTACCCTTTACACTAAAAACTCTTTCTACGAAGGCATTGGAGACGGGAACACTGCACACATATTGTGCCATTTTCAACAGATTTGGTGCTGATTCATCGTTGAAAAACCTACACCACATATCAATGGATTTTCCTTCAAGTGAAAGAAAAATACTTTGAAGTGCAGCCAGTTCTTCATACAGATTTTCAGGAGGAGTTTGCTGCTTCCATGGGGACAGTGAACATATTTCAATTATTTCATCTAGCTTAGGTAATCTTCCGCGTTCAATATCCAAGTAACTGAAAGTTTCGTAGGTATTGTTTTCAAAAGGGTACCACTTTTAAATATAGGCCAGTGCTCTTTGGTAAACGTTATGAGCGTTTTTGGCGCCCCTGTCCCCCGCAAGTCTTGCTACCAACCACCAGAAGCGCTCACGGCTTTTGATCTGTAATTTCTCTCGTGAGTGCGGTATATATTTCGCATATTTAAAAAAAACCGGACATTCTATTGTCCGGTTTTCCAAAATTTTCTAGACCGGACGGTCGCTCAAAAAACCGTACTGTCCGGTCCAAAACCGGACATCTGGCAACCCTATGTACAATACATCCGGGAGTAGCGAGAGTTGCATGAATTGCACAAGAAGGCACGGAGGTGTCACCTGTATAGCATTCATGGTAACGAAGACAAGTACACGGAGAAAAATGAGTACTGTTATGAGTCTATTTATTAAGAATCTCTTCAAAGTATTGGTAATCCGGTTAAAAACGAGATAGAAGGCCTTTAAAGAATGAATTAAAAGGTTTCCTGATTAACTTTTGGTATCTACATATCGAATTTATTATCACAATGTCGGATAATCATGGCCAGAGAGGTGCCGAGTAGTCGAGTTTGTGCGCTACTGCTGATATGAACATGAATTAAGAAGACAAGAGCATTATACTCACTGATGGTAAGCTTGAACATGAGCGCGGCGTGGTGGCTCTCCAGCACGGTAAGGTCGTTGTAGAGCACAGCCAGCGGGTGGCGCGAGTTGCACAGGAAGGCACTGGAGGTGCCGGGGTGGTCGAGATCGTGCGCCGCCGCTGCTATGAGCGCGCACACCTCGTCCAAGGGCTCCAATAGCGACTGGAGGCGCTCGCGTTGGAGGTAGCACGCCACCGCCTGGAGGGGTTAACAAACACCATTACAAGCCGGTAACAGCAATACACTCTGATAACTGGTACCTAACAGCATCACAATCTGGTAACAGAGATACACTCTTGACAAACTGGTAGCTAACAGCATCACAATCTGGTAACAGCGATACACACTTGACAAACTGGTACCTAACGATGTTTCTATTTTTCTCGTATTAATAAATCAAAACCAAAACTTCATTTGAAATCATAAGACTTGTGAGTAGGTAGGTACTTAAATAGCTACCTACTTAATTGTAATCCATATATTTTTTGTAACATTTTTTAAAATTTCAAATAAGCTATTATAAAATTTATCCAAAGAAATGTCACTATCTCAATGACACACTTTAATATTGTACCATAATATTGATAAGCTCAGTAAAAGTTAGCGATATAGACAAAGATTTTCGAAAGCGCAAATCATTTAATTTAGCTATCTAGTCAAAGTAAGGTATGCTTAAGGCGATGCCATACGTTGTAATGCAAAATCTTGTGTTTTTGGTTTGAAAATTTGGTCGCCTAGAAATGTTTCAGATGCTTTAATTAAATACTGCAAGTAGAATACATCTTGCCCTTTGAAATAATCGAGTATTTTTTATATAAGTTTTTTTATAAGCCCAGAAAAAAATTATGTATAAGGCCTATGAAAACTGCTTTAAAGTTCAAAATCTCCTACTTACGAACCCATTTTCGGTAATGATTTTATTGTATAACGTGGAAAATTAAGATATTTATAAAATGATCGAAAATTTTTTAAATATTTATGCCTGAACATCCACAAAATAAAATAAAAGGCACTTTTTGGCCATGTTTTTTTCTTGCATAAATCAAAACAGGCGGATGGTGTTAAGCGGGAATTTAAACCTTATCGCCATCTACGTAAGGGTTGTTATTGATAGCGGCTCAATTTAAAATATTACACGACGTAGTGCATAGCCTTAACTAATAAATTAAGAAAGAAAACCTTAACTAAGAGATGGAACGTATTTATAAAAACAAATGAAATGCTAAAAGATCGAATTAAAATAGGAATTCGCTATGCTCAATCAATGAGTCAAAAGGAATGCATATAAATTTAAATTTACCTGCATAACATCAGCTGCGTGTGTTGAATTATGATAAGTATTGGACACGTGGTAATTCATTTCCATAATAGTGAGCCAGTTCAGTAGGGTTCTCTCATCGCAGTCCAGCACAGAGCAGGCGTTGAAGTGGGACATTAAGTTGATGCCGAGGTGCACCAGCGGTCTCCGCTTCGTCAGGTCTTCGAGCCGGAAGATGTCAAAGTCCCAGTGGAGGGACGACTCCAGCAAGTCCCTTAATTGCACCGGTGCCTGTGATAAATACATTTTTTTATATCCTACTGTCTTTCAAGGGCCAAAAATTGCCAAAGGATCTCATTAAGTTTAAAATGTAGAGATTTGAGAATTCGCTTGCCGGCAATCTTTAGGTGTCTAACTTACTTACGAGGTACCGAGAAGCCCACAATCCCACAAATGTAGCCTGTACTGTACTAGGTACAAGGACAGAATAGGCAAGAAAAAATGGGTTTAGATCTACAGCAAATATGGTAGATGTTACAGCGCATTTAATCTTAACCAATAACACTGTCGCACGGGAATCGAACCCGTCACATTCTGACATGAAAAGAAAAACACAGTGTTAAAAAAATATATTTTCTCGGTTCCATAATATTTCATCAAAATGACAATTAAACACTCCTTTAAAAAGTGATACAGAGTCATTAAAAGTGATGAAACAAAAACTAGGTTACCTATGTAACCTATTTAACCTAGTTTTTGTTTCATCACTTTTCATGACTTTATATCACTTTTTGTAGGTGTCACCCTTTTTTTCACCTTCACCAAAATAACAATTTATATGTACACTGGCATTCAATGCGGCTAAAGCTTTAGTGGTGTTATGTGCCATGAATTGTAAACTGTAATTGATTTGTAACTGAAAGAGGACAAGTACATATTGAGTGTGGAAAAGGATAATGCAAAATCAGTTGCATGATTTAGGGCAGCCATTGAAATACTGATCATTTGCAACAAACTTATGTTTACCACACCACTGTTATAGATGAATAGTTAAAATGAAAGGGAGAACTCACTTTGTGCTTAATATTTTGCCTGGAAGCTTGCGATCTAACGACGGTGGAATCGTTGCTACTTCTACGGGAAGAAAGCACGTTAGTTGGACCTTGCTGCAATCAAAACAAAAAAACACACTCAAATAAAAGGAAACTGTTAATGAAAACCTAACTTCTAGGCCTTTCGTCGTTTCCCCAAGGAAAACCTGCGGCGATAACTAATACATTCGATTATCACACATTGTCGTCGCTCTGGAAAAATTATTTTTCAGAGTATTTTAAGAACAGGAAGCCTGTTGTCTGTTGTCGTCAATTAAGCGAAGCAAAATCACAACTAAAATAAATAGTTATTGTTAGATGTTAAATTCAAAAAAACAATCAACAAACAGGCATGAACCTATGTTACAGTGATGCAATATTATATTAGTCATAGTTATTACAAAAAATCAGAAACCGATAGCACCTAGGGAAAATATTAATACAAACAAAACACACGCAGAATGTAAATATAGACAGTAAAACTAATGAAACACAAAAAGGAGAATTTTTAAAGGAATAAAAAAGAGTTAAGAGAAAAATTAATTGGTGTGTGTTCGTATGAGTTTGGTCATCTCTCTGTGCTGGTAGAGACAAGAATTGTATTCTGTTTGTCGGTCGACTTCATAAATTACTGGATGAATTAAAACTAAAATAATAATGTGGAGAGAAATTGGTTGGAATGAGTGATTGGAGTAAGATTAATAATTAAGATCATGAAAACACCGACATTCACAATGTACTAGATAACTAGATATATATATAGTATTAAAATGTTGAAGAGATATTGTGAGTATTTTCCGCAAGACCAAATCTGAAGAAGCTAAACACAATGCGATGATGATGCTACGAAACCCACATGCAGACTATTCTCAATGATTTCAAGGTCCAAACAATTGCAATACAATAAACGCATCAAATTTAGGTAGGTACAAGCAAACACTACAAAATTCAAAATTATTCAGATTTCTCTACACATGGCACAGTTATCAAAGTTGCCAATGTAAATGATTATATGATATTGATAAGAATTATTAAAAAGAATATATTATATTTACAAAATAAATATAAAAGATTCAGTAAAAAATAAGAATAGTTCTGCATGTGGGCGGAAGAAGAAATAAAGAAAAGTGCCTATATGGCTACAAGCTATTTGATCCATTGCCAGAAAGTGACATAACAATCATCTGCAAAAATGCCCTACCATCATCGAGTTAACCTGGTCCCTCTGGGAATCGCACCGTCCACACACCAGAATGTAACAAAATAAATAAAAGTCATCAGCCAAGAGTTACTGCTACCGCCAAGTCTTCGTTTTAACAGAGGATTCATTCATGCATTTTATTTAAACTGATTTTCACTACCGAGTAAATTAATTGATTAATAAGTTAATAAATTGATAAACCTTAGTGGCCTAATTAATGGTATTAATTATCGACCAACAAACCAATTTGCAATTAATTCAAATTCAATCTTTTAAATTATTGTTTATTAAAGATTTTATTTTTGCTTTGCGGTATGTCTAAACCTCAGTAATAAGAAAACAAGATTAGTAAGTACCCATAGAACTAAATAAAGGAGAGTAAAATTCCCTTGCAAGTTAAATATAATTCAAGAAAAAAGGAGAAAGCAGCTGAAACTTGATATTCATTAAATATTCAAGCTTTCATTTTATAAAGAAATGGAAAAAACATTAATGCAGAATAATAAATGAATCGAAGAATGTTCACCAATGCTTTAAGGTAGCTATACAGAAAAAATAGAAATATATTTACAGGAAAAAGAAATATCAATCAGTTGATTACTAAATTAAGAAATAAATGCATCACAACACACTATTTCATCCCCAAATGGTTATTAATTAATATAACAGAATGAAATGTATTTTTGGAGAGATAAATAATTGTATGTATAATTTGATTGAATGGAAATAATTGTATAAACGGAGTTTAAAACACCCCCTCAACAGATTTAATTTCATACTGGCATCCATAAAAGTATTTTGTATGTACCTACAACTTTTGATATAAATATGGAATTCTATAATCCCATTGCATGAACATATGTATTGATATTGAGTCAAATATATTACAAGCGAAACGGAAATCACAATACATTGTGATGTTACCACACCTACCTAACAATTTGAACTTTTAATGATATTTTCACATCATACTGATGTTATAGAATTATTGTGATAATGCAATGCATTATTCATAAAACACTATTAGTTGTTCAAAATTCAACCCTTTTCACAAACATATTTTGAAATGGGAATACATTAATATGCTAATTCAATTTAGCTTTAGTTGCAAACAAAAATGCATATTTGCACAAAATAATCACAATATTTATTTTTCTCTACTAGTAATTTCGCAGTATTTTTAACGATTTTATTGCAAAACGGGAGATGAATTAAATCCAATATATAATATCGAATGGATGATTGCTCAAAACGCATCAAATGTGGAAATCGATAACGTGCGTATTACGTACATGTGTGGCAGGGCACTAGAGCTACTTTATTGATTTATCGAGATTTATAGCTAAGATTAGATGTTAGAAAAGTGAAACGTTAAAATAGAGAAAAAAATGTATTTAAAAACAATAGCCGTCACGGGACGCATGGCAGATGTGAAACGTCGAAATTGTTTATTACTGAAGAAAGTGAAAATGAAAATAAACAAGTCTTTTTGTTTTGATACTAAAACAAATCTTTTATTATTATTAAAATATACCGAAAGAAATATATCTAAATAAAAAAAAATTCATCGTCATTAAGAATAGATCCATTGCTGATTTTAGTGAGAATAGAAGAAAATATTCCGCACAGAAGCAATGCTGGCCGAATGAAACGTCGTTCTGTGTAAGAGTGTTGTCTCGTTTCCGTGCAAGAGCGTCGTCTCGTCTTGCCGCGCTTGCTACGCAAGAGTCGCTTTTAACCTCCAAAAGATGTTTCACATAAAAAATCCGTTGGTTTTGTTACCGTAAGTAATGATTTTTAATTGAAAAAAATTAAATTAAAACGAAAGAGTTGAAAAAAAATCTTCACAAAAATCATTCAGCATCATCAATAAGAGCGGAGGTTGTTTGTGCACACTAACCGACAGCAGCGCGCCTATGAGGTCGTTGGCCACCGGGTCGTCTGGCCTGATGCGGTGGTCGTCCGCCCTCAGGTGTGGTGAGTACAGTTCGGTGGTGCGCAGCACGTCCACTGCTCGGTCTATCAGCATCACGGTGTGGGCGGTGGCGCCCTCCTGGGCGGTACTGAGCAGGGTGATGACCTGACGGAACAAAATACAAATTAATGATGATCTACCCCGTTCGTGAGAGTTAACACGCACTTTTAAAATAGACACTTGACACCTCGGTGGAGGTTCTCCTGGTGAGGTGTTCACGAATTAAAGCAATTTTACAAAAGAGTGGTTTTTAAAAACTCGTTCTTGTGACAGTTTGAGTGAGGGTGAATTTGCGACGTTTACGTTTCCCCGTCCTACAACGGGAGTCGCTTAAATAGATACCTATGTTCACTCTTTCCATACCTTGAAGTGAAACTGAAAAACCTGCATTAATATTTTAAAAAATCATCTCTGAAAAAACGTTTTTTTTACTAATACTTATAACTTATAAATCTATTTCAAAATTCACTTTGGGGATGTGGTAAGGAGTCGAATAAAAGAAAGATGAGAGGTCCTAGCAGCTGCTTTATTGGGTTACTCGATTTACACAGTCCAAATGGAGTAGCCAGAGTAGTCAGAGTTGTTGCTGACGATGAATGACGTTGATGATGTGCATCACGATGGGATGCGTGTAGGTCACATCAAGGTGGGATGTGAATCCGTGGTCCATGATCACGGCGATGAAGTCGATGTCTCGACACCGCATCGGTGGAGACCGACCTTGCAGGTGTGTGTGTTCATCACTGTTGAAGACCATGGGTCTTCCTGGTACTCCAGTGTGAAGTAAGCCAAAGGTACAGTGGACCTGGTTGGATAATGTTGGGCTCAAACCGCGCTAGCGACCTCGGGTACACGTAGTAGGTACTGCGGCTAGATGTGGGAGCGGGGGACGCAGTATACCCCAAATGGTGATGCCATAATCTCACTGGCTCCAGACGGTTGGGAGCAGTTGGGACTCTTGTAGGTTTTCATATTAAAAAATACGATTGCAATATTTGAATGATTTATTCCAGCTCGTAGTGTTTGTTAGTCACCTTGGTGATGCTCACAGTGCATTCAATACTTATTACTACATCCGTTGTGGAGTTTAAAGTAAGTGTGCGAATAAATTACCATAAACCTATACACCGTAGTATTTGAATGATTTATTCGAGCTTGTAGTGTTTGTTGCTCACCTTGGTGATGGGCGCCTCGAGCGGCAGTCCCTGCAGCTTGGCCAGCGAGGCCCTGCGGAAGCCGTCCGACCCCACAGAGCGCACGTCCAGAGAGGCGCGCCGCACTGAGTGCAGGGACCCGCGCGCTGCCTCCCAGGCCGGGGGCGCCGAGCTCAAAGGGGGCACAGCCTCGGATACAAACACGTAGTGGCTGTTGTTCCTGCAAGCAAACACGCATTGAATTTTTTCAATTACTCGAAATAATTTCAGTCAATTTAAAAAAAAAATCCATAAAATCAACCCGTAAAAGACAGCATTTTATAAATTTTAAATAAGATTTTTTAAAAACTTTTGGATACAATAATTTCATCACAAAAGTGACAAGAGAAAGCTTCTTTTGTCACTTTTAAAGGATTAATGTTTTAAGATAAGGTTTTTTCAAAATACTATCTTTTAATAATTACTGAGTAAACCCTAAGCTCAGGTTCTCCCGGTGAGGTATTTGGAAATCCTAATATATATATATTATAAATCATTTACATAATATCTACTACCTACATCAAGTTCCCCAAGAGAGATGTTTACGAAACACTATAATATTGAAATCGTTTAGGGTACACATCATTCTTACTTTAACATAACATTATACAGGGTGTATCGGCACGTACCCCACAAACTTTAACCAGCTATTCCTTAGCACATTTGTAGTAAAAAATGTTATGGGCAATTTGCTGTCCGGTAACATTTTTTTTCAATTAAAAACAAAAAACTAAAAAATTTCCATACTCCCTCACTGTCATTGGCATTGCTTCTCGTGTTCAACAGCTGTTATTAGCAAGTATGTCGAAAAGCGTCTTCGCTCTTTCGTACACACTAAATAATAATAGTTAAAAATGAGACGAATGGTGCCGTGCCATTTCGTTGTGATTGTAAAAGCGCGCCAATGTAGGTACATACCTACGTACATTATTCAACGAAACTCGAATAAAATATTGCCAGATGGGTTTTCAAACTTTGACAAAGGATAAAACAGTGGTGACATGTGGTGAAAATATGAATAATAATTTTTTTATTAAAAAAAACGTTACCAAACAGCAAAGTGGCCATAAATTTTTTTAATATATGTATATATATATAATAGTTGAAATAATTTAACTGTAAAATAAATAAATAAAGAAAGCGAAGAAAAAACTCATCTAATCTAAACAAACCTAAAATTTTAAAATGTTTTGTTTTATCTTGTTATCCTGTAAAACGTATTCAATTTGAAGTGTCGTAACAAGATTTTGCAACGATGACGTCACTTAGTTGTTAATCTCCCCGCGACGGACTTCCGGGCGGTATCGGATGACATCGGATTACATTTGTTGTGTTTCAATAATTTTGAATAACATTTTTTTCCCATAAAGTCGATCACCGAAGAGATTTCGATTCGATAAGCCTTTTAAAAAACTTCATAACGATGAAACTTCATAATCTTCATTTAAAATTTAAGGCCTCGTCGGACAGAATTTTGTTTCACAAAAACGCTCACATCGCATTTCTTGTATTATTATTTTATGCGTTTGGAGGCGAACGAAGGTCTCTTAATTTTAAATAGTTGTGGGATTTGCAACTCGGCTGGATTTTCAGTCCGACGAATAAATTCATAAAATTGCACAGCAGAAAAGTTCAGCAGTTGTGAGCAGCAAGTGACAACATAAATTGGCCTCCATTTAAAAACAGTCGAAAATCTTGGCCCCGCCACCAGATGTGTTTATCTTGCCCTCAAACATTCGAAAGCTAACTTTGCTATAATACAGTTATTAAACTGTCAGTAGCAATGAGAGTTTTCAATTGCGGTGTTTAGTTTTCGTGGCTTAATTATTCAAAACAGTTCAACGTGATCTGCGAGAAGTTCCGTAATTTTACAAGCGTTTTCTTTCACCTAATCGACAGTCGAAAAGAAAAAATAGAATTCCTTTGAGGCAAGAAAAAAGAAGTAAGGTTTCACCATGTAAACAACCCCCCAAGTTTAAACTGGCGTTAACAGACTCAACGTCACAAATAATAATATACCAACGGTTCAAAGGTAAAATTAATTGCCTTATTTATTCTTAAGTATTAAAACACTCGATAATTTTTGGTTTTGATTCGACCGATGTGTAAGTGTATGTGTACGACAAGCTTTTCAAGCAGTCGCGCACATTTTAAATTTTTAATTTATGAGTTGTTAGTTATAGAGGGAAGTTTATAAGACAGGTGGGTATTTTTTATAAATTATCAAGTTATATACAGTTCAATTTGAGAAATTGTAATGGGCGCAAAGTTGTAATATTTTTTTCTTGTTTATTCTAGATCTTAGGGAGGGTGGTGCAATCCCACGAGCTCCATATTATACATAGAATAATATGGAGCTCGTGGGATTTCAAGTAAATATAAAAAAATACAGTGTGTGGCAAGCCTACGCACGACGGAAGTGAAACTTTTAGTATTCTTCTCTCTCTCTTTTCATTTCATTCTCTCTTTTTTTTCTGTCTATTGACATATTTATAAGTAGCATGTGATAAAAAAATTAAAAGTTATAAAAATATGGGATTCGAACCCGGGTCCTGCATAACGAGTGTCGAACGCTCTGCCTCTAGACCGCGAGGAGAGGTATCTCGCGCGACGAGAACCGCATATACAACGTGTACTCCTCAATTGACTTGTCCCGCGCAAATTTTCGTTTTCAAACACGGCAAATGAATGATATCACATAATGTCTCGTTAACCCTTTATATAGGGTCGAATCGAAGATATATCGGCAGTGTGAAGTCATATCTGTCGTTTTTAAAAATATTTCCGTATATTTGTCCGTTTTGGAAAAGATCTATCGTGTTTTAACAGTCTCATACCCGTATGGAGTCTGAATTTGAAAAACATTTCTAAATTTTAAAAACTCACTTACGGCTGTGTTTTTTACTTAAAAAAACTTGTCACGCACGTCTGCGATGGTAATTAGTCGCATTATCGGCCTTGATTAGTAATTTTAATGATTCAAAATAAAAATTATTAATCAAAATACCGAGCGACTCTACCGGCTCGATTTGTAAGCTTTATTTCGACCAAAATATCATATAGGTACCGACCGTTACTTCTAGCCAATTACTCAAGTGAACACCTGCCGGTCTAGAGTCTCACTAAATGGATTTAGACATTTCGGGAGACTCTCGGTTAAAATTAACAAAATTTATGTAATTTTTTACTTCATTATTACAAATCATGTAGATATCTTCTTATATGAATGCCTGACAAAGTCGCAGCACGAGAGCATTTTATCACTTTTCCTCGTATTAAAAAAATCACAAAAAGAAAAAATATATATTTAAAGCGGGGATCGAACCTCGGTTCTTCACGACGACAGTCGGGCGCTCTGCCTCTAGACCGCGAAGCTGTGTTTGGAGAGTGATCTAAACTAGGAATATAATATTAGCTAGGCTCCTATAGCAAAATGATCACGGTTTTTCGTGACGGTCATGAGTCGGTTTTACTCCGGTCCTCGAAAATGCATGACGCGCGTAAAGAAGTTTCACTTCAAAAATATGAAAAGCATCGATTCGAATCATAAAAAATAACGAAGACGCCATATTTTTGTTCCACATTTTTTATTCAAATCTCGGGTAAGCCATGCGGTAGGATTATATAACTACAGCCTTTTGAAAAAAAAACGCATTTTTATTTAAAAAAATGCAAAGATCAGATAATTTTCTATTAGACTATTTAAAAATAATGATTTATGATAACGAAATATGATGGTTTCAATGATATTGGAAATACCAATTAATAAAGTTATTTTTGACTCCTAAGTCGTTTCCGGTCCAACCTGTGAAGATGGTAGCTGTGTTGGATAGTACTTTTTTACTCCGCCGGAGTTGGCATGAGCGTACCAGCTGTCAAATTGGAATCAACATTACGCGAGGTCGGTCTACTGTTAGTAGAACTAGTAGCTATTATGTTTTGAAATGCCTTGTTTATAACTTATTTATTCTATATGGTTCATAACAGTGAAAATGTCATATTTTTTTCAAGTCTAGTCCAGCCCCTTTGCGGATGTCGGGGGTGTTTGAATTCCCACAACATTTTAGCTTTTCTGCTGAAACTTTAAGTTAACGATGTGAATCAACCCCAAGCTGCAAGTCATCGGCAGGTTCTTCCGAACAAAGGGAGAGAGCATTAGAGCACCGCGGGCGGCAGCTCACTCAGGGGGAACGGTGACAACTTAATACAGGGTGTTGGGAAATGTGGAGAGCAACATTATTGATCGCCTAACGGTATTACAGGAAGCAAGTTATTACAACATACAACTTGGATATGTTCTACACTTCTACTAAATACTTTCGATCCTTACGACTTTGGTACCCATTTTAAAAGAGTTATTTTAACCTCCGTAGCAGTACAGAGTTGGGCTCCGAACTCAGAGGTCGCTGAGGTGTGGATAATTTTTGTTGGATTTAGTTTATATAAATTATTATCTGACTTGTACCCGGAGTTGCTCTGGGTTTTCTTTAGGAGATAGACATATACAATCGCGGACTTTTTGTACGCCTTTTTAAGGTATACAATTCCGTGGAACATTATTTTGATGGATCTCTCAAGGTTTAGCCAGCATTAGCAATGCAAACGCCCGAAAATATTTCTTTTAAGATTTGATTACAAAACAAGCGTAAAAGAAATATTCTAATTTCTATAAATACGAGTATTATCTTCATTTCGGAAGAAGTTATCTAAATGATAGTGAAATCCCTATCAAAATCCGTTGCGTGTTTAAAAGAACTAAGCGTCAAAACAGACAGACGCGAATAGCGACTTTATTTTATATTATTTAGAGATTTCGCATATACCCCTAATAAACTTGTAGTAAGAAAAGTATGGTCGGAATAGTGAAAGGCTTGACTTGTCCCACTGCATTCAAATCAGCCTTAAACTGAGCTTAAGACCTTCTTAACTACACCAAAGCTGAAACGGCGCACAAAAATCTAATAATTAAGACGGATAGGGTTTAGATAATATATGTATAATAATGTTTAGATGATGTTTTTCAAACCTCGATCCTTCAATATATTCTAAGTATCGCCGAAAAGAGAGAAATTCAAAATCGAGACGTTTGATAAAATGCATTTCACTAAGTTTACGGGGTAGCCCGGGCTTTATGAAGAGTTTTTCAAAAGCATTTGCAGATAGTAATTTTCCTCTTACTATGAAAGTGTGTACAATTTCACCAAGAAGTATGAAAATTTAAGGGGTGAGGGTGGTTTTTGAAATATCATGTCTACACTATCTACAGTGAACTTCCTCCTATTATGAAAGTCAATTGGAATAAAACCGTAGATTTAAAAACAAACCTAAAAAACCCAAACTGGGATACTCTTCTTGATATCTGTACCCGAGAAGCATACGGATGCAAGTCCAAAATTTGAAGAAATGAGTTTTTGATGAAGACATGAAGTAAATTATCATGTTCATTAGTGGCAGAAAGATGCAAGCCCTATCTTGAATATTTATGGTATTTTCAAAAATATTATAAAGATGCAAGAACCATTAGCACATTCACACCGTAGTAGCATAAAGATGTACATTGGACTTGCATCTTTCTGCCACTAACATTACTACGCTTTCCATGGAAGTAAACATTCGAATGTAGACTCAAGTCCATTTTGCGTCCTTCTGCCTCTAATTTCTATGTTTTCTGTGGAACTAAACAGAACAATCCCAGTGCTCTCAGTGAAAAAGAGTATTTCCGTGTATGAATGTATGACGAGGCTCAAGAAATAGAATTCTTCTTAAAAGACTGATGGAAACATAGGTGGTGATATTATTATTGAAGACCTGACCATGTCACTTATTTA
Organism: Hesperophylax consimilis; assembly: GCF_061612785.1. NCBI lineage: Eukaryota > Metazoa > Arthropoda > Insecta > Trichoptera > Limnephilidae > Hesperophylax > Hesperophylax consimilis. The sequence continues at coordinate 13,407,041 of NC_142848.1, forward strand.
TTTATTTACTTACATTTACCTTACCTCATCATTATACTACTGAATGGACTATATAGGGATGGAAAACAGATGGCAAATGAAGTAGCTTCTTGCCTCTTAAAGTGGATATACAGCGATATGGGGGATAATGTTGAAGAAATAACCGTATGGTCTGACAACTGTGCAGGTCAAAATAGAAATATAACAATAGCCATATCCTATGTATGGCAGGTTTTATAAAAAATTAAAAACCTCAAGATCATTCATCTTAAATTTTTATTACCTGGAAGTAGACTCTGTCCATTCAGCGATTGAAAGGGCAAAAAAAACTACCCAATTCCAAATATTTTACCGCACGACAAAAAAAATTAACGGGAACAATTCATCAGATATTGCAAAACTAATAATCAGTACATTGTACACTCAATGAACTTAGAAAATTTAAAATATTTAAATTCCCTTTAAAACTGGTTCACAATCACCTTTTGTATATCGAAAGAAGAATATGAATGGTAAGGGTTTCCTAATATCAACGGTATTATGGCTACGAGCTGACGTAAATGTGTCGGGGATGCTACTGTATAAAAATGGTTTTCAGGAAACTGAATTTAAATATTATTATATTAGAAGAAAAAGGAGAGGTGTTTTGAGCGGTGACCGGATAAATCATCAAAGTGATAATTCATGATGATTTCCCATTTTTAAAAAGTTATATAAAGTCATGAAAAGTGATGGTAAAGTGAAGAACAAAATCTCTATTAACTGGGTTAAGTGGGTTAGGTTAGGTTTAATTTATTTTTTTCATCGTTTCTAATGACTTTATATCACTTTTTAAAGGTGTGTTGAATTGTCGATTTATCATGGAACCGTTTTGTGCACCCCGGAGGTATTGCCCCAGGTAAATACAATTCCAATCGCATTAAATACACCAAATTTTGGTGTCCTACAAAAGATGTTACAGTGGGTACCAGAGCCACTGCACTTTTTTTACACTTATTTTATTTAATCTTTTTTTTCTCTGTCAGATGACGAAGATATGGAAAATACCAATAATTTGTAAAAATAATTATAATTAAATAAAAAAAGTATATAAATAAAATAGATATTTATATATACCGGTTATATAGTTATTATTTTACTTCCAAATGAAATTTCAACATTGATCTATTTTATTTATATTTACCTATAAATATCTATTTGATTTTTTATTTATATTTACCTAGTAAATATAAATGTCTATTTTATTTATAGGGAAATATAAATATAAATAAAATAGATATTTATATTTACCTGTTATATAGTTATTATTTTACTTCCAAGTGAAGTTTTCAACATTGATTCCTTTATAATATACCATGTGTCATACCAAAATATTCAATATCATTTTGAAGCAGAAGGACTCAAGTCCACAATGCTTTTTTTAAAACATTTTTTTTAGGCTTTGCATATAAAATATTTTATTTTATTTTCTCATTTTCGATACATTTTAAATCAATTATCATGAATATCCGCAGAAGTTATGAGACCAAACTTACAGAAAAAAAAGTATTTTGGCTCTCCTGAACATTTAGCTTTTTGGACTTGCATCCGTATGCTTCTCGGGTACAGATATAATCATTAAAAAGATAGATTTTTATTATTACGAAAAAATACCGTTCGTATAATATGTTTGCACTGCTCAGGAATTGAACAGATAAAATATGTTCTGTTTCATTAATAAATTCAAAGGTACCTACATATAGTCCAGTCAGTGGGGAGTTTTACCTTGCAAAAGGTTAGGTAGTAGCGATTTTGATATATGTTGTTAAGATTGGGACTCTAAGGAAAAAAAAAAGTTTTCGACCTTGGGAGGGTCGAGCTCGACCCGCCATCTTGGATTGAAGGTGCCAAAATTTGTTTTTTTCAAAATAATTGTGAAGTGGTCGTTTTTACAACCAAATTGTTAAAGACAAACTTAAAGACAACTAAATTACCTACATTTTTTGTGGAAAGTTTTTTTTTGTAAGTCTAATAGGTAACGAGTTACAGTGGCGGAAATGTGAATATTTTTCTAAAAAATGATGAAATTCCTAACTTTGTAATTTTTTCGGGTTATTCATTACGTAATTATAATAATTTTGCTAACCCATTTCCACACCAACATGAAGTAGAGAACATGCCGCATTTTTTTATTGTGGTATCCCCAGTAGGTCTACTCCACAGATATACCAGTGATGGTAGATTTCGAAATTATGTTACATTACTATGAATTATGTTACTATAAATTATGTTACTTAATAACAGTCTTCGTCATCAATGTCATCATCTAACTCATTGCCTGTAATACTGAGATTCTGGGCTTCCATTGACAAAATCTCTTCTTCTTCGTCCTCGACATCGATGTGAACCTCTGGCGAATTTCGTCATGTTTGACCATTACAGCACCCACATACAATAGAACACTTCAATCCAGCTTTCCTGCAGCTACATGCAACGCCGCATCCTTTTTTACAATTGCATGAAATAAATTTTAATAAAGTCTCGGGTGCTGGTTTCTTTGTCATTCTTACTGGAACAAGCCCGTTGGTGTCACGTTTCCAGCCCCAGTTTTCTGTTTTTTTTTGGATTCCATACCATTTTTGGACTTGATGGTACGTTCTAAACGCATGGTACCGTGCAGCGTCGTTCGTTGGTGGCAAAAAGGCAAGATTGAATTTGCTTTTTATTGTCGACTTTGCGAAACGTTTGTAGCGGACTTCTTCCAAGGTTTCCTTTTCCATGTCACCCCTGTACAAAGCAACAAGAAAGCGTGTTCCTGCAACTGCTATGTCTTCTGGTGTTGCATCACGTTGTTTGAAGATTCCTATCGTGGCATTTAGTCTTGTGTCGTTTTGCACAAGCGAACAAAATTTTGTTTTTCCATGGTTGAAGAAGGACGATGTTGTATCGCAGCCGCTAAAGGCATGAAGATACAGAATATTCTCAGCCGCCTCTTTGTATTTCACACTATTCGCGGAATACAGTCTTTCAAAAATTTTGCCTCTCCCAGGTTTGCGAAGATATATACTACTTTTGGGTGGTGCTAATGCTGTCAGCAGAACTAGGAGATCAACGTCTTCGCCAATAATGAAAACAGCGTAATATGATGAACACAGGGAAATCGCAGTATTGACAATCAACTCATCAGCATCTTCTTCAGCCTGCTTAACTGTAAATAAATAAATTGCTTTGTAAGCATCGAAATCAGACGGACTTTGTTATTTTCATTGGCTAAAAATTGTTTTTGTGAAACTTGAACTGGCATTGTTTCATCGAAAAGAACATCTGCAGACATGAGCATCCAGGCAACGTCCTGTAACCAGGACTCAATCAGTGTTGCCAAGTCAGCCGTAGACTAGGATCCCACTATAACAAATCAACGTCATCGAGCACACGGATGATGCTATATAAGTATATTGTAACGTAGAAATATGTTAAAATGATATTGTGTAATATGTTCGTACAAAATTTATCAAGAAAACGGGAGTTTTACAATTTTTTGTCAAAATTTTCTTCTTTCAACCGCTGTAACTCGTTACCTATTAGACTTACAAAAAAAAACTTTCTACAAAAAATGTAGGTAATTTAGTTGTCTTTAAGTTTGCCTTCAACAATTTGGTTGTAAAATTAACCACTTCATAATTATTTTGAAAAAACCAAATTTTGGCACCTTCAATCCAAGATGGCGGATCGAGCTCGACCCCCCCAAGGTCGAAAACTTTTTTTTTTCTTTAGAGTCCCAATCTTAACAACATATGTGAAAATCGCTACTACCTAACCTTTTGCAAGGTGGAGCCCTTTTTTATCCCCCACTGACTGGACTAATATAGATTGGTGGGTATTGTTTTAATTAAAGGTGGTAGAAGGAGCCGAGGTTTACGAATTGTCTAAATAATACAGAGGAAATGAGAATTCGTGAGAGAGGTTTGAATAATAAGATAAGAAAATAAAAACCCAACAGAATTCAACATCTAATTTGGTTAAAAAAACATTTGTTTCTCTTCCGAAAACACTTCCTTTTTCATTACGTTCTTGTTTAAAAGCGCCAACATGCCACGTCGTATCAGGCGATCATTTACACTTCAACAAGTGTACTCGTACTACATTCACGTAATGAAATTCTAACTTCAAGATACTGATTCCCTCCAGCAGACTCGGTGCATTGCGCAAAGTATACACGCAGTGCACCCTCTGTGATGGCCCTCTGTGATGGAACATCCCGGAACCGCATTCCGGTATTTATTTTCGACAGTTTTTATTTAAAATATAAGTTTTTGTACGTTGTTTTATACCATAATAGGCACATGTCCGTATTATGGTAGTCGAAATTTTAACTGTTAATTGTTAAATATATACTGTTTTGTTTAATGTATTAGTATAATGAGGAAATCTATAACAATTGGTTTTTCAGTTAAGTAAATTGCACATGTAATATAAACAAACCTTATACCCTTTATAAAAACCTATTCTGAATACTTATGGTGTAAAGATCATCAGTTATCGATTTCCTGGTATCAATACTGAGTGAGTTGAACATTTTGGGAGCAATATAAGAGAAATGTCGCTGGGCGAAAGCTGTTTTCGTTGTAGGAATTATCCATTAAAAGAAATCAATCAATCAATAACAGGCGCGAGTGAGGTAGAAAAAAATCTAAATATCTATACACGAGTACCTTTTTTTGGATTGTAATTTTTTTCTTAAAATTTTAATTAAAAGGGTCTCTTTCATAGTTAAAGGAATAGAATATAAATAATTTAGTAAAAACAATAAGGGAGAGCATAATATTCAAATGTTTATTCTTATACGAGCTGTTCACTCATTTTACGTGAGGTGTCTCACTTCTTGTCTCGTTAATGAAAGGCGAAGCTTAATGCTAAATCACTATTTTGATTAATCTTTTTAACGAATTGATGAACATTATGAATACCAAAAAATATGCTTTAGATAAATTGAAGGTTTTCCTATCGTTTTGCTTGAGTAGAATACAAATAAAATAATAAATTACTCAGTAAAAAATATAAATGTAAACCACTAATAAAAATATTTTTTCAATAGAAATGTATGAACGCGTAAAGGAAGCAACTTAAAAAAATACGGTATTATAGCTAAGATTATCTGTGACAGTTTCACTTGATTAAATTTTTTGCTTTCTTATAAAATTATTTACAAAATAAATAAGAAACAGTTTTGTGCTTGAAATCGAACGTTTCTAGACTCAGTTTGTAAAGCGATTTTAATGACTATTACCTACAATATAAGGTATACTAACAATATACACGTTTTTGGCTTGTAGCTTCCTCTTAAGATACCTCTCATACTTTTTGATCCTTCAAAGTACTTTAATCTGCAGTTACAAGGAATATATTTGGCCATAGATACTAATTGCAAACAAAGGAGTGGAGAAATATCATTATTATTATTTTTTAAATAATTTTTTACAATTGTTGAAAATAGTGTGAACTTAATGGGGTACCCCTTTCTAAGGTCACATTGTACATGATAATTTGTTTGAATTATAAATTGTAAATTTGGTCTAGTTTTTTTATACAAGAGGTAAATTATAAAGCAAAATAATAGAAGAAAAACGTAAAATGAATCCCGTCCTTCCCGTGTCCATAATCCATATCTTAATACTTTATTATTTTATGTAGGTTATTTTTTAAATGATTTTTATTGCAAGAGGGAGGATATTAAATGGTTTTATAGAGAAAGATTGTAAATTTCTTTGCCCAAAAGTCGTTTTAGTTGTAGATGAAAATTAAGTAGACAAAACTTTGTAATTCACCAAGAACTTTAATAATCCTAATAAAAAGTTCCGGTATCTACCTACCCATTTTTTCTAAGAAAAGCACTGGTACACGTTGGCCATGAATAACTCTTCAGAGAAAATACCCATTTTGCACGTGTACGAGTATGTGTGTTAATTAGAATTAGCATTCATTGTCTTGGAACTCTGGTAACAGCGTAGAGATAAGGTCTTGAAGTGGAAATGAATGATATTTCATCTTCCAAACACTAAGATATTTCGTTTCAGACGTGCATTTTGCATAGTATAAACATAGTTAAGTAGGGTAGAGCGGGGTTAAAAGGGCCATTTACATTTTATTCGTCTGTTGATTTTTCTTTGCATTTGCTTTCTTAGCATATGAATCGATCTCCTTTTAACCCCTTTCATTTAAAAACTGCCTTAATTTGTTCGCGTTTAATAAAATTAACTTTTCACAGGCAATACAAGCAAAATGCTCGTCCAAACCGTGCACTTGAGCAACCAAGGTAAGGCTCTTAACTAGCAATCTGGAGGTCACGGGTTCAAATTCCGGTGTGCGCAAGTAAATTTTATTTGATTGATTTGTGTTACTTCATAATTTAGTAATTAAAAATAATATAAAGTGTATTTGCGGCACATTCCAGAGCGGAATATACTCTTAGTATCACCCTGATGTAAGAACACCATTCAGAATTGAAACGTTGCTTGAAATGACTTTAGCCGTATTTAGTTACCAGATATAAATAGCCAGGTACTTCCCTACCTTCCTCCTCCGTATCTCCTTCCTCTCCTCACTACCTTCAGCCTCACAACATACCCCAATTGGGGATGACATAGTCTCACTGGCTCCAGAGGGTCGGGCAGGTAGGACTCTTGTGTGATATTCACTTGCTTATCCGATTGCTTCCCGCAAGCCTTCCGCGTTATAAAAGAGGCTCGCGATCATATAGTAAACATTAGTTGTGTATAGACAGCGGGTGGAACTTTTACCCCCTTCTACCCTATGTGAAACTCCAAGAATGTATTTAGTACAAAAATAGTAATCTGTACCTGGATGCATGTTAATTATCTACCACCGTCTTGAGTGTCTGTTTTCAACAGTGGAAATAATGAATGTACGGCAATGGAAATGTTCACAACAGAGCTAAGAGGTGCGCACATCCCTGAAACCCTCGGCACATAGAGGCTAGTAGAGTGAAAACGTGAAACACGCAAGTTTACTTTCCGCTCTCATATATCTACCAGTTTGATTAAACAGTTTTTTAGAACAGATATCATCTAGGTGAGGTGGGTACGTAAAAATTAGTGTATCAAATTAAAAAAAAAAAAAGTCAGGTTGTCGGCAGGGGCAGTTCTAATGGTCAGCATTTCAGCAAATGCTAAACTACGTCGCCTCCTACTGGGCCCTTCTGGGACCCCGTTGCAGTTCCGTCTTTACATAATTTCTTTAACCCTCCATTATTTGCTTCTGCGATGGTTTTATAATGCATAATTTCTTAAACAATAACTACACTGTCAACAAACTACCGTTGGCTTTTAAAAATAATTCACTTTTGAAAGAAAAATCTTTCATGAAAGTGCCAACCCCGATCGCGTTACAATATATTATTGGAAGATTGGAACGGTCTGGTAGAACTGATCGCAGCTATTCCTCCCCTCTTGCCCGCTACTTACATTGTGGTTTTCTCACCTAAATTTTTATTTGTACAACACCCTTACATTATTTTAGCAAACCTATTCAAACAGAAACGTTTTTGACAATGTTCAAACTGCTCGTGATACTAGAACCAAAGGGCACAATCCCTTTTGCTAAAACAGCTTCCGGTCAATGTAAACGTAATTAATTAACATTAGTCCCAGTTCCTCAATAACCTGTGGAACTATGACATTACTAGAGTAGGTAAGTGACGAGAGAGAAAGGGAGTGTAATATTTGTTATAACTTTCACAAGAACACGGAAAAATGCCGTAGGTGAAATTTGGTGTCCCCAATTGCCGTACTGATGTGTTGTGGGAGAAGGGAGTGGAATATAAATTATTACATTCATAAAGAGAAAGAAAAAGCGCCGCAGGCGAATTTTTTTTTCTAGGTCGGAGAGCAAACCGATAAATATTTTCGATTTTAGTTTTTCGGAAAGTCAGTATTCCAACAATATTTAAACGGAAATCTTTTAGTAGCGTCTTAAATGGAAATCTTTTAGTATCGTTTAAAACGTAAGCCTTTAAAACATATCAGCTTAAACAGCTGGTGGCCGAGTGGACAAATGCGTCGGATTCCCACTCGGGAGTCACAATCTAATGCCAGCAAGTCCTCCATCATTGCACCGGTAATATTTTCCGCTGTGTCCTCTACGTGTATTTGATATACTAATTTCGGAGTCCTGTGTCCTCAATGTTTATCCCGCCCCTAGACCGGGGCTTCTTGAGCCTAGCTGGAAGTCCGGCCCTGACCGAGACGATGCGTTACGCATACGTCTGCATTTGGCACTAAACTCATCAAATATATTTCATACATAAACAGTCGTGCATGAATTTAATATTACTGTGATGATGATGACGTTTATGTTTATGTTTATGTTTCAAGTAACCTTTTAATTTATTCACAAAAATAATTTGATTCAATTCAATTCGTTTATTCCTTTAAAAGTATTACAAAATTACATTTGAATTCGTTTTTAAGAACATTTGTAAAATGGTATTACATACTGAATAAGCGGTGTATTAATTATACCAGCATCAATAGAGCATGCCTTTTAAAGGCAGCTTCACCGATGGTAAATATAACGACATCCGAATTGATTCTGTTCAACAGCGAGACTGTTCTCCCCTCCGGCATGACCATTGGCAGGTTAGTCCTGCAGGTCGGGAGATAAAACAGTCTATGCTGTCGGTGACGGAGATAACCATCAGGCACATAGAGACTACAGCGCTGTTTTCTTGACAAAACAATCTAAAGGGCGCTCTAAATATTAGGTATTTACTGCGATTGCTCGGGCCCCGGGCTTAATGATGTAAACCTCCCTGAACCCCCTTCTTGGCCGCCCTGTATATGGGCATGTGTCCGGGGCATCTTAGGGCCAGGCCCGGTGATCTGAAATGCTTTTTGATCAGATCTGAATAGCCAGATAATTTACCACCCCCATCTTCCCTATCGCCTTACTCCTTACCATCTCTATCTCCATCTCCTTCGCATCCCCACACCTTCAGTCTGACAACGTACCCAGAAGATGCTATAGTCCACTGGCTCCAGATGGCAGTGACGGTTATTGTATTTTCATGAAAAATATGACATTATTGATGTTATTGTTAGTGATGCCGCCGGGTACTCGGGTACCCGGTTCCGACCCGGTTCCCACAGGAGCCGGTTCTCCGAAGGAGACCCGGTTGCAAGGAGCAGCCAACACTTAATTTCTTTGGAGTAACAAGTGGCAGGACTTGTAATGCCAAAAGACAAGAAAACATCACTAAATTGACTGCTTCGATGATTGCGCGGCACCACTTGCCATTATAAATGGTGGAGTGGCCTGGTTTCAGGGAGCCAGTAGTCTATATGGAGCCTAGCTACAAACCAGTGTATTCCGACACCATTAAAACCCACATAGAAAAGAAGCGTGCGGAAATGAAAAATGACATCGCCAAGGAACTAGGGGCTGTAAACGCCGTGGCATCCTCCAATACATGGCGGCAAATTCAAATACACGCTACAGAAATCGGCGGGGTTTTTGTTTTTGGGGCGAAGTTTAAAAACCCGGGTACCCGCCGCCCGGTTCCTCAAACGGATACCCGGTTCCCGAAAATGAGACCCGGCGGCATCACTAGTTATTGTAGATGAAAATGATTAGGGTAATAATTTACAAAGTGAAAAATCTTCATACGAAAAATTCAGCTACAACAAACAACATCAGTAATTTCGTATTTTTCAATCTTACCACTGTAGCTCATTAAAAAGTTACGGACAGCCACTGCAAGATGAGCAGTTAGAACTCTTAGTTGTGCGGTACATTATAAAAAGATCCTTCCAATATCTTGGTCATACTAAGAGAAAGGATAAAAACTAAATAAGTACTAATTTGTGAGAATACTTGTGGAAGACGAAGCACTTTCTGACGAAGATTCTATGTAGATTTATTAATCTAGTGATAGTGATTGGTACAAGGGCAGTTATGAAGACTTGTTCCGGGCTGTATTCACAAGATTGCTCGATGTTAGAAAATATTAAAAAAGTAGTTGGTTTTTATTACCTGCCGTCTAAGGAAACGGGCGCCGCGTGGCAGGTGTGCGCCGCCTGGTCGGGCCCCCCAGCCCTCCTGCGGCACGGCAGGGGCCCTTCCCACTCGCGCCCCCGGCTCAGTTGCGCCACTGCCTCGGCGGGCACCTCCAGCACGCCACTGCCGCACAGCCGCTCCCCGGCGCGGTTGGCGTACTGAAACACAAACAAACATTTTTACTAAATAACACTATAGGAAATAGAAGAAAACTTACTGAATTTTTACTATCTTTTATGTAGTAAATTATCCACTCCAAACAAGACTGTTGTGAAATCTTGCACCTCATCGACATTAAAGTATCGAATAGAGCTAGCTACTAGGCACAAGAATGTTGTGAAATCTTGCACCTCATCGACATTAAAGTATCAAATAGAGCTATCTACTAGGCACAAGAATGTTTTGAAATTTTTCACCTCATCGACATTAAAGTATCAAATAGAGCTATCTACTAGGCACACGAATGTTGTGAAATCTTGCATCTAATCGACATTAAAGTATCAAATAGAGCTATCTACTAGGCACACGAATGTTGTGAAATCTTGCATCTAATCGACATTAAAGTATCTAATAGAGCTATCTACTAGGGACAAGAATGTTGTGAAATCTTGCACCTCATCGACATTAAAGTATCAAATAGAGGGCAAAATACATTAATTTTCATAAATCATTCCAAGACTAACTACCACAACTATGATATGTTCATGTATTTATTATGTTGGCAAAATATAACTGATATGTGTCTGTATTATGTTTGAAAAATTATAAAAAGTATTTATTGTACATATTGATATGCATTAAATGTATGTACTGATATGTTATTTCTGTATGATGTTTGTAAATTTTCGACATGTAAAAGCCTTACGAGCGTTAAATAAATAAATACATTTCTAGCATTTTGAACCAAAATTAACCTAAAATATATTTATTTATTTATTTATTTATTATTTTATTTACGCCCTAATGGGCTTTTACATGAAAATATACATTTACATTGATTACAATAATTGAACATAAGAAGATAAATGGAGTTAATTGTAAGAAAGCAACACATATAATAAAATTTTGTGCAAATTAGCAAAACACTAATAAGATGGATTCAATATAAAATATACCCAAGCATGAAATAGTAAGTAAAAGAAAGTTCAACATAAAAAGTAAGTAAGTGGGTGTGTTTAAACCCAGTATTAATTGTGAGTTTAACAAATCGATAAACCAATATAAATTAGAGTGTAACTTACTCGTGAGGTAAAGAACATTATAACAGAGATTTAAAAAAAAAAAAAATAAATAACAAAATAAGAGTTGCACCTGTAAAAAGCAAAAACTAATAGAATTTAGCAATATCGACATGAATAAGAAATAATAAGATCTGAGATGGAACATAGTGTTATGTATAAAAAGTAGTTAGTAGGTATATGCATACAATTATAAGTGTATAGTAGAGCAAATAAAAAACAAACAAATATGGATATAATTTACTTGAAAGGTTTCGAATGGGAGAAGATGTAATAAAATTATTAAAGCTATAAAAGTTAATTATTAGCCGATAGAATCGAAATAAGTTGCCTTTTAAAGCTATATAATTGATATGTTATATAAGTTTATCCGTATTTAAGAAATACCTGGATGATATTTTTGCCTGACATAATATTATTATTATTTAGGAGCTCCGCATAGGAGCTAAAAAGTTTTTCCTCTCTTTTCTTTTCTCTGAAATGCCCTTTGTTGTGCACTTGTAACTTGTGCATAATGACCTATATTATATTCTTTTTTATGCCATCTGCAGTTAAAAACTGATATTTTCTTTCCCTTTCTTATGCATTATAAATTATAATATACACATAAGAGCACCTTATGTGTATATTATACACACCATCCATTTGTTTAGTATTTTCTTATCTTAATTTTTTTGTCTGATTGTTTTCTTTTCAATAGAACGACGAATGTTAAATAAATTAATGTTTAAAAATTATTTATTTATCACATACCTATATATTGAAAAAAATTATATTTGTAAAGCATACTTTGAGCCACATTATGTATACGCATAAGTAAATAAATAAAATCTGATAAATTATTATTTTAACTTAGATTTCAGCCGAGCAAGCGAAAATCGTGAAGATTTTCTCAAAAACTAATTGTGATTGTGACGCAAAACAGGAGTCCATTTTCAGGAAGGGGAAGATTGGCAAGAGCCTTTTCAGCTTGACACTTCACCCTCCCTCCACCCTGTACCACCTTTACCCTCCCCCTTTAGCCAGCCCCTTTAACCACCCCCTATACCCATCCCCTGTCACAACAGAGGCGAGATTCTTAATCAGCAATCTGGCGCTGAACAAAATACCGTGAAATTTATGCCAGCGGACTTTATTTATTATCATTTATCATGAGCATTACGTAGCTTAAGTTTTATTAGAATTTAACTCGATAAAACAGACACTTTGAACAGTAGCAGTGTAGAGCTTAATTTTCCAGTTAAAACGATAAATCCGCTTGACTGATATACAAATTAACTAAATTGAAGAGACGCGAATTGAGAGAGAAAGGAACTGATTATTTATGTTATTGTTTTATTATTATTATTTTGTTTTTCACCAACTCTGAGTAAACTGTCGATTAGCGCCACTGTTTCACCATCGCTGAGTAACGTCATCCGTCAAGTAAATGCCTATTTTGACCACCTTTGTTAAAAGTTAACTGACGAGAAATTAGTACTCGGAGGTCGTGAAATATCCCTTTAATGTAGTAATAGAAAGAAGGTCAATTAATACGTTCATAGCATATCATTTTTATTACTGTTCATTTTATGCATCTAATCTATAAACATATTGTATTTTTAGTTATTATTGTTGATAAGTTATTACATAAAGATATTATTATTTTTATCAATTTTTCGTTTTTCTTTGGTTTTTACAAGGGTGTGCAATTATTTTTGTTGAGTTTTTTTACTGCTATCGTGAATTTTACTGAAAATGGGTGACAAAGAATCTTGGATATCAAAAACAAACAGTTAATTGTGGCATACAGCTGAAAGTTCCTTTGTTACCACACACTCTATCACATATACTACGTAGGTTTGATCGTGATTAATTTTTGGGTTATTATGTCGTGTGGCGCTTCCTTCTTCTTAGCCAAAGTTTCGGACAGCGTTATAGCGTCCATAATCCGGGTAAATGTGTTTACGTATGTAGAAGACGTAAGAAATAGTGGCTAAAGGGGAGTTGCCGGCTGCGCTCGGGACTATACGCCATTTGAATTAATTGCGGCGAGCGATTTCACAGATGCGACCCTGACTTTAATTAACGTTGAACGACCTCAAGCACATTATATGAACATAATGAAGACGACTTGAATCAGAAATCACGGGGCCCAATTGGAACTGGAGACCAAAAGCTAACCGGGGATGAATAAAATTAATTTTCTCTAAAAGCTTGACAAACTTTAGTCGGGTGCTTTTTGCACTTATATTTTACATTTAACTGATCATTTATGAAAGCAGTTGGCATAAGAATAAAGAGACATCAGCCTAGGAATTTAATTAAATCTTAAATTCTGGTTCTCCGTCAATAGGATAAGGTACTCCAACAACCGTTATGCCCACATGATAGTGGGCTTAAATGTGCCGGCGATGTGTGAATGCGGTGCGGTGCAGACCACCGAACATTTGTGGTCAACGATTGTCCGTTTCATTCTTTCTCTGTCGGAATTGATGAGGTTCACAGGGCGACGTCTGCTGGATGTTGACTTTTGATCCCCAACCAAACAGATGATTGTATTTTCTTCTTACCTGTATCCTGCAGTGATCGTCGGTGACGTGCACGGCGTCCTTGACACGGTGCAGGGCGGCGAGAAGCGCGCGCGCCGCGCCCGCTTGCACCAGCGGACGCGAGATGCCGCGCGACAGTTGGTTCAGCTCGCGCACCCACGCGCTGGAGTGCGTGCTCTCCACCACCACCTGCAATCAAACAAATAATCACATCAGATTGAGTTATACTTAAGGTGAGAATGGTGAGGTAAGCAACTTTGACTAAAGTGATCGAAGGGCACGGAGGGAAGTGGGAGAGGGTACTCTCCAAATTTCTGGCGAATTTTACATTAATAATTTAAAACAAGCTGTATTGTAAAACCAATAAAAACATAATAGTAAAATAAGTGTTTTATTTTCTTCTTCTTTTGTAACAAATGGATATAATGATATCCTCACTGGGATCCTGCTGATTTAACATTTAACTGTGTAGTTAAATGTATCAAATGGTTGTGTAGTTATTAATTTCACTGATACACTAGACTGATTTAATGCACGTAATTATGTATTTTAATAGAAATTATAAATAATTTAATTTATTTTCACGAGAAAACAACAGAACTCACTCAATTGTGTATTTTATTACTTTCACCGAGACTCCAGACTGATTTAAATTACGTAATTTTTAGGTTCTTCTTTTAGATTTTAAAACCTGTTTAATAAATAACGATTTTAATAACGGTTTTGTCTGGCAACACGTAGATTTAACTAACTAGGTTTCTCAGTATCTTATTGCAGAGCTGTACATTTTATTGTGCAGTATTATTGTTGACAGATATCGCAAGAACATAAATTTTCTTTAGAATATTGATAATTTAGGATTATTCTTGTTGTGTCCATATAACAGCTTTAAGATAATAATTATTTAGAGATCGATTCCGTATTAAGTAATCACACGTGAACAACATTTCTACTGGCAATTATACCGTTTAATTAATTAGGGTGTTTATTTAAACAATATTCGAGTGAGAGCTTTGGCTATCGTAAACTCATTTTAACATCTTTAGCGAAATAGAACAAGATTTTCAACAATATTCAAACAATTTCCATCCACACAGACCCACGTTCACTCCTTCCCACCAAAAGAGCCAAGCACACCGCACCCCCAAAGATGATAATGCTGAGAGGAATATTATTTTTCTGAGTGCTTTCTGTGTGTAGTTATTGTAAAAAAAAAACAAATTTTTAACTTAATAATTGAGTATTCAACTTATAAATAAATACGAGGTATTATAGACTAAATTTAGCAAGTTGATGTATTGGAAAAGCTGTCTGTAACACTTTGTTTCATTATATCAACTTTAAAAGCTTACGTTTTGTAGTTGCTGTAAAACAGAAAACCTGAATTTGCCAATTAAAATGGGAAGTCTTTAGGTATGCAGAGTGCACGCAATATCGTTTAATGGAGTATTTGAGAAGGTGTCAAAGCGAGGGAATCAACTTCACTTCTACCACTCTACCCTTCTCTCTCGTGTATTGAAGGGTTGAAAATTTGATTTTGAAATGATTTGACAAAAACATGACGCTTCAATCAAAACCCTTACACCTTTCTGCGGATGACACGTGAGGTGCGAATTGAGAAATATCTGAATACCAGTAGGATAACACGCAATAAAATTCTTCACAATAAAAAACGTAAATATAATACAGGGTTTTCCAATAAGAGGTGTTATTTTGAATAGCCCGTTATTTCCGTAGATGTTAATTTTGAAGCTGTCATTTTTTGACATTTGACAAGTAAAAACTACGTTTTTAATAAAAATGGAACAATACATGCTTCAACAACGCATTGAAATTATTAAAAATCACTTGAGTGAATCAAATGCAAATCATCTTGAGTGATGATGCCCATTTCAACGTCGGTGGCTTCGTCAACAAGCAAAATTGTCGCATCTGGGGCTTGTAAAACCCAAGAATTATTGTTGAAAAACATTTTTATCCTCAACGTGTGACTGTTTGGTGAGGTTTATGGTCTGGCTGAGTCATTGGATCTTACTTTTTCGAAAATGAGGCTGGAGAAACAGTTACGATGAATGGAGTGCGCTATCGAGAGATGATTAATGATTTTTTATGACCGAAATTGGATGGTATTGATCTAGACAACGTTTACTTTCAACAAGACGGCGCTACATGCTACACAAGCAACAAAAATCATTGATCTTATACGTTTGAATATCAAAATAACACCTCTTATTGGAAAACCCTGTATTATATTATAATGTAATCTCGCCTACATAATAGATGTTTATAATATAAAAACCCAAAGACACCTACGTGATCAAAATATATTTCAGTGTACTATTACAATTTAGGAAGCGGGTTTGGGTACCGCCGCCCCAGAACCATTTATTGGATAACCAACACCTCTGCCATAGGTTACCCTAAGCAGTTCGTTACGTTTGATGATTTAGCAGAGGTGGCCGCGCTCATCGGGTGTGCGTTCATGAGGTGTGTTCAGGATGCGCCTGCCCACCAACTGCGTGGCGTGCCAGATCGGGAGAGGCTGCTTTGGGGAAACCCTTTGACCTCTCTAACTTGTGGGGGGGATATATTCATTTCTCGTCACTCCTTAACACACCGATCCCTAGATTCCTACCCAACCCTGATACCTTTTACCTTTCCAGAACTTCTTCTCTTTCCTGTCATTAAAATAAAGTTATCCACGCTGCAACCCAAAAGATGACATAGGCACTGAGGAAAATTATTTTCCTGAAGGTCTCCTGTTTAGGGTTAAGAAAAACAAAATGAAGCAAACACTTAGTTTTAAACCACTTTATTTTTATACTATATTTTCCTATTTTATTTTTATGAATTATTTGGACTCCCGTATTTTTATTAAATGAGAACCCCTACCCCTCCCCCTCCCCCTCCACCAACCAGTCTCTGATGTTCTCTCCCTCTACTACATACTTTCTCTTTCTTTTATGTTTACCTTATACCTTGCTCTGTATTATAATTTAGTATTATATTTTATTGTCCTGAAGAAGATTGAGTCCAATCGAAACCGATCGACGAATATACCTCAAAATAAAGAGGTTTAAAACTAAGTGTTTGTTTCATTTTGCATAATGTCAAGTCACAAAGTGTTTGCTTTCTTCGATAATTTAAGAAAAACAATTTAAACAACCAGACATTTTTTAAATCCCCAAAAAAATTAAATTATCCAGTGTGATTGACAGTACGTTTGTCCCAATCTAAATAATGGCCTGCGGACGTGCATCCAGCCCAAATAGAACATCTGTTTTTCTAAGCAGCAAAACTTGCAAACGGTGTGCTCTGACGTCATGAAATCTGTACAACTGTTTCCACCTTGAATTTACAGG
Organism: Hesperophylax consimilis; assembly: GCF_061612785.1. Taxonomy (NCBI): domain Eukaryota; kingdom Metazoa; phylum Arthropoda; class Insecta; order Trichoptera; family Limnephilidae; genus Hesperophylax; species Hesperophylax consimilis. Next base: position 13,424,201 of record NC_142848.1, read on the forward strand.
ATAACGTAAAAAATATTTGCTCGCAATTGCTCATTGTCACCGTGTGTTATGGAGCCTCGAAATTATCATTTAACGTCGTGTGTCTGAACATGAATGTATAAACTAATTAACGTCATGCGAGTGAAAATGACCAACCGGTATTATTAGTTTGCTCAGTATTGTGGAGATGTCACCTCCTAGCTGACGTTTTTAAGGGTAGGGCAGCCGTTGGAAGCGCGCTTGCTAATTTAATGATTACAGTCTAATTAGTGCGATGGTTATTTAATTACTGGATACAGCGGCGTACAGATAAACATAGCCCGCATTGTCCAGTTTAATATTACTCACTGGTTTACCCGCTATCCATCACATTAGCACTTCTAGCAGTGGAGTGCAGCATCTGCCTTATCCGATTTTACAGCACAAACCGTTTGGAGTTTTTGGTACACTATGGTATTCCAATTATTTTTAAACGATGTGTTTAAAATATGCCCCCTTTTGAAAATAAAAATTCGAAAAAATAGCCAATGGTATGAAAAATAAGCGTGCATAGTATTTTCTTCGTAAAACGTTTTAAAGGGTTAAAATTTTTACACAAAAATAATGTGTTTATAATTTGATTTAAAAAATTATTATAAGCAATAATTATTAGCTAAAACAAAATATAAATTGAAAAAAATCTTCCGAGAAAAAAAAAATGCCGCCGACGGGAATTGAACACGCATCGTCTGATTGCCGGTCAGGTGCACCGAACCCATGAATTTTTAAACCTGACCGGCAATCAAAAGGTGCGGGTTCAATTCCCGTCGGCGGCATTTCTTTTTTCTCGGAAGATCTTTTCAATTTATATTTGTGTTTCGGACTGAAAATTATTGCTTATAATAATTTCTTATCCTTTGTGCTTTGCATAAAATCTTGTCTTGAAAAACATATGCTTACCTTTAATAAATAATAGAAAAGTGTTAATATTCAATCACATAAATATTATTAATATTCAAACAGTTAATTAAAATAGCCATACATGACGCCAACGGGACTCGAACCCGTGTTCCTTCGATTTCCGGGCGATTTTTAGGCGAATAATTATTGCTTGTAAAATAATTGTTACCCTTTGTGCTATGCATAAAAAATCTTGTCTTAAACATTAGTTTACCAAAAAAATAATAACTAAAATGATAATAATATTTTTTTTTGTTATTTAATCATCTTCTTACTCACTTCGTGATTCCGTTGTTTTAATTTTTAAAAGGTTTTGAAATATACATTAATGAAATACTACTTAATGTAATTGTTTTTTTTTTTAATAATAATAACTATTCCAAAAAGCTATGTATCTAAGTAAATAATTACGAAATAAAAACATTCAAATCTCATTGTAATGTAACGGAGATTCAATAGTAAATTTCCAGAATCGAAGTTTAACGTGTACACTATAACACTAAGGGATTTAATGAAAAAAACGTTAAAAGTATTTATGTTTTAGAATTAAAAATGGGTTTCACGAACCGCTTCTGATTAAAATTATTAAAATAATAAACATGAAACTGTACAAGCTTAATGAGGTGTTTATAGCGGTAACCATTACCGGCGAAGGGTTGGTGATTTTACTATAACAACTGTAAATAAAATTATTACAGCCACAAAGCTTTATTTGCAGCTGGAACTAAAAGTGAACATAATAAAATTTGCTATAAACAGAGGAGCTACGGAGATTAAATAACGCCAGAACCCACCGATCGAGATTTCACGCTCATGCTATTTCAGATATTTCAAACAGATTTTCAAACTGATTTTCTTCGGTAAAATTAAGATCAAAACAAAAATCAAATGCTAATTAAACCTCTGTCACACGAAGAAATTTGAACGCTGCTATTTGAATAGTAGCGTTAAGAAGTGTAGCTCCATTAGCAGCTTTTAAACATTCGCGTGATTCGCTTGGGACATAATATTATTATTATTTGAATAGTAGCGTTGAAAGGTGTAGCTCTATTAGCAGCTTTTAAACATTCGCGTGATTCGCGTGGGACATAATATTATTATTATTATTTGACGGGTAAGGTGTAGCTCCATTAGCAGCTTTTAAACATTTGCGTGATTCGCTTGGGACATAATATTATCATTATTGTTTTTTGGGTTATTCTGCCTATTTGAATTTCATTTTCGTTTTAGGGGATGAATTAGTGCTAATCTTGGAAGCTAATCCTGATCTTAATACTAATGCTAATCTTGCTAATCCTCTTCCCGACATCCGATCGGGCTGAAACTTGTCAGATAGACTCGTTGTCGATGACGATACATTCTATCCTTTGGTGGCAATCACGTACCCACACGCAGTATATACGTATTTCTCTGAAATCGGATGATATCACAGAAGTTAATATACGAATTGAAGAGTTGTCGACTCCGGTTTCTAGGTAGGAAGTTTCAATCCTCAATCAAATCATTTTATATGTATTTTTTTACGTTTTAAAAGACGTTTTTGGTGGTCTCGTGAATTAGTTGACTAGTTTACAAGCGTTAATGACTTCGCAGTTTCAGTATATCCGTGTAACCTAACCTGTCCACTTCTACCAGCGGATACAAGTGGCGATCACTTGTTGTATCAAAGCATTGTACAAATCGGTACGGGTGAGTTTAGGCTTTAGCAAAGATAAATACTAATACTCTTAATTACAAGGTTTTCCTTTTAAAATTTTCAATGCGAGCAGAACAATTGACACTCAAATAAAATAATAAAATTATTCGTATAAATAAAATTGAAAACCCTGAAATTCTCGCCAAAAACTCTCGACAATTTTAAAACAAATTATTATCAGGCACACACACCTGTAAATCGACTGCGTTATAATTATGGTAATATATTTGTAAGCGTTCTGAAAATAATATACGTAGAGATTCCGTGTTAGTGATAATAATATAATACACATACTTCCTTGAAATGTACAAGTATGCAGTTCGACAGAGAAAATCGATATTTTTTCTAAATTTCCCAATTTTAACTTTCATTTTTAGATTTAAAATTTTCATCCAAGCGTGACAGCTGTTTCGCCTTCTGAAGACGTTATCAAACTGTTGATCAAATTATCAGACAGTTTGATAATGCTTTCAGTTATAACATGTGTAACGCGGAATAATAATCACAAAGCAGAACTTGTTTATTAACAAACTGTTTTTTTTGTAAATTTTATTATTGAATTATTGTTTTAAATTATAATATTGAATGCATATTATATAAACCTAGTAACAAAGGAACTTGCCTTTATATTATGTCATGGTTCAGGCGATACACTACGTAGTAATGCAAAATCTTGTGTTTTTGGTTTGAAAATTTGGTCGCCTAGAAATGTTTCAGATGCTTTAAATAAATACTGCGAGTAGAATACATCCTGGCTTTTGAAACACTCTAGTATTTTTTAAATTAGTCTTTTTATAAGCCCAGAAAAAAATAATATAAAATAGAAAACTGCTTTAGGGTTTAAAATCTCCTACTTACGAACCCATTTTCGGTTATGGTTTTATTGTATAATGTGGAGAATTAAGTTATTTATAAAATGATCGATAAATATTTAAATATTTGTGCCTGAACATCCACAAAATAAAATAAAAGGCACTTTTTGGCCATGTTTATTTCTTGCCTAAATCAAAACAGCTGGATGGTGTTAAGCGGGAATTTAAGCCTTATCGCCATCTACGTAAGGTGTGCTATTGATAGCGGCTCGATTCAAAATAATACACGACGTAGTGCATCGCCTTAATGGTTATTATGTTATTGTTATTACTGTAACTTATTACTTATTATGTTGGTACTTATAACCTTTATAGTCTTTATAAACGTAAATAACAAACAAAAAACAATAGGCGTCTAAAAAAATAAATAATAAATAAAGAATACCTTTTCTATAAAACTATTCCGAAGGAGTAGCAGCTTGCCACACCAAAATACATATTGAAAGGTGGGTCAAATCCCGGCACTGGGAGGAATAGGAAAGGGCACCCGGAATGAGGCAATCTAAAGTACTCATAAACGGACCAGACCCTAGACGAACCAGGCAACTACTCAATATGGACAGAAACTCACTGAAGGAACTGGTAGGACTACTAACGGGACACTGCCATCTCAGGAGACACATGCAGTTGTTGGGAGTGGAAAACACCAACAGATGAAGAAAATGTGAAGAGGATGAAGAGACTCTAATTCACCTATCGTGCCAATGTCCCCCCTATTGGGAACAAGACCCAGATACTTGGGAAGATACACAGTAGAATCAGAAGACATAGCCACATATTCAATGACAACCTTGAGACTTATAAAAGGGCCTGGATTACTGTTAAAGGAATGAGGTAAAATGGGAGATAACACAATGGTTCTATGGCATAAGTGCTCACGGGAACCTTACTTCAACCGTCTCCTATATTTAAAAAAATACATATATGATATAATCGTTAAAGGTAATGAAATAGAAACATTATTTTAGGTACTGAGATTGAACGGCACTAATTAATTAGGTAAACATACCCGAGTAGTACAATTAGCCAGATGAGGTACAATAATTAGGTTAATGCGGAGTCAGATGAACATTTCCATACACAGTAGATAGACGAGGAGATTGGCAAGAGATTACGCAGAGAAGCGCAGCGGAAAATAGACTTCGTTCTATTCCATTGCCCCGCTTTCTTCATCTTAGCTTCTCTAGTTAACTGGAAAATGACATATACAAGGAGGATTTCATTTAGAGTAATAAAGTGGAGTCTACAGCAAGAGATTAATTAAGAGTTGCCTCGGTGCTGAGAGCTAAGTATTCATAAGCAGGGGAGATATTTGCGTCGTCGACCAATTTGCGTTTTGGGCCTCCGTAGTCGAGGGGTAAAGCTTCGACTAGCAAGCTAAAGGTAACGGGTTTAAATCCCAGCGTGCGCAAGTAAATTTAATTTTTATTAATTTGTATTATTACACAATTTAATTTGGTGCACGCACCAATGTGGAAGATACTCTCAGTATCGCCCTGGTGTAAGACCATCATTCAGAATTGAAACGTTGCTTAAAATGGCTTCACTTGTGTTTGGTGACCAGATCTGAATAGCCAAATCTGGTCACCAACCGTCCTCTCCTTCCCCTCCCCATATCCTTCAGCCTCACAGCATACCCCAATTGGGGATGCCATAGTCTCACTGGCTCCAGACGGTAGGGAGTAGTTGGGACTCTTGTGCGGTAATCATATAATTATTTTTTTAAACTTGTTACGTGAGTTATAAAATGTATGAAAATCGTATACAACTTATTTGTATTTAGTTCTCAAGACCTTTCAAGAATCTATTCGCGTCAACTCAACTAGCTTAACAAGCGTTAAAACTATGTTAAAGAAGTATTTAAAGTTATACTAAGCTCTTTAGCTTTTATTTGTTTTAGGGGTTGATTACCCCGAGATTGTGTGAGCGAGGGCTGATATTCCAACTACCCAACCTAAAGCACGTTGGTACCGCTAAACCACAACCTTATTCTTATTCACGACATATAATAATACACCTTACGTTATTTTAATTGCAAACCCTCTTAAGTTACTCAAATTTCAAACGCAAATTAATTTGATAATAGACCCCTATACAGTTCGCTGTGATGAGACCGCAAATTGGAAAGCAAAGAAAATCCCGGAAATATCTCAATTTCTTCGTTATTCATACCTCTTATACACGTAAAGCAAATTAGTTAACAAAGCTCATTTTGAATTTCTTTTTTCCACAATCACGACAATAATTAAGGCTTCGCAAGGCGGATGCAAGTTTATAGGTTTCCCGTTTCACAATAGACAATTCACGATTTTGAAAGATGTTAAATTTAAGCAATGCGCCGATTTTAGTATCCTTTAAACGGCAGCTTTTTTTTTGTAAGGCGTTAAATGTAAGAAATACGCAACTATTTAACGTTATTTTTTAATACACGTATAAAAATGAGCTTCACTAATTTATTAAATCTTCTCAAATTATTTGTAAACCGGTTAGAAACGGGATTGCAGGCCGTTTCCCGATAAACTTTTATTAAATTCGTAATAATATCAGAACACTTGTTCATGCACCTGTGTTTATCATGATAATGATTTATATGAACACGTGTTCCGTCATCCTGACAATAAATTGGTGTTTTACTAAAAGCTTATCAGGAAACCTATCAATTCATTCATTAAAGGCCTGCAATCCCATTTTTAACCGGATCGCGAATAATTTAAAGAGATTCTTAATAAATTAGTAATTTTTTCATTAATATTTTTTCTACGTGTATCAATTTAAAATAATCTTACCAATTTTACTATCCGCGCAGAGGATGGGATATACGGCTTGTCAGATAAATACGACCCAGCCATTTGGGTACTACTTCCAATCAACATTAAAAGTGACGGGGTGGAATAAGGTTAATCTGAATATTGACTTTAGTTGGTGTGTGGTTGGTAGTTAAATCTTAAGTACATACGAATGAAGACGCCAACAGCATAAACGTCTAAGAGTTTGTTCACGACTTTCCTGGTGGTTGGATAGAATGCACGAAAAAAATAGAGTGTACAACGCTATTGCTTGGTTATCAAAGAAGAAGTTTTTGTCAATTTTGTACTTTCCATTCCGTCACTTTTACAGTTCATTTTATATGTTTGCACCAATACCTACTAGATGTCGGAAATTTTTTCAGTTTTTTGGGACTAACTACCATAATTATTGACTTATCTCTTCGCCCAGAATACTAATGCAGGGTAATAACGTGGATTCTTCAGTGGGCATCTTCAATGTATCACTAAACCGGTCGGTGGCTGAGTCGACATCGCGTTTGGGTCCCACCCAGGCGTAGTGTGTTCAATTCCTCGGCTGGCTAAGTCCTCCATCACAACACAACAACATTTTCCGCTTACTGTGGTGGTAGTAGAAGATTTTAAAATATTGTCCAGTTATTCATAACCTGGGAATGTTCATCTTCCTTTAAAAAAAATACAAAAGATTGTTGCTGGGGCATTTCAGTTCTTATAAAAAACTGTTTAATATTTGTATAATCACATATATTTTTTTAAAGGCTCCTAAAACGGGTTAGAACTAAGAAAAACAGATTCTTCTTTACCAGAAATGTTACGCTTGATTTTGTTGGTTTAAACTTATGTAAAAACTAATAAATGAATCTTACACACCGCAAATTAAATACGAAATCAGATTTTGTTTTGTTTAATTGATTGTATGTATGCCTGTGATGTATGTGGACTGTATTATATCTACCTACGTGTATATTTTATGCCTTTGTATTGTAGTCACTTGAAATGTTATTCTTCTTTATCTACTTTCTATATTGTGGCTTATATTTTCCTATGTGTTTTCTTTTTATAATGAATATTGTGAAATTGACCTGCTGACAAACTGTGTTGGCAGTTTAGCGGGTACTTGTAATGAGGAATAAAAAAATGGACATGTTAAAACCACCCTTTCCATTGATATAATTAATAAAAAAAATTATAAATAAAGTAAATTAATAAAAAATATACACATTTCCATTATTACAAAACGTAACTATGAAAAAACAAAAGTCATAATCGTGGGATATGACAAAAACGCATGTACACACATCCGGCGCGGTCCGTCCATACATGCTGTGGATGCTCCGCATCACTTGCATTTTAGAGTAAAAAGATTTGGACTTCTAGCCGTAAACAGCGGTACTGCAATTTTAATATTTCTACAGCTACCTTAAGAGGAAACCGGGTGGTGTTTTTTCCATACAAACGTATTCCTCATTTCCCTCTCTGGATTTTGACACTAGAGAAAATATTTTTTTTACATAATATGAATATTGACCGCAAGCGTGTCGGTACGTTTTGATTTTTTTGATAAGTTACTTTTTATAGGAGTTATAACCCTTCAAAAATTGTTAAAATTGCCTTTTTTAACGCCATCAACAAACGTTCAGTATACAAATAAGACGATGTATTTTTAAAAAAAGAAAAAGTTACAGACATAGAATGTTTTCTTCCAATACATTTGGTAAAAAAAATCTTGGAAATCGGTTCAGTTTTGGAGTAGAAAAATGAGGACTACAAAACCTCGATTTTGACAATTTTATTTAGGTATTATCAGGCTGAGGTGCATGTGTCCCTTTCTCTCAGTATTCGGGGGTGAGGGGGGGCGGAGAGGGTTTTGTTGAATACGTATACAGTCAACGAAGTGATGTGACATTCTCAATAATTATAACGATACACTAGTCCACTAGTGTTGTCATGTCCCGAGTTATGGATGTTTTTTAAAAATTATTTTTCTGTTTGGTGACTTATCTTGAGTGTGCCAATACTTACCGAGCTTATTTACTAAAGTTATTGTGACAAATTTAATTTGTTTACGTCAAATAAATTAATGGAAAAAAATTGAAAAAAAAACACATGTTACAGACAGACCCCGAGATGATTCCGTTCCGTATTGCCGAGTTGGATATGGAACACAAAAATTAATTAAAATATTTTTTGATAACTTTTGAAGGTTGTACTCCAACATAATATTATCCCTTTATAGGACACTTTTTTTAAGATACAACTACCGAACCAAAAAAAAACTTTTATATTTGACTAAATATATTGTTCTAGATTATTTTTTCAAAAAAAATATATTTTACAAGAAAATGTGTGATGGTAAGTACATACACCACTGATCGTTTGATGGAATGCTGGTACAGCGTATGTTCAGTGGTACATGCATCTACCTCATGTTGTTGAATCGATTATGTTATTATAATATCATATTATACAAATGAATATTGAAATCTATTTATAAGAGGCACCATATTGTTTATTGTGCTACATATTAGGTACATACACATAACTAGTTTAGTTTTTATTTAAATTTTTTAATACGTTATATTATTACAGAAAAATGCACTTTTGGGAATACCTCCTACATCACTTGACATTTTCAATCTTCTTCAATGATCTAATATTTTTTGTTTTTAAACGCTTTATTGTAAAAAATTACTGTTTAACATCTACACAATGAAATTAAAACAATTTATGGTCCAGACCTTTCCCTCGCCGGTAAATTTCTTGGTATGCGACCGTCAATTATTTCTGGTAAAAGGCATTGGTGGTAGAAATTTTCTAACAGTGGAACGATTTTTTGCCAGATTTCATCGTCCCTCTCAATTTTTTCATACAGCAAACCTTTTGGACTCCACACAACAAAATAACAATAATTACGACGAGTAATATGTAACTGGCCTTGTACTTGGTAGAAGTAATTATGATTCCGTTTTAATGTTAAAGAATGGTCTTCCAATTTACAGTAATCAATTATCTTTTGTGCAATTCCCTCTTCTGGTGACATATTTGCTATACTATAAGGGTATTTAATTTCAATTATAGAATCCTCACCGATAAGGCCATCCGGACTTGCCGCTAAAAAGTTTTTGGTTTTATCGATAAATAGCCCACCAGCGGATACCTGCAAACTTGTTTTTTTTGAAAATTGCTCTATTGCTAGGCTTTCATTTTCTTTTCCATAATTTGTGGCCATAGTTCCTTTGAATTGTGAGTATAGTAAAGAGTTTAATACTCCCGTAACTGAAGTTTTTTGCCGAAGCTTATATATTTTTCCAATTTTTTCTCTATAAAGTGCTTCGTGTATTTGCCGGGACTGTGGCCTTGGATTTTCTTTTGTATTCTTGAATGGGTTGCCAATTCACTATTCCACGAAGCTACTGCTCCAAAACATCTTGCTTGGTAAGATCCTCTTGTAGTAAAATTTACCCTTTTTCCACCTATAAATTTGGCGATAACGTTGTTGAATTGCTCCACAGTGTTATTTGTCACGTCAATAATAGTTGCGAGTTGCGACGTGACTTTTTTATGTGAATACCGCACAAGAGTCCGAACTGCTCCCGTCTGGAGCCAGTGAGACTGTGGATTCCCCAATTGGCTACTTAATTGGACTAGTATTACAAAACCCTGTAAGCTGATAGCTGATTTGGCCGTAACTAAGTCGCCGCGTGTATCATTATTTCTCCAGACAATTATTTTATATTATATTTAATTAATATTCTTTTTAATGAATATTATTTTTAATATTGTGAAACAACATAAATTAATTAAAATCAATTTACTTGCGCACGCCGTGATTTGAATCCGAGACCTCCGGACTCGAAGTCGAGAGCCTTACCCCTCAACCACGGAGGCAAAATAAATGTATCTACGTACATATTTGTAGTAAGTAATAATAATAATAAATTTAAGTACAATACAATATTAAATAATGTAGACCTCGCTATTTTATTACGAATATGTACCTAGGCACCTACTTAATTTTTGGAATAAATGAATAACAGTAAATGAAATAATAAGAACTGATCGCGATAATATGACGCGAAGTCGCTATCGGGCGCGGCGCGACGATTCGTGCTTCCAACACCTGCAGCCACGCACACACACGCATTGGGGTTCACCAATACACCGATAGCGCTTTTGCTGTCCCCGCTGAGATGAACGAAATATAAATAATTTTTACAAATACCTATCGTTAAAATTTCTCGGCGCTCCTGCGCGCTCTTAATGGATTTATGGAGATAATTTTAGACGGTACCTAATTGTATCTTGTTCGTGGGCTAGCGTCTAGATGTGCATATTTGATATCAAGTACGTATTAAGTACGAGTATAAACATTTGATGTCCAGCATCCCTTCTACGAAAAGTCACCGACCGCCACTTAAACACAGGCAAAAAAGTACAGTTGTGGAAATTGGAAAGATTGCTCGAATATGTACCTCTCAGTATGTCGACCTGGGATGAAATTAAAAATTTTTACACAAGAGTATGGTGGTAGTATGATATCTTGAAAGAAGCAATGTTTAAATATTTTAACATGATCCCCCTAAACGCGGATAAAGCAATCCTCGTGAAAGCTTTTTCACATAAACTTATAAAAGCTTACCATTTTTTTCTCTTTAAGCAAACGCCGAGCTTTTCTACGGTTATTTTAATTAAAAATTAAAGATTTCAGATGACTAGTAGTTACTACCTAGCTCCGCCCGTGATTGAACACTCTTTCTTATAAAATCTTTATTAAATTGAAAAAAGTGTCTTGAAAAATTGTCCATATTAGTTTTTCCTTTCTAGATATTTTTAAACTTCACAATTCAAAAAAAAAATACCCTTGCGAGCTAAAAAAGTTGCGCTTACTAAGAAATTAGATTTTCAGTAGTTATGAACTTAAATTCATAGTGGAATTGTGAAGTATTAAAAGATCATATGAAAATCATTAAGTTTCTTGGATACAAGCTTGTTAAAAATATCCTGAATGAAATAAAACAGATCTGATGAACTATAAAAATAATTTTAAAACTACCGTAAAGCGAATGACAATCTATAACCAGATAGGTCGAGAAGCCATTGTTCCTGAACATAATTCAGCCTTCATTCCCAGCATCGATGCTATTATAAAACTATTGTAAAAGTTTTCTTTTAACAGAAAATGTCGATTTTTACGACCGATGCAAGAATAACCGGTATTTTCAGAGTTAGGTGAAATTCCTGAATTCCACAAGCGAGAACCTAAATTAGACTTCCACCAGAAGTTGTAAAAAATTCTATAATGCTAGCTCACATTTATGACTCAAGCAAATGGGCAATTAAACAAACTCCTAATTGACAATCGTCATACGTTTACGTTTTCGATTTTTTTTTAATAGGCAATGCACCGAAACTCACCCCTATACATGAGGTTAGTCATTATGTAGAGCTGTTGGTAATGCTGAGATTCAGAGATAGATAAATACCATACTACTAAGGAAATGGCCCAGAATCTTAACTGACCATTACTTATAACTATCACAATAAACAGTTCACTTTACATTGTTTTGTCCTGGAGTTTTATTGAAGAGTTGTAAGACACCAAGCTTTACACCACCAACCTTCTTTTTTTTCCCCAGCTCCTTACAATCTTTAACTCCACAATACCATCATCCACACAACATACATATATTTAGTAATATGTTTATGACATTTGTTTACACACTTTTTATTATTAAATACAATAAGAACTGAGAAATTAAAGACGAGATTGGTAGGTACCGACAATTAACTACACCTGGATATGGCAATGAAAAAAACAAACATAACGAAGATAAAAATAATGTTGAGCAATTGAAACCGCGGTAATGGTGCGGTAATTACATAGGAAAAAAAACAATCTTATAATCCGGATTCGGGAGACTGCTCGGAATGTTTGAACGTTGAGTAAGCCTCTGGTTGTCTGAGTTAAATGTGGTGTAATTATATTAAACAGAACCGACGATGCTGAATTCCCTGAGTTTGAGTTTTAAACGATGGTAATTCCCGAAAAGGAATCCGGGTAAACTTTGCAAATATGTGTATATTTGGCAACAAGCAACAACGTTCAACATTAAATAAGATGGGTACAAGACTTATAGACACATTATAAACGAGTCAATAAATCGTGTAAGTAAAGCAAATAAATAATGTAAATGCATAGATCTTCAAATTAGTAGACAAGCCAATCAGGGAAAGGGGAACAAACCAAGTTACGCGGAGCACTGGAGGTGGCGTGACCATCCCGGTTTTGGTGATTTGTCAATTTAACCTGACAGTATACAGGCAACTCGCATTGTAATGTCACCATTCGGCCAGCGAAACTAAAATCTGCTTACGAATTACTAGTCCTTTTTACAATGGCGCGTAAATTGCTGACTGCGTAAAAACTTAACGACATGTCCCAAATCGGGTAAACAAAAGTTCGGGCTTATTTCCAAAAGTTAATATTTTGTTACACTATTTAGTAAGACACTTAATACATGTATAATGTACCCATCTCATTAAATTTTAGCGTCGCTATACCAGGCGATTCGTTTAAGAAGGAACATTCTCAACAGTTCAACATTGTTTAGCGCTTCAAACCTTTGCCATACTTTAGCTAACTTTTCTGCACACGGTCTGGTTATTTCAATGTGCACTCTTCGGTGGTCAATGTACCACTGACGTCGTAGTTTATTCAAATATTTCTCGAGCCCTCCTGGCGCCAAAAATATGGTCACGTAATTTGCCTCCATCTCATAGAAATGATACCTAGATTTCATGTTGCAGCAAGTCTATTAATTTGGATGGCTATGCGTAAATACATAAATGTTTAGATTATGTTTGTTATGTTTCCGACAAAATTTTACGAATTACAATTATTACATTATATTACTTCACTTCGTGCTAGACTAAGTTTGGTTAGGTTAATTCACTTTGGTTAGAGTCATTACTTCTACATTGATAGATGCAACACTATTTCTAAGCAAAATGAATTTATGAAAATGACCAAGATAATATTTTACAAAAAAAAAATCCATAAATTCTTCGACGCAATAAAAAAGGTCTTAATGAAAACGAGGTAGAAAAATTGGAATAGAGCTCATTTTCGTGTAACCACATAACAATGATTTCCATCCCGCTGGCTTAAAAAATTCTTGTCTTTTTTACAATTTTCCAGTAGATATATATCTAATATATACCTAGTGAAGGGTAGGTCTCCGTTATACACAGTGAACAGAAAAACCCCAGAAGTGTGACCCGATATAAACCGTTTTGAAAGAAAACTGATGTAGCAAATTACATACAGAGCTTTCGTCTCCTGCACCCTAGACAGGTGAGTGAAAATGATTATTTTTCCAAGAAAGAATTTTGATATTTGATCAATTTCTCTAGAAGTAAGATAAAATTGACCTTACTTCTTTAGCCCATAATTCAATCATTATTGATTTGAAAGAAAACTAATGTCCCCAACTTGTTAACATTGATGTTAATATTATTTTAGGTAGGTAAAGAGTCTTAGCTGATAATAATAAAAAGCAAAGTTTCAAACCACTAACAGGTTTTTACCAACATAAAGATTTTTACTACCAATAGGTGGTAACTTACTAACTGTATTGCCGACACGAATTTTACAGGATGAATTGTCTATTTTATATCAACGATTGATTTCAGAAAATCATTATCTTCCATTTTAACATACCAAAGAAGCTAGATCTCCTAAAAAGAGTTTCTTCAGAACGACACTCAGTTCGTGTCCGTATAACTCCAAAAACGCTGTTATAAATTTTTAACAAGTAAATAAAACAATACGATCTGATATTACTTGAGGAGTCCAGAAAATCTCCACTTATTGACAACTTAAATAAGGCCTTTTGTCCACTGGAACCCAGAAAAGTCAAGTTCAAGAAAGAATATTTAGGCAATCGAATTTTTCGTTGAATTTCTCCGGAAGTAAGATAAAAATGTATTTACGTCGAACCCACAGACACGCCCCCGATACACTTCTATCGAGTTTTCTATTCTGTGAGTCTGTAGGTACCGTAACCGTAGTACTTTGCCAGCCACGCTGCAGATTAATCTTAGCCTGTATCCACTGACGTCTATTGTGAAGTTACACGGTGAAGTCAGTACTAGGTGACCAGGTATACGTACACGGGTTCCATGATAACTCAACACGGTGACAATTCAGCACACTTTTAAAAAGTGATATAAAGTCATTAGAAACGATGAATTTTTTTAACCTAACCTAACCTAATCTACTTAACACAGTTGATAAAGTTTTTGTTTCATAACTTTCCATGACTTTATATAACTTTTTAAAGATGTGATGATTTATCCGGTCACCACGTACACGGTACCTAGACCTTTCTACTAAAATATAAGTCCACAGGTAAACCTACAGTATTGGGCTAAATTAGTTAAAAATATCAATTATTATTAAGGCGAAATAAGACGTGAAAATAATATCAGTTATGGGCGTTTCTAGTGGGCGCGGCTATAGTCCAAAACATTTCGTTTACGCCCCGCGTCAGTCAAAATATCGCACAGTGTGACATGGTTTGATTTCACACGGACAACTTTTATAAATTTAAAATGATAATAATAATTTTCATTATTGTTGGCATCAGTTAATGAATTGCTTAATTTGCATGATGTTTTGAAAATCGTGGTATCTACGTACAGTATATAATCATCTGCAGTGTGTAAGGCATCCCAAATAATCATAAATCACAAATTCTTTTTTGGTTATTATTTTTTTTCTTGATAAAACAATCCCGATGAGTTAAAAAAACTTACTGTAGGACGGGAGGAACTTACAATACATAGGTGAGAGTTAATAGGTACAAAAAGAAACAGTACAAAAAAAAAATATATATATAATATTTTTACTAATGACGACAGACGACCTTTCCGGCTTAAGCTGTGGCCGTTACCAAAGAATAACGCTGTAAGTGCTTGGGGACCTGCACTCGAATACAGTTACGTGCGCCTCAGAGTGTTGGAGTAACGTACGGCGAGTTTTCTTTATCGGGACAGAAGTTTGATATTTCCGAGTGTTATATTTTAATTCATTCTTATGAATAAATTAATAAAATCGCTAATTTTTCTATAGAGATTCCTCGGGAAGTTACTAATTCATCGTTTACAAAAATAAAATCTGGTGCTTCCCGCTCATCTTACAGTTGAAAAACGTTTTATAAAATTGGCAAACCGTTTTACATAAGATATTTAATGGTAAGGTCCTATTTTTATTAATCTTATATATAAATAACTTGCATCCCTGGGAATTCCTCTAGAAACATTTAAGATTTTAGTAATACGTACATCACAAATAATTAAAATGTGAGCGTCGGGGCAAATCCCCGTTATCAGGGTATTGTGTCGCCTTAATATATTTAGTTGCAGATGATATTACATCATAATATATTTTGTTAATAGGATAAAATGTCCCACCTTAATTTTAATGGCAGCTTACACTCGTTTCGACATGGAATATATGCATTAGTATTCTGAATTACAGCATCAATCATATAATAATAGGTACGAGGTACACAATTAAGTAGCAACAGGTAAATTTTCAACCGTTTCATTTGTAACTTTGTAACTCAAATCATTTGTAACCTGTCGGTAACTAATCGGGCTATTTGTAACCATTAACCAGTTAGTTTATTTGTAACCTGTAACTAATCAGGTTATTTGTAGCCTGGGAATGTGTGTACCTATTTCTTTAAAAAAAAATTAAAGAGGGATATTTAGAAATTTTATATTTTAAGTTGATGGCCAAATAACAAATTTCTTTCAAAGTCTATGTGTGATTATTTATATATCCGGGCTTTATTAATAATAAAAAAATATTTTTATTAAACTTCTTGTACATTGCAAACATTTAATTTAATAAATGTAAGAAATTATATATAATAAAGGAATCAACATGATTTCCGTTTTGTATACAGGGTGTCTGGGGGTAAAGTGCACAAATTCGGGAGATGATTCTACATGATTGTACAAGTAGAAAAGATATTTTTTTAGAAAATTCAACGCTTTAATATAAATAATATTCTTCTACGGATAATGTTTTTGTATGAAAAAAAAGAATTTTCTAAAAAGTTATTTATCTTCTACCATCATGTAGAATCACCTCTCGAACACTTTTTGTGCACTTTACCCCCAGACACCCTGTATGTATATCGATATCGGAATGGATTTGGTTCAGGATTAATAAACTCCCCTCCACTGGGATAAACATTGGCAGGTTGGTCGGTAGATAAAATAATCTATGTTGACGCTGTATAAGATAGTCAACAGGAAAATATCGACTCACGCGCTACACAATAGCTGAGATCTCGATATAACTTATTTATTCCGCTTTAACCCTTTCACACCCGCATTATTGTTTACACACATATAAAATATGTAATGCTTGATAATACCTCAGAAAATTATTTGAAAATTTTTGGCATTTAATTTTTTATTTTTATTTTGTAAATTTTCTATTTTAATTTGGATTAACATTGGGCGTCAGAGGGTACTTTTTAAATAGTAACCTAAAATAAACATAACACAAAAGTAATACAAATAACTGTTTCATCTCAAAAATGCACATTGTGACAATGTAGTGATAATCTCTAAGGTACAAACAAATAACATTTTAACTTAAATTCATTCATAATCAAAGAAATAATCTAGGATAATAATTCTTTAAAAATTCGCCATACTATTCGAAAACATGTCCGTCACTACCATTGTTAATTTTAATGAACATTGAAATTCATTTACAATATTCTGAGAAATGACTGTGATCAGTGAATTGAACTGATGTTATTATTATAGAACACATCTTAATGCATTAAAACATTTGTAATTCGAGTAGAAAATATTGATATCTCACCTTAAATTAAGTAATCAATGACGGCAGAAATTCGATGAAACTCACAATCAGCAGATGTCAAAATATTTATCGTTGTTGTGGCGGGAATAAGTATTTCAACCGAGCGGAAAAAATAGACGCCACAGAAAATACTACAAACTATAAGAAAACGAAAACATGGCTTTTCTAAATCGCTACAGTTACGGTAAAAAAATTCACAAAGTTCATGTTAATTTGAATTAACACTGGGGATGAAAGGGTTAAAGGGGTGGGAAAGGCGATAGGGGTAGTTTTTAGAAATCTTGGAATGTTAACAGTTACAATCCTCTTACTTTGATGGTCAAGTGTGCAAAATTTCATCAATCTTAGAATAAAACTGTAGATTTGTATTAAAAAACCCACAGACATTCTTTCGTCTTTATGAAAAATGACTTTATTTGATTTTAATTTTCGTTTGTGATTTTTTTAAAATTATTTGTAAAATCAAAATACAATTTTTTACAAGTTGTAAGGTACAAAATATTAAATTATTCACAGTTAATGTACCTATTACGTATGTCCTTAAAATGGTAATTTCGTCTGGGAAGAAAATTATTGTCTTAATCTTTACTAATGATGTAGGTATGAGTAATAATACAAAACATACTAAATAGGAGGAAGTGTGTGGAGAGATGAAGAGAAAGAAGATCATGAATTCCAATCGACCATTAATAAGTTTATTGAAAAATTAACTGTAAATTGATTTAAAATGATTGTTATTACGCAAACAAATTTTAAAAATTACTTTTATATGTTAAGAAATCAACGAATCACAAGTGTTGTGATTTTTTGTAGTGGGTATAACTACACTACATAAGGGTCCCAATACTGCCGGGAATGGTGGTACTACTGGTATCCTGAATATGGGATATATTGTGAGGGTGAAGACATGGGGGAGGGAAAGGTGATGGGGAAAAGGTAGAGAGGTATCTAAATATTCGGAATTAGTTTCTAAACCAAACGCTGACAGAATTAGAATAACCAGAATCGGTGGTTAACGGAATTGGTTTAAATACAAAAGTAAATAAAACAACATTGATTGCCGATTTCTGCCGACGTCAAATTTAAATTTGAACAAAGTGAACTCATAAAAAGGACAATAATTGTTCGTTATTATTTAAGCTTTTTGGATAATATTGAAATATAATTGGGACAACAGTCAAATGATTGTTTATTCCAGTTGAAGCTACTTACTTCTGGGTTTTGTTGCAGAAGTTACAAAGGACTTCCAAAAACATTTTCTGCGGTTAAATGTTAAGTCTTTGAACTTTAATAAATTTATTTTCAAAATGGTGATTCATAAATCTCTAATATCTGAAGCCGTTTAAATGATTTACAGAATTAAATAAAGTTACCTATTTAGAAGAAAATACTGTCGACGAAATTACTGCGAATTCCCAAAACAGGGGGCTTAAAACTTAAAATTTGAATTGATGACGTTAAACTGGGATACATTAGTCATTAAGAGTTGTCGACTTTATCTTCTTCAATGGTTAAACATTAAAATGAGATATTTATTGTTATCAAGTTCAATTTGTAGAACTCCATTTTTTATATATATATTTAATAATATTGTTATTGGGTTTATAAAAACAGTTTATTTGACAGTTTGATAATGCCTTCAGAGGGTGAAACAGCTGTCACGCGTAATAATAACTACACAGCAGAACTTGTTTAACCCATTGGCCTCCGAATTGTTTGGCTAAAAAATTGTCCTTCTCATCCGAATTAATTTTGTACCAAAAGTTTTAAATCTGCAGTGGTGTACTAAACCTTACATAACTTTTAAACTAAACATGCAAACGAAACATTTTTTAAAAATTTACTTGTGCATTGAACCAAGGTATGTGAAAAATATATGCAGTAGTTAAAAAAATAAAAATATGATAAAACGAGGATATAAAAATATTTTTTTTACAAAAACCATTTTTTTTTTTTTTTTTAATAATTGGATTAGAAAAGTTGTACATTAATCATACTTATTACCATAATATATATTTTTGGAAATTTGGGCTATTGTAAGCCGCCTACCATGCGTTTTACGAACAAGCTTGTTAATTCCCGAACCACACGCCATTTTGAAAAAATTCAAGGACGCTGAAATATAACAAAATTTCAATCGTAAATATCAGGAAAAAACTGTACCAACGGAGTCCTGCCAATTACTACGAAATAAATGCTTAATTATCTACAGAGCGATTGGCATTTAAAATTTTAAACACATATGTCAATAATGTATCCCTTTTTCGTTTTTAAGCCGATAGACATCAGACCCGCCTGGACGGTGTCGTTTGATTTTAAGACACATCGCCGTACACACGTTTGAGGCCAATGGGTTAAAAATAAACTGTTTTTATAAACCCAATAACAGTATTATTGAATATATATATGAAAAAAATAAAAATTAAAGTGAGATTTAAAAACTTTTGTAAGTTATCCCTAATTAAATTGAATATCTATTTTTTTCCTGGAATATTGGAATAAAAAGGTTTCTAACTATTAACTATTACCCGCTATTAAATAATAACATGAGAAAGGAAGTATAAAAAAACATATTTTAAAAATAATTATGCTAACTATCTACCCCATTTTGAAAATGTACCATAAAAACAGCTTTTTTGAAAAATGTACCCACTATTAAAATATTTTTTCGTATGAGCGTAATACTGTGGAAAACCATAAATATGTTTTATTAGCTCTCTCATAAAATAATACGTAGTTACAAGAGTAGGGAAAACCCTAAAAACATGCATAAATTAAACAACACAAAAGAAAGAATATTAGTAAGAACATTTCAAAATGAATAATCTGATATTCGTTTGCGAAAATAAATGTCTAGATTTTCTGGACGCCGAATTTGTCGCGAAAAATAAATAAATTTCTCTAAGTTAATTAACCGTGCCGAGGTTAGCTCCACGGCAGCTGCCTACAGATTACTCTCTTATAGCGGGACTAGGGACTGCCATGCCGGGAAATCGATATTTCATTTCTTAAATATCGATTAGTGAAAATAATCGATATCTTGTTTGACAAACTTGTTAAGTTCTGCAAAACGCTTGAGTACTGGAAACTTCGCTATCAGACATACAAAGAAAAATGAGAGATGGAGATGCATGTATTTATAAATAACGTTAGCAATATAATAAAAAAAACAAATAAATATCGTGAAAGATCCTGAATAAAATACCCAGAGTGTAAAGTACAGATCTGTTTTCCCTTTCCTTTCGAATGTATGTATTATTAGTAAGCATAATATTTGTTTTTGGTTAATCCTTATTTCGTAATAATGGATATACACATTTTATTTGTTATACTCGTACTTACCTACATAAATCAATGGATAAAACATAACTTATGGAAACCTCCGAAGTACCTTCTTTCTATCAAACCAATTACCCTCATTAGTATCAGCAAGAAGAAAAAACTTTTCTATGAATATAGTGAATTTTAGCACTACTTCTACTTTTTTACTGAGCATAGCTGGACCATTTGGCTTTTATCTGTCCGTAAATTTGTTTGTTATGTTCCGGTTCCGGTTCAAGATGGTGGCCCTTTTAATTACTAACTTTTTCTCTGGCCAGAGTTTACTTGGTCGAGGTTCCTAATACGAGCTGTCAAATCGGAAAAATCAATATTATGACACCTTGTCATCAGTATTTGAAAAAAAAACCAATGATTATCGTTTATAATTGAGGAGATAGTTATTTAAATACCTACTTTACCAATCTTGTCTACGACCCGAGGTTGATTTCAGAGGAAATTTTGGTTTTCATTTGTTGAATAAGAGAAAATGAGAAACATATTCATTAGACGTAAGGTCTTCCGTTCGCAGAACTACTGGTCTAAGGATGGGTTGTTTCAGAGAATTTGAACAATTATTCAAATTTCAAAGTCAATTTTCAAGTTCTGTGAAAGATTTGTTCTGTCAAGCAACTAGCCTAAAATGATATAATAACAGAACTTGAATAGAACTTTCACAGAGCCTGAAAATGAACGTTGAAATTCGATGAATTGTTCAACTTCTCCGAAACAACGCGTCCTAACTGCTCAAGGTGAAATTCCACCGTACAATAGTGATTGAAGATCAAAAGATAAAAAAATGATATTGCATTCGTTTTTTTTATTAACACATTTCAAAATATCGGTACAAATCTTAAAGATGGAATTGCCTTCCCTATCGCGAGAGTCTCATTTATAGACGGGGAGATATTATAACGAGAGGGCCATTAACATTTTTATGAATGCAATATTTATCTAAGCTTAATATTCTGAGAACAAAATAAGATGTTTCCAGCTTACAATAAAACAATGATTATAATGAAAGGCGTCATTTTGGAAGCCATTAATAGCCACCGCGTAATGTCTTTAGATTGTCGTAAAAGCTTCCAAAGCCAGCTACTCTTAAATAATTACTTCAGATGGAAAGCACATGACAGTAAGAAGGATTAAATCAGCGGTTTCCAACCTTATTCCACTCACCGCCCATTTTTCAAGTATAGTTTTCTTCAACGCCCCCCCTTCCACAGTAAATTAAGTAAGACAGCAGGGGCGGAAAAAGCGATGCAGGTGAAAATGGTTTTAAAAATGGTGCAAGTTCACCAAACGGGTTTCAATACCATGAAAATCCAGTTGTTAGTTAGTTAATGGTAGTTAAAAAAATATATTTTTGACTCGGGCGTCACGGTTTCGATCATCTACTAGATTAGTTCATTACGGAAATGTTATCAATTTTTTTGTTATATAATAATCACTAATTGAACATCTGCAGACCCTTAAAATGATGTACCTGCGACTAAGTTGATTTTATTATGAAAAAATTATATCCTTGACCCCTATTTCAGCCCTTAGAGCCTTTCACCATTGGTCCTGGAAGCCACCACCCCTAGATCTTACCAACGCTCCCTGGAGGGGCGGTATCGCCCCCGTTGAGAACCACTGTATTAAATGATCAATAATGAACACGCACATTCGAAGTTCGTCGTAAACATTATGCATCCTTAAATTAACGATAATGGGATTAACATGTTCTGCGGGGTGAATATCGTCATTAAATAATGCACGTTAAGGAATAATATAATAAAATGCACTTGTCAGGTTTGCATACTGCCAAGAAATAATAATAAAATTAGATGGCTCGCTACAGCATTTCAAAATATTGCGCAAAATTAAACGAAAAAGCTCGACTTTTCTAAAATTATTACATTTTATGATTTTTTTGGTTGATCACCATTTTATTTGAATATATAAACCAACCGGATTCGGTTGAGGGGACACAAAACGTGTTAATTTAATTTAGTTTTTTGTGTGTCGCTAAATTTTCCAAAAACCTGAAATTTTTATTCTACCGAGAGAGACACGCCAGCAGAATACGGTAAAATTTTTGTATTCTGCTTAAATCTTAATTAGGTATGCACAAAACATGGAAATAAAACTTCGTTTCAACATAATTACTATGATAAACAACTATTTACATCTGGAGAGACGGGGCATTTAAATGAAAAACAAATATTTACATCTGGAGAGACGGGGCATTTAAATGAAAAACAAATATTTACATCTGGAGAGACGGAGCATTTAAATGAAAAACAAATATTTCCATCTGGAGAGAAGGTGGATTTAAATGAAAAACCACTATTTACATCTCGAGAGACGGGGCACTTAAATGAAAAACAAATATTTACATCTGGAGAGACGGGGCATTTAAATGAAAAACAAATATTTACATCTGGAGAGACGGAGCATTTAAATGAAAAACAAATATTTCCATCTGGAGAGAAGGTGGATTTAAATGAAAAACCACTATTTACATCTCGAGAGACGGGGCACTTAAATGAAAAACAAATATTTACATCTGGAGAGACGGGGCATTTAAATGAAAAACCACTATTTACATTTGGAGAGAAGGGGCATTTAAATGAAAAACAAATTATTTACGTCTGGAGAGACGGGGCGTTTAAATGAAAAACAACTATTTATGTCTGGGGAGACAGGGCATTTAAATTAATATCATGTGAAAACTACTAATGGCTGAAAATTAGTATCATTTCAATAATTTGTGAATAGAATTTTACCCAGAATTCTTCGATAATTTGCAGCAAAAGTTTGTTTAACACCACCTAACCTATTTTTCACGTCACAATTTAACCTATTTTTAAAAACGAAATCAAGCTTGCTGTTTTGACAGCAACTGACGCTACCGGGTTCATGCTAAATGAATTGCCTGGGACGCTTGGTCAAATAACGCGATTTTTAAATGCATTATCACAAACTGCCACGTCACAACACCCTACCCGTTCAGATACTAAAACCTTCATGGTAAGCTCTTTGACTTGGATTGTGGGATCGAAACCTGAGAGAGAAAAAAATGAGAGGGTAAATTAAACAGGATACAACGTGAACTGAAAACAGTATTTAAGATTGATTAATTATCAGTATACGTTGTATTGCTTTTGAAACATGTCGATTATCTTGGTGATGTACAAAAATCTTCTTACTAGTAAACGTGTTTTAAATTTTACACAACCATATTAATGGATACATTTTTTTCTCTCTAGTTACGTAAACATGTTTGTTATTTAATTCCATAACCATGTTTACGACGTAAACATAACAATATATACCTTTAAAAAATCTACATTCAAATAAACGAAAAATCTTTTATCATTTGTGTTTAATTGTTTTAGATTCCCTCCCAACGGACTGAGATATTACTTTTTGAGATGTTGAATTGCGGAAGAGATAAAAAAATGGCGTTACAATGCGTTTTGTTAATCTCAGTCTGTTGGAGAGACAAAAATGATAACCTGCCATCTGTCCCAAAAAGTTCAAACCATCTGAACCACAACCAAACTCAGGTTGAACCTCTGGTTTGGATCTTTACTTAATTTCAACAAGTTGCGTAAAATTTAAAACACATATATAAATAGAGGGTAAATAAATAACAAATAGTTTTTACCCGACTACCTAATAGTTTAGTCTTCTTCAAAAATTTTATTTTCTAACTTAAAATCTCCTTTGAACATTGAAGACAATATTAGCGATTCTATATCGAAACTTTGAAATAGAAAAATCTAGCTTTTTTCTGCTTTCTCTGATTCATCTGCCTTAACCTTCTAATTTATACAACAAATGAAAATTTTGAAACTAAAACGTGCTTTTTGAGGGATTACTCAAAGATTATTTTAAAAAATGTATACATGATGTACTGCGAGCTGAAAATAGCTAGATTGCTTAATTCTAATTTCATGACATCGACAATAATTTAACAATGTGTTTAATAACGTGTCCTACCATCGAAAGATTGAATACCATCCTCGAAAATAACTCTCCCGAAGGGTGGGTGGTAAAAACCTGCCTTTAAATTGGTTGTAACTAAAATAATAAAGTACATGTCTCAAATTTAACATAATAAAATAAAATGAGCAGAGGAAATATAGTGACAAGGGTAGTGAGGTACTTACCCTGTTGAAGCCGGCGTCCAGAAAGGGTAGTATGGAGAAGTCCTCTTTGACGTAGTGACTGTAACAAGGGAAGAATATGATTACCAAAGGGTTTCGGTTTGAAACGATGGCTTATGGAACCCTAAACCACTCTGACATGGCACAATTATCTGAAAAATAAAATATTTTGAATATTTCGATAAAATAAAATGTGTTTTGCTCGGTTGACAGTTCAGAAGACATTTTGTGGCGTAGTCCTTGTAATTGTAGACTTAACGGCTCCCCCTCAAATTTACATAAAAGTGTGATTTAATCGAACATTTGA
Source organism: Hesperophylax consimilis (assembly GCF_061612785.1). Taxonomy (NCBI): domain Eukaryota; kingdom Metazoa; phylum Arthropoda; class Insecta; order Trichoptera; family Limnephilidae; genus Hesperophylax; species Hesperophylax consimilis. The sequence continues at coordinate 13,449,164 of NC_142848.1, forward strand.
GTTATCAACCCCATTCAAATAATATTTACCCAATTCAGTCGGCTAAAGCGTCCATTATAAGGTATTTAGGTAATAGTAAAGGTAAAACAGAGTTTGATAAATGCAAAATTCATGCATTCGTGAGACAGTCATTCATACATCATTTATGGTTTTTAATCAGGGCGGGTAAATATTATATATATATGATTATGCATTATAAACGAAGTTAAAAAATATTTAATTTCGATTTGCATGTGTTTGCGGACGGCCTCCATGGTAGAAGGGTAAGGCTCTCGACTACGAACCGGAGGTAGCGGTTTCAAATCCCGGCGAGCACAAGCAAATATAATTTTATTAATTTGTGTTGTTTTACAATTAAATCATTAAAAATATTTTTTGTGTATTTGCTGCACGTTACAGAGTGGAAGATATTCTCAGTATCGCCCTGGGGAAAAACCACCATTCAGAATTGAAAGTTGCTTTTTTATTACTTACTATAATTGCGAAGCTGTTCATCACGACAATGAGTTTAGTCGTCTTTGGTGTTCAGATCTGAATAGCCAGACACTTCCTCACCTTCCTCTTTCCCATCTTTTTCACAACCCTACACCCTATGTATTTTTATATTTTCTTACACTATATACGTTGTACTTATAATTTTATGTTAGTATAACTATGTTAATGGCACATGCTGTGCCGTATGTATTTTTTCATATAAATAAATACCCAGATTGAGAATATCCATAGTCTTACCGACTACAGATGGTTGGGAGCAGCTGGGATGGGGCACATAAAAAAATACATAGAAAAAATTGAAGAATCAACATTTTTATTTTGTCTTATTTGGGAAATGATTTAGGTAGTAGATTGTGCATGAAATGAGAAATAACTCCATCATTATAGTTAAGTAAACATATTAAGAAGGTAATTACTATAAATAAAAATGTAAACATTAATAATTACAGAAGTTCAAAAATTCAGAAGAAAATTCAAAAGATTTTCCCAAGCGGTCTTTGGGAATTTGTCCGGAAAATCATTTTAAGTTCGGTAATCTTCTCTTTAATATCATAAATTTCTGAAGGCGGGAGTTTCATATCACGGAGGAGTTTTACCAATAAATAATTATTTGAAATAAGTATTACCTACCCCTTAAAGATGCCAAGAAAATAATACATTACTAAGTTGGTGGTAAGCGTTAAAAAATTAATTTTAAATATGAATAAACACGGAAAAAAGAAGGTTTAAGTGGATGGAAAAAGCCGTGGACGTACCAGAAAAATATGCTATATTTGAGTGAATCAAAATAGTCTTTTCGAAATAGGTGAATTCCTAGTATGGATGACTCTGTGTACTGTATAAAACACTATGCATGTATGGCGCTCTTGAGGTGACATTTCCACGGCGCTATAGAAATAATCAATTTATTATTATAATAAAATTAAAATACAAAAAACTTAAGTCTTGAAGCAGGAGGTGTGGACTGCGATTAATAATTATTTAAACACTCCCCCATGTCTTTAGCAATATATTACCAGAGTGTTAGAGGCCTTCGCATCAAAATAACGCAAATCCTCAAATTACAAATCGCAACAGCAGACAGTCGCTTACTTTTCATCTCCCTCTCTGAAAGACCAATTCTAAACAGAACTCTTTTACCTACAGATCCACAAATTCATTTCAAACAGGAAATAAAACGAAGATTCATTAAATAGCGGGGCTCAAACTAGATCGCTCAATCTTTCTTCCCATATACTCACGCCTTTCGTCCTCTTATCCTAATACTATGCCCTCCTCCCAACCTCCTTCTCAACATATTACATGGTAATGTCATGGAATGAATTTCTTGAAAGATTAACAATCAACCCCACATATTGGCACACTTCTATCATTCACAATCAGCAGAGGAATGTTCATAATTAGCATAGTTAACTATTTTCATTATTATATGTATTTTAATTTTAATATTTACCGTTCACTTATCCAAAAATAAATAAATAAATTAATTTGTGTGACTTTTATTCTTGTTTTTTAACCGATTTCTGGTCGGAAGTTAAATTCACAAGTCTAGATTTTTCAAATTTAATAAAATTATCCCATGACATTTGCTTCTCTCTCTCAATGAACAAAAAAAACTGAATATGAATAAAACTACACGACACACCATTTTACAAGAGATTTTTTTTAATTCTACACTAGGAAGAGAATCTCACTACGGCAAATAGCTTTTAATTGGTTTTTCACATCGAATGATTTCCGAGGAATCACTCTGTTTTCAATAACCGTGCCGCCTTTTCTCTTTCGCGGCAATTTTTTTCAATATTTCCAAGTGTTTGTTTTATTTTATTTTTTCAAATTTTAATGCATTAAATTTTAATGAAATTCTACAGAAAATTGTATAGTGCCCACACCGTTACGGGTGGTATCAATAGGCAGCGGAGGTTCCCGTCAGGGGTGAACTGGCCCGTCAATCTTCCGGAAAACTTAACCGATTTCCCATTAATCCAAAATAACTTTTTCATCTATGTGATTTTATTCAAGCACAAAAAGAACAAAACAAAACAAATGAATATTTCAAACTATAAGGATTATAACAACCAGACGTTTATTTGCATAAAATGCAGATTTAGTAATGAAAAACCAATTTTTTCTTAATTTTTCAGCAAGTAATTTAATGTACAAGTGCAAAAAATAATTCTCAAAATCAAAGCGCAGGACGAAAAGTGATCTGTTTGCAAGTCAGTTCATTACATTGTTCGAGCTAAATATAAAGTATTTGTTTAGTTTTGTAGCAACATTTTATTACCCTCAAGTGTAATCTGTTCTTAAAACAGTTGTTTCAATATCACATGAAAATATAATCAAACAGACCAATTTAAATAATATATAATAATATTATTTAATTACGTTATTGTGCCGCTGTATAAAAAGGGCCCTAAACAAGAAATCTCAGAGTATAGGCCAATATCCTTATTACAATTTTTTCTAAAATATTTGAAAGAGCCATGTACAATCACATTTATAACTTCCTCGAAAAATTTGAGTTAATTTGTCCACAACAATTTGGATTTCGTATAGGTCGTTCAACACACAGGCAGTTTTAAACATCATAAACAAAATTTTGGATATTATTAATGTCAGCAAAAAACCGTAGGCATTTTTATCGACCTCTCAAAAGCATTTGATAATGTTGACCGTAAGCTTCTTCTTATTAAACTTGAACACATTGGTATAAGGGGCTTAGCCTTAAAATAGTTTGACTCGTACCTAAACAATCGTAAGCAGAAAGTTTAAATTTCAAATATTGACGAAAAACGATGCAACACATGGCAGAATCACAATGGAGAACCATAAACAAGGGCTTGCCTCTCTGCTTGGCCTCTCCTCTTCGTTGTGTACATAAACGAACTTCCAATAATTGCTGGCTCAGAATGTTTAATGTTTGCTGATGACACTGCTCTGTTATTTGAATGTACTGGAGACGTTGATGAGTTTAATAAACATGTGTCTAGTGTGGTAGTCGAAAAGTATGTAAAAAACTGTATACAAATATATTTTAATCCTTTTCAATTTTTTTCTAGTACAAGCTACACCTATAAACATAAATATTAACTTTAATAACAATCATATCGAACCTTCCCAAACTTGTTCACTGCTGGGAATACAACTAGATGCAAATATAAACTGGAAAGAACATGTATCTAAAGTTGTAGCAAAAATCAGTAGCTTTTCTTTTGTTCTAGGCTCCCTTAAAATTATTTTAAGCATCGAGTCAGTAATCACCGCATACTATGGATACGTATACTCAATGATAAAATACGGAATATTTTTTTGGGGAAACTCAGTAAACGCCAAGATGTTTTTATCATCCAAAAGAGGTACCTACGAAAAATTATAAACTCTGATCACCGGGATTCATGTAGACCAATTTTTAAAAATCTCAAACTTCTGACAGTGGCGGACATATACATAATGGAGTTATGCGTGTTAGTTCGATCATCTCCAGAAAAGTTCCCACAAAAAAACTCAACACATAAACACGCTACAAGGTTCACAGAAAACTTATTAATCCCAAAAGCAAACAAAACTATATTTCAAAAAGGACAAAACTACATGACCATTAAAGTATACAACAACTTTCCACGTAGCATCAAACAAATAACCGACATACTTAAATTTAAATCATCACTAAAAAAAATTCTTTTAAACAAATGTCTCTACACTTTAAATGAATACCTTACATAAATTAAATACCTCTGTTTTTTATTTTTTATTTACATGCATTTGTTAACATGTAATTGTTGGGTTATGTAATATGATGTGTATTTGTTGGGTTAGCTGGAAGAAATAGGATGTAACCTATAAGCTATACCCTTTGTACTCTGTATTTTTGTGCAGTAAATATTTTTTTGAATTTGAATATATAATAATAAATATATTTATATATATATTTGCCAACATAATAAAAAACAACAAATTCTATGTAAATATATAATGAATGTATTTTAACAATACGTATTTACAAGATCAAAGGTAGACCGGGGTGGACTTGCACATAAATAAAAAAAGAGATATTGGTAACTTAGATGTTTTTTAATTAATTTCAAATCAACATCTCACGAAGGTTAAGGCTGAACCAAAACCGGTCGGTATTTTATATATGTTTAAATACTCAATAAGGTGGTTTTACTAACAAAAGAGTTCAAATTTATAAACCGAATGAAGGTTTACCATTTAACCAACAAAAACCTTAGAAAAGGCCTACGAAATAGAACGTCATAAAATAATAAAAATGTTTTGTTTTTTTTTTCGAATTAGTTAATTCATCATACGAAGAGTGCTTTGTAAGAATTTTTTGATGGACATATAATTTGTTAAACTATACACCAAGCGGAACATAAAAAAATGATGTGAATCTCAAAGGTTAAGGTTTTTTTTTAATTGAGAAGAAAAGTTTTGTTTATTTATGTACTATGTAGGATGTAATTTTTTTAAAGGGCCTTCTTCGAACGTTGGTTCTCCCCGGTCTACCTTTGATCCCGGGGAGGATGGTAGCAACGGTGGAAATGATGGGGAGTTGGGGGGGGGGAGGGGACACATTCCCGAACAGAGAACCGTTCTGTGTTGGCATTCCAAGGGAGAGAAATTCTATTGATGGAAAATGAGGATATAGATGAAGGAAAAGCGGTCTGAATGCATTTTTTGTAAACTACGCGGCACAATAATAATTTTGCAATACAATCGGTGGAATGAAGACATTATTATGTCAGAATACCTACGATGTGAATTTTTTTCAATAAATAAACTACAATGATCTCTAGCTTCACAAGGTTGCTAGGTGCGCTAGTAAAACAAATAGGACCTAACTTAATTTAACTTGTCTTTTTTACAGGCGTTTATCTCAAAACTCAATTTTTGAGATATTATTATCTTTAACTGGGATTGCGACAAGTCCGCATAACCATTTGAGTTTTTCTCACAAGGTACTCGGTGTAAGAAAAACTACTGTATAATTACTAACTTATAGAGGTACGATTATACGAACTCATTTTTTTTTGTTTTTGGCTTAGTTAAAAAAAAAACAGTTTTCCCCCTTGAAGTTTTGAGGAGTGTGTGCGAACTACGGCGTAATAATTTATCGTTTGATTAAAACGGATATTGACATGCTTTGAGTTAGATGGTTTATACTTTATATATGTTAACATTATTTTTTCGCCAAACGTCTCCCTTTTACGGTTGCTTTACCGTCCTCGGCTTCTCCTTTTATTTGCTTGTGGGTTAAATATCTTCTGGCATTCCTTTCTCTATGCATCTGCTCTTCTTTTCCATACCAAGTCACTGTTAATTTCTTTCTCGGCCCTTCGGATGACCTCAACTATAATATGTTTTCCTATACGGCGTCTCGGGGTAACACTTCTAAATCCTAAATCTAAATCTAAATCTAAATCTAAATCTAAATCTAAATCTAAATCTAAATCTAAATCTAAATCTAAATCTAAATCTAAATCTAAATCTAAATCTAAATCTAAATCTAAATCTAAATCTAAATCTAAATCTAAATCTAAATCTAAATCTAAATCTAAATCTAAATCTAAATCTAAATCTAAATCTAAATCTAAATCTAAATCTAAATCTAAATCTAAATCTAAATCTAAATCTAAATCTAAATCTAAATCTAAATCTAAATCTAAATCTAAATCTAAATCTAAATCTACATCTGAATCTGAATCTGAATCTAAATAATCTAAATATAAATCTAAATCAAAAATTTAAACATGAATCTGATTCTGAATCTGAATCTGAATCTAAATCTACATGTAAATCTAAGGATGGGTTGTATTACAGAATTTGAACAATTTATCAATTTTAAAAGTTGATTTTAATGTTCTGTGAATGTTCTATTCAAGTTCTGTTAGTATATCATTTTTGGCCAGTTGTTGCAAAAATTTACAGAAATTGAATAGAACCTTCACAGAAAGTGAAAATTACCTTTGAAGTTTGATGAAATTTTCAAATTCTGTCAAACAACCATAAATGTAAATCTAAATCTTAGGACCGGTTGCTTCACAGAATTTGAACGATTCATAAAATAATAAATAATAATAAATAATTATAAAATAAAGTTGATTTTCAAGTTCTGTGAAGGTTCTATTCAAGTTCTGACATTATTACAGTTTATTTTATATACAACTACTGGTAAATAATGATATGATAACAGAACTTGTATAGAACCTTTACAGAACTTGAAAACCAACTTTGAAATTTTCTTCCTCTAATTCCTTCATCTAAATCTAAACATACACCTACACCTCAACCTTAACATAAACATAACTTAAAGACACAGGATTAAAGGATTAAAGGAGAATTTTAAAATTAGTTTGATTAAATATAAATAATTATTGAACCTAAACAATAAAATGAAAACCGCTTAATGTATTGTTGAGGAATGATCAATCAATCATAACGTGACGCGTGATGCCACCCAAAGTCAGACAAATCTCCATTAGTATAATTACTATCAAATGCAACCGCACAATGTGGAATCTGATAAATCAGATTACAGAAAATTATTGATTAAAGCTGTTTATTTGAAACATTAGTAGGGTAATTCAGGTTAACCAGTTTATCGATCATCGTTACTAGGAGAGCAATAATTATTATATTCGGCCGAGCCGGTTTGGAATATCGAAACAAATTTTTGTATTCATTATTCGTGAGTGGCTTCCGTGTTATAACAATATATTCTATTTCATCGAATATGAGGAGCGTAATAATTATTGAAGTGTAGGTTTGGCTGTATGTAAATAAGAATTGGCCTACTGAACAGTAGCGGCTCTTGACTTTTGGGTGCACTAGAAAGCTAATATTAAAAAAAGCATTTTAATTTTTTTTTTTTACCTTATTTATTTTCATATATTATACATAATAATAGACAGTAAATAATAACATAATATATATTACCAAATTGTATACACAAGAAATGAAAACCCACTAAGGCACTGCCTGAGTGTGGGTAATATAAAATCATTACTATATTTCAAGTATCTAAGTATAATATATATAAGTAGAAAAAGTTTTTTTTTTGTTTGTAGTTATTATAAAAGTAAAGAGAAAACGTTATGTACAATAGTTTATAAAGTTTCAACAAATGAGTTGTAGAAGGGATCAATAAATTTATATAAAAAGCGTTTCAATATCTGCGTCATTCAGCCATAATTTTACCTCCTTAACATATTCTATTGTTTTATTTATCATTTGAGTTTGTAGTGGTAGAAGGTAAAATGTACGAGGACCAATGAAACTACTATGTATATATATTAATTTAGTATTTGTTTGGGGGGTGTAAAATATATTATTTGTTCTTTTGCTCATTCTGTTTTCATTTATTTTGAAATTATTTTCGTTTTTAAATAAATATTTCATAGTTTGTAATATAAATAATTTACGAATGTTAAATAATTTAGATTCTTTGTATAATAGGTCGGTCGAGAATGTTTTATTTTTGTTATATATGACTTTAATTATGTGTTTTTGAATTATTTGTAGGGGCTTAATAAATGTATCAGGTGCACCACCCCATCCTATTATGCCATAAGTGATTGCAGATTGCACCAGGGAGAAGTAGATCATTTTCAATTTTTCAGCGTTTAAAATTTCCTTGAGTCTATAAAATATGCAGGTAAGATATCATAGTTTAGAAGTGGTTTGATTAATATGTGATTTCCAGTTAAGATTAATATCTATTGATACTCCTAAATATTTTATATTTTTGACATTAGCGAGTTCGTTGCACAGGAAGCACATGTCTTGATTGTAAGTTGCATTATGGATTCTAATTTTAAGGTTGTCTTTTGGTTTGTTTTTTATGTTTTTGTAAAAAGGTAAGTAAAATGTTTTGCTGTAGTTTAAGACAAGTTTGTTGTATTTTAACCATTTTGAAACAAGTGAAATACATACAGTTGCTTTCGAAAAAGTTTCTGTCCAATTATTACCATCCACTATTATTGCCGTGTCATCGGCGTAAGAAACAATTTTACCAGGGATTACAAAATTACATAAATCATTTATATAAATTAAGAATAAAATCGGGCCAAGCACAGTTCCCTGCGGAACTCCGTTTTTTATCTGTGTCTCTGAAATATAATTATTTCCAATTTTTATTTTTGTGTTCTGTCTTTAAGATAGTTTGATAGTAGTTTTAGTGTGTCTTTTTTGAAGCCCAGTCGAGTTATTTTTTTAATGAGTAAATTATGATTAACGGTGTCAAAAGCTTTTCTTAAATCTAGGAATATGGCAAGACATTTCTTTTGTTTATCGATATAAGTGTAAATATTTTTTGTCAATTCATATATGGCATCCTCAGTGCTTAGATCTTTACGAAAGCCGTATCGGTTTTTCGATAGAATTTTATATTTTTTTAAGTGTTCAATGACTCTAAATTTGATGCATTTTTCTAATATTTTTGATAGGTTTGAAACAAGGAATATTGGTCTGTAATTGTCTAATCTATGCATATCCCCAGATTTATGAATAGGTAATATTATTTTTATAAGCAATAATTGTTCGCCTGAAACACTCATCCACATTGAAAAAATCTCCTGATAAAAAATACATGACGCCAACGGGACTTGGCGTTGTCTTTGACTTGACTTGTCCCGTTGGCGTCATGTATTTTTTATCAGGAGATTTTTTCAATGTGGATGAGTGTTTCAGGCGAACAATTATTGCTTATAAAAATAATTGTTATCCTTTGTGCTATGCATAAATAAAATCTTGTCTTTAAAACATTAATTTATCAAAAAAATAATAATTAATAGGTAATATAGTAGAGATTTTAAATTGTTCTGGAAAATGACCATCTTTGAGGCATATATTAAAAATATGTTGTAATGGAGTTAAGAAATGTTGTTTTATTTTTTTTAATGTATCACATGATAGTCCATCATTTCCCTTAGAGTTGGATGGTTTTAGGCTATCAATATATTTTTTTATTTCATTAAATGTAATAGGAGAAAAATATTCTATAGAGTTAATTGAATCGTTATTAGAATCTAATTGAGGAGATGTCTCCATATAATCATCATTAACATTAATGCCGGAAGATTCAAGTACCTCGTCTACTATATTTGTAAAGAAGTTATTAAAACCTTCTGCAATGGTCGATTTGTTAGTTATTATTTCATTATTTATTTTAACCTCATTTACAATATTTGAAGACATAATTTTTTTGTTGGCAATTTCATTTATAATATTCCAAGTTTTTTTAGTATTATTTTTAGCATTTTCAATTTGTTCACAATAGTATTTCTTTTTGCAGTTTCGTATCAGTCTATTTAGTAAGTTTCGGTACATTAGATATTTTGTTTTCAGATAAGACATTGTTCTGAGATTATTATTTTGGCAATCCATTTGATATTTTAACATTTCTCTATACAATTTATCCCTTTGTTTAATTGAAATAATTAATCCAACTGTAATCCAAGGTTTAATTTTTTTATATTTTCTGTTAGTGACAGCTATTTTACTTCCACTTTTTAGAATATAATCTCTAAGAGTATTATAGAAATTCTCTAAAGCTAAATGTGGATTTTCTATTGATATTACATTTTCCCAGTTTTCTGACTTAAGTAAAGAGTTTAGAGTTTTATAATCAATGTCTACTTTTTCTAGAGTTTCGGAATTTCTGTTTAAAGGTGTATTTTTGAAATGGTGTCCATAAAAGGTCGGGTAATGATCTGTGATATTAGTTTCGAGAATTGAAGAGGTAATATTAGCCGCCTTGTGCGACTTGACAAATATGTGGTCTAAACATGCAGAGTTACTTAAGGTTACTCTTGTTGGTGAGCTAATATATGACATATATCCAGAGCTTGATAAACAATTTAATTACTGATAATGTTTAACCAGAAAACGATTTTTTATTTTTTTTTCTAAAGATCGATTTTTTTATAAAGATTTTCAGGAAATTTCAGTTTAGCCGTGTGTAGCACGGATTTCTTGAAAATCTTTATACAAAAATGAATTTTTCGAAAAAAAATCAAAAAAATATTTTTCAGCAATAACATCATCAATAAAGCCATTTTTTGTAATATTAGCACCCTAGTAACCCAGGAGTCATGAGCCGCCACTGGTACTGAATGTCATTGGTTACAAAATTTTATCTATAACATACTCTATTACTATTTTATTTCCCGGGGGGAGTATACGTGTGGTATATGTGTAGTTAGAATTAGTAATACACAATGGTGTCATATGGTTTAAAATTGGATAAATAATAATCCAATCATTTTCAGAAATAATATTTTGACATGAAGGATTTGTTAAGTTATGTATCAAACATCAAATTTGTATTGCTAAACATGTCGATAGGTAGTGGGCGAGGAATTGGCGACATAATTTGTTTGTGAACAGGAACAACAAAATAGGTTATCCCTAATTTGTCGAGTAGGTACTCTCATATTAACTAGACGCAGGAGTTCGCAACAGTCGAGTTCCGAATTTAAAATTAAAAAAAGAAAGATAAGAGACTTATCATTCGTCGTTCGTAAAGTGATTGCATATTAATAAAAAAGTGTAGTTTATTTGATCTAAGAAAATATTCAACATAAGATTAATTAAATTAAATTAATACATTGAGATGACCGATTAATGGAATTATGCCCTAATTGGCTAAGAAATAATGAGACAAATAAGATTTTCATGACAGGAAATGAAATACAGTTTTCAGTGGTAATCACCAAAAATCCTAATGTTTTGATACTATTATTTATAATGTGATTTATATGATGTAAAAATTCTAGTTTTCATCGAAAATATATTAAGTACTATATTTTTTTACTGTTTTGCAGTTGTTTCGTCATGGCAAAGATAACGTGTTAGAAACACAAACTAAATCTTTGAATATGTTGATTATTATCTGTACTCGATAAGCTCCAGTTTAGGAATATGAAGCTTATAACTGATGAGCTCCGTGACAGAGCAGTAAGCTTTCTGTTTCTAGGCAGAGTTTCCGGGTTAGAAACAGATTTCAGTCTCAATGCATTCCTCTAATGCCATAGTCTAATGGTTCTGACCAGAAAATTAAAAACCTTTGAGACTGGTGTCGGAAAACGACCGAGAATTATAATTGGCTAATTATTAACCTCAGCAGTGTGGGGAGCCAGTCGACTAGCAGGGATTGTCCATGTACGCCAAGCGAAGGGGAAAATGCGATTAAAATTCTTTTCTAGTAAAAAATATGATATTAGGTATTATATTAATATTTTAAATGCACTTACCATTTAAATCAAACCCCAATAAGTGGGTGAAACTATTTTAAGCATCGCACAAAGCGCTGGTCGATCTGAAAAGGCTTTATGTTCTACGTAAAAAAGCATATGTTTCAAAGCAAGTGGCTGGAAGTAAATATATTGAAGTTGATGAGTAATTCCACAAGAACGAATCGCTCTGCATCTCACAGTTGTGTAACAATACTTATAAGCGAATGTGGGAGCTCTTCTGTGGAGCTATGCTGTATTGCAGAACATTGTAATAACTCGCAACAGGCTTCCCTGGAGACAGCGGAATGAAACGGGACTCAAGGATACCAGATTGAATGAATATGATAGTTTGAGAATAACCGCAAGTGTAAAACTTACGGAATAAAAAATAATAACCTTTGTAACAAATAACACTTGTAACGAAAGCTTGCAAATAACAATACTTGGAAAGGTCAGGAGAATAAAAAGCTAGGCGCAAGTATGTAAGTTGAGGTTGGTAAATTATTTGTTTGGTTTAACTTCATCAGTTCTGTTATTCTGTTGGAGTTCTGGAAAATACTCCCATTTTGATTGTTTGCCTATATTATATACAAAACTCTCTTAGAAGCTGAAAATAAATACATATATGTTGAAATAACGTAAATATAACTTTAATGTAAAAAGATCGACATAGATAAAAAAATACAATTTAAAGAAGATTTTATGATCGAATTTTCCAACATAAATTTCTAATTTTTACATTACTCTGTTAAATATGTATATTTTATCTTGGCATACTACTTTTGTAATATAATTCATATTTAATCCTATCAAGTATACATATTTTTTTACCATTTTTATTTCTGTTGTGTATAGTTTATATCCTTGGAAGCGTTATTTTAGGGTGGAATCAAAAAGATGAAACGAAAAGTCCTTTGTTATCTCCAATAATGTAAACCTCACTTATATCTGGCTTCACTGTTAGTTCCTAGTAACAGCAGTATAGTTCGACCACTTCCACTTTTCAGAGAAAAAATTGTAAATCTAGACATTATTTTGAGATAAAAAATATACTTAAATGATTGTTATTCTCAGACTTTGAGCTTATTTTGAAAAATTCGAGTTATCTAAAAATCCGGCTTAGCGACGGGTAAACTCCAATAAACTAAATCGATTTCTTGAGAGAACTATGTGAATTTACGCAGGATTGGAAAATGATGGTACTAAAATGAATGTTATTTAAAAGATTATGATGTATGACATTTTTAATGAAATATCGACCTATTATGACATCACATGGAGTCATGGTAGATGTTGAAAAGGGATCGTTTATACAAATGTAAACACTCGTTTATAAAAGGTAAATATAGGTAAAGGTCTCAGATCGAAGAATTATATTCGACTTAATATATATGTTCACAATTGTAAATGGTAGTGTATACATTCTTGATTTAATTAACCTCATTGAATTTCATATACCAAAAAGAGCTACTCGTTCTAAAACCCTGTTTAATTGTAACAATTTCAGGACTGGGCATTTCAAACACTCGCACGTAACTAGATTACATGAAGTTAGTAATAAGAACGCAGATGTATCGGATCTGTTTAACTGCACAGAAAATAGATATAAAAAGGCTATACTATCATATATTTTAATTAAACCTAAGTCTACTCATACTTGTTGATAATATTTTGTATGTACTTCTTCTCTTTCTAGAGCTTGAATTAATTTTATACTTTCTGTCGTCATTTGTCGGCGATGGGTCGAGAGACCAGTTGGAGAGGTCAAAGGGTCTCCTCAAACCAACCGGGGTCTTGCCAAATCACTAAACGTAGCAAACCATTTGGGGTGACCTATGGCAGAGGTGTGTTTGTTATTGAAGGTAAATACCCATCAATATAATATATTATTTAACAAAAAGATAATATCTACTAATAAATCTAAAAGAAACTGAACAAGACAGAAAAAAATAAAAAAGGTAACAGTTTCAACTGGGAATTGAAACCACCATCTCTGTCTTACCGGTACAACGCCTCTAACCACTCGGCCATTGGGATCTAATTAATTAACTAATTTTTCTCATATTTTTTGTTGCTAACTTTTTGTAGTGTTTCTGGTGTTGACTAAACTTTATATTGAAGCTCTAGGCTCGTAAGATGATTGAAACTCTGATGGTTCTTTTACAGATTTATTACGAAAAATGTTATTTACAACCAAGCTAATCGTCGTTTGGTAGCGTCTGCTCGCTATTAGGGTGGTTTTCCATCTGGCGAGCGCCGCGCACGCTCGCCCGTTTACGCGACCGGTTCGGAAGTGCTCGGCCTTCCCGAGCAGTTCCGAACCGCCTGTTCAGTGTTGCTAGACACTGCACTTTTGAATGATTACAAAGCTTTTAAGAATTTATTTGTAACATAGATGTGTCTCGGATAAACAAGTGTCTCGGATAAACAAAGCGATGCACTACGTCGTGTAAAATTTTAAATTTAACCGCTATTAATAACACCCCTTACGTAGATGGCGATAAGGTTTAAATTCCCGCTTAACATCATCCGCCTGTTTTGATTTATGCAAGATAAAAACATGGCCAAAAAGTGCCTTTTATTTTATTTTTTGGATGTTCAGGCATAAATATTTTATTTTTTCCGATCATTTTATAAATAACTTAATTTGCCACATTATACAATAAAATTATAACCAAAAATGGGTTCGTAAGTACGTGATTTTGAACTATAAATCAGTTTTCATAGGCCTTATACATTATTTTTTCTGGGCTTATAAAAAAACTTATATAAAAAATACTCGATTATTTCAAAGGCCAAGATGTATTCTACTTGCAGTCTTTAATTAAAGCATCTGAAACATTTCTAGGCAACCAAATTTTCAAACCAAAAACACATGATTTTGCATTACTACGTATGCCATCGCCTTAAAATGACAAAAATTCATTTAATGAACATAAAAAAAATTGATATCCATAAAAATATCTTTACACGGTACTGTGTAGAACTTAATATATTATTGTTTCGTAGTTTGTGACGTTTTACTACAAATCAGGGAATACTTTGACCGATTTCAAGTCATAAAAGGGACATTCACATTCTTAGATATATATAAATAAATAATAATACAGCAAGAAATAAAATACGGAAATTAATATTTTTTTGATAAACTTGCATGTACAGCTAAAAGGCTTAGTTAATTACAGAAAGATAAAAACATTATATTATAGGTTTAAAAAAGCTATGAAGATGTACTATCGGTTTTGGCCAAAGATACTTTTGTGCGGTGAAAAACTTTGTTCATTTGAGTTGCGAGTTGAGCAATAATGTCCCTACTCTCTATGAGGTTTTGTTTACAACAGAAATAACGATTTTAAATGCCCAAAACAGTACTAACAACCATAGACATATGAATATTAGTAGACCTGCCCTAAGTGATTAAAAGCGTATTATCCCCACTCCCCATACCGGTTCCATTGGAGCCGGCTGGGCTCGCGTATGGCCTCAAGTGAAATTTGAAAACGTGACGTCATCATTCTTGTGCGAACTATGGTCGAGGCATCATCGGTTCATTTTACGAAATAACACGGCAAAATGTTGACTTGTTATATGAAAACTTGTAAAAATAGATGTGAAAAAGAAAATAAACCCAATTGTCGTATTACATTCCATAAGTAAGCATTATTTTACTTTATTTTAAGCTTATTCACACCGTATTATATGGATCAGTTTTAGAAACATATACTATCACATCACAATGTAGCGATTCTCAAGTGTGCTCATCGTTGTTTACTGGGGTAAGTAAATTATGAAACATTTGTAAAAGTGTCTTAACTAAATACTCTGAAACTAACTACGACTCTGCAAACAGAAGAAATTTACTTTGCCGAATTTGGACTTCGCAAATTAGTTCATAACGTGGCGAGTAATTTGCGCTCCCATGTAAAAATGTCTATTCATTCAAAAGCAGATTTTACTTTTAAGAACTAAATGGTGATATTATAATGCGAGATGCCTATTTACTGTCAGATTGATTTATTGACGAATCACAGTCAGCTTAACCCCCTTCGTTCTTCAACAGTTGATTTTACCCCTCGCCATTATCTTCTCGTCTATTAATTCCTATGTCTGTGACTAACAACAGATCCCCATTAATTTTTGACCCGAGTCTGCCAACAACACGAAAAATTTATCCAACTCTTGGAACGTCGGTCTATTGGAGCTTTTTGTATATAGACTGTGTCAATACACTTTACCGAAAAACAAATACATAGCGGTGGACGTTTCCCCTAATAAACTCCCGTTAGGAAATGCTTACTCGAATGAATCCAGATGACCGATTAGTTGATACTGTAAACATTGGGTAATCAATAAGTCCCTTCAAAAGTCACGCAGGGAAAAGGTTTTATTTGAAATATGACTACAAAAATCATACTTATTCAGACAATAACACAGAAACACTGTTCATACAATAAGATAAAGTGAGCGCAACTTTCTGCCCTTTAAAATAATGTTAGAAAAATGGTCTCATTTTACATTTGGAACTTATAAAATTAGAAAGTAAGTGAATAAATCAGAATTATTTTTAAAGCATGATTTTATCGAAACAATAATAATATGTACATATATACGAGTACATAAAACAAAACAATTCCCATTGTTTGACGCCATAACATGTTTCACCTGAATACACTAAAAAACTCTGACCCAAATGTGGCGACTATATAATAAGATAGAGTGTGTTGAAGTAGAAATTTTCGTCGATAATTTATACGGATTTAGAAAAAATGTTATGCTGATTATATTATGTTTTAATTGCGTCTCTATCTATGTCTCTTACTTTTGTTCTACTATTTGAGTGAGCTTCCATAAAATTTTAAATTTTTTATTTTTATTTTATCTGTTTTATATTCTAATATTTATTTAGATGTTTAAAAAATAATGTAAGGATTGAGTAGATTTTTGTAATTGTTGTGCCTATTTGTGTATTAACTGAGTTTTTATAACTGGATTGTTTACACGAAAGAGTTTAAGTGAGATCGTGTGTAAAAAACCAGTATAAAAAAAATCACTGTGTACTTATCTCTTCTTTTTTTACATTTTCATTTCTGACTGAACGTAGCGAAATCCTGTTTTAACTCGACTTTGGCATTTCATCTGTCTGTACATTTGTTTGGGTGTTCTGTGTCCTTTTTTGAATATCTGCTGCATCCAATTTATTTATTATTCAAGCAATCCTTACTTTGACTAGATTGCTAACTTCGACTTTGGTTCGTGTTTATTTGGACTTTCTTATTCGCATTTTTTTCAATATTATAGTACCTACCTGCCTGATGAAAGTTATTTTTTTTTTATGGAAATATGGACGTTTCTTGGGATAAATAGTATCATCCTTATTTGAAATTACAAAATATATATTTTATATAAAATTCTTGGTTTATAATTACATACTTACAAAGCATGTAATTTCAGAGGAAATTTTGTTTTCGATTTATTAAATAAGACCAAAATATAAACATTCTTTTTTGGTCGCGAAGTCTACTTTTCACGGAACAACCGTGTAGTTTAACTTTGTGAGCACTTAACTTTGTGAGTGGAAAGAATGCAATATATTGCCCAAATCTGTTGTTCACGTAGAATATGCAACAAATAGTATTCTCTGACATTATATTTGTGAAGTTTTTGTACAACAGAAACATCAGACAAACTGTTTGCCTGCGCAGCAAAAATTATCTGTGAGCTGTGACATCGTGATAGGGCTTTTCGTAAAAAATTTCCAGGTTTAATACACATTTTTTCAGATAATAAAATCAATTCCATGATAATTCAATTCATTTTATGAAAACGGTGTTTTAAAATAACCAAGCAACTAAAAAAAATAGAACATTCGATATTTTTCATTCCTAATCTTGGGCGAATCCAAGAGTAGTCAAGTTAGAGACAGAAAATTATTCATGTAGTTTTGCAGGAGTTTTGAAAATAAAATACGGAAACAACGCGAAATTCTCCAACACAGAGCAGGCGTACTGCGGTTGGTCAAGTAATAGAATAATATCTTACGTTAACAGGGAATGTTATCAACGGTTCAATCGAGATAAAGAGATATTAAAAGAAATTAAAACCTTTGGGTGTACTGAATGCTGTAGAAATGAAATCCCTGAGGCGTGTGTGCGGCAAGACCGCGTATGATCGTGTGAAAAATATGGAGATTTGCAACGAATCAAAGGCTTAGATTTAAATTGAGAAAGCGACGCTTAGATGTTTTTAAGGAATGTAGAGAGAATGAACGAAGAAAAGAGTGTAAGGAAAATATATGTCGTGAATGGAAGAAGAAGTTGGAGACGCCCGAGGAATACTAATATAACTATTCATATCACTCACAACAAACGAATTTCACCGAACTTCTGATACATATACAGACCTTTTCGATATGTTCAAAGCTTCTCTGTCCTGCATCAAAGCAAAAATAACTAGTCGTACAAGAAACTCATGTGTATTTTATTACGTTTGTAACATGATAATAAGTAAGGAACCAACGGGGAGTGGACTCTTCCCCCGTAGGGCCTTCAGGAAACCTAGGAGGAGTGGAGAGGAGAGATAAGATCGTCTTCCCTCGTGGGACCTTTAGGGAACCAAAGAGGAGGGGAGAGGGGAGATAAGGCTCTCTTCCCTTGTGGGGCCCTCACGGAACCAAGGGGGATTGGAGAGGAGAGATGAGGCCTGGGAAGACACAGTGTGGAACCAGAAGACATAGCCACATATCCAATGACAACCCTGGTGAACCTTATAAAAGGGTCCGGGTGACTGTTAAAGGAATGAGGTAAAATGGGAGATAGCACAGTGGGCCTATGGCCTAAGTGCTCACGGGAACTATATGTAAACCGTCTCCACTCTATAAAAAAACATGATAATTATTTATTACATCTACTGATATGTATTATAAGGACTGATAATATATTATATTTCCACAATGTAAAATCTCGACTTGTGTTATGTTTGTAAAATCCCTTTCAATAAGTAAGTATGGTAGGTAGGTATTATTAAAATGTCGACTTGCATTAAGTCTGTAAAAGCTCTGGGGGCGTTCAATAAATAAGTATGGTAGGTAGGTAGGTACTATTAAAATTTCGACTTGCATTAAGTTTGTAAAAGCCCTGGGGGCGTTCAATAAATAAGTATGGTAGGTAGGTACTATTAAAATGTTGACTTGCTTTATGTTTGTAAAAGCCCTACGGGTATCCAATAAAGTATGATAGGTGGGTACTATTAAAATGTTGACTTGCTTTATGTTTGTAAAAGCCCTACGGGTATCCAATAAAGTATAATAGGTAGGTACTATCTGATCTGAAATAGAAAATTTACTGAAATCAAACACAGACTAAAACAGAATCAACTGAACTATACCAAAAAACATTTCATATATATAACTATACCAAAAAACACTTCATATATTAATATATATATATCAAAAAACATCTTACTTATTTTAAAATTATTAAAAAAAAATATATATATATATATATATATATATATATATATATATATATATATATATATATATATATATATATATATATATTAGGGTGTCCCAGGACATAAGGAAGAATTTTTTTTTCATGAATTTAAATATGCATACCCTCTTATTTTATTTAATTTGATCCCAATAACTCATATAATAAATATTATTTTGATTAAACACCGGCAACCTGTGCCGACTTGATGCCAAACATATGGTACAGAGTTAATATGGAAGGATTTTCAACTTTCATTTTTGTCGGATAAATAAAATTTAAAAATGCACAAATGTTCAATTATGTAGTATTTTATGTATAAAAATTGTTTATTGATTACATTTTTTCTTCATAGTTTGTTTTTTACAGTCAGGATAAATCTTCCGGTGTTCCTGAACGCATCGTAACAAAAATTATTTTTGTTCCTCTTTGACCGTGAGATTAAGCCATGAAAATCTTGCATTAACTTAACAGTTCTTTCAGCTGTATCATTCACTACCCTCAGCGGCGACACCTTCTTTCCGACTTCTTGATACGAAGCATTATTTGACCACATCGTAGGGAATTCGTTAAGAAAACTGGCATATGTATTCAGACGATCAAACAAATACTTGCTCTTGAATGAAATGAAGTCGTAAATATTTTTCTCTGAAACAAAAGTCACTAAATTATGATTTGAAAAAAAACCTCAATACAAAACATAATTTAAACTACTTAATAAACTTACCATACAATTTACCATCAAGATCTTCCTTCGATGGGATGTAACGTTTGTCATGGGTTGATAAATTATTTTTTTTGATATTTCGAGCATTTTTATTTTAGTTGTTTGATCCACAGCGTCGTCAAACAGCGATAAAATAGATCCTTCATCGGTCAAATACCATAACTGCTTACTGAACAGAAATAAAGCTGCCATTGAGATGTTTTCATCATTTTTTTCTTAAGCCTTCATCGATTTCAAAAAGCACAAGTCCTGGTAAGGTGCTTTAACTGCTATAATACATTGTAACCATGGTTTGACATAGGATGTTACTATGAACAGGCAAACGTCTAAAAGTGCCGCCTTATCCTTAGCGGTAATTTTAAATTTCGCACAAATTAATGATATTTTCAAGGAATAAAGCGCCTTTTATCCATCCATCGAGCACCTGGAGGCCGAATCTTAAATTTTCTCGCTGTATCTCCTCCTAAAACTATCACACAGAGCTCTAAAAACTCTCAATAGTCATCTCCAAGTAATTTTGTTGTCAGTGAAGTACGGTAAAAGTCAAGCAAATCATCGATTTCGGAAGCGGTTAGGTGCAATGTGAGATTTTCTCTGTAGCACTGAATTTTATCGGGATCAACATTTTTACAGTTATCTCTAAACTTTTTGAAGAGTGGTATGTCAGGGCTTGTAGTCACTTGACTGATTTTTACTTCAAACACAGCTTTAAAAAACCAACTATGGCTATATTTGGTATATATTGACAGTTAAATTCACTTTCCGGATATTGTAGAACAAAACTTCAAGAAATTGTCCATTAGATGGCAGTTTAGAACCCGATATTTGGTGTTTTACGACTCCTATTAAATATATACTCTTTTTAGAAGTGCATAAATCTAACAACATCTTGCCTGAACGAGTGATTTTCGTTTACTAACAAAATAGCAAGTTACTACAAGCTCATCAACACGTTCGCTCGCTGGCGTCTTAATGTACAAGTACTGACATCTTTCGATGCAAGTCGGCACGGGTTGCAGTTGTCCAAAGTAAACGAAATTTTTTTTATAAGTGTTTTGTCATTATTGAAACAAAATTAGAGGGTATTCGTTCAAAAATAACAACTGTAATTTTTTTGGGACACCCTAATATATATACTTCATGATATTTGTTCATAATTAAATTTATTTGTAACTTTGATGTAATATTAATATTCTTATAATTAAATTATACATAAGTAAATGAAATCCTCAGCACGGGAGATTCCAGTGAGGATATCATTATATCTATTTGTTACACAAAAAAAGATAATAAAACACTTATTATTATTATTATTAAAATAGTTTTAAATCATACAATATAAAACAAGTTGTTTGTAAAATGAATTTTTTCAAATTTATTACAATTTGAGCACGATTGATACGAGCACATCAAATAAGGGCTAAATGAGCAATTACTGTGGCATTGTTCACTTTGGAAATGTTTAACAAGTAATTAAGGTGCGAGAGAGAATAAAAACATAAATCAAATAAACAGTAGAGATTTAAAATGGTTCACAATTTAAATAATGTTTCATATTCCTAACCCGTTCTCACATAATTATATACTCTTCTGTTATTATTATTATTATATGAATATATTTAATTAAACTAATCCCTAATAAACATGTGGCACTTAATAATAGTAGTTGTATAAGCAGTGTTCATCAAGGGATGGAAATCTCCTTCCGATTAGCAAGCTACAAGGTATACGGCTTGCGGAAGAGTTCGTCTGGGGGCGGAAATGTATTTCGCTACGCTGAGCGGCCGTAGAGTTCCATCAACGCCGCGTAGATTATCCTTTATATCGTAGCGGCGCCGGTTGCATAGAAAACGGTTACGGCTAACGACGATATGGGGAACAGACAGTGTAGTACAGAATTGATCGTATTCAAAACAATTTAAAACGTCAACTTGCGCTTGACGTAGTTCTCATCAGATTGCGTGGTGATAATCTGATTCAAGTGTTTATCACAATATATATTATCATACCAACGGAATCTGATATATAGTTAGATATTATTAGACAAATATTCTGAAACAAATCATTTCAGGTTTGCGGGACTGTCAAAAAACATAAAAATATTCCTAAATAATATTTGTAATAATATAATAAACAATATTTTAAACGTAATAATTTATTTTTGATGTATTATGCCGTGTTACGCTACCATCTTTAGCTAACGTTTCATCAGGGCAGATGTGTAATATAAATATTTTTGCATTTTTTCATGATTCATATATATATAATTTATCATGAGGAAATGCGAAATTATTCGGATTTTCATGAACACGTGCTTCGACATCGTGATAATATTAGCGTAATTTATTAAAAATTTAACAGGAAACCTCGTTAAGGTCTGCAATCCGGTTTTTAACCAGATTACCAATAATTAAAAGAGATTCTTAAAAAATTAGCAACACTCAATTTACTTGTGCACGAACGAATATTTTGGTGCACCAAACTACACTTTATAAAAAAAAGTGTTCTTTAATTTCCCAGTAGAGAAAGAGCGTACTTAAACTGTAACAGAATTTCTACATAGTTTCCGCAAACTTATATTAATATGAACATTTTTACCACCGTTGGGGAGATAGGGCGGAACGTACGTACTTACGCCAAGGAAAGAAGAATGAAAATATATCTTACAAAATATCTTATAATATCTGCAATATGAAATTTCTGCGTTGGTGGATAGCCATTTTCATTTCGCGCGCAGGGGAAAATATAATATGACTGAAATTGGTGCAAATTTTTATAAGGAAAATTTACGTACCTTTGCAGCATCCTTGTGATTATGATTATGACTACGAGAATCATGCAATACTATATTTAAAGTCAATAACGTTCTTAAAATTGATTATGAATTGAAATTGAAAGAATTCTAATACAAATTTATCATTCTAAGACACCTAATTTAAAATTACCGAACGTCGGAAGATTCCATCCTTCAAACTGACGAATTAATTCGCGATGGTAAAAGGGCTAAAGGATGTACAGAGGTTGAATACTAAACCTTCGTTATTCGATTTATTTGTTCTTTGATAATTTGGTTTTATTCGATAATCATTTTTTCTCGATAATTTACAATAATGATACTAAATATTCGTCGAAGTTTAGTAGTTAAATCACATGAAAAATATAACTAGGTACTCTTTTTTATGTCTTATATTTTTTGTACTTTGAAATAAATTTTGATCGATTATTTTAAAAATAGGAATAATGTATAGCTCAAATTTGAATAGCCTATTTAAGAATTGAAACATTTCGATTCTTGAATTAATCGAACATTTCGCAATGAATTTCTTGATTTTGCCCATCACTATGGCTGTGGTTTCTGTGGATATTTAGGTTCTAATGCTTGCAACGATAATGAAAACCATCAAAGCAAGATTGGATTTCGCAATAAACCTCGTTCATTCAATTACGTCTAGTGTCCAGTGCTGAGAACAAGAATCGCAGACTATGTATATTGTCAGTGTTGCCAACTCAACTACTTCAAAATATGCTAGAGTGATGGGAAAAATATGCCAGAAATATGCCAAATTCCTTTAAAAAATGCCAAAAAAAGCCAACATAAATTTAACTTAGTATTTGTTGAGAAATAGAGTGATGGGAAAAATATGCCAGAAAAATGCTAAACTACTTTAAAAAATGCCAAAAAAAGCTAACATAAATTTAATTTAGAAATAAAATCAGTGAAATAAAATATCAATATCTTCATCTTCTTCTTCTTCATTAACAGCAGGTGATGTGGAAGGCTGAGAGACGGAGTCGTAACTTTCTTTGGTCCCAATGCAGCGTAGTACTTCGTCAGGAACAGTGTAAGAATAACAGCACTTTCCTGCTCTCTTTAGGCCAAATCTCACGTACAAAATGGCATTCGGGGTTCTCACCGCCAAACGATTTCGGAGTTTTGTTTTGACCAGACTCATTTGGCTAAATACACGCTCAATGTCCGCATTTGAATGCGGCAATGTTAAAATATACATTGCAAACTGACATAAATCACCGAAGGGGTTATTATTAGCTGCATCTTTATATTGCATGACTTCATTCCAAAACTCTACAGTGGAAGTCAAGGATTCCCATTTAATGTGAACTATGTTTCTCCACTGAGACACCAGTTTTTCAATCGATATCATTTTTGTTAGTTAAAAAATTGGTTTTTATTCTTTTCATGTTTCTGTAAAAATAAGCCAAATAAATATGCTATATGCTAAAAGCACAATAGTTATGCTAAACATGGAGTAATTATGCCAAATTTAGCATATAATATGCTAACTTGGCAACACTGTATATTGTTCATCAGAACAAATGTTCTTCTGGAGCGCTGGTCCTGTGTAGAAACTGAGGCTGTGTTATTTCAAATCTGCACTGGAATGCCAATGCTAAACTGGACAGTGGTTTAGTTCTCCATTAGGAGCTACTATTTTTTTTTTCCTGAGAGGCGGAGACAGCATTGAGAGATATGTGCTAATTAATTTGTAAATCAATTAAATAGAGTAGGCGGTGTATGAATTATTCTGCTAAACGATTGATTAACCAAGAGAAATGTAAAAACTTAATTTGTAAGATCTCTCGTCGCGGTAGTGTAAGTTTAATTTCATTTAATTAATAATTCATGCCTCCTGGAAAATTAAGTATACCGTACAATTAAGATTTAAATAACTGAACGACAATCTTCCCCATAGCACCTATTCCATAAGGACTATAAACTCTTTAAAATATAATGTATTACATAAAAACTTTCATTCATAATTACGAGTTAGTCCGTTGAATGTATAATCTCCAACAGAAAAATGTATTGTACTATCGTGCAAATTAGAATCTTAAATGGTCGATTTATCTATTAAATCTGTACCCTTTTATAGCTTTCTACGTCAAATTCAAATTCAAAAAATATTTATATCACAAAAAGAGTACAAAGGGTATAGCATATAGGTTACATCCTATTTCTTCCAGCTAACCCAACAAATACACATTATATTACATAACCCAACAATTACATGTTAACAAATAAATTAAAAAAAAACAGAGGTATTTAATTCATATAAGGTATTCATTTAAGGTGTAGTGACATTTGTTTAAAAGAAATGTTTTTATTTATTTTTCGGAATAACTTTATTGCGTAAAACCTCAAACTGTAATATTTAATTATTGAAGACAATATTAGCGATTTCTAAACTAAAATCTGAAACAGAAAAATCAGAAAAGGATACGGTCCTAGATGTGACCGTATCCTTTTCTGATTTTTCTGTTTCAGATTTTCGTTTAGAAATCGCTAATATTGTCTTCAATAATGAAATGTTTTTAGTGTTGATTTAAATTTAAGTGTGTCGGTTATTTGTTTGATGCTACGTGGAAGGTTGTTATATACTTTAATGGCCATGTAGTGTGGTCCTTTTTGAAAAATAGTTTTGTTTGCTTTTGGGATTAATAAAATACACGTCTCTGCAAATACATGTTTAATTTGCGCCAGTGTGAATGGCTATGTTTAATTGTATCTAATTTATTTACTATTAAGTAGACACAATTATTCTTATCTAGAGGCTAGCTGCCGGATGATTTTAATCTCAAATTACATACATGCCAAGGAATCTAGCAACATAATTAAGGTTTATCATGCCTCTGTTCCACTATAGCATACTCCAAAAGCATCAAATATTTTGGAATTGAAATTGATGATAATCTCCGATGGAACACACACATTGAAGTAATTATACAAAAAATATCATCAAGTACATATACTTCTTAAGAAACATCGGTAATATCCTCAACACAAATGGCATTAAAAAAATTATAAGGCTTGGATCGCTGCAGAACGTTTGGTTTTAATTCGCCCGCGGTCATTCAAAAAATCATACTTCCAAATATTGATACAAAAACAGATCAACTATTAACTGTCGTTTAAAGCCAATAAAATTACCCACATTCCGTAATTTATCTTAACTTTGTAGGTTTTATAAAATAACTCATTAAATTCACAAATGCGTGAAAATCGTTTGATTGTTAACAAATATGGTTTAGAATGGTATTTATTTCAGGTAATTTTGCGAACATATATTTAAAGTTCAACAGAACTGAACAGAAGGTGTAAAAAATATATTTACAATAAAATAACGCCTTACTATTTAATTTTTTTAAATCACTTACGGAACGGTACTTACGGAAACTTCGATTGATTATTTTTTACTTGGCAAATAATTTTTCAGACCTATCAGAATAAAAAATATACTAGAATTATAAAAATTAAATATATTTATTTGTTATGAATCGCTCTAACTAGAACAGTATTGATCATCACATAAGTTACGATATTACACATTGATAAACAATTAAGGTACCGCAAGGAAAAAGTACATTTTTTGTACAGGTTCAAAATAAATTTCACTTTAAAATATTTTTTTAAACATCAGGATTTTGAAAATACTTTACATAATCATAAAATTCAATAAAAAATACATTGATTTTTAATATATAACAGAATTTGTGCAAAATAAGCAGTCATGAAAATGTTCAAGTCAAAGACAAAAAGGGATTCAATAATACTTCAGTACTGAAATTTTTTGTTTCTATTAATGTACTGTATAGAGATGCGAGACATCTATTGAAAAAATGGGGAAACCATTTGCTGTGTAAAACTGTGAGCTCTCTATATATTGCAATTACGAAGACGCGGGAACTTTTGAAATAATATCTATTTTTTAAAGATATCTCTTCAAATTGGCCACATTTTGCGAGTTTTGAGTTTTGCAATTAGCCAAATGTGGTCAAATAAGATCCAGTAGCTACGCTTTGTGTCATTCACTAATAGCTAAGGGAAAACTGTATGGGGTCTACCTAGAGCACTCACACAGAGCGGATCGACATATTTCAAAAGACAATTCTGAAAGTTCCGGTTAGAACTCCGACAGAAGAAAAATTTATAACTTACAAGTCCACAATGTACAAAAACTATATCATTTTTTTTTTTTATTTAAATAAAAAAAAAAAAACACATTGAATACTCCACTGCGCACTATAAAAATAATATACTGGTTACTCACAGTTCGAATACATCTTTTGGTTAGAGATGTATTAAATTACATCCTATAAAACTATACAACGCTCTATCAAAGGAAACAATTGAATATATATATTTATCAAATGAATATATTAGAAACAAAAGTAAAAACATGACTAAGAGAATGGTAATCAACTTACAAACATTATGAAGAAGATGTAACTATTTAGTTTAAAGTTAAAGTTAACATAAGTCAGAACAGGAAAACCTAGTGAGGAGAACTATCTACATCACGTACAAATATTGCCAATGAAAACCAAAAAAAAATTACTATTTTCTTAAATGTGTTTCCAAGCTTTATTCGATTCTCTAGGGATGATATTTCAAGAAAATTTTATTCCTAAAGGTATTTTTACTTAAATAAAACTTTTACACGTAATCATTTTTATTTTATATTAATTGCCTTTGCGTATAAGTGGCTCTTTCAATTATCAGGTTTTATGTAAATATTTTATTCTTAACTTAACTAAACTCACCTCCAGAATGCAAATTTAAACTGGTTTTGCAGTTTTAAAAAAAGAATTACTGAATTTAAAGTGACTCCAACGCTGCGCTGTGGGTTCAGAACTTCGTAAGCTTTTACGGAGAAAATAGAAGAAGGAACAATTTCCTTAAGGTTTTATCACCACGCTGCGATAAAAGTTTTTATTTCAATTACAATAAAAAATAAGAACGTTGCAATTTTTTTTAAACTGTTTACAAGCAAAATTATGTCTTTTAACTTTAATTAAATAGATAACATTAAACAACTTCTTACACTTTACCATTGAATGTGATTCAATAGATTTCGGAAGAACCATTCTTTACAGAGTAAGTTAACCAACCCAGGTTAATCTAACCTTGCAAGCGAGTTTGACGTTTGTATGTCTAAAACAATAATTGCAAGCAGCAAAAGCGAAGATTGTTCTGGCTTACTATCTAGAGGACAAAACTGCTATTGGTCATTGTCACATCGGGTGTGGGAGCTCTCTCTTATCAGAAAACAAATCTCGTTGGGTGTTGACATCTTAAATTATAAGGAAGAATCCTGTCTTTATATTGCTAGTTGTAGAGGTGATTTTAAATAATTTAATCAGGTATTTAACTTAAAGTGTGATAAGTTACACGTTAAAGTATTGATGGCGTTAAAATGTCCATATAAAATGGCCAAATTGAGAGTAGTTTTTTTAGGTAGATCGTTTCCTCTGAACAGAACATCTGAAATGAAACCTTCACAATAAAGTTCCAAATTTGTAATAATCGTAAACTTCCTCGCCTCTGCGCTACAAAACGAAAAAACCCCTTGAAATCACATCAGATAAAATTAATAAAAAGTGAGATTG
This sequence comes from Hesperophylax consimilis, assembly GCF_061612785.1. Classification (NCBI taxonomy): domain Eukaryota; kingdom Metazoa; phylum Arthropoda; class Insecta; order Trichoptera; family Limnephilidae; genus Hesperophylax; species Hesperophylax consimilis. The sequence goes on from NC_142848.1 coordinate 13,477,522, forward strand.
TTATAGATAGTAATGTGGAGATAGGAGAGTTTTATATTTTCAGCCATTGCGCTTGTTAAAGGAATTTTCAGTTATTTCATGTTTTTAATAAACACTTCGCATTTCTCCTGGGAAATTAAAGGGACGCCAAATGCCTATACCATTCTCTCTGGACATGAAAAAGTATTTCAGACCCTCGAAGGACAAGGGTGCCTGTAAAAATATACGAACCGTGATATTATTATCCCGAAAACCACCCTCTAAGATGTTATTGTTAGGATTATGTTACTTTCGGGTCAGCTCAAATATTTTCATACAAGACTAGTGATAATATGAAGCGAACCTATTCAAGAACAGTTACTGGTTGTAATAAAATATAAGTGATACAATTAAACAATATAATTTCGATTGTGTATCGTTATAAAATTCAAAAATAAATCATTCTAATTATTGATTCTTATAAACACAATATATAAATTGGCTGAGCGTAGGGGAAGTCCTGTCTTTTTTTCATTTGTTTATTACCACTCAATCATCATTTTTTTCTATTTATCTCAAAATAGGGATGTCGTAGTCCTATAGGTTCTGTGAAGTTAGAACTTTAACGCTCAAAAACGCAGGTTAACCTGCAAGGAATTCTCTAAAACTCTTTTTAAAAGCTTTTCAGGCCACGAACTTTGTATGAAGCAATCCACAACTAACTACGCAGTACAACCTACCTACATCTACCACCTACAAATGTATAAGCCGGTGTATCATGAAGGTGTCACTCGCGTGTTGACCACTCAACTCTGCACTATATGGATGATGCCTTTGTTCAATATTGATGCCTGTAGGTACTAATTATTAGTATTGCAGGAGGGGCGGTTATCCAATTATTTCGAATGACGTTTGGATCAAATTGAGTAGTTAGTGTACATTATTCAGTTCTGACATTCAGGTGGCAGAACTAACTCAAACTCTTATTGCGTACATACTATATTGAAGTCGTCAAGCACATGAAAAGAGATTGTTCTACACAATCGAATGTTTTATTTTAACTAAACCTGTCTCAGAACCAGAACAGATACTGTCTAATGAGGCGGGGAACATGCACACAAGCACATGAAAATCGAAGATCATAAACTATTAGGTTGCCAGCAATGAAATGCAATGAACTCAATTATAAATAAGCGTTTTCAGTTTTGTTAAAATTCACTTAACCACTCGAGCGATAAATACGTTTAACATATTATTTTAAAAAAATTGCTCAGTGCGCTTTAAAGCCAATGAATCCACCTAGATTACACCGTTTATTTCATGTTTTTAGGTTCTATAATTTTGGCACACTATGGCAAGTGTTCGCTCTAAACGTTTTTGCAAACTCGCCAAAAATGATTCGAGTGGAGAAACAAAAACAGAAGATATAGACCGTGTTCGACGTTCATACCGCGAAAGTTTACTGGGGAAGGGGGCTGATTTATTAATGATTTTTTTGCATTATTGTTCAAATTTATTTATTTATTGACGCCCTATTGGGCTTTTAAGTACATAAAAATTACAAATTTCATTTTTAGCAACAGTATAAAACAAACAATAGAAAATCGAAATAAAATATAATGATTTCTCATACATTATTTACATTTAAAAAGTGGTGGACTAATTTGGCTTTAAATGTATTGAAGTTTAAATTAAATATGTCAGCGACATCACTTAGTTCATTGCCCAACCTATGTATTCTTTCTAACACAGAATTCGTCGCGAAGTTATTGTTGTAGAATAAAATATTCCGTCTAGTATATTTTGGAGGTATATGTAAAGATAGCAAGTTTATAGTATCAGGGCAGTCTAACCTTGAATGAACAATTTTATATAATAAAAGAAGATCAAATATTTTTCGCCTTTCAGATAATTTCGATAAGTTAAGTTTACTGCGTAAATTGATATAATTGATTTCAATAATAGGAATACCAACTTTGAAATTAATAAAACGTAAAAATTTATTTTGAATTTTTTCAATTTGTAAACAATGAGAGTTGAAATGAGGACACCAAATGGTTGCATTGTATTCTACCTGACTTCTAACCAGAGACGTGTATAGTAATTTTATAGTTTTTATGTTATTAAAGTCTTAAGCGATTCTGAGAATAAATCCAAGCATTTGTAATCCCTTACTGGTAATGCTATTAATGTGATTCAAAAAGCGTAATTTGGAGTCAAAGATAACTCCAAGGTCATTGAATTCAAAAACTCTTTTTAGATTGGCATTGTTAATTGAGTAGTCGAATAATAAAGGGGTTTTAGATCTATGGAAACTGATCGTTTGGCATTTGTTGATATTAAGATGTAATTTGTTTACGATGCACCATTCATAAAGTTTATTCAAGTTCATTTGTAGAGTTAAACAATCAGAAGAATTACCGATCGATTTAAACATCTTTAGATCATCGGCGAATAGAAGAAAGTGAATATTATCAAAAATTAGTGAAATGTCATTAATAAATAGTAGGAAAAGAATTGGTCCTAGGGGGACCCCACTTAAGGCAAAAAACAGGATAAATTTATTATTTTTGTGTGGTTTACAAAACTTTCGTATAAACACATCTTTATAATATTCATTATTTCTCCGCATTTTTATACTCTTTTAGTTGTTTATCTTTTAAAGGATAATTGCAATAAATTTCCAAATTAATAACCACGTTTACTGAGTATATATATAACTTCCCTCAGATGTTATTCGAATACGTGCATAATGAACCGCAAAGTAACACTACGATTACACTAGCGATTTTTATAACTATTTTTTGGTGATTGGAACTGCTTTGTTTATGAAGCTCTCTTAGAATTTTTTAGATTCTCATAAATAATAAACCCCCAAAAGTTTACCGGTATGCGCTTGGAATACCGTGTATGGTAGGTATACATGTTAATATGTAACTAGTTTCGTTCATACATATATTTTTTAATAAATTTTGTTGCAACTTCTAAAATGTGCTCAACAATCATCTTTTTTAATATATTGCATAAGACTCCCAACTTCATGTTCAAGAGTAGAAGATACTCTCACCATTCGGAATTGAAACGTTACTTCCAGGTACTTCACCACTTTCCTTTATCCCATCTCCTTCCCCTCCTCACTACCTTTAGCCTTACAACATACCCAAAGTGGGGATGACATAGTTTCACTTGCTCCAGACGGTTAGGAGCAGGACTCACAAGGACTTTTGTGAGGTATTATATATTTAAAAAAATATGCGTAGCTCTTAGTCACTAAACACAAAAAAGTTATTTAAAATGACGTAGATTCTAAATGTTCTGTCGTTAGGTAATAATGGGGACCGCCCTGTACAATCGTTAACATATACGAAGTTGTGAATGAAAGAAGTTAAATTTCAGTCACCCTATCTCCCGTCTGGTAATTTGTTGTGCCTTGTGGCAACAGGTACCGGTCGGGTATAAATACCACCATCTCGGTTCAGGGACATTCCAGTACGCATCAGAGAGAACGGTAGTAATTTAATCGTGTTAGATAAAATAAAGTGGGCGATATTCCGTTACTTCTGAACTTTTAACTGCACGTCAGGGGTTCTGTTTGTTTGTCTTGACAAAGTGTGGCTACATTCTGGCCTCATTTACAGTATTTTCAGACTGGATTTTCTAGAACAACGAAATTATTTTCGGCTTATCACGTCATTTTGTTTATCAGCTATGGAACTTTGAAATAACCATAAAATATAGACAAGACGATATGGGTGTGGTTTTCAAATAAATATTTAACAAATTAATCGAAAAATATATTGAAATTGATTAAGGAAATAGAGATTTTACATTTCATATTAAAATACCTGTAATAATTTAATTTAAGTATTGTAACAGTTCTGTGTTCCTAAACAGTTAGTAGACCGTGCAAAAAAGGACATTTATAATAATCTCTAATTTTGTAAATCAAAACCAAAATTTCCTTTGAAATCATAAGATTTGTAAGTAAGGTACTTAAATATCTACCTACTTAAATATAAACCATACATATACAAGTACATTTTTTTATAAAACAAATACATTTAAAAAAAATAAAGTAAGGAGCTACACAATGTCCCCACCTTTATAAAAAATCTTTTTTAACCTTTCTTCAGGCCGGTAGATACCTTAAAATTGATTAATTATTGTAGTAAGAATAAAGATCATGCGAACACTGGCGGGATAAAAAGGTAGTATACAATAAGGCTACATGGTCGAGATAAAGCAGAATTTCGCCACACTTTGACAATTACACGTTGAATACATTTTGTAATATTACCTAGTAAAATTACCAAGAACATTCCAAATTTAACGATCCGTTGAAAAAAAAAGAAATGTTGAAATCGGGGCAAATCCGTTACCAACTACAAGAACCTATAGACATAAAGGATAATAGAAAACGCGGTGATTCCCACACGCAAGAGTCTAAGGATGAATATATAAATAATCAGGTAGTATCCTGTCTCGTAAGTAACCACGTAGAACGATACATTCAACTTAATGAACAAAAACCTTGGCAGGGCGTGAGGAGGGTATGGGGAGTGACTGGGGACGGGACAAACTAGGGATGAATGGCTAAGGGAGGAAGGTAAAGGCAGGATAAAAAGGCTAATAGAAATTTATAGAGCCTTACTTGTTGACACGGGAGGATTAGAGAGCCAAGGAAACGGATACCCTGAAATTGAACATTTCACGATGTCTCTCACGCAAATTCCACCATTCCGAAGGTGCCGAAAAATGAGTAATGTCAAATTATGATGAGGGGATGATTTTTCCATGATGATATTAAATTTCAATGAAAGGATGGACTTAAAGCGGGTTATACAAATGTTGGGAAAGTTTAAGGGTTTTAAATGTCAGTTTTGTTGGCAAAGGATTATTAGTTTAAGAAAAGATTTAGGAGTGAAATTATTTATATTTGATCCGACAAAGCAAGATACAAACCTCGTGTATTCTAATTTCAGTATTTGACTAGCATTATAGTATTTTAGTAATTACCTTGGTCGATTTTTTTTGTTTACATAAGCTTCTTTAAATTGGATTAATTATAAATAAATTAATAGTGTTATAATTAAATCAAATAATTAATACTTCTAATAATATGGCAATAATAAATAACATAATAAATATATTTAATTAATGAATTCGTAATAAAATGAAGTAATTAATAATTGAATTAATTGATTGATATTTACATTCATGAAGTCATAATAAAATATATATAATAATTGAATACTTAAAATAATATTTAATTTAATAAATAATGTAAAAATATAATTATTTAATAATATAATATTAAAATTAGTAATTAAAATAATTTTTTAATTAATAATTAAATTTATGATTATTGAATTATTCTACAATGATTGAATGCATTGTTATGTATTTGTGTTACATTATATACTTCATATGAATTAAACCAATTTGATTGTTTTGAAACGGGAAACCTTCTAGCTGGACAATCAAAGATTCACTATTCTGTAATACTTAATCTTTATGTATTTTTAGGATATAATAAAGTATCTAATAAATTAAGACAAAAAAATTAAGTTAATTAATTGACTTTTAAAATATTCATTTTATAATTAAATTAATAATTCAATTAATTTGTGACTTGATTAATAAACAACGTAATTAATTATTTATTAAATTAATTGAAAAAATATTAATTAACAATGTAATTAATTAATTGTTGAATTAATTCAAAAATATATATTAATAAAAAAATAACGAACAAATAATTGACTTAACAATGCAATTTGATAAATTCTTCAATTAATTAATAATTCAATTTGATAAAACATTCAATTAATTAATAATTAAATTTTATAAATATTTCAATTAATTAATATTTAATTTAATTAACTAAGTAATATTCAATTTAATTAAATAACTAATATTTTATTTTATTAATTAACTAAAATGTAATTATACTATAAATTAACTGTATAGTTATTTAATAAATTAATTATTTTAGTAATCAATTAATTAATCTTTCAGTTATAATCAATTTCATAAACTGTTCTGAATAAATCTTACCGCAGATGTGTATAATTTAAAATTATCTAGTCGTAAAATTGTAACCGTGGTTATAAAAATATGAAAATATAAATATGTTCATGGCTAGATAGTCAAAAACGTAAAAAAAATCAAAATTTTAAAATATAACGAAAGCCAAAAGATACAATCGTAAAATAAAACACTTCTATAAAGTTACCGTACTCCAAAATGTTACTATAAGTTTTGAGAAAAAAGCTAGTGATAATTAATATCTTAAAAGATATTATTTGTTAATAGCTTTTTGTTTTTTTCATTGCACACAATCTAAGTCTATAACATTCATAATATAAAGTAAACAAACGATGATGAATGGATTGTACAAAATTTTAATTGAATGACAGAGCGTCGCAAAGTCTTCTTTTTTCCTCGTCCTTTTTGACCGTATTATTCAGTGAAGATTGCTTTTTCAATTATGAAATCGTCTTGTTTATTTCAACTTTCTTACTAGCATTTTTTAAAAATATTATAGGTACCTACCGGCTCGAAAAAAAATTGACAAAAGAATTGTCATTAAATCGGTGACATTTCGAGATACGATAAAATACGTTTTCTACGAACCTTCAGAAAAAAAACATGATGCGTAAAATTATGAATGGTGTTTATTTAAATTTCTGCTTAAAAATCTTATGATTTCGAAACAAAATTTAGATTTCGATTTATTAAATATGAAAAATTTAGCAACACAATTTTTTCGACGTAAGATCTCCACACTCTTATACTGTTCACATAACTGTTCATATAACCTAAAGTGAGTAACACAAGTCAGGCCTAACTACTTGTTGTTCTATTTCCATTCCGTCTATCTCAGAGAAACATTCTTTTGTGGCTTACATTTCCCAAACAACGCGTCTTATCTTTGTTTTACTGAACGAACGAACATTTATTACAGTAATATTTAATGATATTTTCACTGACGCTTTCGTGCCCTTGGAACAATAAGATTGCATCTGAAATTTTGGCCAAAATTGACTTTTTTGTATCAAAATTCGTTTTATCTTTGAAACCCTGTCCAAAATATGCCCAACTTCTCCATACATAATATGTTAGTTCGCAGATAATTATTCAACAGAGTTATATTTAAAACATTTTATACATGTATACATATATTTAAATAAAAAATAAAACTCAAGGATTCATACGGGTACCTTAGCTATCTACCATAGATAAAATATGTTTCTAGGTTCTATCCGCCGATTACAAAAAACTGAGAAAATTAATTAAAAAGAGATTAATATTTAACATTTATAAAAAAGTTAATATTTAAAACCTATTTTAATTGAATTATTTTTAGGTTTATGAACAATCTGTGCAAAAACATGGTATTAAGAAAAAAAAATCAGATTCAGTTGTTCAGAGTTAATTTTCAAAGGAAAAGTTTTATTTGTGTTTTGTGTTTTTTTTACTTAGTTCCTTGGCTAAGTAACACGTTTTTCCATAGAAGATTCTCACAAACAAATACGTTCCTTATTTTCACTTTTTCATAAATTTCAAGTTTTAGTATTTTATTTAGGATTCGAACTTCGAAATATGCTGTTGTATCTCTATAATGATATTTAGCACACCTAACCAATATTATGAACGATTTTTATGTGCCCGCCACTATTCGACAGTGAAATAATTTTTTCATAAACATTAATTAAAAATGTGAATTATTTTTATTTATTTTTAATTTTTTTGAGTGCCTATTTTTATTAAATACGTTCGCATGTTTGCGATATTGTACGTATGAGTGGTTCCTTTGCTGACAGTACTTGTCGCAACCTGTCTAGCGGCGAGCCAGACTGCACGGGGAGCGCTATTTGCATATCACTCCTTGTACACGCAGAAAACCCGAAGTGAACGAACGCCACGAACTGAGCCGATGAACGCCAAAGGCGCCAAAACACATGGCACATGACTCTGCCATCTCTGTCTGTCAGTGAAAGCAATAAGCATCGCCCCGACAGCAAAACTGACAGTAGTGCTCGTACCGTCCCGATCGGTTCGGCGATCATCGGCTCACTTCGGGTTTTCGGCGTGTACAAGGAGTGATGTGCAAATAGCATTCCCCGCCTGGAATCGCATTGTTGTCATTTTGATTGCGACTGCTGCCCCGAGTTTGTCGATTAAAAATAGGTGGTGCCCGACACCTTACCGATATTTTAGAATGTGCTCTGGAGTACAAAAAGGTTGGGAACCCCTGAACTAATATATCACAAGTTTCTTACATATAACTGATGGAACCTTGTTCCAAGGGAACGCCATAAATTAAGTTTTTGCGCGCATACCTATAATGTCACTTTAGAAAATGTATTTTTAACTGACATAAATGTGAGATCAGGTATTATCCGTGAAGCGACTGTATTGTATAGCCTGCTACATTCTTATCCCAATCACCCTCTTTACCGCATCCCCACTTTCTTCAGTATCACAAAATGTCTCAAATTGCATCGCCTCAATGGCTCTGGGTAGTGGGAAATCTTGAACTCTGTGTTTAAATACAGAGTTATCATATTATAACATGAGCGTATTTTTTATATACCAGTCAAATAGTTGATATTATCCATTTTAATGGCCGCAAGCAATTTGTCATAAAGTACGTCATATAATTTGTCATACAGGGAAGCGTGCGCTATTTATGTGATGAACTTTTTTTTTGGTTTGTACTGTAGGTACAATAAAGATATCTGTAAACGTTCAATCATTTATATTTCCCTAGAAATAACCTTCTACAATTGGAGTTGATTAATAAGGCCACACGTACCAAAGATCTTTGGAGCTAAACATGCGAGAACCTACCAATAATCCCCAGTCCACTGAAGGTACCTTGTTTTAAAATAAGAAACGATTTTGGAAAACTGTTAACACCCCGTGGATTATTGGATTATTCCATTGAATTTTATTTTGTATTAGAGCAGCGGTCCATTTTATTTTGTATTAGAGAGCAGCCTGAAAGAACCTCCCTGAAAGATTTGTCTTATTTTTTCCGCAGAAAACGAATAGCAGAAAACGGCAGTGCAGTACCTTGGAGAGGTTTTATCAGAATTTTATAAATTTTCTTTGAATTCCCGAAAAAAATAACAATTAAAATAAAAAGTGTAGAAAAAAATAAGGGTGTTCCAATAAGAGGTGTTATTTTGATATTCAATCGTCAAAGATCAATGGTTTCGTTGCTTGTGTGGCACGTAGCGCCATCTCGTTAAAAGTAAACATTGTCCAGATCAATACCATCTAATATCGGCCATAAAAAATCATTAATCATCTCTCGATAGCGCAATCCATTCACCGTAACTGTTGCTCCAGCCTAATTTTCGAAAAAGTGAGGTCCAATGACTCCGCCGGACCATAAACCGCACCAAACAGTCACACGTTGAGGCTTTTCAACAATAAATCTTGGGTTTTCCGAGCCCTAGATGCGACAATTTTGCTTGTTGACGAAGCCACCGAGGTGGAAATAGGCCTCATCACTCAAGATGATTTGCATTTGATTCACTCAAGTGAATTTTAATAATTTCAATGCGTTGTTGAAGCGGGTATCGTTCCATTTTTATCAATAACGTAGTTTCTACTTGTCAAATATTAAAAAAAATAACAGCTTCAAAAGTAACATCTACTGAAATAGCGGGCTATTCAAAATAACACCTCTTATTGGAAAACCCTGTAGTTAAACAGGGTGTCCGAGGGTAAGGTGTGTAACGTTAAAGAATTGTGCAAGTTTGGATTGCCAGGGCAGTGCCCGATTATTGTTTTGTTGAGAGTTTTTCGGATGGCTGCCCTGCGATCGGTTGGACGAGCGGGCAAAAAATAACGCGGGTAGGTAGATCGGGAACAATACAGGAGAGGACGATTCCGCGGTGTGCGTGGCGTTTTGCGAGAAAAAAACGGATATTGAAAAAAATGAAAAAGATCACGCGGATACCATGAACCGATCCTTCGGAGTCTTTCCGTGTAAATTAACAAAACATAAAAGAGACGTTTTGACTTCTGCGCGAGATCAGCCGGTTCTTAGTTCGAGTGTGGTTGTTCGGTGAGATTGAAATGTTGAAGGATTCAGTCTTTCCGTGTAGACTAACCAAACATAAAACGAACGTTTTGACTCCTGTGTGAGATCGGCATGTTCTTTGTTCGAGTGTTGTTGTTTGGTGAGATTAAAATATACAATCAGTTATTTGGATTAAAAAATGGTTTTATTTGTGAGTGTTTTGAAGAGTAATTCCTTGGAGACTACACTGGATTACCAAGCATGCTGTCGGGGTGACGCAAAGATGGAGCATCATTGTCCCGTTAAAAGTTCAATGGATGCTGATTAATTGAGGATGGCCTCGCGCACTCCTTCCCACGAACCTCTGCCCGGAGCTAACTCATACGGATTTCGTGGAGACCTGTCGTCCTGCTCACCGCTGGCGGACTCTCCAAACACCTTCAGACATGACAACATGATCAAGGTTCTTCAATGCTTTTACACATTCCGCCTCCTTGCCTTAGCCCCCATCATAGCCCTGGTGATTGACAAGGGTCCATGCTCATCAGACGGGATGTCAGACGTGACAGGTGCACAAACTTCGGGGAGGTATTTTACATGATAGTAAAAAGATAAATAAGTTTTTAGAAAATCCATTATTTTTCATAGAAGAATATTATTTTTTCCATACAAACAATTCAGTTTTTTTTCGTATCATAAAACGAAGGAATTTCGAAAAAAAAGGTATAATTACTTCCCGAAGTTTTTGCACTTTACCCCGGACACCTTGTACAGGCATTCCACTGGTGACATTGCTGAAACATGTTATGCTTTCTCATAAACGGTTAATGTAACAAAAAGAGAGCCTTACGTTTTAGGCTTTAAAAAATACGCATCATTAACGAAAACAGGAGAATGAAACAGAGCTTGCGGAGGGTTCGCAGTGTTATTTCGAACAGCGATATATCTACATTTTTTTATCATTCTGAAACGTTCTTTTCAAATTACGCTACTTTAGCGCTTGTTTTCAAGTAGTAATTGTTGTTTTCTTTTTCAGAAAAATTATTCAATGCTCTTCAGCTATATGCCTTCAGAGATCATTAAATAGTTGAAATTTAATCAACATTTTTTTGTTTGTTTGGGATTACAAATCATGAAAATTGGTAAAAATTAAATAAAAGTACGCCACACTCGGCCGGCATTAGACGCAAATCAGGGGGGGAATTGTAATGGATTCTGACTTATCTCGGCTACAGTTTATTCGGGAAATACATGGACGTAAAAACACCAATTATTTCACTGTTAGGATTTCGTGTAGCTCGACAATAGGACGTGATCTTAAAGTGAAATTAGGAAGAAATGAAACAGGAACGGAGAGCGAATCTCGGCATCTGATCTCGACGTTGGAAATGTCCCTTTATTTAATAAGATGTTGATTTGAAGATTAAGAAAAAAGAAAATAATGATTACAGCTATCAAAGAAGCGATGCTAGCAACCACAATAGAGACCTGATATCAACCATTATATAAATAATATAAGGCATGGCGAAAAGAAATACGAATGCAGTGAAATGAAATTAGATGATTAGGTAATTATCTACATTTTGTATGACACTAGTTGACGTGTACCCAGCGTTGCTAGGGGTTATTAACGGTTTAAAGTGTAGTTTGAGGTTGTGAATTCTAATGTTGGGTTATTTCACAGAATTTGAACAATTCTTCAAATTTCAAAGTTGTTTTTCAAGTTCTTTGAAGGTTCTACACAAGTTCTGTTATTATTTCAGTTTTGTGAAGCAACTGGCCAATAACGATATAATAATAGAACTTGAATAGAACTTCCACAGAACTTGTAAATCAACTTTGATACATTTTTCAAATTCTGTGAAAGAACCTGCTCTTAGTGTACCTGAAAAAATGTCTATGTTAAAGGTGAAAATAATATATTTCCAAAGAATTTAAAAGATTACTATTTATAAGTTTTTATTTCATTTGATTGTGCCACGTCTTCCTCGGGAGTCCCCGACTTCCACCATTCACTACTGTATACCACATGGTTACTATTAAAAAACTACATTATATCGACTTTTATTCTACTCCGTATCTAATACCAGTGCAGAGAAAAAGCGTTATATCTTCATCGGGCCGGAAAATGCGTTATATCTTCATTCGACGGCCGGCATAGTCCAGTGGTAACGCATTGGACTGCCATTCCGAAGGTCGCGGGTTCGAACCCGGCGTGCACAAATAAATTTTATTTGATTAATTTGTGTTATTTCACAATTAATTAATTAAAATAATATATAGTATATTTGCGGCACGTTCCAGAGTGGAAGATACTACCAGTATCGCCCTGGTGTAAGACCACCATTCAGAATTGAAACGTTGCTCCAAATGGCTTTAGCCGTGTTTAGTGACTAGATCTGAATAGCCAGGTACTTCCCCACCTTCCCCTTTCCCTTCCCCACTTACCTTCAGCCTCACAACATCCCCCAATTTGGGGATGCCATAGTCTCACTGGCTCCAGACGGGAGCAGTTGGGACTCTTGTGAGGTATTCACTATAAAAAATTTAAAAAAATCGGGCGTCACCGACTTCTTAAACCATTCAAAAACTCATTAAACACTTCTCACACTAATATGAAGAAACTTTGTAATTTTCAGCGAAATCGTTCGCGTGGTTTTTGAGTCTATCAGAGGACAAACAAACAAACATTCATTTTTTATGTATGTACATAGAATTTTAATTACGTAACGCGTCACGTGTCATTAATTTAGACACAATTAAAAAGACGCAATTCTCAACGAGCGTATTTTATTTCAATCAAATGAAGATATGTCAAAATACGATTACGGTATCTACAGTTTTAAATCCACGCGGATTAACGTTAAACGAACGGCGTTCAAACTTAATACGCCGTGGAACAGTAAAAATAGCAGCAATTTGAACGCGTAATAAAAAGGGTTATAAAATATTCGTTCTTTGATTGGAAAACATCGATGATAATATAATCCACTAGATATAGGCATGATTAGAATATGTATACTGCTAATTAAAGTTTTTTTAACCCATACTATGTCCTTACTGCCCGTGCTGCAACATAAACATTCATATGAACCATCTCCGTTTTTTTTATTGCTTTTCTTTTATTTTATGCGAAATTTCATCAAATACTTAAAAATGTTATCAAAGGCCGTACATATCCGTATGTTCAGTTTTTTTTTCCTTTATTTTATTAGTCCTGGGTATCGATTCTCGACGAAGTCATTCCACTCAGTGGTTCATCCCACTCGCTGTTCGAGTGGAATGACTTTTGACGTTTGAAGTATGTAAGTATGCACCGTCAACGATATTCAAGAATAAGAATGTCGACCAATGTAGGTACCTTCGACGGCGATTGCGAGCAGCCTGGATTGGAGAATCGACACCCTGGGTTTTCCATTGTAATTTTTTTAAAGTTTTAATTTCATTTCTACACAAGTGATTGGAAATAATCCTGTTTGAGTGTAAAGGCTTATCCACAATCGGTTCTAATATGAGTGGTGAGCACTCTACATTATACTATGTAATTCCGTCATTTACAAATCCCGTATTACTTCCAGGTTATAAAGTTGTAAATAACTTTATTAATGAAAAGAGCTCGGATTGGGGATGAGCGGGCTTAGCGCATTCGTTTAAAGGACGATGGATGTAAGCCGCTTAACTCCATCTATCTCACGGTAAAGTCCACTGTTGACAAAGCTCTAATGGGGGTTTTTATACTTGGTCGATGGGGTTTTCAATTTTTATGAGTAGAATTTATTGCAAGCAGGTGTGTTGCCAAGCTCGGTTCAGCGCAGTACATTTGAAGCCTTTAAAATTGAGCAAATTTAGACAAACAGAGCTTAGTTTGTGTTTGTTTTTATAGGGTAGTCTTTTTAAAACTAATAGAAGGAGATACAAGTTTTAAATGAGTATCAAATTCGAAAAGTTTTACATTGATTCCATTATATTTGTTCAAAGAAATTTCGCCAAACTCATTTTGAGCCCCAGGTATTCGACATGATCGCTAATAAAAAGTTGTCGGAGGAGGCAAGGTTCACTGTCTAGAATGCGGGAAATTGACAATATTATGGAAAGGACTATTTGATGGAAACATGAACGTCAAAAGAACATAGGCTGGTCAAGTGTCAAGATCATAAGTCCGGGACGCTTCGGAATAACAGTGCACGAAAAAGTAGTTATGTACATAAAATACTGCCTTTTTCTGCGGCTAAATGGCGTAGTGGTAATATTCATTATTTAATCCTCTTATGCGTTTGAAATTAAAGGTAAACATAATCATATGAAAAAAACTTTTAAATTGTTTTCAAAATTTGATGTAGAATAATCTTAGATATTTTACGTGTTGTTTTCGCCAACATAAACAAATTTACTGAACGGAAATCAACATTATCTGCGGCTTACAGTCAAAGCTAGCTCAATTAGCTTCAATTCAATCGACAGCTTATTGTTTCAATATTTCATAATAAATAGAATTACTCAGAAAACACAAACACAAACACATCATGATTATTATTATATAAAAAAACTTATACGAAACAGGGTACCTATTATTTACAAAATAAACGCCAATGAAATTTTGTCTAGTGATTTGAAGTCTTTAGAATAGTATTCAACATATAAAAACTTCGGATGGAAAAAATATAAAATTTGAAATGAAAATGTTTATTTATAAAGGTTTGTAGCCGAATAGTCCAAAGTGCCGGGTTCGCACCCAAGTTTTGCAAGTCGCTTACTACGCAAGTGATCCAAATATTTAAGCGTTTTATGAAGGATAATTCTAATACTACCAACTTATTCGTTACGAGGGAATGTTTGCTGTCCTTTAAAAATATACAGTATCTAATAATTGACTAAATAATACTACAATATCTAGTAATAGAAATAGTAACTCCATAATAATACTCATTTGGCATAATTAAATGGTCTAATACAGATTTAGATAACTTAGAAAGATTAATTAGAACTACGCTAACAAAGTTTAATTGCCATCATCCAAATTCAGCTATAGAACGAGTTAATTTACCTAGAAATTTAGGAGGTAGAGGTATAGCCAAAATAACTTCTTTGAAACATAATCAGGTAGAAATGCTAAGAACTTTTTTCCATAGGAAAGCTCATAGCTCAGAAATGCACAAAATAATTTGCAAGGCAGATAGAAATATTACACCTTTAAATTTATACGATGAGAATGCCAACATTTTTATAAATCCCAACCAGGAATTATTAGATTCCTGGTCAAATAAAATTTTACACGCAAAACACTTCAATTATCTCAACCAAACGTATGTTGACAAAATTTCGTCAAACAAATGGTTGAGTATTGGAGAGTTGAGCGCAGAAATAGAAGGATTTATGCTTGCCATTCAGGATAGAGTCATTAATACTAAAAATTATAGAAAGCATATAATCAAAGATACAAATCAAATTGATGATTTGTGTAGAAAATGTTTGGCTTTTCCGGAAACTATAGAACATATTATATCTGGATGTTCTATATTAGCACCGTCCGAGTATACATTTAGGCACAATCAAGTTTTAAAAATAATTCACCAAAATTTGGTAATTAAACATAACTTGATTGACTGCCGTAATATAGTACCATACTATGAATACGAACCAAATTCATTTTTAGAAAACGAATTTTATAAAATATATTATGATAAAACTATACTAACAGACCGAACGATTAGTCATAATAGACCCGATATAGTTTTACATGACAAAATTAAAAAAATAACTTATATCATTGATGTCGCTATTCCAAATTCCTGTAACATTCAAAAATCTGTTAATGAAAAAATTAGAAAATACACAGATTTAGGAAACGAAATAAAAAGAATTTGGCATTCTCAGACTATAAAAATATTACCATTCGTTATTTCGGCTACTGGCATTATACCTAGCTCTCTCATTAAAAATTTAGGCGTATTAGATCTATCAAAAAATTTATATATAAAGATGCAAAAGTCGGTCATTTTGAATACATGTAGGATAACGAAAGATTTTTTAAATATTTATTGAGGGATCAGTAGGATTTATAGGCCCTGTTAGAAGTACTACCGAGCCGAACCCTCTGATATGAAAATATCTGGAATCGGTGAAATTTTTTTTCCCATTTGATCTCTGGTGAGTTGACGTGTTGTTGTTCTTGTATTGTTTTGTATTTATTTTACTTATATAATGCACTTACATAGTGTTGATTGACTAGCTGATCATTTGTGGAAAAGTGAGTGGAAGGGTTTAATTTTTCCTATGGGGAAGATTTAACCCGGACAACAAAATCGGAAGCATAAAAAAAAAAAAAAAAAAAAAATAGTCAAGCGAAAATGGTAATTACATATCGTGAAACATACGCACGATTCCATTAAAATTTATTTAAAACCGTGATTTCTCTTCGTAGAAAACCGCAAAAAACTTTGATTTAAGGCCAATGAATTTTTATTTTCAACGCATTTAAGGTCCGTTTTTTCTTACATCAAAAGAGGGTGGGGTTCCGCGTAATTACACAGGGGTGGAGCCCATTGCCGGTCCCGAGCCAAACGGCGCCTGGCGCAAGTAAAATTTTAGCCCTCCCTGTCAAAACCAATGGACGCCTAGGCCCTAGGCACTAGGCGCTAGAATGATTTGTATTTTTGTGTAGCATGGCTTTAGGCTATGGTTGAAGCATGGCAGATTAGGAAATTGGGCGCCCGGAGCGGTCTGCTCCAATTGCGGCCTGCATAGGTCAGCCCTGCTGGAGCGGTTCCATTGATGTTAAATTTTAAGCAAGCCAAAAGACTTTATTAGGAGTTCTAAGAACCCTGACAAATCTAATTGATTTCTGAGAAACACACAACCCGGGGATAGATGAAATACCAATAAAAGACATTTTCAGTAATAACGAAAGGGTTCGAAACGTTAAGTAATGCAAACTAGTTTCTAAAGCTTGACATCTTTAGGGAGATTCAATTAATAATATAAATAAAATGTTTTTAACAACAGCTTCTTAGTAAATTTAATAAAATGATGAATGTTAACATCATCTTATGTTGGTAAAACAAATTTAAATGTCAAAGGAGATAAACTTTCATCAGTTTTACTAACCGGCTTCGTTCGCCATTCTTTAAAAAGGTTAAAACAAACAAAGCCATAAGAATTTTTTATTTTTCACATTATTTACTATAACAAATATCAACAAAAAAACGAAAAATAGAGAACGAGCAATGTGGTTTCTTTTCTTGACTTTAGAAGGTTAAATAAGTAGTTCAAATTCTCAATTTTTCAGGATTCATGATACTAATTATGTCAATTTGTTCATATTCCATGATTCATGATAGATACTAATTAGGTCAAGCTGTTAATATCTCATGATTCATGATACTCATTATATCAGATTGTCCATACATCACGATTCATGGTACTAATTATGTCAAATTGCCCATATCTCATGATTCATGATACTAATTATGTCGAATTGTCGATATCTCATGATTTATCATACTAATTATGTAAAATTGATTATATCTCATGTATCATGATACTAATTATGTCAAATTGTCCATATCTCATGATTCATCATACTAATTTTATCAAATTGTTTATATCTCATGATTCATGATTCATATTATGTCAAATTCTGAAAATAATTACGTTGATTTAAAATCTAGACACTGAAAGAGTAAAAGCGAAAGTATTTGCCCCTTCAGATGTCATACCATCCTCTAGTTAAATTATCAGAAATACAAAAAAAAATGTTGTTTTTAAATCATGCCAGCATACATGTTATTGTACGTGCTTTGAAATGTTTGATTTTATTTCGAGGTATTGACATACATATTTGAAACAAAATTTGTAGAAATGTAAAAGAAATAAATAACTGCGGTGCCAAACCCGTCCTGGGCCGTGGGGCATCACAACTTTGCATACGTATACCCTGGGGCAGGCACTTACTTTTACTTTGGCTTTTCACGATTTTCCGCTGGCGTAAAGTTACGGTTGGTATCCAAAAAGGTTTTTCTAAAAGATTCTAGAGTTGTGCATGAACAGTAATTTGCAAACGACCTGAAAGGATAGTTTGAGAAAGGTTTTATAATGTACTAGTATTTACTACCAGTGTTGAGTGTTATAAGTTGATAAATGTATTTAAATTATTTTCCATTATGTTTGTTGTTATCTATGGAACCATTTACTTTTAATGATATTTGCACGATCGCTTATGTTTCGCCTTTGATCTTAATTATTTTAACTTTATTTTTATTTTCCCATTATTGACATCATCATTCTACTTAGCTCACCAGAACAAATAGCATTTAAATTAAAAACAGTTCAAAATAGGTGTTTTACTGGAAATCACTGTGGCACCCCAGCGCATCCTTACGAGTGTCATCTCTTGTCGCTAAAAGTCACTTCAAGGAGGACGACTTACGATCAGACTCCTGACCGCTGATCCCCAGAAAGCAGAAGGTTTTACCGGACAGCACTATGGCACCCCACCGCATCCGTACGAGTGTCACCTCTTGTCGCCAAAAGTCACTACAAGGAGGACGACTTACGGTCAGACTCCTGACTTCTGATCCCCAGAAAGCAGAAGGTTTTACCGGACACCATTATGGTTACCCCACCGCATCCGTACGAGTGTCACCTCTTGTCGCCAAAAGTCACTACAAGGAGGACGACTTACGGTCAGACTCCTGACTTCTGATCCCCAGAAAGCAGAAGGTTTTACCGGACACCATTATGGTTACCCCACCGCATCCGTACGAGTGTCACCTCTTGTCGCCAAAAGTCACTACAAGGAGGACGACTTACGATCGGACTCGTGACTTCTGATCCCCAGAAAGCACGAAGTTTTACTGGACACCGCTATTGCATCTCACCGCATCCGTACGAGTGTCACCTCTTGTCGCCAAAAGTCACTACAAGGAGGACGACTTACAATAAGACCCCCTACTCCTAAAGCAGAAAGTTTCCCGTACAACCCGCTTTTTCCAATGCTTTTTTTGTTATTTTATCTAAATATTTAAAAAATAACATGACACCGAAATGACGCCTTATCTTCCTTTTTGACAGTTAAGTGGTTATTTAAAAGCACTCTAGTTTCTGATGTAAAATACGTGGCGAGTTGAAAAAATGTGGGTAGTAACTATGAAAAGTTACATAGGTTCCGGCTAAGAAATAGAGATAATTTTAGTATTGCCCTGGTGGACTCAATTCAGAAGGTTTTAGCCGTGTTTGGTGATCAGATGTGAATAGCCAGGTACTTTCCCACCTCCTTCTTCCCCTCCCCAGTACCTTCAGCCTCACAGCGTATCCCAATTGGGTTTGCCATAGCTCAAGTGGCTCCAGACGGTTGGGGGCAGTTGGGACTCGGGACTTAATATAAAATTTTTTAAATATAAGAATTTACACGGAAGGAAATCTACGCAATTACTGAGAGATTGTATAGCTACCAATTTAATACTTTATTATTACCAGAAGCTATCTTTTACACATAGAATTTCATGTACAAGCAGGTAGGTACCTTCGAAAGTTCCCTTGATTAGTATTTCTAACGGTTAACATTATGTGTTAGTGGAATGTTTGCCCAAAAAATGAATAGTATTCTGATAAACGGAATTGCATTTAAATCGAAGGGGATGAATTCTGAGAACTGTACCAAAACAAACAAGTTATTTATCAAAAGCATAAGAGGGTATTTGATATCGTGGCGAGCGTAGAAGAACTTTTGGAAAGTTAAGATGCTGAAGTCACAGCGGAGTATATATTTATGGAATTCAACATCAGATAGGAAAAATTATTATTATTATTTATTTTAAAAGAAAGACAAACATTCCCGGGTTACGAATAACCTGACAATATTTGAAAATCTCCTACTACCACCACGTAAGTAAGTAAGCTGAAAATGTTGCTTGTGTTGTGATGGAGGACTTAGCCAGCCGAGGAATTGAAACACTACGCCCGCGTGGGACCAAACGCGATGTCAACTCGGCCACCGACCGGTAAATGTAGTTCTAATAATTTTATATTATTTAACAAATTATAATAAGCAATAATTATTGGCCTGAAACACAAATATAGATTCAAAAAATCTTGCGAGAAAAAATAAATGCCGCATACGGGAATTGAACCTGCACCTTCTGATTGCCGTACACCTGACCGGCAATGACTCGACTGACTTGTCAGCGGCATTTATTTTTTTTTGCAAGATTTTTCAATTTATATTTGTGTTTCAAGCGGCTATTGCGAGGTGCAAATTTGTTATAAAATGTTTTAATTCCGAGGAAAAAAAACAGAAAAAAAACAACGAAATCATCTCGTTTTCACTTCAAATGACACGCGTATAAAAGTAATTTACAAAAATATGACGTCATCACATCGTTGTAAATCCCAGCAAGCGACCCCTGCGTGGATAAAGGTAGTCCCTACCCCCGGGGCTAACTGCGGCTGCCCCTGGCTAGATACTTAGGTACAGAATAATAATATTGCGCGCGCGAAACTCTAAACAAAATCGATACGCAACCACCCGCTGACTTGCATGCTATCCTGACAGGAGCTTACTGCATCCTTTATTGAACAGGTGGGGAGAAAATACATCCGAAGAAAAATTCATACGCCATTTTAATAATTTCTCGTAAATGGGAACGTATTCAAATCACTTAGGCGATGCACTACGTAGTAATGCAAAATCATGTGTTTTTGGTTTGAAAATTTGGTCGCCTAGATATGTTTCAGATGCGTTAATTAAATACTGCGAGTAGAATACATCTTGGCCTTTGAAATAATCGAGTATTTTTTAGGAATCTTTTTATAAGCCCGGAAAAAAATAGTGTATAAGACCTATGAAAAGTGCTTTAAAGTTCGAAATCTCCTACTTACGAACCCATTTTCGGTTATAATTTTATTGTATAATGTGGCGAATTAAGTTATTTATAATATGATCGGAAAAAATTAAATATTTATTTAAATATTGAAGACAATATTAGTGATTTTTAAACGCAAATCTGAAACAGAAAAATCAGAAAAGGAAACGGTCACATCTCGGTCACGGTCACATCTCGGTCACGGTCCCAGATGTGACCGTTTCCTTTTCTGATTTTTCTGTTTCAGATTTGCGTTTAAAAATCACTAATATTGTCTTCAATATTTAAATATTATAATTTGAGGTTTTACTCAATAAGTTATTCCGAAAAATAATAATTAAATATTTATGCCTGAACATCCACAAAATAAAATAAAAGTCACTTTTTGGCCATGTTTTTTTCTTGCATAAATCAAAACAGGCGGATGGTGTTAAGCGGGAATTTAAACCTTATCGCTATCCACGTAAGGGGTGTTATTGATAGCGGCTCGATTTAAAATATTACACGACGTAGTGCATCGCCTTAACTGCTCTTCGCGAATTCTATTCAAACGAGGCGATGAAATGAATGCATTTAATATTAGTCTAAAATTTTTATTCTTATTTTTTTCTAGTGACCGCACAAGTGACTCAACTGCTCCGTATCAGCCAGGGCCCGTGAACATATGTCGCCAAATGTGGGATGTTATGAGACTGTAAAAAACAATTTGTTTCGCACGCCTGGAATTAAACTTTTGGCTTCTAACTGCACGGCCAAGGTGTTCGTCCCTGTTTATTATAAGAACAAAAATAATTGCTATATCAAATCCACCATAGCGAACATAAAATATATAAGTTCGGTTTTTAAGTTCATTACAACCACAGACATAGGAATTAATAGACGAGAAGATAATGGCGAGGGGTAAAATCAACTGTTGAAGAACGAAGGGAGTAAGGCTGACTGTGATTCGTCAATAAATCAATCTGACAGTAAATAGGCATCTCGCATTATAATATCACCATTTACTTCTTAAAAGTAAAACCTGCTTTTGAATGAATAGACATTTTTACATGGGAGCGCAAATTACTCGCCACGTTATGAACAAATTTGCGAAGTCCAAATTCGGCAAAAAAATTCGGTTCTATTTTCAGAGTCGAATATTTCGTTTAAGTATTTAGTTAAGACACTTTTATAAATGTTCATAATTTACTTCCCAGCAACCAACCAGCTTTGTGTTTCGCGTCCAGACGTTTCTCGATGTGATAGTATATGTTTCTAAAACTGATCTATATTATACGATGTGAATATGCTTAAAATAAAGTAAAATAATGCTTATATATGGAATGTAATACGACAATTGGGTTTATTCTCTTTTTCACATCTATTTTTACAAGTTTTCATAGTACAAGTCAACATTTTGCCGTGTTATTTCGTAAAATGAACCGATGATGCCTCGACCATAGTTCGCACAAGAATGATGACGTCACGTTTTCAAATTTCACTTGAGGCCATACGCGAGCACAGCCGGCTCCAATGGAACCGGTATGGGGAGTGGGGATAATACGCTTTTAATCACTTAGGGCAGGTCTACTAATATTCATATGTCTATGATTACAACTCATTTTTTAAGAATGACTTTTGAAGCAGTCGGTGATTAACGATTTTAAAAAGAACAGTAAAAATATATGGATAACCTATTGTTTTTAACACAGCGATCAACAGTAATAAGCAGCTGAATCGTAGAAAAGTGCATTTTTGGATGTCGCTATTAAATCCATTTTTTTGGCAATTTTTTTTTCTATCCCCTATTTTTAAGCCTCTATAGAGGACCAAGAGAACTGTTAATTCGTTAAAATAAATTTAAACCTAAAATGTTATATAAATATGTAACTTTTGAGATCCGGGAGAGCAAGCATCTGAAAAAAAATTTACACCCTAAATGCTCGTAAATAACTGTTAAAATTTTAAAATATATCACCATGTTTTCAGTGCGCCTTCTCTCGGAAAAGGCAAATTGAATTACACAAATTCAAGCATACAAAAAGGTGCACACACAACCCATACATTAAGGCACATCTTACACGGTTGCATTAAATTCATAAGGGTGCTAATTTTAAGAGAGAAATTTTCTAGAGAAAAATATTTTTTCAACGAAATATCGTGAAAGAGTTTCGACTTCAACTTGGATAATATTGCGCGGCTAACGGAAGTTGAATAGGGAAAATAGAGTGAGAAGATAAGTTATTTTGAGTTAAGTTTGGTGTTGTACCTACGTACTTAACCCCCCGTCGGGAGCTCCTATGAGCCACCTTATGAGTTCGGGCGCAATGTGCCTTGTAGACACTGGTTTGAAAAGGGCCTTTCTAAACTACCTATATTCATTTCAGCTCTCCAAACGTTATCACATAAGGATGTATATTAAATTATTTTTTGAAAAGCATCTGAGCGGCATCAAAAGGAGATATCTTCAATTTGTATTGATATTTCAGGCGACTAATTATTGCTTATAATATTTTTTTATCCTTTGTGCTATGCATAGAACCTTGTCTTATAAACATTAGTTTACGATTAAAAAATAATAATGTATAAATACATGATAAAGTAATAAAATTTGAAACGGACGTGAACATTATCATTTTCAAACATCAACATTGATTAAAAAAATATATGAAATTTAATTATTCATATTAGCGATTTTTAAAAGAAGATTTGAAACGGAAATATTAGAAAAAGATACGATCGCACCTAGGACTTGAACCCAGTACCTTCGCCTTGCTGGGGAGTTGCTCTAATAACTAAGATAATGTGACCCTATTTCCTTCGATCATATTTATCTGTATCATAATTCAAATTAGTAACTACCAATATTATCTTCATTTTCTCACCGTATTGGATCTTTCTGTAGAACTGTATTATAAATTTGTACAGCGCCCTTGAGGTGATTTTGCACAAAAACGACGCCATACAAGTCATCCAAATATTATTATTATTATTTAATGAGCAGGCAAAATTCTGCTGATGCGCTCATATCTAATTTCACAATAAGTTTAAAAGTTATTTTTCAGTTATTACTTTTAGGTTCTGGGTTCAATTTTCAGATGCGACCGTAACTTTTTTGTTTCAAGTATTCGTTTAAAAATCGCTAATATTGTCTTCAAATAATTAAATATTACAATTTGAGCTTTTACTCGTTAAGTCATTTAAAAAAAAGCACATGTGTTGTAAAACACTCAAATGTTACCACATATCATGTTTATTAGAATTGATAACCTTAATAGATTGAGTACCTTAAAAAATGTGACGAAATCGGGCGCAACAGAGCACACGTACCACTTTCCAAGTTGTCAGGTGAGAAAATAATTAGTGGGGTTCAATGCGCCACCTAAAGACAGTAAGATACTGGGAAGGGCGGGATCCGATGCCACGGATAATAAAAAATTCCAGCCTGTGCCTGTCAGATCAAGTGAGTCCGACGGAGGGTTAAAGTACTTAACTATTCAGATCTAGCCAGAGTAATGTTTCGATTCTGAATTATGGTCTTTCACCAAGACGACTCAGATAATATAACACCACCGTGAAGCAGACGTTAGACTTCTTTCTTTCTATGAAGTTCGAGTACGCATGCCTCATCGCTACACCGGAGAAGTATAGACTCTCATTTAGAAATACATCAACGCTTTTATACCTACAGAAATTAAAAGCAAATTAAAAAAGGATAAATTTAAATGAGTAAATAAAATACAAATTGCAGTCCAAACTGCTCTCCAAGGAGACTGAGCTAAGAGTCATTATAGATATTTACCTTAATTATGGGAAGAAAGCACTCATAATGCACTAGAGAATAATCTTTACTTGGTAGAAACTTCCGTCGGATTGCGTACTAAATGGATGAAAATCTTAATGTCGTTAATCTTAAGCTCTTTGAGGTTAAAAGCACCATAGATTAGAATGCTTTCAACTCGTACATAGCTCATTTACCAGGAAGATTGTGGAACAACCCGGGTTATCTATTTACTAACAACTGGCGCACACCCGTTGAAAATCACGAAATATTAGAATTGTGGATTTGTGAATCTAAAAGTACATATATAATATCACTAAAGAAGAAGATAATACTAATAAATCTAGAGGAAACATGAAACAGAACAAGACACAGAAAAAAATTAAAAATGACGGTCACAACTAGGAATCTGACCCAGGATCTTTAGCAACATTTTCAGCTTACTATGATGGTAGTAGGAGATTTTCAAATATTGTCAGATGTCTATCTTTCACAAAAAAAAATAATGATATCATAAATTTGTTTTCAGATTCTCAAATCCTACAATTCAAATATACCGTGACTGAGTTCATTTTTGATGTGGTTATTGTAATATATGCATTACTGCTATCTTATGGTCTTCCAAAGGCTGTTATGAAGCCTCAACGATCTATTGAAAAGGTTAATATAATATATATAGCAGAACTATTTATTTATTTATTTAACGCCCAGAGGGCTTTCACATGGTTGGTAGTATAATTTTAATTTGACAAATACTTTGAAACATAAAAAATAAGAATAAAATTACATTTGATAAAAGCTATGCAACAAGTCATACAAACACAAGAAACAAAACCAGAAAATTTCAGCTATTTGTAGGTTTACATGATGTGTTTAGGAGTATTGTAGAAATAAATGTTTGAAATGATCCACAAAACTTGCCTAAGTTGGTATTGAATATGACAGCATCACCCAATTAATATTTGTCGTAAAATCGTTTTTTGATCAAAATGATAAATACTTATCTCCAAAAAAAAACATAGTCTATACAAGGAAATCATTAGACCCTTCTGCACTTGTGAGAAATTCTATCTTTATTATCTGTATTGAAATGTATTTTCTATATTATATAAAAAAAGTTTAAAAACATGACACCTACCCTGAATAGTTTAGAGATATATGTGAAATCAGTCAGCCAATATTTTAGTTTAGTAATTCAACCGAAAGGTTCTCGATTTAGAAATAAAACATTATAATGTAAATTTAAAAATAATAAACAGATTGAATGTTTCCTAAAAAAGAGAAGAAAAACAAACTATTTAAACGGTCTCATATTTAAAAAAAATCTGTGTTGATACAAGCTTAGACGTTAAATAATAGATTTAGCTTCCAAAGATTGATGAATCGATTGACCCTGAAAATTATAGTAAACATTGTTAACCTAAACAAATAATAGCTACCGCCCTTCAAAATCCAATAAAAGCGGACATCCTTCTAAGTTTCCCAGATTTATCACGAAATTACTACGAACCGACCGTTTTCCACAAAGCTCTTCAATCGAGCTTTAATGAAGAGCAGAGACGTTGCCATGGAGACGTAATAATGGCCACCCCGATATCTTGGAAGGCTGCGTTCTTATTTCGCTTATTGGCATAGTGATTTAATCTTCCTTCCTATGTTCTCAACAACAATACAACAACTACTCCACGGATACTAAATGAAATTCTATACTTTACCCTCAATATGTTAGTGATTCTGAAGGCAATGCTGAGAATTATTATAATACAGTCGGTTCCTCTTCAATAGACAAACTCGATTTTAGCGGTACTGTACTGTATTGATGGAGATTTTAAGAAACATGTTTGATAATAGGCGGACATTTCATACTCATTTTAAGATGACCTATAGCACTTCATTGTGAATTCTGGGTTCGTTATTGAGGGGAGTTTTTCACCCACTCTCTCATAATTATATTTATTTCCTTGGTAAAGAGTTGGCTCGAGAGCAGCGAATTAAAACCACATAAAGTGAAGTGCTGTTGGAGAGGATACAGAAGAAATTTTTGAGATTTCTCGGTCTGGGGTGCGGTACCCGTGGGTCTACCTACGGACGTTCTCTTGAAACGAACCATTCAAGGGTCAGAAGGGATGTGCATATTGCTATACATTTTTACAGATGGAAACGGGGTGGTCCGAGAAATTGGTTATCACGGAGAACATTATTTTTTTTTTCTGATGGTAATCTTCGTCATTGATAATATATACCGTTTTATATCCTGCCCAGCCGGACTAACTTGCCGATGGTCATGCTAGTATGAAGGAAATCATGTTGTTTAATCGATGATACGATGAAAAAAACTTACAGTTACTTATACGAATATTATTTAAAAATTCTATTATTGGAAAGAACTTTAGTCGTATTCTCATTTTGATCTGCGCAGAAAGCGAACCAACAACTTCTCGCTAGGTAGATCACAACGCTTAGGAGTTTGATTAAATAATAATAATATTTTTATTTATTTTTGGAAAAACTTAATGAGTAAAACCTCAGCTTATAATATTAAATTATTGAAGATGATATTAAGGAAGGAAAAATGTGGAAAAAAGATTCGGTCTGCGTCTGCTCTAGGAATTGACTCAGAACCTCAGCCTTGCAAGGCTTTCCCAAAAGTAAAAATATTCAACCTAGACTTGTAGGAAAGTCAATAGATGTCACGCATTAAAATAAAAAGAAAAATCCAAAACATTATCTACAGTGCATTTAGTTCGAGTAGAATCTTGCAATGATACGTAAATAATGAGTGTAGCTCTTAGTCGAAGTACAGTTAAATATGACCGAAGGGGATAGGGTCAAATTAGCTCATTGGTAGAGCAAAGCCCTGGCAAGGCTGAGGTCCGGGGTTCAATTCCTAGCTGCAACCGAATATTTTTCTGATTTTTCGGTTTCAAATTTGAGAATCGTTGTATTATTGTAATGTGCAATATTATCTTCTACGATTGAATAATAATAATATTTGACTGATCTGAGTAACGCCGTTTTTGTGACAAATCACCTCAAGTTCACTAATAAAAGACAAATGAAATATAAATATCGACAAATGGATTTAAAAAAAAGTCCGAACAGTTACATAAAATACAGAATATAATTAAGTTCAGAAGTAATTTTTTTGTTCATTTTCTTTTCGTTAATAAACTTTTTCATTAAATTTATGTTTGGCAAAGCTAATAAAGATATATTCGCAACCTACAAACCGTTTCCCGCATCTGAGATACTTTTTTTTAATATGCTATAAAGTGGAACTCCTACCCCCCGAGAAACTGATTTTACGACAGTTTAGAAACTTGAAAGAGAAAAATAGATTTTTTTATCAAATTATGTATTATAAACCAAAGACATTGGTTTAACAGAGTAATTATTTTTTTAATGATAAACTAATGTTTATAAGACATGGTTTTATGCATAACATAAAGGATAACAAATAATTATAAGCAATAATTAGTCGCTTGAAATATCATTAAAAAATAATAATATTTGACAAGTCAAAAATATTTTATATTTCACCAATAAATGAAGATATAATAAGTCTCGACGCCATCTAGTGAGAAATTTAGGACTAACAAAGCCTTTCCTACAAAAATAAAGTTGGTTGTTTACAGGTGGAAAAAATATATTAAGCGGTAATAGTACATATTGAATTAGTTGGCGGGTTGGAAATAAGCCGACATACCTCAGTGGTTTCAGAGCACCTGACCGGACATCAGAAAGCACGGGTTCAATTCCCGTTGGCGGCATTTATTTTTACTCCGGAGATATTTTAAATTTGTATTGATATTTCAAGCGATTAATTATTGACTATAATTATTTGTTAACAGAGTAACTTCACAAAATATATTTAGTGACACAAAACAAATCTAATTCATTTTGAAAAATGAGCTTACAAATAAAATATTGTATCAGTGATTCGATCCAATATTGTATTTGTATTGTATTGCCTTTCTTGAAAGAATTAAGTTTGAATAATGGATGAAACTATTTATTCATATTCACATTGCGTGTGTATGGGCGCTAACAAAAAATTAATAACTTGCAAAAATAGTTTTTCCTAAAATATTTAAATTAGCGCCATCTGTTAAAGAGCAAATTATTAAGTCTTTTAGATATACCCTTAATAAAACTCAGTTTTTGGACTAAATTAAAAATTATTTAGACTTACTTCTTATATTTCTTCGTACATATTTTTCTCAGCTTTGTTCATGTTTATTTTTCCGATTCTGAAGATTCTAATAAAAATGAGTAGTTTTAATATTTTCATTCATAAATATAGATTTAAAAAAGGATCTAAAACCCGACATTTCAAAACGGTTCCAACTGGCGACAACGTCATTATGACGTAGAAAACGCAACATGCTAGTAAGACGGTTGTTACCAACTTAGCCAGGTGTGACGTCAATGCGATCAAATTCACGAAAAAAACGAACGAATAGAAACGAACGAACGAAATGTCATTTTAGCGGCACATCGAAAACGATACATTTTAAATAGTTAAAATTTAATCGTTAACAAAAAAACTTACACTATTATAAAAAAAAAACGCACTTTTAAAATTTTAGAATGCTAATTAAATCACATCCAAAATGATTTTGTTTAGTAAACATATTCAATACATATAATAAATCATAGATAGCACCTTACTAATAAATGATTTTTTCAGAGATAATAATTTCATTAACAAACAAACGAAATGGATTTTAATAAAGTTTTTCACCGTTCTGACCTTACGCATCGCGTAATATTTACGCCAGGTTTTTTAGTAAGGCTGTTCTTGTCTAACACGGAATAAATTAATATGATGTCCAATGTTGTTTAAAACATCACGTATCATTATATTTTTGATCTAATGCTGCGTATACATTTGCGAGCCAAAACACGAGCCGAGCCTCAAATTATAGGAAAGGAACGAAGCAACGGCAAGCGGCGTTTCGAGCCATTTTGCATTTTAATACAGGTTTGGAAAAAACTAATTACATACCTTTTCTTGACAACCGCCACGATGACGGTGAGCTGGGCACATTTTAGATTTCTTAGGTTTCTGAAACAAACAAAAAACAATAGTCAGTGAAAGTACAAAATTAATAACACGAAAAAAATAATTATCTACTAAAAATCGCAACGAATAGCATACAAATGTAATAAGTACACACAACGAGTATCATTTTATTTTTATTTTTAGAGAAATCAACTGTTTTACAATGTGGATGTTTTATACAGCCTCCGTGGTCGAGGGGTAAGGCTCTCGACTCGCTAGCCGAAGGTCGCGGGTTCTAATCCTGGCGTGCGCAAGTAAATTTTATTTGTTTTATTCACAATTTATTCATTTATAATATTACATAGCATACTTGCAGCACATCTCAGAGTGGATGATACTCTCAGTATTGCCATGGTGTAAGACCACCATTCAGAATTGAAACGTTGCTTGAAATGGCTTCAGATGTGTTTGGTGACCGGATCTGAATAGCCAGGTACTCTCCCAACAACCTCTTCCCCATCTCCTCCCCCTCCCCACTATCATTCAGCCTCACAACATACCCTAACCATAATCTCACTGGTTCCAGACGATTTGGAGCAGTTGGGACTCTAGTGCGGTATTCTATGAAAACTGCTTACGAATTACCAGTCCTTTTTTAAATTGGCACGCTGGCTGCGTAACAAAACATAACTACAAAAGTTCGAGCCTTTTTCCGAAATTGAATATTAGTTACACTATTTAGTTAGACACTTCTAGAAATGTGTTATAATTTATCACTTCTATCACTATCAAATCCCTTCCTACAACCCCTACCTTATTCCGCCTCACAACGCCGCCCAACCGGGTGGTGACATAGTTCCCCTGTCTGTACACTGCACAGGCAGGGACACTCTTGTGAGGTGTCACATAAAAAAAAAAAAATAATCAATATCACTTATTTTTAGCATCGCTATGTCAGGCGGTTCGCTTAAAAAAGAACATTCAGATTTTGCGTAGAAAGTTCCACAATGTACTGCGCTGCAAGCCTTTGCCTTACTTTACTTTTCCGAGCAGGGTCTGGTTATTTCAATGTGCTTTGGCGGTCATAGTATGACGGATGTCGTAGTCTATTCAATGCATTCTCGAACCCTCCTGGTGCCAAAAATATGGTCACATGGTTTGCCTCCAGATCGTCAAAATGATACCCAAATTTCATGTTATAGCAAGATCATCATTTTGGATGTCTACGACTCACGCCTACGCTTTACTGACCGAAGCATACGTCTTACTCGACCCACGTATACGCTTTACCGACCCAAGCTTAGGTCTTACCCGACCCACGCATACGCATTTTCGCCTAAGCATACGTCTTATCCGACCCAAGCATACGTCTTAACTGACCCATGCATACGCTTTACCAACCCAAGCACACATCTTACCCTACCCACACATACTTCATACACGGTGAAATCGTGCGCCTTACCTGATTCTCCCTTGAATCTTTGAGCCAGCATCTACAAACATTTTAGGGTTAATTTAGCTGCATTAGAATGCTTTATTGCATTATTTGAACAAATGTTGCACGTAGGTAATCTATCAATCAACAATTGGACACTTTACAATTTCAGGCGTTTTACAATTCAACATTTTAAGGTTATACAACAGTAATCCCGAGAACATATTGCAATTCAAATTTCAATTATATCTCAATCAACAGATAATAATTTCATAAAGTTGCTCACTGCAAAAAATAATAATAATTTGCATATTCAGTCATCTAAAGTCTTATTTACTTTGGCGTCATTTAGTAAACATTATTATTAAGTGTAATTGACGGACTGCACAATTTTTACCACAAATTTATGTATTTTATAGAGAGCTTTTTCGTTTCCCCACTTATTTTGAAGTAGAACAATAGTAGCATTGACTTTAAAACCATGCAAGCTCATCGAGAAATTTTCAGGCAAACGATTTTCAAGCTGCTATTCGGATGTACCTATACACAAATCGAGCTTGGCGTCATATATATTCATTTTCCATAATATTTAATTAATACTTTTCCTCAAAATATTAGTAAAATTAATATTAGTTTAAAGCCAGTGAATCCACTTAGATTTCTCAATTTATTCTAAATTTTTAGTTTCTATAAATACGGCATATTATGCCAAGCGATCTGTCAAAACTTTTTTGCAAAATGGCAAAATATGCTAAAAATCACTCCAGTGGTTAATATTTATGTAGTAAAAATACTCTCATAATTATTATTAAAATAAATGTAAATGATTGGGACAACACAATATATTTTAAGCATTCTAGAATCAACCAATCACGTGGATTTGTCCTGGGGAGACCCAAAACGTATCGAGCACGTCTAATTACGGAGGCAAGTGATGTTCACAAAAAAAAAATAATATTAAGAAAATACGACGAGGCTAACCTTCATTTAGTTCTTGGTATATAGTAATCGACGACTACACCAAAACTAAATGACGAAAACCATTATTTTTTAAACTTATACTGAAATACCAGCTCGCAGTACGGTATCTCATTACAGATCTGGCCTGATGATGGACACTCGCGATGTACCCTAAAAAAATCACGATAAAACATCCATGTTTTTGAATAAACACATAAAAAAAAAAAAAATGTGTTATCTAATAATTATTATTTGTCACATAAAATATTAAGTAAAACGGAATTGTATAATCTATTATGTAATGAAAATCTCACATCCCTAGCATGGCGGATTAAATAAAATTCAAAATGTATCATCCAATGTAAATTTTCTTTGAAATAAATTATTAAAAAAAAATATCGCGATATCAAATTTTTTTTTAAATATTTTCGCATTTCGGCAATGTATATTATAATGCAAGTGCATGAACAAGTGTTCCGATATATAAGGAATAAACTAAAAATTTAGTAGGAAACGTCCTGCAATCCCGTTTTCAATAGAATTTTAATAAATCAGCAATACTTATTTTTCTCCTTGTAACAATAACCAGTCTATCCCACCGCATACACATATATATATTTTTTTTCAGTATAGGTATTATATATTTTGTTGTTTTAATTCTACTACGGTTATTTCTTTTGCTTTATTTTTCTTATATACGATAAATAGTT
Source organism: Hesperophylax consimilis (assembly GCF_061612785.1). Lineage (NCBI taxonomy): Eukaryota > Metazoa > Arthropoda > Insecta > Trichoptera > Limnephilidae > Hesperophylax > Hesperophylax consimilis. The sequence goes on from NC_142848.1 coordinate 13,510,248, forward strand.
GACAACTATTTAATTGCGATGTATTAAAATAGTTAATAAATAAATATTAGACCGAATGTCCTTGCTATCTCTCGTTGATTGTAGGTTAGTGAAGATACGAGGACAGTGCGTAGGTCGTAGGGACTAAAATCCAATTTGTCCTAAACAACCTTAATGAAAAAGGATAAACTTTTCTCTAAATAAGTCGGCTACCGTAGAAACCGATTTAAGGGGTAAGAACTTATTGTTTGTCCTATACAACACGATATCTGAAATAATACAATATACAACAGCACGATTCTAGTGTAAACATAAGTCTTCTAAACGATTTTACATTTAATGTCGGATTTGCGAGCAAGCTCAACAGCATTTTATTTACGAAAAATCAGAAAAACCTTTTGTAGTTCTCGGAGGCATTATTCTTTAAGCAATGTGAATTCAATTAATTTTAATGAGATATCATGTAACACGGATGAAGACATTATAATGCTGTACAATTTATAAAAGAAAATAATGGTAATACGTACAAAGTTACCTCCAGTAACATTTTCCATTCATGTCAAATACCGTGTGTAAGAAAAATGACAACACATTTTTAAAAATACTTCTATTGTGTATGTTTCATCATGAAAAATAACAAAATTAAAATATAAGGGTTGTGAATTGCAGGTAACTAAACAATCTACAGTTATAACTTAAAATGAGAAGGTCTCCTTTTTGCCTTGTCGGCGGATACGTCGATTTGACGTATCCGACTCTGATTGACGGAAACCTTTTGACCTCTCCAGCACGACCTTTTGCCTTGCACCACGGTGGCAGTGATGGATCCATACATACGTCACTCCTGGACACTCTAACCCCCAGATTCCTACCCAACCCTCATACCTTTTCCATTCCCAGAACTTCTTCTCCATCCTTTACTTAAAAAAACTCTTCACACAGCTCTTTGGGGATCAAAGATGACATGGGCCACAAAGACTGAGTTTCTGTGGACTGCTACAAGCAGACGTCAGCATAACATTGAAAACTCCCCAATAACCATTTCCGGAAGTGACATCACTCCAAAAACGTGCATCAAATTACTGGGTGTCAATCTGGATGCTAATTTTTCCCTTAAAACTCAGGTGAACAGAACTGTAAGCACGGGGTTCTTTCAATTAAGGCAAATTAAAGCAGTGCGGAGAAACCTGCCAACAGAGGCGACTAAATTGCTAGTCAATTCCTATGTTGTTTCACGTCTAGATTATTGCAACGGAATATATGCAAGTCTCCCTAAATGTCAAATCAACAAATTACAATCCGTTTTCAACGCCGCGGCAAGGCTTATCACCGGAGTATCTAAATACTCCCACATTTCAGAGCATCTCAAAAATCTGCACTGGCTCAAATGTCCTGAAAGAATCCAGTTCAAGGTATGCTGGATGATATTTAAGTCACTTAACGGAATGGCTCCGGCTTATTTATCAGAATTGTGTATTCCAGAAGATTCCAACTCCCGACAGTCAACCCTTAGGTCAGCAACGTCATCAGCTATCGGAAGGTTGAAGGAACCAAAGCGCACACCAGATACTAAGTTCGGTGAGCGTGCTTTTGCCGTGTCAGGACCTAAAGCCTGGAATGGACTGCTACATGATTTGAGAATGATCGCAGACTCGACAGAATTTAGGTCTAAACTTAAAACGCACCTTTTCAGACAGTCGTATCCATAATTTCAGAAACCTTCACTTTCACAGTTGACGGCAATTTAAATTTAAATTAACAAAATGTAAAAAATACTAAAAATAAAATAAAATAAATAAAAATAATAATTAAAAATAAATAAATAAAAATGATAACAATTAATAAAATAAATCGCTTAGCAACGCTAGTTTAGGCATATACTTTGCATTTGCTCTCTGATTATTTTTTGTAATATCAGATAGAAAAGAATTAGCTTTGATCCCAAAAAATATAAATATTTAAAGAAGAGTATATCAGATAACGCATTAAATAAACTGCCAGTAAGCCATAGGATATTTAGGTAAATAAATAGGATTTAAAAATAAAAATTTTTTGAGGACCCCAGTAACCAAGGTTTTAATGGTATATTTTTATGTTGATAACGTTTTTCTGGAATATAATATATCATAGATTCGTAATGTTGAAAGGTAGTTGAATTGGAAATTATAGATTTGTTATGTCGAAAGGTAGTTTGATTAGAATATTTAATTTAGTCACATTGAAAATTATTTATTGATTTGGTTACTGGAATGTAGTAGTAAAGATACAATCATCTCCAAGTTGTTTTGCAAAATGACAACAATGTCATTTGCAACCAACGTAGATGAACAGGGGATTATTATGTCATCTGTACAGATGAACATGGATAGTCTAAGACCCCAAAAAACAAAAGCAGGTATTCCTAGACAGCGTATGAAATGGACGAACGATGTCAATATGTTCATTGTTCGTTCATATTTTTATGTAACCAAAGTAGAAACAGATATGTTGTTATACAGGAAAAAATTACATTTACTTTTCTCACAAAATTATCCGATTGCCCAAGTAAGCGAACAAAGATTAGCAGACCAAAAGCGAGCTATTTTCAAAAATAATTTAATTTCTGTAGTCACATTAGAACAGATTAAAAGAGAAGTAGCAGATAGATTGCAAAGAGGAAATAATTTAGAACAAATTAACACAAGTAATGTCATATCAGATGCATTGAATGTAGATAGTTTGGATAATATTCTAGTCGAAATGTCCAATGATATTACAGTAGATTCAAATAACTTAGACGTTATTTATAATCTTAGGGAAATCAACATTGCAAATTTAAACTTTGTTGATGAAAATATAGTAGAATTAGCTAACTTACTTCATAATAATATAAACAGATATATAGATGTAGAGCCAACAGTTAGACCAAAATTACCGAAATTGCATACGTCAAAGAAATTATCTAAATTAATTTTTGAATTAAATAACATAATTTTACCAAAAATCATATTTGACGAAATTAGTTTTTTAGATCTTCATACAATAGTATACGCTAGTGCGATTACTGTTTGTAATAAGTTAGGAATTAAATTATCATCCTCTGACGATAGATCATATAGTTATAGTAAACCAGAATGGCAGATCAGATTAGAAAATGATGTAGTATTTTTAAGAAGTAACATAGCTAGAGTAATAGAATATAAAAATGGAAATAGAAGTAGGAAAATTTTGAGACATGCAGATGAAATTGGTAGAAAATTTGGTTATAACATTGATAGTCATAATAATGAAAATATAATCAATGATTTATTGGATTTATTAAAACAAAAATTAGGGGAAAAGCTAGTAGATTAAAAAGATATAATTATACGTATAATAAAAAAAATAATAATAGATTATTCCAGAAAAATGAAAAAATATTTTATTCCAAACTTGACGATAAACAAAATATTATTTCGAATAATAATATTCCATTGCCATCTGAATCAGATATGCGCGATTTTTGGACTAAAATTTGGAGTAAAGATATAAAACATAACGAGTCAACTCCCTGGATAGAAAATGAAGAACTCAATTTTTCAGGCATTGAACAAATGAGTTTTTCTAATATATCGGTTGAATTGTTAACCAAAATTATTAAAAATACTCATAATTGGAAAGCCACGGGTTGCGATTGGATACATAATTTTTGGTACAAACGTCTGACTACTTTACATCCTCTTTTGGCAAAAAATCTTTCAAAATTTGTCAGTCAACCACAAAATTTTCCAAATTTTCTAACTAAGGGCATTACTTATATGTTACCCAAAAGCGAAAATATTAATAATCCCTCTCAGTACAGACCCATTACATGTTTACCGACAATATACAAAATTTTGACCTCTTGTTTAACAGATTTAATATATACTCATTTAGATGAAAAAAATATTTTATCTGAACAACAAAAAGGTTGTCGCAGAAAACATATGGGATGTAAAGAACAATTAGTTATTGATTCTGTAATTCTAAAACAGATTCAAACTCGAAAACGTAATTTACATACTTGCTATATAGACTACCAAAAGGCTTTCGATAGTGTCCCGCACTCGTGGCTGATCAAAGTATTAAATATATATAAAATTAACCCCATTATTATTAGCTTTTTGGAAAATATTATGTCCTTTTGGAATACCAATTTACTTATCAATTTAAAAGGTAAGAAAATAGTAATACCGGGCATTTCAATTAAAAGAGGAATTTTTCAAGGAGACTCATTGAGTCCTCTTTGGTTTTGTTTAGCATTGAATCCTCTATCTAAAATGTTAATTAAAAGCAAGTTTGGAATAAAAGTTAAGGGTAATACAAGGGAGAGTAGTACAATTTCGCATTTATTATATATGGATGACATAAAATTATTTTCGGATTCTGAACAAAATTTAGAGAAAATGATCGAGGTAGTTAAAAACTTTTCAGATGATATCAAAATGACTTTTGGTTTAGATAAATGTAGAACGATCCATATAGAGAAAGGCAAAATTGTAGATGGGGACGAGAGTATATTTAGAAATTTCCAAATTACTAGTATGAAAAGGGATGAGGTTTATAAGTATTTAGGATACCCACAATCAAATAGATTAGACCATAGTAGTATTAAAAATGATATTAGGATTAAATTTCACAATAGGATCAGGAAAATTTTAAAATGCAATCTATCTGCTAAAAATTTAGTAAAAGCAATAAATACTTGGGCAATACCTCTATTAACGTACTCATTTGGCATAATTAAATGGTCTGATACAGATTTAGATAACTTAGAAAGATTAATTAGAACTACGCTAACAAAGTTTAATTGCCATCATCCAAATTCAGCTATAGAACGAGTTAATTTACCTAGAAATTTAGGAGGTAGAGGTATAGCCAAAATAACTTCTTTGAAACATAATCAGGTAGAAATGCTAAGAACTTTTTTCCATAGGAAAGCTCATAGCTCAGAAATGCACAAAATAATTTGCAAGGCAGATAGAAATATTACACCTTTAAATTTATACGATGAGAATGCCAACATTTTTATAAATCCCAACCAGGAATTATTAGATTCCTGGTCAAATAAAATTTTACACGCAAAACACTTCAATTATCTCAACCAAACGTATGTTGACAAAATTTCGTCAAACAAATGGTTGAGTATTGGAGAGTTGAGCGCAGAAATAGAAGGATTTATGCTTGCCATTCAGGATAGAGTCATTAATACTAAAAATTATAGAAAGCATATAATCAAAGATACAAATCAAATTGATGATTTGTGTAGAAAATGTTTGGCTTTTCCGGAAACTATAGAACATATTATATCTGGATGTTCTATATTAGCACCGTCCGAGTATACATTTAGGCACAATCAAGTTTTAAAAATAATTCACCAAAATTTGGTAATTAAACATAACTTGATTGACTGCCGTAATATAGTACCATACTATGAATACGAACCAAATTCATTTTTAGAAAACGAATTTTATAAAATATATTATGATAAAACTATACTAACAGACCGAGCGATTAGTCATAATAGACCCGATATAGTTTTACATGACAAAATTAAAAAAATAACTTATATCATTGATGTCGCTATTCCAAATTCCTGTAACATTCAAAAATCTGTTAATGAAAAAATTAGAAAATACACAGATTTAGGAAACGAAATAAAAAGAATTTGGCATTCTCAGACTATAAAAATATTACCATTCGTTATTTCGGCTACTGGCATTATACCTAGCTCTCTCATTAAAAATTTAGGCGTATTAGATCTATCAAAAAATTTATATATAAAGATGCAAAAGTCGGTCATTTTGAATACATGTAGGATAACGAAAGATTTTTTAAATATTTATGTTGAGGGATCAGTAGGATTTATAGGCCCTGTTAGAAGTACTACCGAGCCGAACCCTCTGATATGAAAATATCTGGAGACGGTGAATTTTTTTTTCCCATTTGATCTCTGGTGAGTTGACGTGTTGTTGTTCTTGTATTGTTTTGTATTTATTTTGCTTATATAATGCACTTACATAATGTTGATTGACTAGATGATCATTTGTGGAAAAGTGAGTGGAAGGGTTAAGTTTTTCCTTTGGGGAAGATTTAACCCGGACAACTAAATCGGAAGTTTAAAAACAATTTGTAGGCTTTTAAGACAGTTAAAATACATTTAAATTAAAATAAAAACTATAGCAGACTTAAGATCATGCGACGACCAGTGTTTTTTGATATAGTGTCCTCTGCGTGCAGTTCTATCTTTTATAAGCATAAACTTTTTAATATAAGTGTGTTTGTTGGAAGTGACTTGCCAGGTAAGTATGTTTTGGTATCATTTCTAAATAACAAATGTAGATCCTAGGAAATAAATTGTACAGCGCCCTTGAGGTGATTTTTCACAAAAACGGCGCTCTACAAATTATCCAATTATTATTATTATTATTATTATTATGGGCCCTAGTGTAAAAAGTGGCTAATGTAAAAAAAGTTTTTATTTATTTATTTATTTATTTAACGCCCAGAGGGCTTTTACATGGTTGGTAGTATACATAATTTTAATTTGACAGATACTTTAAAAGTTACAAAAAAAATTGCATTTGATAAAAGCTATGCAACAAGTCATACAAACACAAGAAACAAAAACAGAAAATTACAGCTATTTGTAGGTTTACATGATGTGTTTAGGAGTATTGTTGAAATAAATGTTTTAAATGATCCAAAAAACTTGCCAAGTTGGTATTGAATATGTCAACATCACCCAAGTAATGATATCCCATGGTGTGAAGTCGTTGTATCGGAGAGTGGGCAATGTAGTTACGCTTATGTGTGCTGCTGTAGAATATTGTATTTTTTCGTGTTGTTACTGTGGGTGTATGTATGTTTATAAGTTGCAGGAGTTCACAACAGTCGAATTTAGAGTTAAGTATTTTGAATAAGAACGTTAAATCGTTTATTTTACGTCTATCTTCTAATGTATGTATTTTTAGAGTATTTAATAAGAGTCTTCGACAAGGATATTTAATTTAAAATTTATAAAACGTAGAAATTTTTTTTGTATTCGCTCAATGTTGTTAATGTGAATTTTGTAAGATGGAGACCAAACTACTGAGTTATATTCAATTAGACTTCTTACTAGAGATACGTATAATAGTTTAATGGCTTGTAAAGAATTAAAGTTTTTAGTTGTTCTTAATACGAAGCCTAGTGTTTTCATACCTTTGTTCACAATTTGATGGACATGATTGATGAAACTTAGTTATCATACTTGTATTCAAATTAAAAGCCAGAAAATATCCGGGTTACCGGCTATAAAATTAAACACTGTATATTATTATTCCTGAAACAACTGGGCCTTAAAGAGTTAAATTTATTTACCAGATGTCTCGAGATTGTAAAAGTGTCAAACTGAAAAGTCTGTCATTCTCTAGCTTGTACTTTTTCACTAGATATTACTTTTATGCCCGACAACCGTTTCGAATTTCAAAAGCATTATTAACATGGAGACAAGAACAGTAATGAAATTAGGGTGCGCCATAAGAGTTTGTACTTTTGAAAACTCAGTAAAAGGAAACTGCAAGTCGTAATAAAATAAAAAATGATATTAATAAAAATATAAATATAAAAACCTTAACCATAACATATATATTTATGTATATATATATATTTTTTTTATACCTTATGAATAAATTATTTTCCCGTTTTCAGTCTTACTAGTTTGCAACAAACATTAAGGACGGGTTGTTTCGGAGAATTTGAACAATTCATCAAATTTCAACGTTCATTTTCGGGTTCTGATAGTTTTATGCAAATACGAATTTACAATGTACGAGCTTTATATTTGAAACTTTACTTTATTTACAATATCAGGTGTTATTATTTGGATTTGACGTTAATCTTAGTAATAGCATTTGATTTTGTTTTTGTATATAGTTATGCTTTATCCATGTATTGTGTTACACTTAAATACATAAATTGTAAATTTCCTTAACAATTCAATCATTTAAAATAATATATGTCATATTTTCGGCAAGTGGAAGATGCGTTCTGTATCGCCCTGATGTAAGAATACCACTCAGATTTAAAACATTGTTGAAATGACGTGTTTAGTGACCAGATCTGAATTGCCAGGTTCTTTCCCACCTTCCTCTTCTGTTTCCTTCCTCTCCCCACTGCCTTCCGCCTAACAACATACACCAATTGGGGATGACTCTTACATAATAGTCTTACTGGCTCCAGAAAATTGGGAGCAATTTGGAGTCTTGTGCGGTACTCAAATGTATATATAAACATTTTATTTTTTTGTTTATTTGCTCTACCCTACAAAAATATAGCAAAAATGAATAAATAAAAAACAAAAAATTATACAGAAATTCTGGTTCATATGACCGATGTCATTTTTTATTTCATTATATTAACGTAGTAGGTAAATTCATTAAAAATACCAGATAATCTAAAATCATGAAAAATTAATTTCTCTAATGGCCTGCGTTTCGTAATTTAAAACACAAATAAATAAATCCAAAATAGATATTTGCTATATCTTGAGACATTTAAAAATTGTTCAGTTTTAATTATTAACACTGGGACTTTGATTTACATTGCATGATCGATAACAAACACGAAACAATCACTGTAATCACATCAAATCGTTAGGTTTGTAAGACTGTTTTAAAGAGAAAACGTTTTGTTGCCCTGTGAAGCGATCCATGGTAAAAAAATTCCAAGAAGCGGGTTTTCTAGTGCCATTTACCGCACGACCTTCCTTTGTCCGTTTCCCCGTAGGAGCCATATCGAAAGTGCAAAAATTTATGGCGCACCTACAAATGGAGAAAAAACACAACCGGTAATGCACAAAGTTTTTTTAATATATAGTACATCTATTTTCAAACTACTATTTTTTTTTGGTTTGACTGAGGTATTAACCTTCCCTAATTTATTTATATTAACTGCTGTAGTCTTATAGAATTTCAAAGAAATGCGTACACGTGTGTCTATGTGATTGCCACCATGTTGATGGAATGCATTGTCATCGACAATGAGTCAATCTGTCGGGTTTTAAGGCGATGCCATACGTAGTAATGCAAAATCATGTGTTTTTGGTTTGAAAATTTGGTCGCCTAGAAATGTTTCAGATGCTTTAATTAAATACTGCGAGTAGAATACATCTTGGCCTTTGAAATAATCGAGTATTTTTTAGATAAATCTTTTTATAAGCCCGAATAAAAAAATAGTGTAAATGCCTATGAAAACTGCTTTAAAGTTCAAAATCTCCTACATACGAACCCATTTTCGGTTATAAGTTTATTGTATAATGTGGAAAATTAAGTTATTTATAAAATGATGGAAAAAAAATTAAATATTTATGGCTGAACATCCACAAAATAAAATAAAAGGCAATTTTTTGCAATGTTTTTTTCTTGCATAAATCAAAACAGGCGGATGGTGTTAAGCGGGAATTTAAACCTTATCGCCATCTACGTAAGGGTTCTTATTGATAGCGCCTAAATTTAAAATATTACACGACGTAGTGCATCGCCTTAAGATCGATCAAATGTCGGGAAGTAGGTTAATTTCCGCTTTCAAGATTTGCTGTTCCATTCCCAAAATCAACTAGATGTATTGTTGAAGTGAAAGTATCTAAGTGAAATTCAAATAGATGTATTAAAAAAGCCGCACCGTTTACAGACAGAAAGTCTTCTTTAAAATATGTATTAAGCTCTGATGAAAATTTCACTCTTCACACCTGAATCCTAATCATCAAAGAATCTTAGCCGAGGTACAATAAAAGTGGTCTTAGAGATAAAGTATGAAAACGTATTTGAGTTTTTAACCTGTTCAAAAAAACTTTGCCTTTTACGCGTTTTTTTCTTTCTAATAAGTTGACTTTTTCTTGATCCATTCCCAACTCCCTTTAATCTCAAATTTTAGGGTGAAGTTAAGCCTTCGCCGCCCTTAAAGGTACCTCGCCGACATTTCCAATGCCTTAATCCTCCACCCGGGGAAGAGTATTACCGCTGTGCAGTCTCCCCTGTAAGCCATTATAAATGCGGTCGGAAAAAATCGTGAATCTTTCTGATTCGACATTATTTTCAACCCTTAAAATGAGTAGCAGAGTAAACCACCTATGTTCGGTCAGATATTGAGGGTATTCGAAATTATTCTGTATTCTGGAGGGCATTACAAGATGCGGAATATAACGCTAAAATAGGTAGACGTGGGTAGGTACTTGCTTGTTATATTAATTGGTAACAGGGTATAATTGTCACTCAGGAAAATTCCTTAATATCGCGCAGCTACTAAAGATTTTATATTATATATATGTATATATATGTGATGAACTCTTGGGTTTTCGAAATATTTATGTAGAAGGAGGTAGCACAACACGGCATAATACCCCAAAAATAAATCTCTATCTTCCGTGTCCATCTCTGTCAAAAATAAGATAATAATATAACCATTTGGTTTATTTAAAATTTTACAATAATTTATTTATTGCACTTTTGTACATATTATATATCAATTTATTCGATTTTTTCGATCATTTGCTCGAAACATGGTAGTCCTACATAGATTATATAATGTAATAACTATTATAATATATTATTTTTAAATAAAAAAAATAATATATGTAACGTCAAATGGTGTTGACAATTAACAATAAAATTAATAAATAACTTTCATTCTCCCATTTTATATTTATCAAAACTTAAAAGTACCATATCGTGTCATGTCTTCCTCGGTCGTCCCCGACTTCTGCTACCATTCACAATTGCGTCATATATTCTCCTTACACTCCATTCTTCGCTCATTCGCTCTATTTGCCCAAACCACTTCGCCCAAACTAAAAGCGTCCCATTCTTAATCTTACTCATTACGCTTACATCAGCCTTGCACTATTTGCGGATCTCTACATCTCTCACACGATCATACATAGTTTCACCACACATACGTCTCAGGGATCTCATTTATACAGCATTAAGTCTACTTTCATCCTTTCTCTGCCAGTTCAATGCCACTTCCATACAACAGGGTAGGTACCAGAACTCCATTGTGGACTGCTAGCTGCGCTTCTTTGGATTTTTTTTGGTTAGCGCCAACTACGTTTAGTCCTCCATTAATGGAGTTTCCTGTATTTATCCTTCTTTCAATATCTCTGTCAGCTAGGGTTGCCAGATGGTCCGGATAAAAAAACCAAACATTTTTTATCACAGTTTTTTTTGGTACAATGTGTCGAAAATCAAAGGGTCCTTTGATAATCATAAACCCCTTTGATTGGCCAAAACAAATAGAGAAAATTACCGAAAATTTGCGAGGGTAAACACGATAAAACAATTAAAAAACAATAAAACTTATATTTATTGTTACTATTGCTAAGCAAAAATAACTTTTTAACATATTTTGCACTAGATGCTACTGCTTTAAATGATCGTTTATTGCCTGAAATTGTATATTTAAATTCAGTGCAATTGACATTTAAATTGAAGAAAACACATAATTTGCTTTTTACGGTATTCACACCTAGTCGATTTCTTTCGCCAGTTCATATATTACCCTTTACACTAAAAACTCTTTCTACGAAAGCATTGGAGACGGGAACACTGTACAAATATTGTACCATTTTCAACAGATTTGAGCAAGTCTTGCTACCACCCGCCAGAATCGCTAACGGCTTTTGCTCAGTACATTATCACAGCCCTTGAAAAAACCATACTGTCCGGTCCAAAACCGGACATCTGGCAACCCTACTGTCAGCCTTCTCACCTCTCGTAAACATACTTCCTAATACACAAATTCATCTACCTGCTCCAAGTATTCCTCATTCACAACTATATTGCACTCTGTTTTCGTACTCTCTCTTTCAAACTTTAGACTTACTTACATTCATCATTAACTCAATCTGCATACATACTTCGTTCATCCTAGACACGATAGACTGTAGATCTTCCATACTGTTAGCAATCAACACCGCATCATCAGCGTCCTTAAATATATATTACCATAGGTTTGTACACAATGACGTTCACGTTATATATATATATATATATATTTCAGGAACATGCCTCCTCATGGCTCACCATTATATTAGTAATCGAGAGATTTTCGATAACGTAACGTTTTCAGGCCAAGTAAAATTATAGTCTCACTGGCAAACCCTTGGAGACTAGGCTCTTATTGCCGTTCATTCCAAATATAACTTCATTCACCGTACAACTTGGTCAGCACAAGAAGATATGGGTAAGCATTTCTTCAACTGCCCTTAACGAAAGAATTAATATTTGTTGTTCTAACCCTCCCCATATTTCACTGTAATTAACACCGTCTTGGCCTTTATGGAATGAAAGTGTTGAAAGTCGGGATAGTAACTCCTAGTTCAGCATAAATTTGTATTTTCCAATTATTACCCACTTGCTGACGTGTACCCGGCTTTGCTAGGGGTTATCCTTAAGAGATAGAAATATACTGTTGCAGACTTTTCTATAGGCCTGTTCAAGATATACAATTCCATTGTACATTACTTTGATCTACCTTATAAGATTTAGCCAGCGTTCGCAATGTATGCGACCTAACATATTTTTTACGACTTTATTACAAACTATAAATATAATTTACACGTATTATACATATAAGCCTTCCGGAAAGAATTTTCTTAATACTGAAAACCCTATCAATATCTGTTGCGTAGTTTAGAAGAACTAAGCGCACAAACAGACAGACACGGATAGCAACTTTATTTGATGCTATTTAGAGATTAGAGAAAACCATCTTTAATATGGATTTACTTTATAAAATTGGTCCTGCAACAAAAGAAATGCCTAGTGATCAGTGATTATATATGATACTGTGGGTGTATTTTGTACATGTTAGCTTTGGGAAAATTAATGTCTTTTTGATATCCAAACTGTATCTTAATTCTCAATTGGCTAATTTTAACGAGCTGTTGACGTTGTATGAGTCCCTCCAACGCCAATTAATTGCCCAGCCTTGGAGGCATGTAATAAAGAAGTATATAAATACCCACAAAATAAATATAAATACCAAAGTGCTAAAAGCAAAATGAGATATTTTAAAAATAGCTTTAATGGAGAGAGTACCTAAACCATACCTACGTTAAAACATTATTTCTAGCCGTAATTTTCAAAAACTGCTTCGAATAAAATTTCCCTTGCAATTAAAATCTATGTAACTCGGTGTTGCTATAGTGATGATGAACTTTTGTTCTACTTGTTTTTTAATTTCTACATTTTTTGTCACTAGAATTTTCTAAAAAAATATATCTTATTTTGTTGACGGCTTCGAATTAAGGGGTGGCATTTTGAGTCGTAGAAGCAGAGTCGCTGTTTTGAGTGTGGTCTGAAACGTGGCTGGGGCGAGCTGAGTGCCTACTCGGAGCCGGGGGCTATTGGAGATGACAAAAGAAGCGAAAATGAGCCCAAACTCTTAAAAATGTACTGTTAACCGTTGGGGATGGCTTTTAAATATTCAAAGTTTACCCGGCCGACCAGAAAATCAAGTGCGTAAAATATTCATCTAAATAATAAAAGTTCAAAATTAAAGCTTAGGGTATCTTTCTGCCATGATGGTTGTTACTGAAGAGTAAAAAATATTAGATACGAATACAGTACAAACGTTCTAACTGCTTAGAGATAGTGGGACAGTGGTAACTTAGATTGGGGAAAGTTTTGAGGCAGATGCGTCGCAATTATTATTAGACGCAACCGAAATTAATATGTTTGATATCAGAATTATTCATAGATTTTAATACTAGCGACGCCGCGCCGAAACGAGATGACTAGGGATAACTATTTTTTGCTTATATCTAAACTTCTCGTGTTGAATAGCGTTAGTTAGGTTGGGTTCTGCACTTATATTTATTTTAATATTATTTTATTAATTTACAATGTATGTTTGCGGTGTAAAAAGAAATGAGATTCAATATACTAGCTGTACCCCGCCACACGTGGTATTGTATGTATGAGTGGTTCCTTTGCTTACAGTACTTGTCGCAACCTGTATAGCGGCGAGCCAGATTGTACTCTTCACGCTAGCCTGGAACGGAGAGTTCTATTTGCACATCACTCCTTGTACACGCAGAAAACCAGAAGTGAACGAACGCCACGAACTGAGCCGATGAACGCCGAAGGCGCCAAAACACATGACAGCTCTGTCTGTCAGTGAAAGCAATAAGCATGGCCCCGACAGCCAAACTGACAGTAGTCACGTGCTCTTACCGTACTGATCGGTTCGGTGATCATCGATTCACTTCGAGTTTTCGGTGTGTACAAGGAGTGATGTGCAAATAGCATTCCCCGCCTGGAACCGCGTTGTTGTCATTTTGATTGCGATTGCTGCCCCACTTTGTTGATTAAAAATAGATGGTGCCCGCCACCTCACCGGTATTTTAGACTGTGCTCTAGAGTACAAAAAGGCTGGGAACCTATGATCTAATATATCACAAGTTTCTTACATATGACTGATGGAATCTTGTTTCAAGGGAGGTTGGAAACCCCTGTACTAGAGCATATGTTCGATTAGATTTATTGTGAACTTGTTACATGTTCAAAGTCTTACTTCAAGTGATGCGACGGACATGTCAACCATGTCATCGTGTGATAGTTGGCGTACAATCAACAACTGCTAACATAACGCATATATATCAGAGGTTAACAAAAAAGTACGAGAAAATAACAAGAATGGATAATACCAACTGTCAAATAAGTGTACTGATAATATCCAATAATTCACTATACCCTTAGAGTTTTCAGGACTTTCTCCCATCTTCTCCAGTTTAAATTCCTTCATGAAAATTCTCGGTGAACTGGTTTTAAGGGGTAAGAATTTAATTTGTTCGCGACTAGGCTTTAGTACCGACGACTGGTACTTGAAATGGACTATATTTTAACGAGAAAAAAAGATCAAGCGATCGTGTTTATTTATCACAAGGAATAATACTAGGAGTCAGGAAAGTAAGCCTTTACCTGTTAATTGTGGTTTTTTTCTTTTGGAGTTGTGCTGGTTTCTGGTAAATTCCGTAGGAACTTATAGTTCCTAGATGTACATCTTATAAACAAAGTTAATGTTAGAGATTTCCACAATACGAACTATTTTACAGTCACCACACGATAATATTTAATGTTTTTAACACGGGGATGATAAATTTGTTTAGAAATTTTTACGAGAAGCGAAAATAACAAGCACTTTCAACGACGACGAAAATTTGAGTAGGAACTGGGATTTGTAATAATCATTATACTGTTTTAATATTTAACAAGGCTAATTATAACGCATATTGAGTTGATGGTGGGACAGCCCTGTCTTAGTGAGTTAAACCAACTTAGTTTCACATTATTAAGTATATATTATACTTAATAATGTGAAAAGTTATCTTATTATTTTTCAAAATGTGTATATAAATTTACAATTTAACGTTTTACTTGTTGTTTCTCTTTAGATCGGACTATAACGAGCAGAAACGATTTCCAATTATAATTTACTGTTTATTTGTTATTGAGTGTAAATATGTATATGTACTAACATACGCTGTATGCAGGGACACTGGAGGGTTTAGGTCGTTAATTATTGTATATTATTAAATGTAGCTTCGTTTATTTATATTATACAGGGTGACCGGGGATAAACTGAACTTCGGGGGGATGATTCTAGATTATTTTATAAGTGGAAAAAATAAATGACTTTTTTCGAAATTCCAACGATTTAAGGTACTTTATAGGAAAAAAAAGTTAAATTGTTTGTATGGAAAAATAAATATTCTTCCTATATATATTTAAACAAAGTTTTGACGTGATGGATAGGTGAATGTTGTAAACAATCAGTTTCCTTATACAGTCGTTGGGAAAGTGGTGGGGTCCCTGTAAATTCCAATAATGGTATATAACAATAATGTTAATATAAAAAATAGGTACGTACAAAAAAAAGTTTGAGACTAGTGAAATCAAGGTAAAACAAGAAGTTGTCCAGTCCAGTCCAGTGAATGTTGTATAGTCAACATATTCGTACACGAGGTTGTCGAAATATGGTTAAGTTGGTACTTTGAAAAGGAATATAGAAAGCTTCAGAATTTCCATGTAGACGGTGATTGATAAAGATTTTGATTATGTTCAAGGGGGAAGAATCTAAATGTTTGTTATAATAATTTTGAAAATAAAATTGACATAATTTTTGTCACGATACGCAACGTTCATTTAATGATTCTAATTTGAAATATTCTAAGCGTATTGATCGGTACCCAGTATAGACAATTCTCAGCTTATAACATATTTTTCTATAAATTTGAATAGATACCAGAGCAAATCTTGAAATCTGCGTATCTGAAAATATTTTTATAATTTTTCCTTGGGTAGGTACTAGATAAGTACATTGTGAAACATTGTCTTGAAAAGATTAAAAGAGGAATAATAACTATTGCACCTCTACATAGGTCTGTCTGAAGTAGGACTCACCGCCACACCAGGAGAGCAGAGCTGACTGGAGTATCTGCCAGTATTTGTGTAATTAGTGCAACAAACCAAGGCGCCTCGAGGCAGCACGGTGATGTTCATTCTCCACCTCTGACAATGTGTTTATTCTAGGTACTAAGTCAATTTGCCAGCTCTCCACAGCACTTGCGGCTGTAACGAGAGCAAACGAATGCAGAAGTAAGGCGAAATTTAAAGGTGAAGGGAAGCTGGTGTTTAAATAATATCTGTGCGGTCAGAGTCGTCGCTACTGTGGATTTTGTGGTTTACAGTGCAAAATAGTAATTAGTTTCTTGTTCGCCTGCCTTAAAATGACGGTTGAAAATAAATTTATCCAAGACGGTTTGCCATGGAAAGAAACAAAGCTAAAAACTTGGCACCTCAATAAATATGTAGTGTGTGGAGTATTCATTTATGAAGGCAGAGTTGGATAACAAGGGGAAGTTTTCTCATTTTTGTTAAAATATCATCTTATTTTCCTGGGAAAACTTGTTTCAAGGGGAAACTTAGACCTGTAGGCGGATTTTCGTTCTCCATTCATAGTTAAGGACATGTCCCAAAATATACCCATCCCCAATATTTCAGCCTTGGCACAAACCGGAGCGAGTAGCCACTTATCGATCGCTACGCGGCACACTCGTTCCATTCTATACCAAAGCCAAAATGAGGTATATAGGCACATTAAGGACATGTCCCTAGCCAAGGACAAAGATCGGGAATCGGCTGCCTAGTCGCTAAACAAATTTTAAGTAATTTAATATGAAATTCTGAATGGTAGTCTTTTAACTATGCGAAACTAGAAGTTTCTTCAACTCTGGAATGAGATGAAAATATAGGAATCTACAGTAATTTAAATTAGATGTCAAAATACCTTGTGATATGGAACTTAATTTACCCACGCGGGGATTTATTTGAACTCGTGAACTCTGGATAAAGAGACAATGAGCTAACCGATCTATCGCGAAGGTTATTGGTCTTAGTCGTCAGTAAAATGTAACAAGAACTGTAACAGAACTTTTTCTTACCAACGTTAATTTAACATAAAAAATCTTAATCATGTATGAATGTTTAATGTCCGCCCGTGAGTTCGTTATTAAAAATACGATTTTTTTTAGTTCAGACAATGAAAGGAACACAACTTGGAATTTGAAATGAAATGGAATAGCAGTAGGAATGGGATTAATTCATGTGCACCAAAGCGGATATAAATCCCTGAGCGATTAGGAGCAAAGAAAAGAAACCTTCATACTTTAAATGTTCTTCGATTTTTCAGACCACAATAAGAACACGTATTTTATACACAGAAACGGTTTGAGTCAGAAAGTAAAACGTCTAAAAAACCACTCCACAAAGACTGTAGATATTTAACGATGTGCCTGAAAAGCTTTTCAATCCAATGGACTGGTTTTATTTGGTAAGCAAAGTAAAAATACAAATAGATTTACGTAACATGTGAATTGTTTTCAATTCATTTCTTATTTTGATTCATTGCTTCGGGGAATATAATTTCAGACATGGCGCAAAGCAAACAATAATTCTTAAACTAATTTGAGTATGGATATAGAAAAAGTTGTTTACGCTTTAGAAAGATATTTCTGTTCGTAGTTTGGATAAATGTGTCAGATTTAGACCAATATTTACTTCAACTCACTGTGACTCACTGAGCTGAAAAGCATATTTTTTAAATGTTTATAAGACCATTTTTTTTATGCATGGCACAAAGAAAAATAAATTATTATATGCAATGATTACTCGCCTGAAATATCCATACAAATTGAAAATATCTCACGAGTAAAAATAAATGCCGTACTTATTTCCAACCCGTCAAATAATTCAATATGTAATAGTATTTCAATCAACAATTATTGTTTATTAAATTTTTTCACCTGTAAACAAACAATTTCATTTATGTAGGAAAGGCTTTGTTAGCGCTGAATTTCCCACTAGATGGCGTCGAGACATATTATATCTTATTGTTGGTGAAATAATAATTTCTTAATCTTGCTTAATTTTTTGTCCTTTGTCATTAGCCATGTGTCATTTTGTTCGTGAAAGCATTTAAAAATCTTTTTTACAATTCATGTATCCGCCACTTTCAGGATGAATAATGGAAAATCCTTACAAATAATGGATATTTCTCTATTGAAATGTCAGTATAGCTCGGAAAGTTTTGAGATAAAAAGTTGACCAGCACCTCGAGATAGTTCGTGCCCAGTAAGGCCAACCTGGTCAGTTTCAACGTCTCAAAAACCCAGTGTATCTGATTTCGGCAAAGAGGGAGATATATGACTGTCTGGTGCAATTTGGTGGAAGCACCCTCCCCAATAAAGACTCCATTGAAATGCTTGGAGAAAGTATATCAGACAGGCTCAAGTATCGGGGCTCTGTAGAAGCCCGAGTAAATCTGGCTTCCAAGAAGCTGGGCATCTTCTATATGGATCTAGCAGATTCTTCAATAGTAATCAGCTGCTAACATTATACAAATCTTAAGTACTCCAAACAATTGAATTTGGGAGCCACCTCAGGGCTGGAGCCCTACAATACTTGATAAACCAACTTGATTTTGTGCAAAGGAGGGCAGTCTGATTGAGAATCCATCGTTAACATACCGATTGCCATCTCTAATGCACAGACGCAATGTGGGCATGCTGAGTATGTTCTACAGGTATTTTAATGGATTCTGCTCAAACGAGCTAGCAGCGTTGAATCCCTATGCACATACGAGCGGAACACCCGTTCACAGTTGATGTCGGCTTTATGAGAACAGGTCGCTTCTTCGACTCGTTTTCGTGTAAGACGTCTCGTATGTGGAACGAGTTACCGGCATCTGTTTTTCTCCTATATATAATCCGTGTCTCTTCAAGACCCTTATTAATAAAACCTTCCTTACATCTACTATCTCAACCCGCCTCACAACGCTGCCCAACCGAGTGGCGACATAGCTCTCCTCCCTTTACACTGTACTGTCAGAGATACTCTTGTGAGGTGTCACATAAAAAAAAGGATAATGGAAAGCTCATATTGAAGGAAGTAAAGTAAGCCTCTCAAAAGCATGGTATGGGTACTGTGCGCAACTTGCAGATACCATTAAAGTTCACAACTTTATGACCCCGTACTAATTGTCGAACACCTCCCTTATATTATTTGAACAAAGATGAGTTCTTAACTTGGGTGCCAGTCTATTCTATTCTATATACGTGTGTATACTTGGTAAATATATAATTTAATATGGGCAAAAAGATAACTTTTCGCGGAGTTGGAAGACAAGAAAAAGCTGCAGCTATTGACAGCTCGACAAGCAATTCGAACGTCGAGGGTTCAAATCCTGACGTGCGCAAATACATTTTATTTGATGAATTTTTCATTATTTCACAATTAATTAATTAAAAATTATGTATAGTATACTTGCGGCACGTTAGGTGGAAGATACTCTCAGTATCGCCCTGGTGAAATAACACCATTCAGAATTGAAATGTTGCTTGAAATGACTTTATCC
This sequence comes from Hesperophylax consimilis, assembly GCF_061612785.1. Lineage (NCBI taxonomy): Eukaryota > Metazoa > Arthropoda > Insecta > Trichoptera > Limnephilidae > Hesperophylax > Hesperophylax consimilis. The sequence continues at coordinate 13,530,180 of NC_142848.1, forward strand.
GTGTTTGGTGACCAATCTGATCTGAATAGCCAGATAATTCCCCACCTTCCTCTTCCCCACCTCCTTCCCTTCCCCAATACCCTTCAGCCTCCTTCCCCAATACCCCAATTGTGGATGCCATAGTCTCACTGGCTCCAGACGCTTTGAAGCGTTGGGACTCTTGTGCGGTATTCACATAAAAATGGTACATTTATCTCTATTTATTACGTTAAAAAACATATCAGATAATGTACATATTAAAAGAAATGGTGCAAATAATAGTGTTATATTTTCCAGGAATGTAATCTACGAGTACTATTTTTTCCCATATACACTACACAAGTGTTATGTGCTGATTTTTAAATTCTCTTATACGCGTAACTTTTTTCTGAAAATTGAGCAACATCAAATATGCGAAAGAGGCAGAAAAATCCTGAAAGCTTTTAAGGGAGGCAATTTTCAGGACAACAACCTTTGGGGTGAATGAAAAATTGTGTCCCATTTTACCAGACATGGGGTGATTTAAATAAATTACGCAGGCAAAAGAAAATGTATCATTACGTTACAAAGGATGATTCAATGATACACTCGTACTATAGAAGACAAGATAAGTTCTGCATAATATATTATGATATTGTGTGTTAAGTTATGACTCACGAGAAATGGATGATAAATAACACATAAATCATTCATGTTGTCAAGGGTATTCATAAAAATTTGCTTTTAAAGAAAAAAACACCCTTTGTAAGTTAAATGCTTTCAAAATATTAAGATTACATTACTTGTTTTCCGCCCGTGCATACGCAAAATGAATACATAATTTTGTCCGTATACAAACTCAATTCTATCATTAAAGGCATAAAAATACAATATTATATCCGTAATTTAATCCAATATTGTATTTGTAGGAAAAGATTTTGTATCCTGACCAAATTATGTATTCATATTCATATTGCGTATGTATGCGACACCGTTATTTTATTTAATGAAAGTGATTGGGTAACCAATTACAAAGAAGCTGAACATGGGCTTGTATTTTTGCAAAAATGGCTTAAACAAAACTCACTTACACTAAATGTCAACAAAACGAAATACTTAATATTTTCTATAACGGCCAGAGGACAACAAGCTGAGGATTATGCTCTCAAAATACTTGATTGTCAAGGAAAAAAACTTAACGCAATCATGTCACTTCCCCACCATAACACACTCCAGAAACATAAAATATCTCGGCGTTGAAATCGATGAAAATCTTCGATGAGACACTCAAATACATAGCATTACAAAGAAACTTACAAAACTCGTGTACTACTTTAGAAACGTACGCAATATAATAAATAAAAATGATCTATATAAAGTCTACTATGCTCTTTGCCAATCACGCATAGAATATGGAATTATTGGGTGGGGATCTGCCTCAAACCTTCTAATGAAGCAGCTCGTTAACCGTTTCACACCCGCATTATTGTTTCCACATATATAAAATATGTAATGGTTGATAATACCTCAGAAAATTATTTGAAAATTTTTGGTATTTAATTTTTTTTTTTGTTAGAAATTATTCTATGTTAATTTGGATTAACATTGGATGTCAGAGGGTATTTTTTTAAATAGTTAGGTAAAATAAACATAGCTAAAAAGTAATACAAATAACTGTTTCATGTCAAAAAGGAACATTTACAATGTTGTGATAATTTATAGGGTACAAACAAATAACATTTTAACTAAAATTCATTCAGAAATAAAGAAATAATCTAGGATAATAAATCTTTAAAAATTCGCCATACTAGTCAAAAACATGTCCGTCACTACCAGTGTTAATTTGAATGAAAATTGAAATTCATTTCCAATATTCTGGCAAATGACTGTGAACAGTGAATTGAACTGATGTTATTATTATAGAACACATCTTAATGCGTTAGAATATTTGTAATTCGAGTAAAAAATATTGATATGTCAACTTAAATTAAGTAATCAATGACGGCAGAAATTTGATGAAACTCACAATCAGCAGATGTCAAAATACTTATCGTTATTGTGGCGGGAATAAGGTTTCAACAGAGCGGAAAAAATAGACGCCACAGAAAAGATTACAAGCTATAAGAAAACAAAAACATGGCTTTTCTAAATCGCTACCGTTACGGCAAAAAAAATCGCAAAGTTCATGTTAATTTGAATTAACACTGGGGATGAAAGGGTTAAAACACAAAAAGTAATATTAAAAATAATCCTGAAAGTACCAATAAGGACTCCATCATATTAAAAAAAAATTACGTGTTCAGTATTATAAAACTGTGCTCAAAAAATTCACTACTCAATTTTAAAGAGAAATATGATTACCTTACAGAACAACACACCTACACTACAAGGACGAAATCCTCAAATCTACTAAACATTCCAAAATTAAATACATCTTTCGGCCAGAAAAACCACTATTTCCATGCTATAAAATTATATAATGCCCTTCCTATTGAAATTAAAAACACCATGAATAAAAGTTTAAAAAAGACATAAAAAATGGCTAACTAAACATAAAGATGAGGAAATCATTAAATTTATGAAGTAACCCCAACGCAACCTACAGACAACAAACATAAATACTTTTTGCTTAATTTATTTTTATATTTTGTGGGAACCAACAAATTAGAAGATGAGGAAATCATGATCAACACACATACAACAACCTACAGTCCGCCTCGGAACAGGAATACCTAGTGAGGAGGACTGAGAACTACATCGCTTTATACTTTTATTTTACTTAATAATGTATCTTTTTTACTTTACTTAATATTTCCGTTAAATAATAAAAAAAAATAATGCAAACAAATAATACAACTTAATATTTTAAAGCGTAACTTCCCAAAATAATTAAATTAACGCCACCCCTGAAAGAGCAGATTATGAATTCTTTTATATTTAGCCTTAAGATCACTTAGATACCGCAAAACCCAATTTAAATTTCCAGCACGAGCTACAGAACTTCGAATTTACCACACAAGAGGAATGCCCACTGTTTGATTGATTAATAATTAATATGAAGAAGAAGATAATACTAATAAATCTATACGAAACATGAAACAGAACAAGACACGGAATAAATTATCATAAACAAAAGGTAACGGTCTCAACTGGGAATCGAACCCAGGTTCTTAGTCTTGCCGGGAAGACGCCTCTTACCACTCGGCCATCGGGACCTAATTAATTATGTCAATCTCATATTTATAACAGTCAAATACGGAAGAAAAATCAGTTGAAATAGTATTGTTAACTGAATTTGAAAATTTTATGTTTCCTTTAGATATATATTAGTATCACCTTTCCTTTTAAAAGATATGTTAAATTGGTGGGTAAAACCCTTCAAAAGTTATTAAAGAAACGTTATTGCAATAATTTTCTTTTAAATTTAATAAATCGACATCGACCAAAACAGATGTGTGGAAAGGCTGGGTTCTTAAATATTTCAATCCTCGCATCCCTTATGGGGTAGCATTACATAAAAATAAAGACTTCGCTCGTCGCTCCTTACCGCAGTGCGTAGATTAAAACATGTATAAGTAATTGCAAAAGATTAAAGATTCTGGTTGACTCGAGTCTTTGAAGATTGCTACCAAAGTCTCACTTTTACACATTTAAAAAATACATTTTATAATGTAAAACTGAATGGTCACTTTGATTACGGGCACCATAAATACACAAAAGTGGATGCAACAAAGCTTGATTTTATTTTTACAACTGAAGAAAAACTTCAATTTATTAAAGATAATTATTATCATCATATCACAAAACAAAGGGAAGCATATCGTCGGGTTGGAGAAGACAGATTTAGATTGCGCAATATCAGGCACTTCTTCAGCAAATTCGTACAAAATTTTAACAGACGTAAATCGCCCCAATGCACAACAGTCCCTTTGTAATTTTAATTAATGAAACATTACAGGGAGAAAAAAATCATGAAAAAATATATTACTAATTAATTAAGAATCTCTTCAAATAATTCGGAATTAAAGGGATTGCAGGCCCTTAACGAATAAATTGATAAAATTCCTGATAAACTTTTGGTAAAATATCAATGAATTATCACGATGTCGAAACACGTGTTTATAAAAATCCTAACATTATTGCAGTTACTATATATTAATAAGACAGACGCAAGTGCATGAACACGCGTTCCGATATTATTAAGAATTTACTAAAAGTTTATCAGGAAACGGCTTGTAATCCCTTTTAACCGGATTATGAATAATTTGAAGAGATTTTTAATAAATCATCAATACTGATTTTTTTGAGTGAAGAAAATGTGAACGTTACTAAATTAAAAAAAATTTACAACTCAATCAGGGGCCTCACAGCTTCCAAGTTAAGGGGGGGCAGTTTAAGTTTTTTTTTCATAGAGCTAACAGAGAAGGAACAATGAAGTAGTCAGAATAAATTAGAAATGTTTACATATAAGCTGACACGCATCCGGCATTGCGCGGGTTTATGAACAGGACTGTCTTAAGCCATGAAGGGGCCTGGGGGCATATTATGTTCGGGAGCCCCCTTTGAAACCCGTAAACATCAAACCACATTTTTTTCATATTTTTATTCGAAGCCTGTGGAACTATAGCATCCCCAACTGGAGTAAATGACGAGAGCGAAAGAAGTTGAAAATAATTTACACAAATACTCGGAAGAATGCCACAGGCGAAATCCCCAGAGGTAGGTAGTAGGTATATGGTATGGGTGAAGGGAGTGGAATATGAATTATTGCATTTAGAAACACGCGGGAAAAGCTCCGCAGGCGAAATTTTTTACATTTATCCCCAATTGGAATAGTTATGTGATGCGGGTGAAGAGAGTTGAATGTGAATTATTGTATTCTCAAATACAACGGAAGAGCGCCGCAGGCAAAAAAAAATCTTGCTTGAAGGGTAAATTAACAAATGCTTTGGATATCTATTTTCCGGAGAGTCAGTATCCCTAAAATGTTTAGACGAAAATCCTTTAGTATTTACTTAAACGGAAATATTTTAGAATTGTTTAAAACGGAAACCTTAAAAACATATTATCTTGACTGACGAGTAGCCGAGTGGAGAAATGTGTCGGATTCCCACCTAGGCGTCACGAGTTCAAATCATTGCTAGCTACTTCCTCCATAATTGCTCAAGAAATATTTTCTGCTTACATAAAAAACCAATCTAATATCTTTGTAAAAAACTGTCCTCAATGTGCTTCATTTTGGCATCTAGCAGGGGACCTCTCCGACATTTTGGCCCTATGGAAAATTTGATGTATTATTTTTCGTGGTCTGTGTCCTCAACGTGTGCCATTTTCATAGCATCCCCAAAGATGACTTACTATACATTTGAAGGGTTAATGTATTTTCTCTTCAAAAATAAAAATTCCTGATAGATGAAATGTATTTTTCGCAGTTTAGATTTTTTTTTGCATAGCTCATCAAAAAATGAATATCACAAAGTCAAGCGTTTTAAATGAGCTCAGAGTGAAGATGCAATTGAACTATCGGAAGCGCTTGTCATTTTTACAAGCTCGGCACTTTCGAAGCTTTTGATTATCCTGGGTTACGAATAAACTGAAGCGGAGCTTGTCAGTGACGTTTGATATGCGACAAAAATAGCGAAGGTTATACTAAGATCCTTGCGATTTTCGTGAATTGTTTTGGTGTTACTATGAAACAAAGCCATAAGTCTTCTACGTCTTATACGTATTATTGTTCAATCATTTAGAAAACACAAGACCCACGTATTTTGAATTGAATGAAGCCGTATGGGTTATGATAACCTCGCCTGGTATCAGAACCTCTCAAAGGTTGAACATAATAACTATCCCGAAGATTCGGGTTTGTTCGAAACGTTCACACTGCCCCTAAAATGCCCTTCATAAACCCGAGCAGATCACCACACGATCAGTTTCGACGAAACCGCATGGGTAATCGCTTAAAACCTTATTAGTGTCGAGGGATGTGGGCATGTTATTAATCACTTGCTTCAGTGCTCGGGAAAGCACGGATGAAAGTTGGAAAACGGTCCGAGTTCTTAGAGATCGGGTAAACATCGACCATTTTCCATTAGTCTGACACCTTCACACTGTTTAGCGAAGGTTTGAATAATTTGGTGAGACTGGCGTCATTTCTGCACCGCTCGCCTTTTAGAACCGTGTAGGCATTCTGTAAGTAAGTGCGTTGACTTGGTCGGCTTTCGACAACATTAAAATACTGAGAAAACATCAATATCTATACACCTAATCAGAATAATTATTGATGTAAGAGTATTAATATTACTTATAGCAGTTACAAATCGGCTTTAATCAACTTTAAACCTTATTTATCAACATTTATTTTTGTTATTTTGAAGCAATATTTCCGAGTTACAAACAATCTAATAATATTGAAAATTCATCCTCATTCGTTATATAAGTGGAAAGTGTGATTTGTGCAATGATGGAGGACTAAGCTGGTAGAGGATTGAACCCGAAACGCCCGAATATGAACCAATTACTATCACGCTACTAACCGGTTGTATGCTGTCAATTTTTTTTGATGTTTTTTAAATGTTGAAAGTTTTGATGTTATAATAATATTTGCTTTTTTATTTTATTTTGAGGTGCCTACTTATAAAATCTATTTTTTACGTTGGCATAATTGTAAAAAATCATCGTATACTACCCCTGTAAACCCCATACCTCCCAAATGCTGTGTATTTAAAACATAGTTTAAAGAATAATTATACCATTCTGAAGATGTCTAGAGTAAGCTAAAACCGATGTCGGTCAAAAAAATAAACTTATTGAAAAAAGTTTGAATATTTCATTTTATAAAGTTGTTTTTAAAGTGTCGGTGTGGAAAGTAATCACAATTTTGACTTTGTGTTTGAAAATTCTTTCTTCTGGACAAGGTCATAAATAATAAATGGAATGGGTTTCGACGAAGGATCTTCATAATTTAACAGCCACGGAATTGTTGTCGGGAATTCCTAAAACTTATCTTCAGAGCCTCGAAGGTCTCATCATACATTATTATGCTGTAAATATCGTTACAAGGACAGTAGTACAAGGACGACTAGATCGTAGAAGGAGGTTTCAAAGAGTACTATTATAAGTGTACTCTCCGAATATTAGAGAATGTTTCTCTTTGCATTTCAATGGCTATGCTTAAAAAAGTTTTTTTACTTTATTCTTCCAGCTTTTAACCTGACACTTTTTGGATTAAAACTAAATATCTGATAAAATCAGAATCAACAGTATTGCATTAAAACATCTTGAAAGAATTTGCTACCAATATTCGCAAGAAGTAAAATCTTCCTCAAAGGACCAAAATGCATTGATGAACGCGATGAAAAGGAATTTTGAAAAGGAAAGTAAATCTCTGGCTTGAAAGACATAATCTGACGCAAGAAACTCTCTAGAACCAGGGCAGATTGAAACCAAAATCCTCAATAATTTTCTGACACGCGAACTTATCAAGCGTCACAGAATATTCCACACAAAAACGCCTCAGAACGTAAGCTGCACAAAATAGAGTAAATTATATTGATTTATTTTTGGGGTGTTATGCTGTGTTGCGTGAACATTTGAATGCTGTTCGAAACGTTGGCTAAAGAAGGAGATAGCGCAACACGGCATAACACCTCAAAAATAAATAACTATAATACTTTTGGCCGTGAAAATCTCAAATCATATCCGATCCAAAATTTACTTAATGAGAACATTCGAAGCACTTATGACATTTTGCAGCCCTTTGATAAAATTTCTACGGAAATTATAGAGTTGACCGAAATAAATGCATAGAATTGTAATGCTGTACAAAATAATTTTTCAATAAGTTCCATTTTACTCGAAGTTTTATTACTCCACTACTAGAAACTTTCTCACCAACATTTAAAAATGCATTGGCTCAAAATTCCAGAGACATAAGAATTCGAAAATGTTTCGAATGACAATAGTTATAAAAAGTATTTCGAGCAATTTGTTAAATTGTGTTAATACATGTTCTACACGCACAATTTTCATAAATTTTATTACTTACATAAAATTATGTGGGCTTCAGTATAAGGCAGGCAAGATATCCGGTAACGCACTGGTGAAGTCTGGAAAGGGTTCGAAATAGCTTTATGTAGGTCTCCTAACTAAATAGTGATAGATTATTTTTATCCTTCTTTATCCTTATTTTCCTTTCACCCCTCCCCCCTCCACATCCCACCGCCTCACCCAGAATCCCCAATTTGAGTCAGTGGGTATGTAATGTGTAGAATCCCCATGAAAATATACCCAATTAATTTGTCAAGGGTTCGATTTGCGCATCGGCAACTATTCTAGGTGAATCGTATATTCAATTCATAAAGAGCGTAGGCATATTTAGCAGAGTGAGGGTTGAATTCTAAGGATTCGAAAAGGTGAAATCAATATGGTGAAACTCCGACATAGTGACTATACGAAAATGCAAATAAAATACACATGTACTATCTAAATAACCAGAATTGCTCTGTGGCAAGTAAAAGAAAATCGAAATGGTGACCATGTATTTTGTAGGTCACATTCAATAAAATCTCATGACGGTAAGCGAAACTTTTTCAAAGTTTTATTTTTATTTATTACAATATAATACAAGATTTAAATTATAACAGTAGGCAATTTTTTTTTCGTAATTGTTCTACTACTCTATAAGGTGAGCTCCAGGAGCTCGTGTTTATGGGAGGAGTAAATATATACAAAAAGAAAATAATGTTTAAAAGGTGAAGTGTAAACAGCATTCAAAGACATAAAAAACACAAACGTAATTCAATCATTAAATTAGCCACCAACATAATTCTATATACAAAATTCAATTTTCAAATTAACTACAAACTTAATAATAACAAGTATTATAACTAGTATTATAACAATAGTAATTATGATAGTTATGACATAATTATTTCGATTTTATGTCCGGGTTAAATTTCCCCACAGGAAAAACTAAATCCTTCCATACGCTTTTCCAAAAATGATCATCTAGTCAATCCACATTATGCAAGTGCATTATATAAGCATAATAAATACAAAAAAATACAAGAACAATGCGTCAACTCACCAGAGATCAAATGGAAAAATAATTCACCGACTCAAGATATTCTCATATATTCCATTTCCGATTTTATGTCCGGGTTAAATCTTCCCCACATGAAAAATTAAACCCTTCCACACACTTTTCTACAAATGATCATCTAGTCAATCAACATTTTGCAAGTGCATTACATAAGCAAAATAAATACAAGAACAACACGTCAACTCACCAGAGATCAAATGGAAATATATCATAATTATATTATTTTTTTTTTTTAACTTCCGATTTAGTTGTCCGGGTTAAATCTTCCCCAAAGGAAAAACTTAACCCTTCCACTCACTTTTCCACAAATGATCATCTAGTCAATCAACATTATGTAAGTGCATTATATAAGCAAAATAAATACAAAACAATACAAGAACAACACGTCAACTCACCAGAGATCAAATGGGAAAATAATTCACCGACTCCAGATATTTTCATATCAGAGGGTTCGGCTCGGTAGAACTTCTAACAGGGTCTATAAATCCTACTGATCCCTCAACATAAATATTTAAAAAATCTTTTGTTATCCTACATGTATTCAAAATGACCGACTTTTGCATCTTTATATATATATATTTTTGATAGATCTAATACGCCTAAATTTTTAATTAGAGAGCTAGGTATAATGCCAGTAGTATTAGTATTATTAGTAATAGCAGTATTAGTATCAGCCAAAGTTTTAATGCTAGATAGTTTAGATTGTATGCGTATATAAGGGGTACAATATATCATTATACAATTTCAGGGAGTTATTTTTCTTTAAAAATTAGTTTAGCGCTGTCAGTGTTACATGTAATGTCATTTATACATTTTATTATGTGTGTACATTAATTTAATGAATATAATTTAAAACAATTTTTACTCCAACAATTACAGCAGTATACTAACTGGTCAGCATTGTTGTGGAGTGCGATCTAAATGAGTACATTAATAACTAAAAATACGTATTCATAATGTTAGATTTTTGGAACATCTCACTAGAAGAATCTGTACCGGTAGATTAATTTATTTTCTCTTGTGATTCAAGGTAAAGAACTAATTAAAGAGGAATGTTCTGGAAGTCTAGTACTGTATAGGTAAGTACCAAAATCGTAATTTTCGGTTCCATAGGAGAAGTGCCATTTTCCGAAAATAAATGTGTTTTATCGCAAAGCTGTACAAATCGTTCCGAAGCTCAAGCAAAAGAGGAAAGAACGTGGCTTAAGAGGTAAAGCCGCGCGGCTTTTTCACACAAAACTTAAATTTGTATCTGAGGCCAAAATACCAATTTTCTAGTATAGATTGGCCATTTTATGTTTTAAATTTAAATTTTCCATGATTTTAGAGGTAACTTTGGCAATTATTTGTGAGGTAATGATAATTATTTAAAAAAATATTTTTATTATATTTACTATACAAAAATGACGAAACATAAAATGTAATAATACAAATTATTAAAAAAAGCGTTTTGATGAGAATAAAATTAAATTACAAATTATTGTGAGGCATAACTTGTAACAATCTTTTTAATTTTTTTTTTCGGGCAGGCAGTGCGCCTATACGGACTGTTTCTGTATGTATCTATAGTTGAATAGCCAGTGAAACTAGAACGATACCGGGAAGTAAAACTACTATTTATAAAATAAGATATCACAGCACGCCGAAATTAAAATTTTTATCCGGAGGAGAGGAAAATAAATAAGCGTATAGTGTTCGAATACATTTAATCGGAAACCTTCCCGAAGAAGTAAACAAAATAAATCATAAGCGATAAGTTAAGCAGATAAGTGTTTTTCTATGTTCCAACGGGTTAATGCAACCAAAGCAATAATAGCCTTATAGAGAAAGGAAAAACTCACGAAGGCTAAGTGATGGGATGTGAAAACCCCCCGGGGAAAGAAAACTGCCTGGAAACATGGCAGGAAACGAATGACTACTTACATATATGGAGATATAATACTAAATCACACGATAAAATATTTAATGGTGATTGCGCCTGTCGATACGAATGCATGCGACGCGACAAAGCTTTTGTGCCACGGTGTAGAAATAAGACAAATTATATAATTAAAATTTATACAATTTGATACTAAAGTCCCGGCGTTGTCCGGGCTTTACGCTTTATAGACAGGAATTATTACTCATTTTGAACCTCAAGTGTGCAAAATTTCATCATGAAGAATCAAAATTGTGCTTTATGAAGTAAGAAAAAGGAATATGGTGATTTTTTTAAATTTTCATATAGAGAGTGACCTTCCATCAGTTTTGAAGGTTAAGTGTGCAAAATTTCATCAATCTCAAAAAAATTGGATTTGCGTAAAAAACAAAGCCACGCAGCAACGTACACTCTTCCTTATATACATTATACACATAAATAAAAAAGTGTTATATGTCCAGTTTAGCGATCCGGATTTATACTTGATTTTAGCAATGAATACGGACAGCGAACCTTTCACTATAACGTGCCCAAAATTTTGCAATTAGTAACATAAAATATTGTAAATTCCCCAATAGATTCAGATATATGCTAAAAAATTGCTCATAAGTGGAAATACTTTATAATAATCATCAATCAATAGAAGTTATTTATTAATATATAGATTTAGTGTTCCTTTAGTTTATGTGTGCCAATAATAATAATCTGAATATGTTATAATTAGTAACAATATTACGTATATTTATATTTAGCAATAATATTATGAATACACATTTACATTGTAAGTGAACAAGTACATCCTGTTGACAAACTGACTAATTTTAGTTTAACGGTATAATACTTTAAACAACAACAAAAAAATATTGTTTTTTCATAGGGAGGAATGAAGGGATGAATTTTCACATGAAGGGTGAAAGCCAGAAATAATGGAAAAAAAAGAAAAAAAAAAAACTAATCATCCGAAATTGCTTATAATTATTTGTTATCCTTTATGATATGCATAAAATCTTGTCTTATAAACGTTAGTTTATCATTATAAAAAAAATAATAATATTTGAGAAGTCAAAAATATTTCACCAATAAATGAAGATATCATATGTCTCGACGCCATCTAGTGAGAAATTTAGCACTAACAAAGCCTTTCCTACAAAAATAAAGTTGGTTGTTTACAGGTGGAAAAAAATATAATAAGCAGTAATTGTTGATTGAGGTACTAGTAAATATTGAATCATTTGGCGGGTTGGAAATAAGCCGACATAGCTCAGTGGATACAGAATACCTGACCGGACATCAGAAGGCACGGGTTCAATTCCCGTTGGTGGCATTTATTTTTACTCGTGAGATATTTTCAATTTGTATTATTATTACGGATGACTAATTATTGCTTATAATTATTTTTTAACAACAAAAAAAAATCTTTACAAATTTTAATTTAATTTTCCCATACACCCCCTGAAACAAACACATAAAATCACCGGAAATGAGCAATTGAAAAAGTGAAAAAAACAAAATAATAATAACAGTAAAAGCATCAAACTGAATATAACTAAATGAAACATATTTGATGGTCTTATTGGCTATTTTCACCGACAAATTATTTTGAAATTTCTACAGCACTTGATAAATCAATTTAAAAATTGGGATTCAAAATGAAAAATTTATGTAAATTAAACAATATTACTTTACTTGACCATAATATTTTTTTGTATCAAAGCGGACCGATTTTGGAATAACCGTTTCTTCCTCAGAGCAAAATTTACACTATCTTAACATTACAAAATAATGGATGAACATGTATTATTAAGTTCTTAGATAACTTTGAAGTCTTCAAAATTATGAAATCCCGCAATAATAATGTAAAAATAAAATATTTTCTTATAGTCCCATCTTAGATGTGTTCCCATTTACCGTCCGTTTTATCTCCTCTTCCACTCTCCCTAATCCCTAGTCACGCCTCCACCCCCACTTCAACACTTCCACACAATATTTTGAAATGTTATGTTATACTCGTAGTATATATGTAAATCATTGCCAAATACTACAGTCAAATATTAATAAGTTTAAAGATTGGTGCGTACAAAATAATCTGTTTTTAAATGTAGACAAATGCAAATCCCCGACTTTATGCAGAAATAAAAATCCTGTTTTATTTGAATATTCCATTAACAATACAGCTTTAGAAAGTGTCACGGAAATGAGAGATCTGGGAATTATTTTGGATAAAAAACTAAGTTTTGCCAATCGTATCCACCAAATTGTAAACGAATGCATGAAAACACTAGGCTTCGTATTAAGAACAGCTAAAAACTTTAACTCCATACAAGCCATTAAACTGTTATAAATATCTCTAGTTTGAAGCATAATTGAATAAAACTCAGTAGTTTGGTCTCCCTCTTACAAAATTCACATTAATGACATTGAGCGAATACAAAAAAAATTTCTACGTTTTATAAATTTTAAATTAAATATCCCACTAGAAGACTTACAATATCATTTCTTATTAAATACTCTAAAAATACACACATTGGAAGACAGGCGTAAAATAAACGACTTAACTTTTTTATTCAAGATTCTAAACTCTAAATTCGACTGTTGCGAACTTCTGCAACTCATAAACTTACGAATACCTACAATAAAAACACGACAAAATACATTATTCCACTGCAACACACATAAGCGCAATTACATTGCGAACTTCCCAATACAACGGTTTCACACTATGGGAAACCAATACTTAGGTGATGTCGATATATTTAATATTAACTTTGCGAATTTTGTGGATTACGTAAAAGATTTATTTCAACACTCCATTTAGAAAAAATGGAAGTTATATTTTTGTAAACCAGTCAAATCGCTGTATTTTTAAATTTATGTTCTTGTTATTTTTAATTTTGTTTCTTGAATGTATTATTTTTTCATGTAATTTTATTTTTATTATTTCTTTCTCATGTTTCAAAACTCTCATTAAAATTGTACCACCTACATGTAAAAGCCCTCTGGGCGTTAAATAAATAAATAAAATAAATATTTTGCCATGAGGAAGGAAAGGTTGTTCAGAAACCGGTCGGTTTTGACAAAAAGAATATAGTGGTTCAAACATGGTAATATAATGATGTTGTAAGTACATTCAAAGTAGAAAATGTGTGCACTTAGCCAAAAAGCTCGTCTCATAAAAAAACAATTTTCACGACGCCTGAGATACAATACCAGAACAATAGACTCGAAAGTATTAAAAAAATTTTCAACTCACCAAAATTAATCACGAGATATAATTTGTGTAGTAATTCGAACCGTCCACCCTTAATACTTTTAAAAGTTCCATATAAAACCGAACCCATTCATAATTAAAAAGTAAACACAATTCACTCTTTTGTTTAACTGGAAATTTCATCAAAAACATTCTCAGCATTCATCACAAAGTAAATAAGCAAGACCGAAAGTAATCCGGATTTTAAAATTTTCCACAGTGGACTCTGAATCCGGATTTTCAAAGACAAAATGTAATTAATTTTGAAATTTAGATAAAATAAGTTATTTGCGACGCAATTTACTATGAAAGGAATGCGTTTAACATGCTAATAGTTCTGCAATAATTATAATGTAGATATTTTTAAGATGTAGAAAAATAAATTGTAATAATGGTAAGGTTGTTAACACCATACTATTATAGCAAATTCAAAAAAAATTCTAAGATATCTTTATATGAGAACGCACGGTGAATACCCACGATTTATGCATCACATAGATTTCCTCTCCGAAACGCACTACGAAAGTCTCCAATCTAGGAGGAATGGGACCCTTCAAGTAACAGCTTTTAAAACCATGAACTATTACATTGACAGCCCATACCTCTTGCAATACTATAAATTGTTTGTACCGAACAACTACCGTCAAGGTCGACGCCACGACTTGCTCTATATTCCACAAGGAAGAACTGACGTTATGGCCCAGCATAGAATGACAAGAGAATGATTTCAACATTGGCCTTAAAGATTTCAAAAATCATTTAAGCAAGAACTCTAAAATATTGGTTTTTGTAAAATGTTTCATTTAAAGCTATGTATATTTCATGTGTATTGTAATAGGATTGAATCAATCTGTAATGCACAAAAAAAACTAAATGTTCATCAAGCACACGTGCAAGATTTTGTACAAAGAAATGTCCTTATTATTTGGTAAGAAAAATAATATAAAATTCAATAAAGAGAAATAATATGAATAATTAAATCTTGGAATGAAATATTGGTTTGTGTAAAAATAAATATACAGGTTGCATCTGTAGGACCTGCTACCTGGTAACTTAAAGACTTTAATCAGCAATTCCTGAGGTTATTCGGAGTGAAGAGTGTAGATGTCGTTTTCCTATAATTAATATGAATATACTTTATTTTTTTTATCACACGTCGCCATTGATTACGCTGCTACACTGATCGACGGGTCACGTGATACACGCTCCGTCTCGCCGGTATGGTACTGCTACGACGAGACGGAGTGCGTATCATGTAATGCGCTAGGTTGTACCCAGTGGCAACGGGGTTACGTGCTGATAAATGTAAAAGTATGTAGGTAAAATTAATACTAAAATGAAACCAAATCATTAGAGTGCCTTGATGAGTGGAAGCTTTTTAAAAATTTAATGGAACACATTTTAAATTTATTCTAATAATTAAAGTATAAAAATAAAGCGTTTTTCTTTTGTTTATTTTCATAATTTATTATTTTGGGTCATTGAAACCTGACAATTTTGAAGAAATTAAAATTTTCTAAAAATCCGGATATTCGGATTTTTACTTCTAAAAAATTCGAAACGGCCCCGGATTATCAATCCCTGGTTATTGCGCATTAATAAAGCAAAAGTTGCATTTAAAAATATTTGAAAATTTATTCCGCTGCAGTAGAGTTATGAAAAGCGCAGAGCAAACATTTTTTGCTGACTCAACCTTTATAGCGTACCCGGAGAGAACGAATAAAATGTTGAATACATAAAACAACAATACAGCTAGGAAAGTCAATACATCAGATCGACTTTATTTGGCTGGAGTTATATGGAGTTGTTAGGAGTCTGGATATCAAAGTTTAATGAAAATGGGTGGCGAATGTGGCAAAAAGGCCAAAAAAGAATTCAAAAATAAAGAAACTCAAGGGAAAAATAATTTAGGTGAAAAAAAAAATATATAGATCGTTTATTGATATATATTACTCTAAATACCAGTATTTTTTTTACAAAAATTTCATATTTAAAATAATTATTTTTTCGGGTCACCCAAAATCTTATGATAAAACTTATATTTTCAAAATCATCGTTTATTGATGTAAGAAAGTTAACCTGGAGATGGAGGGTTCAAGTCAATTTTATTGGATTAATTACTAAATTAAAATAATATATAGTACATTTGCGGCATGTTTAGTGGGCGATACTCTCAGTATCGCCTTGGTTTGAGACCACCATTGAGAATTGAAACGTTGCTTGTTAATGACTTTGGCCGTATTTGGTGACCAGACATAAGAAGTTAAATAGGTGCACAAAAGATAAAGTATATTAAACGAAAAAACACAATTGGTAATAATGTTAGTAATAATTCAAACCTAATTAATAATCAATATTAAATAAAATAAATAATATAAATTTAAATGATAGTCCCATATTTAATTCATTCCGTTAATCTCCGCTGAAACTGTTCCCGCCCCCCCACCTACCCGTCCTAAATAAGTTGTCCAATCCTTTTCTACGTGTTTCTCTTTATTTCTGTTTTGAATCTCTATAACTCATTGTTTTATTAATACACGTAACGTAAGAGCTTTTCCGATACCTTCCGGTTTTGTATACCGATTGCCGGAATCATATTCTGTTCGGGCTCGCAGATATCGACCATATATTTGACGTTTTTGCCAATATCGTATTAACATAGGGCTTTATCAATCGTCCGTGCTAAACTTCCAGGCGGACTCCCTCGACCCTTCACTTTGTACGTCAGTGGGAGGGATGGATTAATGCACCCGTTACTCCTGGATACACTGATCCCAGATTCCTATTCACATCCTGGAAATCCTACTTGAACAAAGGCAATAAGCCACGATACTCTCAGTGGTAGACATCGGATGTGGAATACAAGCACCCTTTCGTGGACCCAACTATGTATATATTACCTGTATCTAATTATCTTTAGTTAATATAAGCCCTGACGAAGCTTGGGAGAGGCGAAACCCGGCTGGCGATCTTTATTAATTAGAAAATAAAAGTGGTGTATTACAAATTATGTTTTTTAATTTAGTTTATAATGTCACACCAAAAAGTATTTGCTTCCTTCGAAACAATAGAACGCAAATATTGTAAATTTTTTTACAACCATTCATCTTCATAAATAAAATTAAAGATGAATATTTATATTACTTCACAAACATCCTGTATTTGCTTCCGTTCATAAGCTCAGGCAATCACGTGGCACGATTGAAAACTAACCTGATTTGGTTTGTAGACGACAGCTCCGTAAAATTGTGAGGACCTCACAAACGGAAGATCATTCTATGAGAGTATGGCTGTACCGAAGATAATGATGAGTACCTATCAAATGTATAGTCTGATATCTATCTAGCCAGATAAAAGACCTTTAAGATTTCACAATTCTGATTCGAAGGAATGATATTTCGAGTACACGAATGCAATACATTCTTTCAAAATTCTTTAGTGGGTTGAACAAAAAGCGAAGAACCCCCTTTGATGAACGCAAATTAAGGTCCAGTTTATAGATAATTTTAAGTAGATCTTTTGAAGAAGATCCTTTCAAAGGGACTTGCTGTAACGTAAAACCTGGGTATCATTTCGACGAGCTGTAGGAAAACCACGTGACCACCTTTTTGGCACTAGGAGGGTTTGAGATATGACCGCTGAAGAGCTGACACAGAAATAACCAGAACCTGTGTAGAAAAGTAAAGTTCGCTAACTTAAGGTGACGGTTTGCACTATAGTTTATTGTGGGACTTTTCTGGGCAGGGTCTGAATGTTCGTTTTTAACCAAACCGTCTTTTGTGGGGACGCAAAAATGAGAGGGGTGAGTAAATTATAACACATTTTTATAATATTATTTAACTGAATATTATAATTAGATATTCAATTTAAGAAAAAAAACACGAACTTTTGTTTGGCCGATTTGGGATTTGCAGTATTATTTAACGCAGTCTGCAATTTGATCGCCATTAAAAAAGACTACACTTATTTGTAAAATGACTACACTTATTTGTAGCAGATTTTATTTTCTAATACCGAATGCGTTTTGCCCGTATACTATTAGATTAATTTCTTTAGAATTGAGACGGTCACGCCAGCTCCCCGCTCCTCGCAACTTGGTTTGTTCGCTTTCCCCTTGTATGCTACGGGGTTACCTCATCAAAATATTGGCCGTTTCCTAATAAAAGAGTGACCGTAAAAATCTGGTGTAGACAATATTAACATAATATCTAAACAACGAGCTAGTGGTCGGATTGTACCTTATGTGCTAATAAATTAAATTACATTTATGTGAACTATTACATTTTATAATATTAATTGTGATCGCAATAGGCGAATCAAGAGTGGATTGTAAAATATTAATTGTGAACTTTGAAGTTGACACAACTATGGTTGGAGATGGTGAACATGGAGTAAGGAAGAAATCCGACTGACCCCTTTGATATTCTTCAAAGATAATGATGGTACGATTTCACTCAAAGGAGATATGATTTCACGCACAAGCTTCCATAACATCCAGGTTGGATACGAAACACCCTGAGGGAACCGAATATGTTTACTGCACAGGCCTTCTACCCTGTCGTGAGTCGATATTAATAACAGCACTGATGACAATAGATGTTCATCAAACGGACTCCATAATAATACTGGTTTGACAGTCACTTTTATTGTTGTAAAATGTCACACACACACGTGGATATAGTCAGATAATGATAAGTACTTGTAGGTAAAAATAGGATGGAAAAAATGCTAGGACAATGCTAAAGGAAGATTAATAGTTGCGTCAACATTAATAATAACATTTTTGCAGCATGTCCCACTGAGTTATATAATCTAAGTGTCGCCTTGGCAAAAGACCACCATTCAGAAAAGAAAAGTTACTTTAATTGGCTTTAGCCGTGTTTGGTTAGCAGTAAAATAAATAGCGGAGTACTTCTCGACCATTCTATTCCCTGTCTCATTCTCCTCCCCATTCTCTTCAGCCTCAAAACATATTCTAATTCTGCTCACCATAGTCCCACTAGAAATGACAAAAATCGAATACGCATCAAAAATTTGGTCTCCCAATTATGAGATTCATAATTATAGGATTGAATCCATACAAAGGAAACTAACCCGTATAATTGCTTATCGTGAAGGTTTATCTGGTCAATTTGGAACATATAATGACCGACTATAAACTACACTTACTGACGGTCAGACGTAAACTTTCTGACGTACTACTTCTACACAAAATTATACATGCATCAGTTGATACACCAAACATTTTATCCCAAATTAACATAAATATACCGTCAAGAAAATCAACAAGGAGGATGAAACACATTTTCTATATTAAAGTCTACCACACAAATACAGGATATTTTTCCCCTGTACCGCGAACATTAAGAAATTATAACATTATACATGGGTCTAATAATGAAATAGACATTTTTAATGACCAATTTAAACACTTAAAAAAAAGTATTACCTTTTAATCATATTAAGCTGATATTGTGATGAAGCCCTTTATTTAAAGAGAAGCAACATTGTACCTACCTAATCAGTGTCTCACCAGTACAGGTGTGACAATAACAAATCGTTTATGAACATATTTGTATTTACCTTTTACCCATTCTTATTTGTCATTTACTTCTGCATATTTAGCCTATTCATTTTGTTACTATTTTTGTTATTATCATTTTGTTATTATTATGTATTTAAACATTTATGTTTGTAAATTTTTAGGCACCGTGCCTGTTTTATGTACCTACTTAAATAAAAAAATAGAAAAAAAATAGAAAAAAAATAAATAATACTAGCATAAATTTATTTTCAAACTATTTTCGGTTGTAAGCCATGTGAAATATTCCTGATTTTCAAAATTGGAACTGATCAATTCAGGCAAGCAATAAAGGTAAAAATAAAATGTATTTTTAAATAAGTAATTCTTTGTTAAAATTTTTGACAGCTGTAAATATAAATCACTAATGCTTTTCAGTTTTACGTTTATTCGAAAGGTTACTCTGACGGTCTCTCTAATTATTTGTAAAAAAAATTATTATGTCACAAAGAAAATTGACAATATTTATTTATGAATTCTTTCCTGAAGCAAATATTTTATAAATACATTTAAGTTTCACAAATCCTGAAATTATACCATTTCGATACTAATTCCCGATAGTAATAATGATTGATAATTATATCGGTTTGCAAAATAGTGTGTTGCATGTAATTTTCCACATATATGTAATTATTGAAATGTCAGATCTGAAATGCAATAATTTGTGCAAATAATTTGATTTCGCTGATTTCATGTCAAATGATGGCGGTCCTTTTGATTGACAATCCATTGTTAGCAGTCCGATTGCCATCTCTAATGTGGGCAGATAAATTAATTCAATTATAATATAAACAATATTCATTACACCATAGATTGCGTTGCATAATAATTATCATGTAATGCAATTTAAGAATGTTAATAATTACGTGTTCTGTAAGCTATTTATGTACAGGGTATCCGGGGGTAAAGTGCCTTTACCTCGAGGTGTGATTCTATGTACTTGATTTTAGAAGTAAAAATGAAAAATAACTTTTTTTCGAAATTCCAATGTTTTAAGATTAAAAAGTTGAATGTATGGGAAAATAAATATTCTTACATGGAAAAATATTTTTTGTGGAAAAATAAACATCGGAATTTCGAAAAAAGTTATTTATATTTTTTACTTCTACCATCATGTAAAATCACCTGTCGAAGTTGGCTCACTTAACCCCCGGACACCCTGTATTATATAAGCTGTTTCCTCATGTTATTAAATACATAAATTAATGTTTATTTATTTTTTGGAATAACTTATTGAGTGAAAGCTCAAATTGTAATATTTAATTATTGAAGACAATATTAGAGATTCCTAAACGAAAATCTGAAACAGAAAAATCAGAAAAAGATACGGTCACATCTCACATCTAGGACTCGAACCCAGGACCCTTGCCTTGCCGGGGCACCATTAGCCTATTAGCTCAGTTGGTAGAGCGGTGCCACGGCAAGGCAAGGGTCCAGGGGCTCTATTCCTGAATCGAGGGCGCTCGTAATCGACGTCGAAAGTACGTACGTTGGTCGTCGTTGCTATTCCCGAAATTGGTCGAAGGTACATACTTCGACGCCAAACGTCAAAAGTCATTCCACACAACATCTACTGGGTATAACCAGTAGAAACAGGGCAGCGAGTGGTAGGTTGTTGGCGTTTCTATGGAATTGGCTGTCAAAATCTAGTCTAGCTGTCAATTTTTGTTTTACCGCGCGGATTCCGCAAATGCAAAAGTGGGTGAAAATTTCCCACTTACTAAGTCTTTATCGGAGCTTACAAGCTCAATTAAGAGTTGCTTTTGGCAATTTGTAATATGTCCCGCAGCCATTTCTGTTTTGAATAACGAATAACTGTTGTCTGTTTGACAGTCACACCATAGAAATCCCAAAAACATCAGGAACATAGACAATATTCACAGGGGTGCCAATATAATCATCTCTTCTACCAACTTCGACCGTTCGACGCTCAAGAATACGTAAAATTGAAACAATCGAAAAAGTTAGTCGCGACGACTAGTAGTTTTTCACTCGAAGACGGCGCATACGAAAACGATTGATCGTTTAACTCCAGAATCGCAGGCCTGGGTTCGAGTTCTAGATGTGACCGCATCTTTTTCTGTTTCAGATTTTCGTCTAGGAATCGCTAATATTGTCTTAAATAATTCATGTTTATTTGTTTGTCCCTTACGCATTCCTACAACATTCATCCGATTTCACTGAAAATTTTAAGATTTGTTTTTAATAGTGTTTAGAGAGTAGAAGAAGTTAGGGATGCTCGAGAAAGACTCACGCATTATCTCTGAGATACGGAGTCGAATGAAAGTCGACATTATGTAGTTTTTTAAGAGTAACCATGTGAATTTCATGATACTATGCCCGAGGAACACATGAATCAAATAGTTATTAGTGGTAAAATGAGACGTGTGATGAACAAAGAAAGAGTGCAAGGAGTATGCGGTAAAAGACGCCCAAGGGAGACATGGCACGATTAAGTGACAAAAATACTTATATATATACTATAATATTATTTTCTGTGACCGGATAAATCATCAAATTAATAATTCATCACATCTTTAAAAAGTTATATAAAATCATGGAAAGTGATGAAACAAAAACTTTATTAACTGGGTTAAGTAGGTTAGGTTAGGTTAGGTTTAATTTTTTTTTCACCGTTTCTAATGACTTTATATCACTTTTTAAAGGTGTTTTAAATTGTCACTGTGTTGAGTTATCATGGAACTATTATTTTAACCTTAAAAATGCACCCAGTTTTCAGGTACTCCAGAGAAGACAACATCGCAACTTTATGTTAAACCATTTAAGTCCCCAAGCAACGCCCGGTACAGGTAAGCTACTAATATTATACATGGTATAATACTATACAAAATGGTATATAATGTCATACAAGGTATAATACTATACAAAATGGTATATAATGTCATACAAGGTATAATACTATACAAAATGGTATATAATGTCATACAAGGTATAATACTATACAAAAATGGTATATATTATTATACAAGGTATATAATATTAAACAAAATGATATATAATATTATACTAGGTATAATACTATACAAAATGGTATAAAACATTACACAATGTATAATACTATACAAAATGGTATATAATATTATACAAGGAATGATACTATACGAAATTGGATATACTATTATACAAAATGGTATATAATATTATACATAGTGGTGTATAACATTATACAAGATATAATACTTAAAAAAATTTTTTTTTCAATATTTTACAAGTTATAATACTGTACAAAATGGTATACATTATGATACAAGGTATAATACTACAGCTAGTATATTATATTGTTTTAAATGCATGCGTTGATGCTTAATAGTTGCTAATTGATTAAGAATATAATTGTATATATGCTGCTATTCTGGAAAACGTTTTTCTGGGTACCCGAACCTTATCACTTATCATCGTTTGTGTACCCGAACCTTATCACTTATCATCGTTTGGGTACCCAAACCTAATCACTTATCATCATTTGTGTAGCCGAACCTTATCACTTATCATCGCTTGAATACCTAAACCTTATCAGTGATGCTTAATAGTTGCTAATTGATTAAGAATATAATTGTATATATGCTGCTATTCTGGAAAACGTTTTTCTGGGTACCCGAACCTTATGACTTATCATCGTTTGTGTACCCGAACCTTATCACTTATCATCGTTTGTGTACCCGAACCTTATCACTTATTATCATTTGTGTAGCCGAACCTTATCACTTATCATCGTTTGAATACCTAAACCTTGTCACTGATGCTTAATAGTTGCTAATTGATTAAGAATATAATTGTATATATGCTGCTATTCTGGAAAACGTTTTTCTGGGTACCCGAACCTTATCACTTATCATCGCTTGAGTACCTAAATCTTATCACTGATGCTTAATAGTTGCTAATTGATTAAGAATATAACTGTATATATGCTGCTATTCTGGAAAACGTTTTTCTGGTTGCCCGAACCTTATCAATTATCATAGTTCGGGGACACAAACCTAATCACTTATCATCATTTGTGTACCCGAACCTTAACACTTATCATCGCTTGAGTACCTAAATCTTATCACCGATGCTTAATAGTTGCTAATTAATTAAGAATATAATTGTATATATGCTGCTATTCTGGAAAACGTTTTTCTGGGTACCCGAACCTTATCACTTATCATCGTTTGTGTACCCGAACCTTATCACTTATCATCGTTTGTGTACCCGAACCTTATCACTTATCATCGTTTGGGTACCCAAACATAATCACTTATCATCATTTGTGTACCCGAACCTTAACACTTATCATCGCTTGAGTATCCAAACCTTATCACTGATGCTTAATAGTTGCTAATTGATTAAGAATATAATTGTATATATGCTACTTTGTCTGGTAATAATTTGTACCCTAAAGATGCTTGAGTAAAGCGAAACCGGTCGGTTCAAAAAATTATTAAAAACTCGTGGTTTTAAAACAAAAATTATTTTATTTCATTTTAAATATGTCAAACCACAAAGTGATTGCTTTCTACAATAATAGTATTATTTTATTTTATTATTATTTTTTTAATTAAACCCAAACCAACAACCTAAGAACCTATCTAAGGATCAAAGGATTTTGAGTCAAAATAAAATAACATAAAACTAACCTTAAAATTTTGACACCAATAAAAATGGCCGCCAAGTGAATTATCGTTTTTCATTTCAACGAAATAACTACATTATTTTCAATTTCCGGAAGTTTTTATTTAAATTTGGCCCCTTAAACGAAGCGAGTCCCTTTGTCTGTATGTACATGTTAACATTGATTTATTGAATCGATTACCTTAAAAAATACTACAATTAGGTTTCAATTACTTTAGTGATTAGCATAAGACTTCTGAAAACGCACGGAAACCTTTAAATTTCATGTTTAGAATAATACACTAGTAGTTCTCTGAACAGTAAACTTCGCATAATGTTGATTAGTTGTTGAGCTCATGCGCTCTAGCGGAATAAAAAGGTGCTATCAAACACGGCTACCATCTTGATAGGACTGACCGGACACGGAACTTGCAAACAAATTTACAGGAGACGAAATGCAAAGTGGTTGAGTCAAAACAGAAATTCGCTAAGGTCAGTCAACAAATATTGTACGTACTCGGAAAATACGATATTAGACTAGCAGTCAGTTATAGAAAATTGGAATACATTATTCTGAGAATCAACTTGTTTTTTGACGTGAAATTGTCGAGATCGAAAAAAAAATGACTTCAGAAGTGTTGAAAAAAAATTCTTTGATTATCGTAAAGATAATCGAATAGATTGTATGCTATTGCGATTAAATCTCCGATATACAAGGGACTGCGGTGAAGATGCATTCGAAATGTTATCGTAGCATCCTTTAAAAGGTTTTAGCAGTTCTTTCCTACCTGATTATGTGAATGCAATGACAAAATCGGCGTGTTATCAGTTAAATGATAGTATATCACCTTTCTTCATCATAATAAATATAAAATCTAGAACAATATTTACCCACAGACATAGGAATTAATAGACGAGAAGATAATGGCGAGGGGTAAAATCAACTGTTGAAGAACGAAGGGCGTAAGGCTAACTGTGATTCGTCAATAAATCAATCTGACAGTAAATAGGCATCTCGCATTATAATATCACCATTTACTTCTTAAAAGTAAAATCTGCTTTTGAATGAATAGACATTTTTACATGGGAGCGCAAATTACTCGCCAAGTTTTCAGAGTACAAGTCAACATTTTGCCGTGTTATTTCGTAAAATGAACCGATGATGCCTCGACCATAGTTCGCACAAGAATGATGACGTCACGTTTTCAAATTTCACTTGAGGCCATACGCCAGCACAGCCGGTTCCAATGGAACCGGTATGGGGAGTGGGGATAATACGCTTTTAATCACTTAGGGCAGGTCTACTAATATTCATATGTCTATGTATTTCCCCGAAAATGCTGTGATAATAAAAAAATAAACGAAATACATATTTTTAATATAACACATTATATACGTTGTATTCTGATGAAGTAACCATTGGTGTTCTGGTGATTATTAACGCAAACTGGTTTCCAAACAATTGTTTTTTCCTCAGGGAAAAATATGTGCCAATATACTTACTTGAGTAATATTACAAAATTATGTGTGAACACGATATATTAGGTGTTGAAGTGGGGGTGGAGCAGTGACAAGGGATTAACGAAAATTGGGGGAGAAAGAGCGGGCGATGAATAGGAACACACTCATATGTATCTAATATAAGGCTAATAATTCACCACTTCTAGTTTAAAACAAGTTTTACATCGCACATTGTTTTTTTTCTATAATTATTTTTATCTTTCCATTATAATATAGGGAAAACGGTGGGGTATTTCTTTATAATGCGTGATAGAGAGAATTTGTAAAAATAATGGCAGTATCAAATCTTTACAATTTTTAAACACAATTACGTAACAAAAATCGATGTCGCGATTAGTTTCTTAGAACAGGCACTGTCTAGTTAGAAATGAACATTGACTGGGCCCTAATGCATTCACACCTGTATTGCAGCTTATCCTCGACGTACATTGTTCTTGTCGTATTATTTTACATCATTGGGCATATATCCAATAGCCATGTAAACATTGTTTGGCTTAATACTGTAACCTACATTTTTTTTATAACAAATGTAGGATAAAATACATTACGCAGTATAAAGAGATCATTAGTACCAAACATAACTCGAATTCAAAAGGGAGAAAGGTAGTATCAAATGCGATCCTTTTGACTTCTAGCCGAGCTTCATAACCACAGGGCAATGCACTACCCATAAATAACTTCTGGTGTCAAGTAATAACATAATCAGTGTTAGAAAGAGAGAGAGAGAGAGAGAGAGAGAGAGAGAACTCCAAGCTTTCTATTTGTATTTATAATTTACCATGGACGCTCCTAAAAATTTGAAATAATTAACATTACGGATTAAATAACAACATGATAATGGATTTAAAGACATACCTGCACAAAGTCTCGCCATCCAAGCGAGCCCCGCGGCAGTCCGCCAGCACGAGCGCGGGCCGGCGCGTCGTGCATGCCTCGGGCGCGTCGTCAGCGCGCGAGCTTGACACCTCGAATCCGAGGCGCGAGCACGCGTCCGATAGCGCATCCGAAACGCGGTCCCCCCGCTCGGGGAACATGGTCATCATTACCTGGGGACACAACAATACATTGATTATAAACTTTGCATGTACCTTATGACTTTTAATCTGACTTATGACGCTTCATGTGACTTATACTTACGACTTTTGATGTGACTTATGACTTTTGATATGACTTACGACTTTTGACTTTTGATGTCACCTATGACTTTTGACTTCACCTAAAACTTTCATCTAGCTTTTCATATTGTGACTTTTTATATAAATTTTCACTTTCATGTGACATGTGACTTACATGATTTATGACTAACCTCTTTTTAATCAAGACGATAAAATATCGTGTCCATATATTTAACAAAATGATTTGATAATGTAACAAGACACGGAGCCGTTTAAGCCGTGATTTTTATCGGCTTGATGATCCGTTTTTCTATTCAGTCAAAAGCAAATAAAAATCTGTATTTTCGCTAGCAGGAGTAATTAATAAAATTAAACACATCGAACGAATCTTAATAAAGTTAAACTTAAAAAATAAACAAACAGGTTTTTTTTGCATTCAGATAAGCTTGTATTGTGTTAAATAATTATTATTGAAGCTAAGATAACTTGCATGAATGAATTCAGTGCATTTATGTATTCGAGTGATTTTCCAAGCGGAAACATCGTTGATAAGATAAAAAAATGAAGAACATGTTCGCCTTATCACGATTTTTTATTTTAGAAAAATTATTTACTATTCTAATATTAATATTAATTTATAATCTTTTTAACGAGGTCGTAATCCATCAGGATTATTACAAAAAACCATATGTTCACAATCAGATTAAAAAATGACATGCATATCATGTTGTCACACGTAACGCAAATTAAGATGCACGGTAATAAAAAAATGGAAGAAATAATAAATATATGATAATATGGGATTATTTCTTCCATTTTTCATTACCGTTTAGATCTTTATAATATATCTGTATAATATGTATTATATACAGGGTGTATCGGCAAGTACCCGACAAACTTTACCCAGCTATTCCTTAGCACATTTGGAGTAAAAAATGTTATGGGCGCTTTGCTGTCCGGTAACATTTTTTTCCATTAAAAACAAAAAATTAATAAAAAATCCACACTCCGTCACTGTCATTGGAATTGTTTCTCGTGACAACAGCTGTTACTAGCAAGTGTGTCAAAAAGTGTCCTCGCTCTTTCGTACACACTAAATAATAATAGTTAAAAATGAGACGAATGGTGCCGTGCCATTTCGTTGTGATTGTGAAAGCGCCCCAACGTATGTACGTACGTACATTATTCAACGAAACTCGAACAAAATATTGCCAGACGGGTTTTAAAACTTTGACAATGGATATAACATTGGTGACATGTGGTGAAAATATGAATAATAATTTTTTTATTAAAAAAAATTTTACCAGACAGTAGAGTGCCCATAACATTTTTTACTCCAAATATGCCAAGGAATAGCTGGTTAAAGTTTGTCGGGTACGTACCGATACACCCTGTATTCCTGTATATATATCTTTCTTACAAATAATATTCAGTAAAAAATAACTTAAACGTGTTTTCCCGGCAACGAAAGATTTTCAACGAAGACATTTCAGAATTTCAGCAGGTTACAGGATATTTTAATTGTTGATCAAAGAGTTGTTGCTAGACTGCTTCAAAATTAGTTAGTATTTCCTTCGATGAAAACTTAAATATTACTTTTTGTGACTGCTAATAAATATTCTTCTAAAATTAACCCCAAGCAAATCTGGACAATCTTTGACTTGTAGGCAAGAAAACGTTTATTGTAGAACACATTCAATTACAGGCTTACATAAATATTTAATATGGAACAAACGGATTGCGGAATCCGTAAATTCCATAATTAAAACGGTGTATAATATTATACAAGGTATATAATATTATATTAGGTATAATACTATACAAAATGGTATAGCACATGATAATATGGGATTATGTCTTCCATTTTTTAATTACCGTATATATCTATATAATATATCTGTATAATATGTATTATATGTATATATCTTTCTTACAAATAATATTCAGTAAACAATAACTCAAACGTGTTTTCCCGGCAACGAAAGATTTTCAACGAAGACAATTCAGAATAACAGCAGGTTACGGGATATTTTAATTGTTGATCAAAGAGTTTCAGGAATTCCTTAGAAGCATGCTAGACTGCTTCAAAATGGAATTAGTATTTCCTTCGATGAGAACATAAATATTACTTTTTGTGACTGCTAATAAATATTCTTCGAAAATTAACCCCAAGCAAATCTGGACAATCTTTGACTTGTAGGCAAGAGAAAGTTTACATTCAATTAAAGGCTTACATAAATATTTAATATGGAACAAAGGGATAGAGGAATCCGTTAATACCTTAATTAAAACGGTATGTAATATTATACAAGGTATAATACTATACACAATGGTATATAATATCATACAAGGTATAATACTATACAAAATTGGTATATAATATTATACAAGGTATATAATACTAAACAAAATGATATATAATATTATACTAGGTATAATACTATACAAAATGGCATAAAACATTGTACAAGGTATAATACTATGCAAAATGATATATAATATTATACAAGGTATGATACAATATAAAATGGTATATACTATTATACAAAATGGTATATAATATTGTACATAATGGTGTATAACATTATACAAAGTATAATACCATACAAAATACAAGGTATAATACTATACAATATTAAACAAGGTATAATACTTTTTTTTTTGTTATTTGTTTTTGGGGTGTTATGCCGTGTTGCGCTAACTCCTTCTTTAGCCAACGTTTCGTTTCAAAATAAATAACACATCTGCCCTGATGATGGACACTGCAATGCTGTCCGAAACGTTGGCTAAAGAAGGAGTTAGCGCAACACGGCATAACACCCCAAAAACAAATAACAAAAACAGTTTTGGCCGTGAAAATCTTAAATCATATTTAAGGTATAATACTATTTAAATGGTGTATACCATAATACAAGGTATAATACTATACAAAATGGTTTCTAATATTTTACATGTTATAATACTTGAATGTTGTTAGGCTCAGGTTGTGAGGAGGGAAAGAGTTGAGAAAGAGGAAGGTGGGGGAGTATCTGGATATTTAGATCTAGTCACCAAAAGCTATTTGAAGCAACGTTTCAATTCTAAATGGTGGTCTTACGCCAAGACGATACTGAGAGTATCTTCCACTCTGGAACGTGCCCCAAACATACTATATATTATTTTAGTAAGTAATTTGTGAAATATCACAAATTAATCATATAAATTCACTTGCGCACTCCAGGATTTGAACCTGCGACCTCTAGCTTGCTCGACCACGACCACGGAGGCCGTCAAAAAACAAATCTTATTCTTTTGTCGATACACTTAAAGCTATACTAAACTTCTTTCTCATCGGTTTCGACCAGACTCCAAAAGGCTCGCGCACGAGTCGTTTCCATGCAGCAAGTAAATAATATATACTTGAACATTGATGTGAAAGCACGAATGTATTACATAATGATTCAATTATTGATTATGTACACTTTAATTGTCGCTTTTTACTGATTCATTATTTATTTTCTGGTTAGAAGCGGTTGCAACAGGCACAATAGCACTCACCCTTAAAGGATCCTGCTGAGAAATGACCACCCCTCCCATGACTCCGCCGGAATTTCGATTCTGAAAAGGAAAGAAAAACTATCATTTTATTCTTATAGTCAGTACTCTTTTTAATAGGATACACTGCCATATTTTCGATAAAACGCTTTTGGAGTAATGTCGTTCGGTAAACAGAATTTGGGTTGTGATTTTAAACGAATAACCTTTGAAAATACTGAGCCGAGACAAGAATTAATATATTATTACGGTCCTGTTACTGAAAACTCTATTGTATCTTGTATTTGTGTTAAGCACTCATTTATGAGAATGAAATAGAGATTGAAGCGAAGCAATCAGCGGTATGCATTTAATTAATGTAGTCAATAAGTAATGTAGTGTAATTTAAGTAATGTAGTGTAATGTGATGAAGTCAAACGAAACTTCGTCAGCATTTTCACTGTAAATATGTGCCAAAACGTTGATGTTGAAACAGTTTTTCGATTTCTTTTCATTTATACATATTTTTATTTGATAGAGATTAAGCAAGACTAGCAGTTAAAAAGCCGCTCCGAGCTCCCTGCAGGCGGCACTTAATTGGGCTTCGCCCAGTTTAAGTGATACTAACATCAGTTAACCTATAAAAACCCAAACTAACCTAACCTATCATTTTATTATACATATAAGTACATGTCATAAGTAAATTTAATAATATTTAATTTTTTATTATTATTTATTGAGTTAGTTTATACAACATTTGAATATAAATAAGAAAATATTTCATTATGTATCTTTAAATATTTATACAATAAACATAACATTTCTTTTTAAACACATTCATTCTTTCTTCATTTTGCAGATTTTCAGGCATTTCATCATACATCTTTAGTCCTTTGTACATTAGGCGGTTCTGTGATTTTGATTTCTTCATATGAAGCAATCGAATTCTTTACATTTACATTTCTGGTTTCGTAATTATGAACATGTCTATTAAAAACAATTTCATCCTTAAAATACTCGTATTTTGGCATTTGGTTGTTCATGACTTTATGCACAGAAATGAACACATTAAATAACAGTCCCTTTTTTTATTAGAATCCAATTTAGCTGCTCATTCATTTGATTAATGCTTGCGTATTTGCCTTTTCCCAGTATACATCTCATATCTCTATTCTGTATATTATCTAATTTGTTCAAATTTCCTTCATTGGCCAAATACAACATAGTAGAGCAATAATCTAAATGTGGAGCAACTATAGTTTTATAAATGAGCTCTGTAGTGTTTCCATTTGAAGGTATCAGAAAATTGAATTTTTTTGATACCTTCTTCAGCACATATTCAAAATTTGATGTGAAAGTGAGTTTTGAATCGAGTATTACACCCTGTAATGATCTGCCCTTTCTACTTCAAACTTTTCCTTCTCTTCTTTCTACGATACATTTTTCTTAAGTCCCGTAGGTAACTTTTCCATAAGGCTTTGGTTTTTATATATCCGGGGTAGGAAGGTCCTCCCTGCCGCCTTTTCTTTATTACACACCCCTTCAAGTGTGTACATCCTAGTTTGTCTACGTGACGTACGACCTTGAACGTACTCATTTCACGTGACGGATCAGTATAAAAAGGCTTCACCGAACGTTGTGTTGGGTTTTTGTTTCTCGGTTTAGAAACCTAGTTATTTATGTTTTGTGTGGTATCCCTTGGTTCTTTTGAGATAGAGTGGGTTGAATCCATTACCGCTGTTTTTCAAAACCATTTCATAAACCTTATCTTCTAAGTCGCCTGCTCACCCCCCCCCTAGCTACTCGATTCTACCTATCGTAGGGTAATGTGAATATAATAAAGTGTTAGATTTTATATATGTGATATACATACGATAAATTTATGGTGTTAGTTGTCGGCGCCATCCATGTATATATTTTGGGAGGGGAAGGAGAGGAAAGGAAATGAATTTTTTTCAAGTTAAGATTGGCTCCTCCGCTTACCAAACAAAACTGATGGATGATAATTTGAGCAAGGCGATCGATATCTGCGTGTCTGGATATCACAACCGGCCGGGTCTCCCCTTGTTCCAAATCGGCAACCTTCACGCCAGAATAAAGAAAACCAGGTCTCTTCACCAATTTCAGAATTGCCCCAATCTCAAACACCTCCAGGATAAACTACTTTACTGAGTGTAGAAGGGGAAAACCATAACATCCCTTTATCACGAATCTAGTCGCGAAAATGTGACACGCAAGGTCCTAAGTTACGTGCCACCTCCAGAAAACGTTGTAACTCCCACGCCGTCGGGGATTTACATCCCTTTCTAGGTCAATACATATATAACACACGACGATCTTGTCGACATTTTGCCCGCTTATTAACGATAGGTTGTGTGCCTACCCATTCAGCCAATTATCATGTGAGATATATGTAAGGTCTACTCGATATGCCAAATTTAGGATGAGGACTGTCTGTATTTTAATATTTGGTTCCAGTATTTATTTTATGAGGTTACTAGCATCCTCGTGTATTAGGTATGGGTAACTTCTACTGAATACCTATCCTCTCAGGTAAGGTATAAACGGATAATTGGTTTGATGTTTTGCATTTAATTTAAAGAGGCTGCCTACCTCTCGAAAGATACCTGTTGAGAAAAGTTGTTCGGTTGGTAGTTTTATTTCGGAGATTACCATCTCCCTCTTTCGACTTTAGATTTGTTTTCGTGCATCCCAATTCGTAACTTAGAAAGTCAAACAATAGATGAAAAGTATTAAATTAGAAAAGTCAAATAACAGAAGAAAAGTTTTCATTTTGTTCCGTCTGGTTGCATCCGAACGCTTTCAATTTGGGACGGCATACTCTAGCAAAACTTCCCCTTTGACTGACTGTACTCCGCGCCTCTCGGCCTATATATGAAAAGTCATTGGCCTGTCTCTCACTCACAGCTGATTGACAATCCGTCTAGGGTATTCCTTTTAATGATAACATTATTTGGGCGGCAGGTGTCGTAAACTTAGTTGTATCCGTCTTTTAAAGGGGGTCCTCTGGAATTTAATAAATAATATAAAAAACTCACCCAGTTAGGCACCTCTCATTCTCAGCGTGAAGCTTACCTGGTTACACTATATAGCTAAATCACTTTAATTTTCGACCTCCTCCCTACGCTTATAAAAGGGTAATTAAATATTCCTGTAAATAAAATTGTACCTCCCTAATCTGTTAGGATTCGAACCCACAGTTAATAATCTATTTGATTCTCTGGGTTTCGGTCTCCGTGGATAGAATGCCATCTCGCCAAATCAATAACTTAGCCCTATTAAACACTTCCTGCCTTTATATGTTCACTTTGTTTTAAAAACGCGATCATTATTTTTATTATTTTCATGTTTTTAAGACAAGCAATCTAGTTCGAACTGTATACGAAATCACGTTTAAATCAACACAACTTTATAACACAATCGCGATTGCACAACACCTGGCGCCCCTGAGGTGGGTTTTTACAAAACGGCGCTCTACAAATTATCCAATTATTATTATTGTCATTATTATTAATTGTTTTCCCACTGAGTCGAATCACTTTCACTTCACACAAACACCGGATCAATAATCTTTCACTTTAATTCAATATTCCGTAATATTCTCTAATACCATTTGAATTCAATAATTAACTGCAATTTCAAACAACACTTCTGATTTGTATCCCTTTCTCGGGGCTGTCAATCCACCCAAGTTCCAAACTCGACTGTCCTCCGGTCTCTCCTTTCCCGTGGGAATCTGTTTACTCAAGGCCTGTCTGTCAATAAATCTTCCGTCGTTGTTTAAACAAAAAAATTTTAGAGCACGTTATTTTATTATTTATCGTTTATTTTTGTGGATGTCCAAAACATCACAGCCTCCCTTTAGTTCTAAGCCCAACGGGTAATCTCGCTTCCTCGTGTTAGTCGATGGGATTAGAAATAACTATAGGTAATTTACGTTTCTCGAATACCTCTGTATTTATTTTTTATTTTTATTTTAAATTTTATTTTAATTCTTCCAAAATGTTGAGCGCCCCTGTTCTTCGTTTCTAACCTAGCATCTGTTTATTTTTTTGGTTCCCGTGATTATCGGCTTGTTCTACTGGTGAGTTTTTTTCCGCCCTCAGCTTTTCAAGTGTTTTTGTGTCTCTATGGGTAGAAATTCAATATGTCATGTCACACTTGTTTATTTTTAAACTCTGAGTTATTTGTTTAAACAGTGTTGTTTCACCTCAATACGTTATTTGTATTATGTTCGAGTGTTATTTATTTTCATGTTGATTTGTTTTTATTTTGTGTCCTCGGCGGTGATCCGATGGTTTTGTCTGTCTTTTATTATTTATGTCTTAAACATTCTCTGCCTTTTAGATCTGGAATAAACAATAATTGTTTACATTTATTCAAATATCAACGGTATAAAATATGCCATATACTTCACGATATCTGAATGCAATGTTTATTTTAGATTTGTCCCAGCTATCTTATTCTTGTGTTATAATTAATCCGATTTCGATGTTTGTTTATCCTTTGGCTTCGTTGTTTATGAACATTTTAGATGTTTTTTGTCGTCACAATGAATTCAATGTTTTCCGGGTCTGTCTGTTTATTCTATTTTGCCTTTGAAGTACGATGTCTCTGTTATCATTTTTGACGATAGGTACCATTTCTTTTGCTGTTAATGTGAATTAATAAGGTTTATGAAATCCATTTTTTTTTTTTTCAACAACAGTAATGAATTCAAACCAGCTTGTATATCTATCTCTCCTGGTTTGCGGCATCAGATGTAATGATCTGCCCTTTCTACTTCAAACTTTTCCTTCTCTTCTTTCTACGATACATTTTTCTTAAGTCCCGTAGGTAACTTTTCCATAAGGCTTTGGTTTTTATATATCCGGGGTAGGAAGGTCCTCCCTGCCGCCTTTTCTTTATTACACACCCCTTCAAGTGTGTACATCCTAGTTTGTCTACGTGACGTACGACCTTGAACGTACTCATTTCACGTGACGGATCAGTATAAAAAGGCTTCACCGAACGTTGTGTTGGGTTTTTGTTTCTCGGTTTAGAAACCTAGTTATTTATGTTTTGTGTGGTATCCCTTGGTTCTTTTGAGATAGAGTGGGTTGAATCCATTACCGCTGTTTTTCAAAACCATTTCATAAACCTTATCTTCTAAGTCGCCTGCTCACCCCCCCCCTAGCTACTCGATTCTACCTATCGTAGGGTAATGTGAATATAATAAAGTGTTAGATTTTATATATGTGATATACATACGATAAATTTATGGTGTTAGTTGTCGGCGCCATCCATGTATATATTTTGGGAGGGGAAGGAGAGGAAAGGAAATGAATTTTTTTCAAGTTAAGATTGGCTCCTCCGCTTACCAAACAAAACTGATGGATGATAATTTGAGCAAGGCGATCGATATCTGCGTGTCTGGATATCACAACCGGCCGGGTCTCCCCTTGTTCCAAATCGGCAACCTTCACGCCAGAATAAAGAAAACCAGGTCTCTTCACCAATTTCAGAATTGCCCCAATCTCAAACACCTCCAGGATAAACTACTTTACTGAGTGTAGAAGGGGAAAACCATAACATCCCTTTATCACGAATCTAGTCGCGAAAATGTGACACGCAAGGTCCTAAGTTACGTGCCACCTCCAGAAAACGTTGTAACTCCCACGCCGTCGGGGATTTACATCCCTTTCTAGGTCAATACATATATAACACACGACGATCTTGTCGACATTTTGCCCGCTTATTAACGATAGGTTGTGTGCCTACCCATTCAGCCAATTATCATGTGAGATATATGTAAGGTCTACTCGATATGCCAAATTTAGGATGAGGACTGTCTGTATTTTAATATTTGGTTCCAGTATTTATTTTATGAGGTTACTAGCATCCTCGTGTATTAGGTATGGGTAACTTCTACTGAATACCTATCCTCTCAGGTAAGGTATAAACGGATAATTGGTTTGATGTTTTGCATTTAATTTAAAGAGGCTGCCTACCTCTCGAAAGATACCTGTTGAGAAAAGTTGTTCGGTTGGTAGTTTTATTTCGGAGATTACCATCTCCCTCTTTCGACTTTAGATTTGTTTTCGTGCATCCCAATTCGTAACTTAGAAAGTCAAACAATAGATGAAAAGTATTAAATTAGAAAAGTCAAATAACAGAAGAAAAGTTTTCATTTTGTTCCGTCTGGTTGCATCCGAACGCTTTCAATTTGGGACGGCATACTCTAGCAAAACTTCCCCTTTGACTGACTGTACTCCGCGCCTCTCGGCCTATATATGAAAAGTCATTGGCCTGTCTCTCACTCACAGCTGATTGACAATCCGTCTAGGGTATTCCTTTTAATGATAACATTATTTGGGCGGCAGGTGTCGTAAACTTAGTTGTATCCGTCTTTTAAAGGGGGTCCTCTGGAATTTAATAAATAATATAAAAAACTCACCCAGTTAGGCACCTCTCATTCTCAGCGTGAAGCTTACCTGGTTACACTATATAGCTAAATCACTTTAATTTTCGACCTCCTCCCTACGCTTATAAAAGGGTAATTAAATATTCCTGTAAATAAAATTGTACCTCCCTAATCTGTTAGGATTCGAACCCACAGTTAATAATCTATTTGATTCTCTGGGTTTCGGTCTCCGTGGATAGAATGCCATCTCGCCAAATCAATAACTTAGCCCTATTAAACACTTCCTGCCTTTATATGTTCACTTTGTTTTAAAAACGCGATCATTATTTTTATTATTTTCATGTTTTTAAGACAAGCAATCTAGTTCGAACTGTATACGAAATCACGTTTAAATCAACACAACTTTATAACACAATCGCGATTGCACAACACCTGGCGCCCCTGAGGTGGGTTTTTACAAAACGGCGCTCTACAAATTATCCAATTATTATTATTGTCATTATTATTAATTGTTTTCCCACTGAGTCGAATCACTTTCACTTCACACAAACACCGGATCAATAATCTTTCACTTTAATTCAATATTCCGTAATATTCTCTAATACCATTTGAATTCAATAATTAACTGCAATTTCAAACAACACTTCTGATTTGTATCCCTTTCTCGGGGCTGTCAATCCACCCAAGTTCCAAACTCGACTGTCCTCCGGTCTCTCCTTTCCCGTGGGAATCTGTTTACTCAAGGCCTGTCTGTCAATAAATCTTCCGTCGTTGTTTAAACAAAAAAATTTTAGAGCACGTTATTTTATTATTTATCGTTTATTTTTGTGGATGTCCAAAACATCACAACCCAGGTATTCAATTTGATTTACTTGTTCATTTTTTTCATTATTAATTATCAATTTTAACTCTGTGTTATGATTTTTATTGCCTATTTCCATTTATTTTGTTTTGTTTACATTTAGTTTATACACATAATACATATAAGTACATGTCAGATTAGAGATTTGTGGGCTAATTTTACAATCAACGAAGCGTTTCTAGCTTCCGATTGTGTTTCATGTTTTTTATTGGGTTGGCAGTGCCTACACTCCCTACAAAAAAACGCGTATTATGTGCG
This sequence comes from Hesperophylax consimilis, assembly GCF_061612785.1. NCBI lineage: Eukaryota > Metazoa > Arthropoda > Insecta > Trichoptera > Limnephilidae > Hesperophylax > Hesperophylax consimilis. The sequence continues at coordinate 13,568,288 of NC_142848.1, forward strand.
AAATTCATACCGGTGTTCTGTCAAAATGGTGCAAAATTATTATTTACGTAAATAATATTGAATATCAATATTTTTAAATAACGTAAATGCAAAGAGTTTTTGTTTATTGTAATTAAGTTGAATCAAAAATATTTGTTTTCTTTTTAAATGCGTATTAAAACGGTTGTTGTACGTAAAGAATAACCATTGCTTGAATAAACGAAATTGTACGTATTTGTAATGGATTGTTTCAAATGAAACACTATAATTCGCTATTATGCTGCCAGAGGTGCGCTATATCGGCCAATAGGGAAACTACTCCAGCGGCCGGTAAAAGAGGGATTGACATTTTCAAGGAACCATAGAATGCGTGATATTTTGCGCGAATGCTTTGCGGAATTTACCCGAAACATAAGATTTGAATTCGACCAATCTGAGAGCCGAAACCGTCCAGACGCTAGGGTAATAATACTATCAGATATGATAAGATATTTATTTTTTTAGTATTTTCGTGATTTATTATAGGGGTATTATGCCGTATTGCGCTACCTCATTTAGCCAATGTTTCGGATAGCATTACAGTGTTCATCATCAGGGCAGATGTATAATGTGTAATGTGTAATTGTGTGGTTTGTCCGGGTCTTGGCGGCGGATGCTTCTGCCCACCATCTGCTTGGCAGGCCGGATTTGGAGAGGCTGGTTGAGGGAGATCTCTTCATCATGACTCTGCTGGACACAATTCCTACCCGCCCCTCCTACCTGTTTCCTTCCCTGAGCTTTCTCTCCTTCATTTCCTCAAAAATATATTCCATACAGCATCCGCAAAGATGACAAGAGGCCCTGAGGGGAATTATTTTCCTCAGGGCCTCTTTCTTAGAGTTAAAAGAAAAAAAAATACCCGACGACACTGTAATACTGTCCGACACGTTGGCTAACGAAGGGGGAAGGGAGGGCAACAGGCATAGTACCCCAAAAATAATTCACTATAATTAATCAAGATATGTTTCAAAGTAAAAGGTAATGATTTTAGACAGCAGAATAATGAGCTATTAATAGCTCATTCTTTTTGATGAACTAATAATTTTTATTTTATTACAATAGTCAATCAAATAAACAAAAACAATGAAATAAAATAACCTTGAAGATTATTTTTTATCTAGATGATAATTACACATTGTATGTTCAGATCGTTTGGGTCTATTTTTTCGAATTATCTGGAAAATATTTATCGGCTTCCGTAAGGTGATTTACCATTGAACTTTAATTCAATCTAATTTGGGATGTTTTAGGTTCGATTGCCGTACATTCCCGATTAAATGTGTACCGCCATTCTGAATCAAAAAGCCAGTTGAGTTAGAATTAACTATGTTTAGAGACCTTCGAAACATTCCACTTTATATTTGTCTTCCCTTCGACTAATTCTTTCGGCCTCACATCATGTCCCAATATTTAAAAATATTATAGTTCCTCAGTCCTTAGCAAATTAGAAAACTTGTACAGAATTTGTTAGAACCTATTTTCGGGAATTGTTATTATCATTTTGAAATCAGTCTTACGACGGATTGTTTCACTGGATTTGAACAATTCATCAAATTTCAAAGCTAATTTTCAAGTTTTATGAAACTTCTATTTAAGTTCTGTTTTTATTTCAGTGATGTGAAGCAATTCTGCCATACTAAAATAATAACATAACCTGAATAGAACTTTCACAGAAATTATTTTTAAATTTTATGAATTGTTCAAATTCTTTGAAACAACACGTTCTCAATATTTCATCGACGAATTTCTTTCAATCAATTTTTTTATGAATATTTTCCTTTCAGGGGACTTACAGAAAACTCAATTTTAGTACGAGAGCCCACGACCAAAATTTTTGTCTGATAGCAATACGGCCAAAACCGCATCAAATCGATAGATACGATTATCCTGAACTCGAAAATATCAATATCAGACATTTTCCGCGTAGCGTTTGATCTGACCGAATTTTCAAAATTGTCAAAGAATTTTACCGAACTGCATCATAGCAATATGTCTGATTTGCAGACTGTAGTTGAATGATAGTTCTGAGATACCGGAAACATATTTTTCAGACGTTAGTGGTGTAGCGCAAACCCGTAAAATCACTTAAAAAAATTAAAAATGAGACAAAAAAAATGTCTCATAGCAATACGTCTGAAAATCTTTTTTATTAGTAAATTTTGGTTATTTGATGCGAACAAAACAATTTTCAGACGGAAATGTGAACGCATTAAATTTTGAGACCGTTTTGAAAATGTTAACAAATTTTACCGATCGGTATCATAGCAATATGTCTGAAAATTGTTGGACATGATAAAATAAGTTGTCCACATGTGCAAAAAATTTATATCAGACAAATTAAGTGTAGCACCTTCTCTATCAGACAACTTTCCGATACTCAGATATCATTTAAAAATCGTATTGAGGCATCTTGAATTTTCTGAGGCTGTTGAAATTAAATACTGATTGATTTGATAGTTTTGGTTTTATTTAAAGCACACTTGAGTAACTTTTACAAAAGAAATAAGTAATGACATCTGTCATCTGTCAAAGTACATATAATAGACAAGGGAGATTCTTGAATATCTATGAAGGCTGTAAATTTAAAAAAAAACATTTAACAGAGGCGTCGGCCAGGCGACTCCGAAACGTTATTTTCGTTTTTGGGAGTATATGCTACACTTAAAGTGTCTGAAAACAGGTTTTTGGTAATCATGGCAGCAATACGAAAAGTTGAAAAAAAATTTATCCGTATTGCTATGATACAGGTCGGCTAAATTTGTTGACATTTTCAAAAATGCGCTCAGGCTATATGCTACGCGCAAAATGTCTGAAAACAAACTTTTTCGTAATACAATTATAAAATCTATGTACATTTTCACTATCAGACGTATTGCTATAATACCGACTGTCTTTTTTTTTTGACACAGCAGAAATGGCCTCCCACGCAGTTGCTACACTTTCGACCGTTACTACACACCTAGTCGGGTTCAGAATCATACAATCTAACGATTTTATAGGGTTTTTGACGTATTGCTATGAGACATGGTTTTGGTCGTGGGCTCTCGTACTATTTGGTTAGTTCAACCAATCACAGGGCGTTGACGTTTCTTATGGTTTTAATATTTTTAAACTAGTCGTTTTTAAATGACAATCCATTAATTCCATATACAATTAAAAATAATGAAACTTATTCAGAATCTGCTTTTATTGATAGATATATTTTTTAAGTCATAATATTTTTCACTCAAGTTTCTCATTATGATGGAAACACTGATATTTTGAGTTCATTCTAGGGTGTTTTTTACAAAATATGACAATATTGCATTATGTTTATTACATTGCTGAATAAATCTAACGCAGAAGCGCGTTACAGGCCGACTCCAAAATATCTGGAACGTGTTCAATGTACTGAACCGACTTGAAAACGAATAAGTGGGAAAGCTCTTTGAGGGTATTTCGCCACCGAGTAAACAGGGCTGTGGAGGTGCTATTAAAAGAACGAAACGATAAGCAGTCGAAATATATTAAGGGTTGCAAATAGGATGGAAACGGCTTCACATATAACTCCCTGAGTCTCTTTAAAAATATTATTTATTTCTACGAATGACGTTACCATGAACTGGATTTTATTGAGGTACTTGCGAAAATCCGTGAAAGATCACGCCACGGTCTGAATTTTTTACACATCAGTTCCAATTTTGAAAATGAAAATTAAAAAATTTCTGTCGATTTTATATTATGCCTAGGTACTTTATCGCTTGTCTGAACTATTCACACAATCAGTGTCAATTCCAATTTTGAAAATGACACTTGTATTTGATGACATGTAGGTGACACGATAGTTAATTTGTTATTTGTGTTGAAGCCTTTGAAGGCATAGTAGATTCGAAGCAAAATTAGAAAAATACTTTTTTAGGGTATACGTCACTCCTGAACATACTGATCCTTTTTTCTTCTCAGAACTTCCTCTCCTTCCTTTCCTTAAAAAAAAAACCCTCCACATAGTATTCCCAAAGATGACATACGCCCTGGAGGGAAATTAATTTTCTCAGGGCCTCCTGTGTGGGGTTAATTTAAAAAAAAAGGTTAGGGTTAAGAGTATTTCACCCGAAGTGCGATTTAAGTTATGCGGCTCTTTCATGGGCCGGTAAGGAATACACTTCAATAAAGTAAGTCGAATTTAGTATGAGAGCATGATACCGAGAACGCTCCGTTATATATATTTCCATTGGCGCCCGTACAAGGGTCGGTGCGGCACGGGGACGGTGTTGACTTTTTCCATTGCTCGCATTCTTACTGCACCCGGGTTATGTTGATTCCTTAAAGTGTGGGAGAGAGTTGGTCACTTATTTTGTAAAATAATTTCTAAATACGCATCCCACGTCAAATATTATAGGCAATGAAGTTGTTGTAAATTTAATAAGCTTTCATTTGAAACTAGATTGATATCTGTAGACTTAACGGTTTTCTCAAAAATGGCAGATAACCAAAAACAGTCATAAGTGGATTTTGGGTGAAATGCAAATAAACTGTTCTCACGTCTTTTTATGGTTTTATTTATCAAACAGTTAACACATTTTTGTTGAAAAAAAGAAAAGATATTACATCTATCGGGAATAACGGCATCTTCAAACATTCTTTTATATACCTACATACTAAAATGCTTGTACCAACATCATGGTACCTACTATAAGGACAAATTACATGTACACAAAAAATAAAACTAATATAAATCATGTGGGTATTGTGTCTTGGTTGCCAAATCATGTCTTTCTTTTTATCTTAGCTGGGAGAGGCGCCCAGTCTGTAGTCGGGTCATCTTCATCGTCCGAGCATTTAAGCTCCACTTCCGGGACGTTAATGCAAAATTTGCCACCGCATGACTGACAGAGGACTGAGCAGTAGAGCCCAGCCTTTCTACACGAGCAGCTCCCAGAGCATCCTTTCTTGCATTTACATGAAATTTTTCGCAAAAGGGCAGGAGGTGCGGGATCCATCGTGGTGGGGATGGGGGTGAGTCCTAGAGAAGACAGCTTCCACCCCCATTCAGTGGGATTCAAGTTGACTCCCCGCCACTTCTGCACTTGGAGGGAGCACCTTGCTGCATGGTGGCCTGCAGCATCTTCCGTCGGTGGCAAACGGACGAGGTTTATGTTTGTTGAAGTGACAAACGTCTTGTACCTCAGGAAATCCAAAGTATCCCTCGCGATGTCACCCCCATATAGAGCCACGAAGCACTTGATGCCTGCTTCACTCACGGCTTGTGGGGTAGAGTCTGGCCGAAGGAAGACCTCCACTTGCTCAGCAAGTGGTTCACTCTTGCTCAGAAGTGTGCTGATTTTGGTCGTTCCTTGGCCAAACGGTGCTGAGGTGGTATCGCACCCGGCAAACGCGTGGGTAAATAGTATCGTTCCTGGTAATTGTCGGGAGTCCTGGTTGTTGTAGGAGGTCGTAGAGTAGTGACAGCAACCAGCTTCACCCTTCGTGCTCTTCTGAAGATAGAAGTTTGTCTCTTCAGCGCCTAAACCATTGAGAAGAACGAGCAGGTCGACATCTTCTCCCACTATGACGACCCGATCGGCATCTGCTCTTTTTGATAACGCCATCATGACAATCTCTCGATCAGCATCTTCTTCGGCAACAGCCACTTCTACTCCTTCCTTCTGAAAGGCGTCACAGAGAAGAGTTATAAGGCGTCTCTTATTGTTTTCATTGCCCAATACATGCTCTTGAGCAATTTGAATTACTGTGGATTCATCGAACGTCAATTCGTAGCTGGAATGAGCTGCGTAGCGCCGGAGTCGTTCCGCTGTTTTGATGTTTTTTTTAATAGCATCTTCGGGGTAGCCGTCAAAAACGATGGAGAGGTTCTTCCTAAAGTGGTTTCGGACGTAGGTGGTATAACGCGCCAAAAGTGCTCGAACCGTGCTCTTCCGCTGCCACAGGACCTTGTGCAAGAGGTAGCCACCATCCAAAATGACGTGAGTGCTGGCATCTATCGGCGTGTGGCTGGAAAGAGGAGTGAAGGCAGAGTACAGAGTAGATTTTGTGCCCTTGCGCATCCCTTGTTCATTGAACAGAGACATCGGGAACGGGGCCAACTCATACTTGAAGTGATCCTGTAAATCCTGTTCAGATTTATTTGCAATACACACTCGCTGAAAAATTGTGAGCGGATCTACAGCCACTCTTCTGTTTTTGTCCGGCAGTTTAACGGTTGAGGTGATCGATGCCAGCGTGGTAACTTTATTTTTCCGTTTTATTACTACCTTGTCGTACATTTTCCCCACAATTTTCATCACTCCTTCCGTTCCAACTCTCTGGGCTGTGTGGAAATTAATTTCAGGACCTGTCAGTAAACCACTACTGATAGAAATTAAACTGTCAGTTTTGGGAAATGGAGGGTGGAGAGCAAACCAGTTTTTTAGTTTTTCCACATCACTATTATCTCGGATGATTCGAGAAGGTCTCATGTCTACATGCTGCTCTCCAGTAGGACATGATAAGCTGCAAAAACTTTCCAGTTCTTCACAAATGTTCAACATAAACAGCATTCCTGTTGTCCACCTTGCCAGAACACTTTCGGAGATTCCCCTTCCTTGGGTCAACCCACCGTAGGTTTTCATGGATCGCATCAGCTTCTGCTCAATTGTTAGGTCTGACCACAACCCAGACCAAAACTTGTCAGACCGGGGAATGGTGAAGGATCCTTTTGTGAACACGTCGTATTCACTTTTATCCATCCGATCTTGTAGAGCCATCGTATCCTGAAGGTAGAGGTGCGCGCTCTTAGCATACAAAAGATGTCCAGCTGCGTGGAAAAAAGGGAGCATCTTGTGGACAGTATACAAATGAAGGTTTCAATCACCAGCACGCTCTGCCTGGATGAATAGTTTTATCAAAGTGGTCATACGAAAGTATTGGACCCACAACTGTGATGTTGGACCATTCGCTTCAATTTTCTCCAAGGCACTTTTAAATTTTGCCTTTAGTATTTGGTAGGTATCAATTTCTTCTGCTGATATAGTGAGAGACCGTAAATAGTGGTAATTATATTATAACCCTAGGATAAACCCACGATGATTAATGGATTTACTTCACAGCACAATAAAACCATAAAAAGACGCGAGAAAAGTTTATTTGCATTTCACCCAAAACCCACTTATGACTGTTTTTGGCTATCTGCCTTTTTTGAGAGAACCGTTTAGTCTACAGATATCAATCTAGTCTCAAATAAAAGCTTATTAAATTTACAACAACTTTATTTCCTATAATATTTGACGTGGGATGCGTATTTTAGAAATTATTTTACAAAATAAGTGACCATTTCGAAAAAATTTCACTTTTTGGAAAAAATTTCCTATTTTTGAAGAACTGTATCTTGAAAACCAATGGCTTTATATAGCTTGCTTTAGTCTCAAATTATAGCAAATTTAGTTTACTTTAAAAGTATGCATACTAACTACACCAGTCAGACCCTTCCTTTACTGAGATATTGAGCAAAAACTGAAAAAAATCCTAAAATTTCCTGGTTTTTTAGGTCCAACGCCGCTCGCACAGCACTTTCGAAGTTGCAAATTTTTTTTTTTAATACTGGTTTAGGTCCTAACAACATACAAAAAATTCAGAATGACTGGACCTTTTGCAAGCACGGATGTACATCTTGACTGGACTATAAGGAGATTAAATCAATATCTTTCGTTTATAAGACACTTCTCCTGGTCTATAAAAACGCCATCTGTTCACTGAAATAACTGTATGAAAAAAAAGTTAAAACGATAATTCCATTTTCAGAGAAAAACAAAACTTTTCTTCCGGTTGATTGATTTTATAAATCATCACAGAGAGTTACAATTCGGTGAAAAAATTTGTAAAAAATGACACCTGAAATCTTTCATCGCTAAAAAAAACAGGTTTAAAGGAACTGTCTCCCAGCAATCCTAATTTTCGCAGGTGGTTTGCTGTCACTCTGCGAAGTGGAATACTGGAGACTGAAAAAGGAGCCGAAAATCTTAATTTCAGGCCAACACCGACAAGATCAAGATTCAGATAAAACGTGTCACCCTTTCATATAAAGAGAAGAGAAGCTAAGGGCTAATTAAAGTGGCTGCCAGATCCATGGTTCTGTATAATACACCTTTCTCCTCGCTCGTACCGCGAAACTTTAGGGGGTGATTATTCATAATAATCTAAAAATGAATAAAAATATTAAGGTTTTTTTTAACAAAGCAGTTCTAATTACCAAGAAAAAGTAATAATTGTCTAGTGTAATCGTAGTTGGTAGTTGTAGTTCGAGTGTTGACATAAAATCTGAAGCCGCGTACAGACATTAGCAACACAACATGCAATGCAACAAATGTTGCAACCAATTGCCATAGTGTATACGTTAATGTGCGCACGAACTGCACACCGAACGGGCATGGGCGCTACGGTAATTTGTTACAACCTTTGGTGCAGTTTTTGAGGCGTTAGGTAGATGCTTATAACAGCGGTTATTCATTTGAAAACATTCAAACTATCTTTCAAAAGATAAACAAATAAAATCAAAATCAACGTAATTTTCTGCTGAACCACTGACCAAGCGCGATGAAAGAATAAGTATAAAGGTGTTTATACAAACGTTATATAATCGGCACAAAAATAACACGTGTAATTTCAATAATTGGTGCATTTAAAGCGTGAAGCGTAATCTTGCAACTTTACCACAAAAAATGTAATATCTAATGGCGATTTTTCATTAAAAAGGCGCTATACAAATCATCCAAATAATTTGATTATCATCGTTAACAAGTCTCCTTCAAATTAAGAATCTTATTTGTGACTAATTAATCTACGAAATATGTAACTTTTCTTAAGTATAAAAAAGTCATACGACAATATATTTACACTGGCTGGAAACAGTACCTACTGACTACTAACAACTGGTACACATTATGTACTAACTAGGGACTTGCCACAGGTATAGGTAGTTTGGACTACAAGCCGAGTGCAACGTAAAAATACGATAGAAAAACAATGTATTGTGTTTAAAGTCATCAAATGTAAAAAAAATTGCTTGATTTTTAGATTTACACGCCCGAAATATTATGCTGGTTCATCTTGAGTTATTTGTTTAAGGCGATGCACTACTACGTCGTGTAATATTTTAAATTGAGCCGCTATCGATAACAACCCTTACGTAGATGGCGATAAGGTTTAAATTCCCGCTTAACACCATCCGCCTGTTTTGATTTATGCAAGAAAAAAACATTGCCAAAAAGTGCCTTTTATTTTATTTTGTTGATGTTCAGGCATAAATATTTATTTTTTTCCGATCATTTTATAAATAACTTAATTTGCCACATTATAAAATAAAATCATAACCGAAAATGGGTTCGTAAGTAGGAGATTTTGAACTTTAAAGCAGTTTTCATAGGCCTTTACATTATTTTTTGGGCTTATAAAAAGACTTATCTAAAAAATACTCGATTATTTCAAAGGCCAAGATGTATTCTACTCGCAGCATTTAATTAAAACATCTGAAACATTTCTAGGCGACCAAATTTTCAAATAAAAAACACATGATTTTGAATTACTACGTATGGCATCGCCTTAATCTTCACTTTAAAACCCGCTTAACCTCCAGAGTAATAATAATAATACTAAAGCATAAATATAACAAGAAATTACACAGAAATATTACAAGTGACTATACTGATTACAATTCAAAGATATAAACTATACAGGTACAACATACTCAAAGGCATAAAATATACTCATAGGCGTAAACATCTCATGGCATACTCAAATAACAATACGCCTAGTAGGCTGGTTGGATGATTACACATAAACAAATAATACCTACTGAAAAACAAAAAACACAATTTGAAAACTATTCAACAATATTTATGTAAGCCCCTTAACCTTACCATTAAAACATCACTCAGCAAAAATAATCTTCCATGTATTCCAGATCCTAAAATATTATTATGATTTACCTACAATAATAAGATTACATGCCAAAAATCATTGGATACTGACTGATATGCAGGTTGTCCGGGTATAAAGTACACAAACTTCGGGAGGTGAATCAACATAATGGTGGAAGTAAAAATGAAAAACAACTTTTTTCGAAATTTCTTCCATAGAAGAATATTTTTTTTTTTCATACAAAAAATTCAACTTTTTAACCTGAAAACTACCTCGAAATGTTTGAATTTCGAAAAAAGGTATTTGTTTTTTTACTTCTACCACTATCTGGAATCACCTTTCAAAGTTAGTGCACTTTACCTCCTTTTGCATGTATATATTATATTACGTATTATATAGTAATGTCTTCGGCCGCCATAATACAGGGATGTGCCTACAAAGAAATCATGTAGCATCTCCTCTCAATTTATTATATATGTAAAGAAAATTTTGAATTTAGTCCGCGTTCCGCGTTGTCGATAAAGCAGTGCTTCATGTCAACGTCAAAATTGACAGTTGATAAAACAGAGCGCAAACCAAGATGGCGTCATATTTTTACACGGTAGAAGTATCAAGAGGAATATTAGATTGTTGGAATAAATCATAAAAGGAAATTCGAAAGAGATTGACTTAATAAACTTCAATGTCAGTTCTTTGTTTTTTACAGAGCAACAAAAGCATTTTATTAATAAATCAATTGAAAGGAATTGAAGTATCATATTGTATTTATGTATGTATATATGATATTGAATGAACAGTTATGTTCGTAAAAAAAACTAGATTCTTTCAAGAAATATTGTATTTGCATGCCTTTCTCGAAAGAATTGAGTTTTTAAACGAGAAAAACTATTAATTCAACTTTAAATTGCATACGCACGGGCGCAAAAAAATAATTTGTCTTGAAGCGATGCCATACGTAGTAATGCAAAATCATGTGTTTTTGGTTTGAAAATTTGGTCGCCTAGAAATGTTTCAGATACGTTAATTAAATACTGCGAGTAGAATACATCTTGGCTTTTGAAATTGTCGAGTAATTTTTAGATAAGTCTTTTTATAAGCCCAGAAAAAAATAATGTATAAGGCCTATGAAAACTGCTTTAAAGTTAGAAATCTCCTACTTACGAACCCATTTTCGGTTATAATTTTATTGTATAATGTTGAGAATTAAATTATTTATAAAATGATCGTAAAAAAATATTCATGCCTGAACATCAACAAAATAAAATAAAAGGCACTTTTTGGCCATGTTTTTTTCTCGCATAAATCAAAACAGGCGGATGGTGTTAAGCGGGAATTTAAACCTTATCGCTATCTACGTAAGGGTTGTTATTGATAGCGGCTCAATTTAAAATACTACACGACGTAATGCATCGCCTTAATATTGTAAAGCAATACCTTGCAAAAAGCGTATTGTAATAAAATAAATTAATTAACGTCAACTACGCACACGTAGAATATAACGAACGTCACGGTTAACCTTAAATGTATTCTATAAATCGTCTTTAAATTCATTCTTTAAATCCCCTGAAGATGTTAGTAAGTGACCAGTGTCAGAATTACTACCCATTGTATTGTTTGAAGATGTTAATAAAATAATTAAAATATTTTGCTTACCTATAATTCACTTACCCGAAAAACAAAAAAATGAGAATTTAAATCGTGTTGGTAAAATTACGTTTAATAGAGAAAAAAATCTGCTGCTAGCTATATGCTACTCTTACATTTAAAAGGTTTTTCAGGAAATTAAATAATTTTATGAAAATTATTGTGGGAATTTTTATATCAAGAGATACTAATACATATTCGTGGAGGGCAAACTTTTCATTCAGAGAGATTATAATATTATATACTTGATAACTATTCACTTTCATTGTACAAAATTTATAATTGTAAGTTTTTTGATGGTGATATTTTAGATGGGTTAGTGAAAATTGTATTTTGTGTTTTTCTGGAATTAAAAAAAGTGAATTCTAAGATAAGATTCAGTTATTTATATCAAAATAACGCATAATTAACAATTACTAAACATTTACCTAGTTCAATCGGCTAATATTATTAATTATAAAGTATTTAGTGAATATGAATTTGAAATAAAAACGTGAGAATCGGTAGAAAAGTGCGCTTATATTATGGCAGAATTGCGTGAACAATAATTTTACAAGCGCTTGGTCGCCAGTGTGAAGGGCAGTAATGTTTAAAGGAGCCCATATAACCGGAGCATACCATGACCGTGCTATGAACGTATCAGATGCAACATATCCTATGCCCACTATAACGGATCGACATCGTTCTATGCCAGTATGTGCGATATCACCATACATAGTCATATAAAGAATGTGGAGTTTCGCAAAGAATGCAAGGCTAATATGAGAGTTAGTAAGATGAAGTAAGGAGCGCTTGGACGGTTTGGGCATGAAAAGTGAATGAACGAAGAAATGAGTGTAAGGAGAATCATATTAAGATATTGTGAATTATTGAAGAAATCGGGGACGCCCGAGGAAGACATTGCACGATCAAGTAGACCAAATTCTCGGATCGGGCCATGTCAAGAGTCAGAATAACAGAAGGGTACTATAAGACGATGTATGAATAAAGCAAGGAGTGTGAGCCAAACATAGTTGGCGGTCCATCCCCTCTGTCTTGCCTTTCAGTAACAGCGTGATGATTAGTAAATAAAATAAATAAACAGTTGTTCAATAACCGCAAATTCACTTTGCGGCGTCATTTTGGTTAAAAACTAACAGTGTTTACTTATGGTAAACACTGTGGGGTTATAATGATTTTGATATTCATGTAATATATTATACTCCTTTATATATTCCACAATTTGAATCGAAACTACTAAAATATTTTCTATCCGGTTTCACATGGCTTGTTTATTATACAATTTACGATATCATCCGAAACCAGCCGGTCCATAAACATCGGGACTGTAAGTACATGTTTCGTTCAATTTTATTACCGCTACCGTATTTTTCCCTAGGAAAAATAAGTCATGTATATAAAAATAACCCTGGAGAAATAATGGAAGAACTTTTGTAGATTGCATAGTAAAAGTGCACTCCATATCGCAATGGTTAACGCGGTAGGTACATTCGTTATAACTGCAAATAATACAGCTTTAGGCTATTCAATATGCAATGGTGAACACTTTAATTGCAATATTACTTACAAAAGCATTTATGCCTGTAATTGTGAACGCTTTAATGACCATATTATATACAAAGGTATATATTACTGTAATGAAGAATACTGTATTTACCATATTACGTACAAAGATACTTGTGACTGCAATGTTGAACACATTACTTACTATGTTACGTACAAAGGTACTTATGATTGCAATGGTGAACGCAGCAGTCCGTTAGTCATTGTAATTTACCATTACATTACATTAAAATAGCATTAAGCATATTTTTAGTGCAGTGGTGAACACTTTAATTACCATATTACGTACGAAGGTACTTATGACTACAATTGTGAACGCAGAAGTCCGTGAGTCTATGTCATCAATAATTACTTCCATGAAGATAGCATTATGCACATTATTATTGCAATGGGGAACACATTAATTACCATATTACGTACGAAGGTACTTATGACTGCAATGGTGAACAATTTTATTACTATATTACTTCCAAATGTACTCATGAATGTAGCAGTCCATTAGACATTGACATTAATCATTACTTTAATTAAAATAGCTTTAACACAATATCCCCTATGTTTGCAATCTGCAACGGCGAACGCTTTGGGCAACCAATTAATCATTACATCAATAAACTGTAAACGGTGGATGATGCATCAGTAACAAGATCCTATACCTACCTATCAATTTTATGTATATATTAGCAGCGCAATGCAGGTTTAAAAAAATGAAGATATTCAGACAATCATTTTTGTCTCGATATAATTCAAAGGTTTAAAAAATGTATTAATTCTAAAATTTTCGAAACAAAAAATATAAGTCACTCACTTTGCACCCACGGGTTGCGAAAAAAAAAAATTTAAAAATAATCGAATTCATTATTAAGTTCTGCTTTAGCATTTTTTACTGTGACAGCGGTATCGGCCAATCATCACCAAACTGTGGTAAGTCACCTTATAAGACTTACCCTTTCAAGAAAAGTTAAGATTCTTAATGTTATTCTCTCAACAGTGTGATATTGAGAGTACCTATCTTACAATTAGAACGATGTACTCGGACGAGTACACTATATTTGAATCTATGCGTGTTCTCTAGTTTCAGAGCAAAGGAGCTTACCGGAACGCCACGGAGGTCTTTGTGATGTTATTTTGCAAAGTAAAATAGCTTTTCAAGATCAAACAAATTTTCATGTATAAAATATATTTCTTGATGTGGCTTCCAATGTGGAAATCTTGTGCCCGCAAAGCAACTACACAACATATAACTGTGTTTTGGTAAAACCCTTCGAGCCACATTTTTTAGGAATGTGTTTTTTCGGTGGTTTTATACAGAATCGTCTTCAAAGTACGACACGTTAAAATAATTTTGGATTTTTTATTTTTTGGAATAACTTTATTGAGTAAAACCTCAAATTGTAATATTTAATTATTTAAGACAATTTTAGCGATTTCTAAACGAAAATCTGAAACAGAAAATTCAGAAAAGGATTCGGTCACATCTAGGACTCGAACCCTGGACCCTTGCGTTGCCGGGGCACCGCTCTACCACTGAGCTAATGGGACCCTATCCCCTTCGGTCACATTTAACTATATCATAATTCGAATAAGAACTACCAACATTGTCTTCATTTTTTCACCACACATTTTTTATTGGCAACTATCTTTACTGATTTTTCGGTTTCAGATTTTCGTTTAGAAATCGTTAATACTGTCTTAAATAATTAAATATTACAATTTAAGGTTAGAATAAATAAAGTTATTCCAAAAAATAAAAATCCAAAATTATGTTAACGTGTCGTACTTTGAAGAAGATTCTGTATCAAACCACAATTATTAAATATTCAATAATTAAATAATTTTTATGATTAAGGATCTTCAAAGTACGACACGTTATTTTTAAAACTAAAAACTACATTTATGCGTAAGATTTTGGGTTATTTTGAGAAAAACCTCAAACATCTCATGTTTTTTTTTATTTGTTATTTTTAAACCCGCTAAACTGCCAAACGTTCATGAATAGATTTGAAATTTTTACATAAAAATAATTTTTAAAACCAAATAACCACTTTCACACTAACGGTAAGATTTTTTAATGAATTATAAACATTTTTTTATTTTTTTTTATATATACAATAATATTATTATTGGGTTTATAAAAACAGTTTATTTTTAAACAAGTTCTGCTGTGTAATTGTGTTGTAATTGTGTATTACACAGCAGAACTTGTTTAAAAATAAACTGTTTTTATAAACCCAATAATAATATTATTGTATATATAAAAAAAATAAAAAAATAAAATGGAGTTCTACAAATTAAACTTAATAACAATAAATAATTATAAACATGTAAATTAGTTTTGATCGTCTGCTGTAAAGTGTTTATTTTGCTGCTCGAAAGGTTTTACCAAACCACGATAAAAATACAAAAAAATATGAAGCCACTATCGCGATCAATAAAAGTTGAAACGTGCCAAAATACGGCTACGCATGATAAAGATTTCAAATTTTTGGTGAAATAGGCTATCATTTGGACCACGATTTCAGGAATGCGATACCATGGTGGAATTAAGGGATTACCTGTCTCTTAGAATGTATCAGTAATACCAATAATATGAATCATGCGTATTCACATATATAATACGTCTTGTGACGCGATTATTATGTCGTTATTTTCGTTAGTTCTAAATACTTCATATTTGGAGTTAATTAAAGAGAATGCACGAAAGAAATTCTTCCCATTTTGGTTTGGTGTTAGTAGTCAATATTCTAACCTAACCTGCCCAACATAAATACTCAACCAGAGCAATAAGCCAAACTATACTGCGTACTCCCAATCTTTTGGACAAATAAATGTAAAATTTTATGCTAAGATATTATACAATGCTCTACCAAATCAAACAAAAAATAACGGAAATGAATATATTTCAAACATTAGTAAAAACATGGCTTAGAGAACAAAGTGATAATTAACTTAACAAACATTATGAAAACGATGTAAAGACAATTTGATACTGAATACGAAAGTTAAAAAAAAAAACTAAAGGCTTCCTCAGAACAGGGAACCCTAGTGAGGAGGACTGTGAAATTTTTTTAAATTTATACTTTTATTATACTTTATACCTGCATCATGTACAAACTCAGTAAAAACTTTGGAACTGAAACTAATAAAATATATAAAAAGGGTTATTAAGTTTATTCATTGTAAGCATTAAGCCCCTTCATGCCTTGCATATTTGGAAGAGCGTTTACCATTGCCTTGAGTTTGGAAGAGCGTTTACCATTGCCTTGAGTTTGGAAGAGCGTTCAGCATTGCCTTGAGTTTGGAAGAGCGTTTACCATTGCCTTAAGTTTGGAAGAGCGTTTACCATTGCCTTGAGTTTGGAAGAGCGTTTAGCGTTGCCTTGAGTTTGGAAGAAGAGCTTTTAGCATTGCCTTGAGTTTGGAAGAGCGTTTACCGAAGCCTTGAGTTTGGTAGAGCGTTCAGCATTGCCTTGAGTTTAGAAGAGCGTTTAGTATTGCCTTGAGTTTGGAAGAGCGTTTAACATTGCCTCGTTAGTTTGGAAGAGAATTCAAAGATTCAATCGAAGAACAGCAATAAATGGCGAAAAATATAGATAGAAATGCAGTCCTGATACCCTTACTTAAAAACATTTTTCTAGGATTTAATAAGATTATATTTGCTTATGATAATCTTGATATTTTTCGGCTTTCTCAGATGACCGACTGAAAAACCCAAAAACATTCCCCAAAATAGAAACAAGATCGGCATATACAGCGATATGAACTGCACATCTGTAGTAAAACACAAATATACTATTGGTAATATCCAAAATTGCATTCACTAAATGTGTGATCCATCAGACCATTTTGAATATAACAAGCAATCTACCTTGCTAGGAACTAACTAATTGACAATCTTGCTGTTTCCGCTGCAGTAGGCAACTAGGGTGGAGAGCCAAACATTTCTCCAAACACTCCTAGCTTAATTTACATTCATTCATTGTCCTACTAATATCGACCTGAGAAAACATAGCAGCAATGTCATACAAAGAGGACATATTAAACATATGCTTACTACTATGTTCCATACGTCTAAATGAAACTATGCAATATTAAAAATACTAATTTCATAATTATATATATAAAGTAGGTACCAAAATTATTATATTTTAAAATACTGCATTTGAAAATCATATTTAATTTGTTAAAGTTTTTGAAAGGTGTAATTACTTTTCAAGTTTACTAACGATGTTCATTCGAAAGGAAAAAATTCTTTCTAAATAATTTCACTTTAAAATATATATTTTTATTAATACTCTTACCTTCACAAATCCTAAAATTACAATATCCTGTAATTTTTCACGGGTCTGCGCTAGTATTCGACAGCTTCCGTGGTCGAGGTGTAAGGTTCTCGACTAGCAAGCCGAAGGTCGCGGTTTCAAATCCCGCCGTGCGCAAGTAAATTTTTGATTAATTTGTGTTAATCCACAATTTATTAATTGAAAATAATGTATAGTATACTTGCGGCATGTTCCAGTGTGGAAAACACTCTCAGTATCGCCCTAATGTAAGACCACCATTCAGAATTGAAACGTTGCTTGAAATGACTTTAACTATGCTTGGTGACCAGATCTGACTAGCCAAGTACTTAATAGAATGTTGATTACCAGGTACCCCACCTTTCTCTACCCCATCTCCTTCCCCTCCCTACTATCTTCAGCCTCATAACATACCCCAATTGGGGATGCCATAGTCTAACTGGCTCCAGACGGTTGGGAGCAATTGGAACTATTGTGCAGTTTAACATTTAAAAAGTAGGTAAGTTTTTAGATTCTCACGGCCAAAAGCATTTTTGTTGTTTGTTTTTGGGGTGTTATGCCGTGTTGCGCTAACTCCTTCTTTAGCCGACGTTTCGGACAGCGTTGCAGTGTCCATCATCAACAGATCTTCGGATCTACCGGATCTGCCCTGATGATGGACACTGCAACGCTGTCCGAAACGTCGGCTAAAGAAGGAGTTAGCGTAACACGGCATAACACCCCAAAAACAAACAATAAAAATTTAAAAAGTATTACAAATACATACACTCTGATTTGTAACTTCGATTTCGTAACTCTCTCGTGGTGGCACCTGAAAATACGGTTCAGACACAACTGAAGAGGATGAATAGGATGATGACTCCTCTTCTTCAATCTTCCCTAAGAATATGCTGGGCCTCAAGGATACCCTTCTGTTATCCGGCATGGAGTTCTTGTACACATTCTGTCGCTTGTTCGTGTCGTCCACATTGGCGTCCTCAGAGGCGAAATAACCCATGTTGTCGTAGTAATCTATAACGGTTGACTGAAACTTGATGTCGTCTTCATCTGTTACTCCTAAGTCGAACTGGACGTAGTCAGATATTCTCCTCTGATTCGCAGCTTCTAAGATAGAGTCTCTTCCTAATCCTGGATAGTCGGAACCTCTCCGAGGAACGAAGTTATGGTATCGGTTAGAAAACTCATCATCGCTGAAGCTATACCCAGTGGTCGTGTCTTTGAACATTTTTCTAAGCCGGGTCCAGCATCCTGTGCTTTGGGCAGATCGACTGTTTGCTGAAGACATTTCGAATTCAGCTTCTTTGGTCATATTCATTAAGATCGCTTTTGGTTATCTAATACCGATGAGAGATAGCAAAACTTTAGAATTCCATCAAACACTTGTCACTGCCTAAGTACATTAAGCCTCTTCAAATAGCGAATTCATATTTGAATTAAGAATTATTATTCACAAAAGGGAATTAACTATCGGAACTTCTTGGAACTCACATAATTTATGAACAAAGTCGTCTATAGATAAAAGACATTAAAGGTTTATAGATAAAACAATAAATCATCTGTTCGCAAAATTGGCATTGAACTGATAAACTTATCTCCGTACGGTCGTGCTCAATAATTTCATTACCAATATGTACGACCGATACGTAATTTATTCAATTTATGAATAGAGATCGATTGTCACTTAAAAAAAACCTTAATACACTTTCGGTCACATATTCTAATTTGATTAAAGTCAGTTGCACTATTCACTCTCGATAATTCTCTGACAGTTATCGATTCAATTTGAATTTGAACTCCCGACAAAAAATTCAAGCACTTCGGAATTCCGACGTCTAATGACTAAACGGAAATTTTACGTTGACGGAGACCGAATGATAAACATGTTTTTTTTTATCAAAAGATAAGATAATGGTATTAAAGAGTTGACGATAAAGGTGATAACAACAAATTATTGAATACGGTTTCAAGACCAGAGTCTTGCCTTAGATCGACCTAATAACAAATAAATCAGTATTTAATATCTATCAAAGAATTTATTTTCAAATAGATGTGGAAGATATTCGGGAATGATTATTATTGATTTTCTTTGATATACAATTTTCTCCTACTACCATAACAATCAGCGAGAAAAATGATATAGCAGAGAGTTAAACTCGCAAACCTGGTTGGGAACCCGACGCTTTCTACCGCTCGAACAACTAACCAATCATTTTTTAGGTTCATGGTTTATTTTTACTATACCTATGTGAAATTGTACCTATTAACTCCCACTTATATATTCTAAGTTCCTCCCTCATTTTAGGACTTTAGCAAGAAATAAAAATTAAATATTATACGTTAATCTATATGAATAATATATTATTTTAAGGGTGTACTTAAAATAATCCATAATTAGCTCTTTCATAGATGGCGCTAATTAAATTATTTTATTAAAAGCACTTTCACAGATGGCGGTAGTTGAATTATTTTAGGAAAATCACTTTTTTCCAGACATGCTTCAAAATATTAAGATGAATTATTTGTTTGCGCCCGTACATACGCGAACGAATATGAATAGATAATTAAATCCACAAACTCAACTCTTCAAGAGATTCAAGAGAAATGCATTCTTCGCGTATACACAATATTCCTAAAAATCGACGCAGAATTATTATTTCTGCTCTTATTTTTTCAACACGTTCGTTTCAATTTCACGAATAAACGACATCATTAGGAAATGCGAATAATGACTTCGATGATATTAAAAAATATATCATTCTGTCAATAATAAATGATTGGTCAATAGATGAAATAGATTGCAAAAACTGAATAGGTCGGAAGGTTCACGTGATAGCACTGTGATTTAAGGACCGTCAGTGAAAGGGAGATCTAGTGTATTTTTTTTAATATATTTTTTTTGTAATACGTTTTTTTTTTAAATTTAATCACCATAGCGCAGAAGCAATGCGGTGGCGGTGCGGGAGCGGTGCGGGAGTGGTACGGGAACGGTATGGGAGAGGTGCTGGGGCGGTGCGAGAGAGGTGCGGTAGCAGTATGGTGCCCTCAAACATATAAACAAGTGAAATGTTCTCTTCATAACATATGTGAAAAATTGAGACACGTTGTCTTAATGATAGACACAGAAATTATTCTCAAGCCGTTATATTCATGTTATAACAAAATTAAACCGTTAATTACAAATATGCAACATGTAAAATTACCAAGAAATCTTGCGTTAATAAATTTGCTTGAAGCAATTTCACACAGGGTAGCAGCATGAATTTAAATTACCCTGACGCAAAATAAACGGTGCAATTTTTCTCGGAAAGCTTCAGGAGAAAATGGCATTTTTACACTAAACCATTTATCAGACTTAAAATTCAATTTAAGATTTTTTACCTTGTGTTTCTTGTCGATGAATCAGAAAAGGGAGGGGGGATTTTCACACAGTGGATTTCCTTAAAAGTCATAATTCAACAATAAAAATTTCCAGTATTCAGTTTTGAAATATCTCTAAGGACGGGTTGTTTCGGAGAATTTGAACAATTCATCAAATTTCAACGTTCATTTTCGGGTTCTGTGAAAGACTTATTCAAGTTCTGTTTTTATATCATTGTAGGCTAGTTGCTTGACAAAACTGAAATAAAAACAAAACTTGAAAAAATCTTTCACAGAACTTGAAAATGAACGTTGAAATTTGATGAATTGTTCAGATTCTCCGAAACAACCCGTCCTTATAGAAACAACTTGTGAAGTAGTCAATTCTATATCTATATTATATAGATATATGATATGATTTGAGAATACATATCTGACAAAAAGAATAAACATGTGTGGTAAAAACAGGCTTCCGGAATATTTAGATAAAAATGGTCGTTCTTTTAATTTAATTTCTTAACTTATTTTAGTATTTTTTGTAGTTTGTTTTCATAGTATTATAATGTATGTAGAATTGGAATTTTTCTTTGTTGAAAATCCGATTTTATGGATATTGGATAACACTATTACTTAGAATAATAATATACCGTTATTATTATCACACATTATTAAACAATGACATTCGTTACAATCTTAGATTATCTTTTTAAGTATGTACAACTTGTTCGTAATAATTACCTATTCTTTAGTCCTACTTCTTGTTGCCCTATTATCTTCAATTTATAATCCGTGATAAAGGGTGTTTTTTCATTACGTAGGGAATCAATAAGCAATCAAAAGGTTGATTGTTCGTCACAATATTGAATGCTCGGCCAGAGCGTAACGCGATCTGCAGCGCGAAAGCGGTGCGGGGGCGGTGCGAGGGCGGTGCGGGAGCGGTGCTGAAGCGGTGCGGGAGCGGTGCTGTAGCAGTACGGTGCACTCAAACATATAAGCAAGTGAAATGTTCGTAGTGTAAATATTCGAAAATTTTCGAAGAATCTTCTTATCGACACTGCTCTTAGAAATAGTTAAACTTAAACCAAATCACTGCATTTATTTCGGCGTTGAATGTTAAAATCGTTTAAATAGTCAACATATTGCGTTGGGAGTCAATCATAAAGGACAGTGCATTTAAAAATATGTTTTTACGCCACGAACGAAGCAAATATTTAAATATATAATTTTTTAATTTTATAAAATCTAGAGCATACTGTATGACTGACATGCGGTTAAAACTATGTTTCAGTATGTAATACTTATTATATCGTTGATGATTAAAATCGTAACATTAAAAAAATTTATTTGTTCTGTTGGAAGTGGCTTGTTAAAAAATTGTAAATGTGGTAATGATTATTATGATTGTTTGCTCTTTTATTTAAAACGACACAATACTCTAAAATCAAGTCGGAATCTTAACAACGTAAGTGAAGAAGGCGTCTACAAATATATACGACGCGCGTCCCCGGTGTATTGGACGGACCTATGGTCGAATTTGCTCTAGCAAATACTTTAAAATAAAGTGGGAATCTTAACAACGTAAACTGCTCCTTACCATAAAATGTTTTTATGGTAAGGAGAGGCTTTTTTTAATCTTAAATATAAATAACTTACATCCGTGGCAGTCGGTCTGAAAACAATGTATTATAGTTACGAATTCGTCTGAATTAATCAAAATGTGAGCCTCGAGCAAACCCCTGTTGTCTTGTGTCTTGTGTCGCCATTACGTTCAAAGTGTTTTTTTGTAGTGTATTTTATTTAGCCATAAGATTTAAAATCTTATATCTAGTATATACCTAAACTACTATAGTAATATTCTATTACCTACGTACTATTTATTTTTATTTTTTATAAATATTAAAAAATAATACAAGATTTCAAAATTATAACAGTCTGTTTTAAAATAAATTTTTGTAATTATTTTACTACTCCATAAGGTGAGCTCCAGGAGCTCGTGCTTGAGCCGTTTAAAAGTCGATGTGTGAACAGTATTCAAAGTCTTATTAAAAAAACTACAAACGTAATTCAAGTAAAGAAAATAATGTTTAAAACGTGATCTGTGAACGGTATTCAAAGTTATTAAAAAACTACAAACGTAATTCAAGTAAAGAAAATAATGTTTAAAATATGATGTGTGGACGGTATTCAAAGTCTTATTAAAAAAAACTACAAACAATTCACACTACAATTCAAAATACTATAATGTTATAGGACAATACTATATTGTACCATTTCATACCTAAATACAAGTAGCGGTGCTGAGCAGTGGTCGTTATTAGAATAGGGATGGCTATTAGGCTATTTGTTTTGAATCTATTGCTTATGCTATATATATTTTTTATTTATTTATTTAAGTTTTAATCCAGCAGGACTGGAAGGATAGTGCAATCTCAGTCTGCCATATTACATGAAATGCAGTAAAACCGGGAAACAATAAACCAAAGTAAAAAAAATTATAAAAATGGAAATAAGATAAAACAAAGAGAAGAAAAAAAAATATTAGGCAGGTACCGAAACATAAAATTAAAATATAAATCAAAAATAAAATAGTCATATAAATAGGTAATCTAAGGGGTGATTTTTATTGACGAAATATTCTTTAAAAAATTGATATAAGGTTTTTTTTACATTTCTGTGATAGTTGGTACATTTGTATTAATACATTATATTACATTTAATACAATAATATTTGGACTTCACAAAATTGAGACATAACGAATGAAAAGCTGCAAGTTGTTTAGCTTCCTTAACATTTACGTGGAGTTCATTAAACCTTTTAAAACCTTGAAAATAAATATAGTTTTGTGTTGTCGGTGAATTTGTCTTAGGAATCCTAAAATAGTTTCAGCTTCTTTCAGCAAAGCCATGGACTATACTTTTAATACTAACACCATTTGATATATAATCTGGTAACATTTTATGTTTTAACTTATATATAAATACTAGGGTATTATAGATTAAACGTTGCCACACACGAAGTGAGTTAGCGTTGCATTGTTTTTTATCCTAGTACTGGGTGGGGCAAAAGTAATCACCCGATGTTCTTTTGCTGTAATTTTTTTTATGATAAACTTTGGTACTGCTTGTTATTCCGCGTTCTTGCGAAGTAAACCGATGCATGTTTTGTCAATTTGTATTCTGCGTTTTGTTTACTTCACAAATGTCAAAACCGAATTGACGTTTGGCGCCATTTGCAAAAGTTATAGCGTTTTCTAATAGGGTGATTACTTTTGCCCCATCCTGTATATCTGCTACAGCACAATTTAGGCCTCATTCCTTTGTTCTGCTTTATCTGCCAGATATCTACCTATATTAAATGCAAGCGCATTTGATAGAAAAAATATGTGGTTACCACAGAAAGTTATAAATAATGCCAAATTTTTAAACCATATGTATTGGTTTGCAGGTCTGAAAGCTGCCACGTAAGTCCGTTGTTAGAGCAATCGTCCTGATTCTGATTTAAGTCGCAGAAAATTTGGTAATTTTGTTATTTAATAATCAAAATTTGATACTTCATGTGATAACTGGACTTTGAATAATTGCGCATCGATAAGGAAGATCATAGGCGCATTCTCAAATATTTTACGATGTGTTATCTTACTAAGAAAATTCTTCGTTGTCAGGCGAAAAGTTACAAAATCGTAGATACTACTTATAAAAAAATAACTTTCTAGGAGCGGCCAATCTAAGAAACGATTGATGGAAAACGTAACAGAGGAAGACGTCCTACCTAATGGGTTCAAAACCTACATGCAAATTATGAGTGCAGTTCCATTTTCACGACGATAAGCAATCTTTTTAATAACTAGATCTTACCACCCACATCCAACAAATTGTGAATAAAGGTATGAAAACGTCTGGATTTAAATTAAGAATAATTAAAAACTCTTAATAGTCACATATCAAAAAACTATTGTACATATCTCTAGTTAGAAGTCTAATAGAAAATAACTCCATAGTTTGATCGCACTTTTACAAAATTATTATTCATAATATAGAAATAATTATTTGCTTCTTAAATTTAAAACTTAACATCTATTTAGAGCACACAAATAATCATCAACTTGTCGTCAGTGAAAATTTTAAATATTTCAACTTTAGAAAACAGACGAAAAATAAACGACCTAACATTTTTATTAAAATTGTTAAGCTCTTAAGTCGGTTGTTGTAAAATCCATATTTAATCAATCTACATGGACATGATGTACCTAAACGATTGACCAGACAAATGTTAACATTTCACATATATATGTCAATTTCATTCCAACTATATTTTGCATTTCTCAATACAACGTTTACTTAGTCTGGTAACAAACATTTAAACAAAAATTTATTTGTGTATTTAGTTTATACATTATTATTAACTGCGCCCTTAAGGTAATTTTAAAATCATCCATAACGTAATTTTTTTATTAATATTATCAATGATTTGGAGGATATTAGGAATTATCTAATTTAGGTTAAATACATAAATTTTCTTTATTTTGTTAACTTTTATTTTCATTATTATTTTCATCGTAATTCAAAAAAAGATGTAGTTACTACATTTTATTAAATAGCTCTCTGGGCATTTAAATTTAAAAAATATAAAAATAAATAAATAAAAACTAGAGGAATTAGGAAAACCAGCGAAAAAAATTATAGCTTAAAAATAAACAAACAAGATAACGTACGCTGATTCTGAATATTAAAGGTTTTTTTTAAATATAATTATTTTTTAAATACCTACGAAGAATTAATAAACCGTTATTTGAAAATGAGTAAAATACCATCCCTTCTAGACGGCAGGCTTGCTTGGCATCAAAAATGTTTTGTTATCAGAAATTTGTCATGAAGACGATATTGTTGAGAACTTGTAGGTGTTCACAATTATACAAAGTGGGGCAAAATACATGTCATAATATCAATTTGCAATATTTTTTGCAAATGGCGTCAAAATATTTACTTTAATATTTTTGAAAAATTGTATGAACAAATTTTGAATCTGTAGATATCAGATGTAAATTATAACTTCTAAAATGTATATGTAACTTTAAGCACCTGTTGACAAGCCAATTCAATTGGCTTAGCAGGACTTAACTATTCATCATTCTATGATATGTATTAACTATTCATTTAATAAAAATTAAAAAAAAATCATTGTGCTTTAACATTTATATCGTAGACAGATAGATGGAGCGAAACGCACCCGAAGAACCCCAAATTATTGTTACTGATTATTTTAACAATTTCCGGTCTGTTGTTTAAATGCAGGTGGGGCAAAAGTAATGTCATAATTTTAATTAGCTGCTCTTTTCTTAGAAATTAAAAATGTTTGCGCAAGACGGTCAGCCAAACGCTTAATTGTTCGCGCACAACGATAACGACGACAAAATTCACGCTCCGTTAAAACAACAAACCGGATATTGGTTAAACAAGAAGTAACAATAATTCTGCGTTCTTCTGATATATATCGTTCAATTGCTTGTTGTCAACTAATGCTCTATCTATCTACAGCATAAATGTTAAATAACAATGACATTTGACGCCATTTGCAAACATTATGACACATTCACACTATGACATTACTTTAGCCCCACCTTATATATGTATAGTTGCGAATACCTACAAGTTCTGAACCCTATCGGTAAAATTCAACAGCCTTGATGAAAAACCCTTAGCCTTCCTTCCATCCATAAAAAATGATTTCGCACCCTCTAAATTATACAGTACCTACCCTCTCCGGATCTGTGCGATCAAATTATTAAATTTTTCAAAGGAAGCTTGATTATTTATTATTTAAGAAGAGGATGCCGCGCCGTCATTGCAAGGTATACCTACCCACCATTATCATCAAATAAGATCAGATCAACAGTGATTTGATTGAGTGACAGACCACTTGACTGCCAAAAAATGCAAAGGGTCGCGGTTAATATAAGCGTTTATAATTAAAATGTCGGTGGCTAGTATGAAAAAGTGTAGGTTATAATGTTGAATACAAGTTATTAGCTATGGTTCTGGGTTTAATGATCGAAATTTAATACATTCATGGATTTTTAGTCTTGAATTAAAATGCAGTTTATTTACATCTCCTTCCAGAGAGATCGAATTTGTAAGAAGTCAAAGTGGAGGGTAAAAACGTTTACAAAAGTTACTTTAGCCAGATATTTCTAAACATTCCACTTATCTTTCTTCTTTCTCTCACTCATTTCCTTCAGTCCGCATTGAAACGTAGCTCGAAATGGCTCTAGCCCTATATTATATAGAAGTCATATATGACAGGTGAAAACACGCTTTTTTAAATAGCGCCATCTGTTGGACTTAAAAGCAACACGAGCTATCTATCTGCACAACAGCAACGCGTGGCTGGGTACTAGTGATAAAATAAAAAAGAATGGCATCAATTGGTAGTAGAGGTGGTATTAGGGTGAGATTTTCCCCACATCTCAAATTTTGTCAATGGAAACGTAATTACGCATTGTTTGTTTAAACAGACTTACCGTAATATCCAAGGGTTCATCTTCAGGCGTTAGAGCTAATGATGACTTCCTGTGTCCAATTCTAGCTCCTGGTGAACCACCGGAACTGCCTGAAAATAAGGAAAAAAAAGTTTATTAGTGATGATTCAGTACCTCGTAGCATCTTTCATATTATATTTCTTTATTTAAAACCGCACAAGAGTCCCAGCTACTCCCAAACGTCTGGAACCAGTGAGACTATAGCATTTCCAACTTGGATATGTTGTGAGGCTAAAGACTAAAGCTACCTACACGTAACACACAAAACCAATATAAACACACATCACTCACAAACACACAAGATTATATATTAAATGTATTATTTTATCTTATACTGTAGATTGTATTTAGATTATATTTTCATATTATAAAATGAAGGCCTCAGCACGGGCAAGCCACCCAGTGAGGCCAACATTACTGGAAAACTATGAAATGTAAAAAAATATTGTACCAAATAAAAAAAAAAGGTAGTGGGGGGGAGGAGATGGGGAAGAGGGAGGTAAGGAAACACATAGCTATTCAGATCTGGTCACCGAACACAGTTAAAACCATTTCAAGTGACGTTTCAAATCTGAATGGTGGTCTTACACTAGGGCGATACTTGAGTATCTTCCCCTCTGGAACGTGCCGAAAATGTACTACATATAATTTTAAATAAGTAATTTGTGAAATAACACAAAATTAATCAAATAAAATTTACTTGCACACGCCAGGATTTGAACTCGCGACCTTCAGCTCGCTAGTCGAGAGCTATACCCCTCTCCCACGGAGGATGTCAACACAATAATAGAGAAACCATTAATTCCGTCTGTCAATACCAGATAAACCAGTAAATAAATTGTGTGAAGTTAGATTTAGAAGTTTTTAATAGTTAATAAACAGTTAATAACATACTCGTTGCCACTTTTCTTGAAAACTACCAAGTAGTATATAAAATAAGAAAATTTCTAATAGTAACCATACGAATTGAATTTTTTAATTTTTTATTATAATACAGGGTTTTCCAATAAGAGTTGTTATTTTGATATTCAATCGTAAAAGATTAATGATTTTGTTGCTTGTGTGGCACGTAACGCCGTCTTGTTGACAGTAAACGTTGTCCAAATCAATACCATCTAATTTTGGCCATAAAAAATCATTAATCATCTCTCGATAACGATCCATTTATCGTAACTGTTGATCCAGCCTCATTTTCGAAAAAGTAAGGTTCAATGACTCCGCCGGACCATAAACTGCACCAAACAGTCACACGTTGAGGATAAATAGGCTTTTTAACAATAACTCTTGGGTTTTCCGAGCCCCAGATGCGACAATTTTGCTTGTTGACGAAGCCACCGAGATGGAAATGGGCCTCATCACTCAAGATGATTTGCATTTGATTCAATAAAGTGAATTTTAATAATTTCAATGCGTTGTTGAAGCGTGTATCGTTCCATTTGTATTAATGACGTAGTTTCTACTTGTCAAATATCAAAAAATTACAGCTTCAAACGTAACATCTACCGAAATAGCGGGCTATTCAAAATAACACCTCTTATTGGAAAACCTTGTATTATTATTTTTTTTATTTTTTATTTTTTTTTATTTTTTTTAATTATTGTACGACAGACAGGTAAGTCCAATTATGGTACAATTTTATTAAAACTAACAATACATGTACATATATTTTTTAAAACATGGTATAGTGATATTAAACACATCTATATCCGCTGGTAGGGCATTTAGTAAGGTCATACCTCTTGTCATGCTATGTCGGGCAATGACATCTGTCCGACCCTGCGGTATACAGAATAGGTCGTGGCTACGATTTCGACAGTATTTATCAGGAACGAATAATCCACAGCATGACAGGAGATATGGGCAATCGATAAGGTTTTTTAGTAACTTTAATTCAAATACCACGAGTCCGGCATTACGCCTAGTCTCCAGGCTTTGGTAATTTGTCTCCTTTAGCAGTTCCACGTGATGCATGAATTTCGGATATATTCCGTATGATCGCATGTAAACATACCTTAGGAATTTTTTTTGAATTTGTTCAATCATATTTATGTATTTAAGTTGATAAGGTATCCAGACAGTACTGGCGTACTCCAGCTTGCTTCTGACCACTCCGTTGAACATGGAGGTCATTGCTTCTTTGTTATTGAATTGTTTGCAAGTTCTAATTACAAAACCAAGAGTTTTGGAGCAAGCCGAGGTAAGCTGGACTATGTGGTTTGAAAATGTCAGCTTGGGATCAAAGATCACCCCAAGGTCCTTGATGATGTTTACGCGTGTAAGTACTTCACCATTCATTCTATACTGGCAGAATACCGGATTTTGTGAACGACTATAAGTCATAACAACGCATTTTTTAATATTGAAGTTAAGTTTATTTTCTACCGACCATATCATGATTGAATCGAGGTCGGCCTGCAGTTTCGAATAATCATAATCTGATTCGATTTCCTTCATCAGTTTCATGTCGTCTGCGAATAGTAGACATGAGCTGTGACGTATACAATCCTGAATGTCATCAATCAGAATGAGGAATAACATGGGACCGAGATTCGATCCTTGAGGAATTCCTGACAGAGCTGCGAACTTATGGGAGTCGTATCCATTTATATTTACATACTGACTTCTATCTTTTAAATATGACGCAAAAAATGTCAGTAAGGGTTGATTAAAACCTATTTTATGCATCTTTTTTATTAGAATATCGTGATCTACTCGGTCAAATGCCTTTGCGAAGTCCGTGTAAATTACGTCCGTCTGATGCCTACAGTCTAGGCCTTGTGCTACCCGTCGAGAGAAAGAGAGTAAGTTGGTTACCGTTGATTTCTTCGGTAAGAAGCCATGTTGATTACCTCTTAAGAAAGGCGTGATTTTTGGACTGATTTTATCACAGATAATCATTTCAATAATTTTTGGAATTGTTGACAGTACTGCAACTGGTCTATAATTTCTGACGTCAGTCTTTTCATCAGCTTTGTGAATGGGGCTGACCTTCGTTAGTTTCCAACACTGTGGAAATGTGGAAGACATGATGCAGAGATTAAATATGTACGCAAGGGGAACACAGATATTTGGAGAGATTTTTATAATTATTGAAGGAGAAATACCGTCCGGACCAGTAGCCTTATCAGGTCGGAGATTCCGGATACAAGTTTCTATTTCCTGGATGTTGGTCAATCCGAGTGAGATATCTCCAACGTTCCAGGGTGATGCTGTTGGGAAATTGGTTTCAAGTTTAGGGGTTACTTGACTATAGACGGAATGAAAATAGTCAGCAAACTTATATTAACAGAGCCCTCTCTTAACACAGAATTTCCTATTGACACAGGCAGAGAACGTTCAGGTTGGCACTGAGCTAAACGGCGCTTGACGCTAGTAAAAACGTCAAGGACGCTGTATTAGATATTATCGTACTTTTGACTACTTGGCGCCTGGGAAATTCGGCGCCCGGACCGGACAGATACTGAATAGGGCCGGCCGGTAGGAACGTCATCACCCGTATAGTAGGTATTTTTTTAAGGCGATGCACTACGTCGTGTAATATTTTAAATTGAGCCGCTATCAATAACAACCCTTACGTAGATGGTGATAAGGTTTAAATTTCCGCTTAACACCATCCGCCTGTTTTGATTTATGCAGCAAAAAAACATGGCCAAAAAGTGCCTTTTATTTTATTTTGTGGATGTTCAGGCATAAATATTTAATTTTTTTTCGATCATTTTATAGATAACTTGATTTGCCACACTATACAATAAAATCATAACCGAAAATGGGTTTGTAAGTAGGAGATTTTGAACTTTAAAGCAGTTTTCATATGCCTTATACATTATTTTTTTCCGGGCTTATAAAAAGACTTATCTAAAAAGTACTCGATTATTTCAAAGGCCAAGATGTATTCTACTCGCAGTATTTAATTAAAGCATCTGAAACATTTCTAGGCGACCAAATTTTCAAACCAAAAACACGTGATTTTGCATTACTACGTATGGCATCGCCTTAAAGATGAGTAAATGAAGATGAATAATTTTTTCTACTTCTAAATAAAACAAACTTACGTAGTAAAAACATAAAACAAACTTCACAGTGAAGCCGGTAATAAATTCACTGGGATCGAGTTATCAACACGGTACAGGCATCAGACAGAAATTAAATTAGTTAATAAGTTCACTGGGATCGAGTTATCAACACGGTACACGCATAAGACAGAAAATAAATTAGTTAATAAGTTCACTGGAATCGAGTTATCAACACGGTACAGGCATAAGACATAAATTAAATTAGTTAATAAGTTCTCTGGGATCGAGTTATCAACACGGTACACGCATAAGACAGATACTAAATTAGTTAATAATTTCACTGGGATCGAGTTACCAACAGGGTACGGGCATAGGACAGAAACTAAATTAGTTAATAAGTTCACTTTGATCGAGTTACCAACATGGTACGGGAATAAGAGAAAAACTAACCTAGTACGTATGTTAACTGGGATCGACTTCCCAAGATGAAACGGGCATAAGAGAGAAACTAACTTAGTTAATAAGTCCACTGGAATCGAGTGACCAACACGGTACGGGCATAAGAGAGAAACTAACTTAGTTAATAAGTCCACTGGAATCGAGTTACCAACATGGTACGGACTTAAGAAAGAAAATAACTTAGTAAATAAGTACACTGGAATCGAGTTACCAACATGGTACGGGCATAAGAATGGAAATAACTTTATAAATAAGTTCACTGGAATCGAGTTACCAAAATGGTACGGGCATAAAAGAGAAACTAAATTAGTTAATAAGTTCACTGGAATCGAGTTGCCTACATAGTATGGGCAGAAGAGAGAAACTAACCTTGTAAATATGTTATATGGGATCGAGTTACCAACATGCCTCGGGTATAAGAGAGAAAATAACTTAGTGAATAAGAAGAAATACCAATAATTTGTGGCTATTACAAAGTTGCTGGCACAGCTCAATTTGCAATGAAAATCTAGACAAACGCAAGCTGGGGATGAGGAGTTTTCAGGAAAGAACAATAAAAGGAAAGTAACCTTAATATTGGCTATCTTTAAAATTGCCGTAAATAAGTTTTTTTACTAGGATGATTATGTTAGTATACCTGTATTTTGTTAGAAGATTTCCAAACTTTTTTAAGGGTCGCTTGGATTCTTATTTAGAGCGAAGAAAGGAGTAACTTATTTTTAATTTAAAACAATGACTTTACATTTTTTTTGAAATCAGACATAAGCACATCAGCGGAATGCTACCTGCTCATTAAATCATAATTATAGCATTTGCGGAGAAAAAAGTGCGAAAGCTTTATAGTTTACTTTATGCGTACAGTATGTTCCTTAAGACATACCGTCTACCAAAGGAAAAAAAACATGTTTCTAATTGGTTAATTTTTCAGTTTTCTGTAAATTTATGTTTGATAAGTTTAAAACCTCTCAGTTAAAGATATGGAGGGTTTAAAAGTTATTACGCTCTGAATATATGTTGTTGCATAAAAATAATTTTTCCAGTAAATATCAAAATTACCTGTTTATTTCATATCGCTTCAGTGTGACTTGACTAAACTAAACTTTCAGTGCTTGCTACAAAAATAAATTTGCTTGTTTTTTAGTGAAAAAAAAATTTAATGAGCAATAATTTTAAATGAAAAATAGCAGTACGGCCGGCATAGCGCAATTGGTAGAGCACCTGACCGGCGATCAGGAGGCTGCGGATTCAATTCCCGTCGGCGGCATGTATTTTTTTTCTGAAGATATTTTAAATTTATATAGTCGTTTCAGGCTAATAATTAATGATTAAATATAATATGTTTAATCAAAAAATAAAGTTAAAAATACATAATTTAAAATATTTAGATGCAAGTCAGTATTCAGTCAGTGTGGTGGTTCCTTAAATATACATGTAATTTAATGAATTTCAGTACAGTATTACTGTAGTAAGTGTAGTATAATGTATAAATTGAGGGATGGACTGGTTTTCTATTTAGTTAGCAAGAACGGGCGGGGTGGAAAAACGTTTTATTCCGCTGTAATAAATATTTTGTAGAATCCTGAAGTTTCACTTAATTTTCTGAGAAACTGCATATAAAGCCGGAAAACGTTGTTATAACGAAATTATAATTAAATCAGTTAGTACAGTATGAGCCAAAAACTGAAGTCCCGAGTGCGCTCGCAGTAAATACGAGTGGGATAATTTACAGCACATTTAATTTAAAGCGAAATCATCCAACAACTAAATTGAAATAATTATATTCAAATGGTGCAGTAGAGTAAATGCAAGATATTATAGATCCGAATAGTGAAATGTATTCAATATGGAAGAATTTCAATAAACTGCTTATCAATCTAGTTTCGGCAATTCCTTCATTTTTTAAAGAATGACAAACATTTTCAGGAATAAACTAAAAATATTTTAATAATTTCTTATGATGGTAATCATTAGACACGGAAAATTTTTCTTGTGCAATGACAGAGGACTTATCTAGCAGAGGAATTGAACCCACGAAACGATGACTGGGTGGGGCAACGCATTTATCAACTACTAACCGGATCAATCGAGGATGTAAAGCGTGCGAAGCGATCGACAGTCCAGGACTATGAATATACATCTATCGAAGTACAATAGTTAAAAAAATACATATGCAGA
Source organism: Hesperophylax consimilis (assembly GCF_061612785.1). Classification (NCBI taxonomy): domain Eukaryota; kingdom Metazoa; phylum Arthropoda; class Insecta; order Trichoptera; family Limnephilidae; genus Hesperophylax; species Hesperophylax consimilis. Next base: position 13,602,241 of record NC_142848.1, read on the forward strand.
AAAAACAAAAAAAGAGTTATTCTTCTTTCGTATGGTTTGGGGTGAGTGGGGGGTTCAGATTGGAACATCTAGGTTAGCGAGCCGGTCTAGAATCTCATAAACAACGTCGGGGAATGAATGCAGAGGGCAGTCATTGACCACATGTTCGGTGGTCTACACCGCATTGCATTCGTACATCGCCGAATCTTTAAAACCGCATTTATGCATCATGTGGGCACAGCGTGAGGGAGTACCTTATCCTATTGGTGTTGGACCAGAGTTTACGAGGCAGTACGAATCCAGGCTGTCTCTCAGTGGGGTCGTGCACGAGATGAGAATTTCTCACTTCAGCCTATTACCACTTGAGTTTCTACCTATCTTTTGGAGTAAGATGTAATCGGAGGAGCTCTCCTTGCATCCAGAAGGCTTTTCGGGACTTCAAGCGGCATGCAGAGTGAGAGACGACATCAACTTGCAAAGGTATTCCCTTAGTGTTGCAATCTCTCGCCTGATGTTTGGCGAGGTTATGTTTAAATATACCTGAATACCATTTACTTGCCCGTATAGAATTTTAAATTAGACCATTTGTAATAAGTTTTTAGTCTTCTTTATTTGCATATTAATTACGTATTATTGGGTTTAACGCTCAAAAATTGTCATAAACATCACTTTCTAGTGTAACTCGTGTTATAAATAATTAATTTAGTTTATTAAATCAAATAAAACACTTTGTTTATTAACCACGACTTTATTATTATTACATCTACCGGTTTCGCTACGGTCGAGCTTCATCAGGATGTGAAATATATTTCACATCCTGATGAAGCTCGACCGTAGCGAAACCGGTAGATGTAATAATAATAAAGTCGTGGTTAATAAACAAAGTGTTTTATTTGATTTAATATAATATGTCTAACCACAAAGTGATTGCTTCCTACGAAAAAATTAATTTAGTGTTATCAATTTTAATTTGTAAAACTCACTATTAATTTTATGTTTTTCATTTATGTATTTAATGTTATGTATGTTTTTCATTTATGTATTTATAATATTACTTAATTTATAAAAAAGGCAGTTTATTTATAAACAAATAGTACCGTGTAATCGTTATTAAGCGTGACAGCTGTTTCGTTTATTGTTGTGACACAGTTTGACAATTCCTTCGGAGGGCAACATTATTGAATATATAAAAGAAAAACTGTTAAATGGTTTGATTGTAACTCCTAATGGGTCGTTAATAAAAGAGATAAGGTCATTTTTACTAACATCCACATACCATGTCTAGACTTTGGTTGTCGATGGGCGTGACCCTAGAAACAGCCGATATAATGATGCCAACTAAGCAGGAAGTTTTGGAGAAATGGTTTTTTATTCATTTTAAAAAAGATTTATCAATTCTACGTATGATTATATTTAATAAAAGTAATTTATTTAGAATCAGCGTTTGTTGGACTATACGTATAAATATTTTTTAATCCTTAATATTTTTCACTGCAGTTCCTTATTGGTGCCGTTTGAAAACTACTGAAGGTACATTTGAATGATTTACCTAAAATTTCAGTACACATTTTGTACATAACTTATAAGCTTACAGTTTAAGACATTTTTCTAACTACGCGTATAAACATAATTTATAGTATTCCTTGCGCCAGCAGACTACAAAATATATACTTTTGAGTATACTAAATGCCTATCTCGAAGGTGTTTTTAACGAAATGAAATCGTTAAAATTATAAAGATAATTTTTCCACCCTTCCCGAACCCGCGATTCACTTACTAATGTGGGGATGTACGTTGGAGCATCACATTACCAAACATCCCCTATATCCCGCCCTTAGGAGATAAATCAATGGTGGCTGCGGCTAAAGGAGAGGGAAGAGGCTTTAGACGCAAAAAACTAACAGTTCATTCACCCGGAAACATAACTTCATCATCTAAATAAATAAGCTAATTCAGCATCCGGCAGTATCGGAAAAGTGAACGATCGGTGGAAAGGGTGGCTAAAAAAAATTGGAATAAGTTGTATACTTTTTGTATTAATAATTGAAACTGTGTGCTTACTTATGATTAACGATGTACATCTTAGATATGATTAACGTTGTACATCTTAGTTATGATTAACGTTGTACGTATTAGTTATGATTAACGTTGTACAACTTAGTTATGATGAACGTTGTACATCTTAGTTATGATTAACGTTGTATATCTTACTTATATTTAACGTCGTACATCTTATTGCAGTTAGAGATTGCTAGTCTTACAGCGTGTGAAGACATAAGAATCAATAATAAGAGATGAGATAAAGGTGAGATTCCCCATGAGAAAAAATCAGCACTATTCTTAAACCAATTTGTATTTGAAGGGATTGAAAAAATCAGTACTTTGTTTAGGCCATAGAATATGTAAATAATTAACGGTATGTAAAAAATAAAACTGTATGTTATTAATTTTATTTATAAAATATTTAGTTAGTTAAAAAAATTATCTCTAGTATAAAACTTTACTAACAACTGGCAACTTATTTCTATGACATTTAAGCACACTTACACTACACTACATTACAACTAATTTTTATAGCATTTAGGCATGACCCACAAAAAACAGGCTTTTAGCTTCTTTCACATCTGTCGGTAGTTCATTGAAAATCTTAAATCCTTTAAAATAGAGATTATTTTGGGTTCCTGAAAAATTCGTTTTCGGAAGTCTAAAATCTTCACAGTTTTTCGTGGGGTAGACATGTGTTTCGAAATTGAAATTTACATTATTTTAAACATGTATTTCGGGAGCATCTTATTTTTGAGCTTAAATATAAATATTTAGGTATTGTAAATTGTACGCTGTCTCACACTTAACACACCTAGTTTGTGCTTGTAATGGACCTGTTTGGGGTAAAGGAACGTAAAGAATTTTTTTTTTTCATAAATTAAAATACGTTCAGAGAATAGGGAGAAACGAACAGACTATGGACATCTCTGGGACATACTAGAAGCTTTATTATAGAAACCTACGTCGGTAATAGGTGTTAACCACGTAATAATTGAAAAGAGGCGTGATGGAGCTCAACGAATCAGATCATTCCCAAAATCAATTAAATAATTTTTCGCCAATCACGGAGACTAAGGGCGGTCTAAAGACACGAAACACTCTAGGTTGATTTACTGTTGAGCTAACCTTGGGATCCGGTCTCACGATGCGTGTAAGGGCACTTGGAGAACGACGATAAATTTGCATTCTAAGGTAGAAACGAAGCGATACCCAACCAGCGATAACGAAACAGGGGGGTGACGGTTTGGCGAAAGAAGATGGTTTTTTAGAATGTTTTGGTCCAGAAGACATATTACGAGGTGATCCTCATAGAGAGAATTGTTTACGATCGCTGAGGTTCTGAGTGCTATTTCAAGTGTTGACAATGGACACGAATTTTAACTTAAGATGGGATGTTTGGCCGAAATTGCCTAATTATATTAACACGGGGGAGATGCAAGTTGGGTAATTAAGAAAAGACATAAAAGTTAATGGGTCACGAAGTCTTTGATTAACGATCAAAATTTTACGACCTTTTTTTGCGCGTAAACAAAGTTACGAGGATAATATATTGAAATTCCTGGATGGAGCGAGAAAGGGGTATATGGGTTGGGCTAAAACTAGACGCAAAAAAACTGTAAAAACAGGGATGTACTGGGCGTAGATCACCGAAAAGGAAGGACCAGGAATCGAAAAGAAACCCGAAAGGTAGTTTAGCTCATGATGGAAGAGGTGTCACCGACTCGGGTAGTGGACAGCGATGGGTTACGAAAAATTACCAGAAGATATGCGGCGGATATCACGAAAAGAGTCAAAACAGGTAGGCGAAATTACAAAAAACGTGTCGAATCAAATTTTGGAACGAATGCCTACGTATGTCATCACCGAGAGGAAGGTATATGTGTCCTGGGATCACCCACGGATCGTGTAGACACCAATCAAATGCTAGAAGGCAGCACACAAGGAAGGATACTGGATTGCGCAAGCGCTGGACATAATAGGTGAAAAGCTTCCGTTAGTTGGGATAATTTATCGATTATATTATCGATATCAATAGCGAATTTCTCGGAAAGATTTCGAAAGCAACGATATAGAAATGAGCTACACCTAGTCTATAGGCCGGAAATCAACCAATATTACGGACACAACACGCGTACGAGAAAAAATAATCAAATAATTTTGCGCAATAATCTACATCGCCGAAAATCATTTACGGGAGGGCGCCCGGAAGTCAGGTCACCGAGTACACGCCTGTACCCGTCTCGGCAGGGGGGTAGGTGTCTACCTCAACTCGGCAGGCGGGGGCCAAAAATCCTGAAACGGGGTTATGCAATTCTAAACTGAACGGGAAGTGAAACCTTGGATTCATAAAGGCGAAAGTCGCACAAATTTTAAGTCGATTTATTCGAAAAAACATGATTAAATAGCGTTGTTCGGAGGAAATCGGGGCTTTTTCGTTTTAACTTGGTTGGAGTCGGGCTTCGATAACTTAACGTCGCGACAGTTTGGTGTGCTATCTTTAAACTAAACTGATAGAGTTTTAAATATAGTGAAGTTGTGGTTTTAATATTAATTGAAATAATTGAAGTGTTTTAAAATTTAATTAGATTCAACCAAAAAAAAAGGGTAAACTCATAATTAGACGATACTAAATTCACGGGTTGGAGTCTCTTGGTTCAGACTAATATAAAACGATGAAACTCGACTGCGGTAATGTTTAATAATAACGCGTGTGCCATTAGAGGAGAAAAAAATAGAGAACCATAATAATTATCAAATGACCAGACGAAAACGGCTAAGTCAAAGTTCTAAATTTATTGTGAAATTGAAGAGACAGCGTACATTGATCAAAAAGAAATAATAATAAAAATCGTGTAGAAACGCGGCGAATGAATTTACTCGGAGAATAGAATTTAATAAGAGCTAAATACATCATTCGTAAATCACATGTGGACCTTCTGGTCAAAATTAATAATAATTAATTTCCAATATATAAAACGTAGGGTAAATTGCTCATTTGAATTGGGGGTATAGACAGTGTTTTCCTTGCGAACACGGGAAGGTTTTAACGGTCTACACGATATAAGAATTGAGTGAAAAAATCGAAGTGAACGTGGCAGATAATATATGAAAGGTTCTAGGGAGGGGAAGGGGGTTCTGGGTAGATCTCGGCAAATACTTACTTAGATACTCTAAAATAGTCGATAGGGAGAGATATCTAGATTAGGTACAGTGGAGGCCAACAGATACCGATGCATGTCAACTATCAATTTACGGTTAGGGAGGAAGAGACCATTCTATTGAAAGAAATGATCCGCTTAAACATTCCGAATTCCAGTATCAGGTAATTTATGTGCTATCTACGGAGCGGCGTATGAAAGTAGAAATTTTAGCTAGAAAAATTAGATACAATATGGTTATAGTTTCTACCGGCGAGTAGACGGGTGACATAGAGAACCGATTTCGAATTTAATACGAACCCTTAACGGCTTAGGGGCTTCTACATCCTACCTACAGCCCCTGGACGTGGATTAATGTACATGTCGTCGATATCCCGACTGGACTGGTAATATAACGATTTTGGGTGAGTGATCTTGCATGAATATATATTTCCAGAACGTTAAAATTGCGACGAAGATGGGGCTGCAACTGATAAAATAGTATCACATTTAGAACTGTTTGCTTGCTTCTAACAGCTGTGTTTAGCACGAGGCCAATGACCTACTTATTTGTAAGCAGTTAGTGGCGACACACGACCAAAAGGAAGAAAGGGGACCCCATAAATCACTCGACGTCCGTGCCTGACGACAAAAGTCGTACACTCTACCGAGTTGGCGGCCGCGCAGAGGCACCTCAAATCAACATGGAAGCGACTAGCTGCAACCAACTCATGCTCAAAACAAATAAAAAAATAAAATTAATAATATTTGTATAACCTTATATGTTCACTAACAAATTCCTAAATACCTTTGGCCTCGGCTTAGAACTCACCGTTGGAGTATGTTGTCCGTAAGCTGTCTTGGGAAAGCACACAACTTCCTCGGCTCAGAAGATTTTCTACTTTCCTCATCACGCGATTTCGGGGCGTCAACGTTGTATGGAGAATCACGAAGAGTTCGGAGGGTCATCCCTTTTCGCGGAACCGGGTCGGATGAGAGGACACGAGAGGCAGTATGAAAATTAATGTCAAGTTGGAATGTTTGGGCCTTGGTTCGCTGCGAAGGCGTTTAATTGAACGGGCTCCAAGTCTTTCAAAATCGCGTGGAGGGGACGTCGGCGTGATGAACGAGGGTTCAAAATCGGAGGACGAACACATACTAAAGCGGGGTTTACCCGGAGGTTGATGCAACTCGACTGGAAAACCCTCGAGATCCTTTGCAGCATCCTTCGTGAGGTGGATAGTAGGCCTGGCGGCTAGTGGACGTTGAAAGCCTCACCAGAACAAACCTATTTGAAACATGCACGCGTTTAGCATCATGACAAGGGACGCAATGAAAAATTCCCCTTTTACAGTCAGTAAAGTAGTCCGTTGGAGGAAGCGGGGCGGGGTGATTTGGGATATTCCAACAGGTGCATTACCTCTCCCTCTGACGTGAGCGGTCCGGAGGTGTCAAGGCGACTATAAGAAGAAGTTAGACCAGACCTCGGGGAAAGCCAGACACGTATTGGTTCTTGGGGTTTTGCATTTGGAAGAATAGCGACCATTTCATTTGGGGCAGTGAGGTGCCGACCCAGTTTGCAAAAAAAAACCTTTTTTTTCTCGTCATTTAATCCGTTCCCATCTCCTTTTCTCTCGTTTCCACTTCCATCCGCAACACCCAAAGTTTACTAACCACAGCTAAATCCATTTATCTAGTTTTAGTACATCGTTACAGAGGTCGACGAGAGAGTCCCAGTACTTATGCGGAAACAACACACTATTCAACGAAGGGTTTAATAGCCCGTACACAAGAGGGGGGGGGGGGGGTTCGGTTCTATGTCACAATCTAGAATTTATAAACACGGGGACATTAGGTAAGGGCGGGGATACAAGGAAATTGTAAAGATATGATATAAGCTGTTAGGTCGATTAGTAATAGGGTCCAGTATTCGAAAGTTAGGTGAGACACGTACTCGTTCCTTGTAGAACTCGCTGAGGGTCGATGGACGTTTTCCCCACGCTTTGGCTAAAAAGAACCGGGAGTTACCACAGAAAGGAGACATTAAATACCTACCACCCCATAGCGGGGGGGGCTTCGAATTAACAAATCACACAACGTGAAGTTAAGGGATTTATTGTAGATCAACCCCAAAGCGTAGGCCTTATTTTACTGTGTGCGATACCACAGGGGCGGGGAATATTCAGAGTTAGCTAGGCCCAGCACGATATCGTTTTGCAAAAGCGAAACTGAACGCTGGAGAGAAGGAGGTATAAAAACCTCATTCAAGCGAGTTAGGACAATTAGGGGGTCGAGTCAACACATTTGGTGCCTTGAGAACCAGGAGCCGAGAGTTTTACAAGTTGGGGTGGCTTCATTGACCTTATAAGCGATAGAGGTACGAGTATGGTGTCTCAAGAAAAAAAAAACATGTCAGGAGCGAATAGAAAAAAAATAGGTCGAAACGAATGTGGGTCAGTTGTAAAATAGTCTAGACAGGTGAACAAAAATTAAGCTGGACGCACTGTTAGACTCTAGTGTCATTTGTGATTTAATTACTTACGATGGAGACGGCGAGGCGCCGGACAATAGTGGAAAAAAAAAATGGAATCAAGGTTTAGAAAGATTGGGAATAAAAGTTATGCATACTTCAGTGCGGAATCCAGGCCCAAATATCACCGAAAGGGTGAATAAGGAGATGGGACGTATCTTTAGGACATATTGTCATGAGAAACACACCAGGTGGTCATTGATCTTACATGATATTACGAGGGCTTACAATAACACGGTGCATTGTACGACCGGATTCTCGCCGAATGAAGTCGCGTTTGGGAAACAACCGCAATACAGTCTAGACAAATTCATGAGACAAGTCAACATACCCAAGCTAACGAAGACAGAGGTTCAGGACGCGGTGCACAAAAACCTAGTAAGGAACGCCACTAAACGACAGCAGTTCTACAACATAAAGAAGAGGCTAGCTACATACGAGGTGGGGACCTACGTTAAACTAAAGAAATACACGCAGTCTAATTTATTGAGAAGGGAAATAAAGAAGTTCTCCATGGTCTATGAGGGGCCTTATGTGGTCGCCGCTGCTCCCTACTCCAACACCTATACTCTGGTGGATCCGAAAACAAATGAGGTAAAAGGGGACTACAGTGCAAAACATCTAGCTAGATATTATTTCGCGGAGACGGAAAAGCTGCAAAAAGGGGGTGCAGAGGGTGAGGGCTTGGGTGGGGGTTAACCATTTGAGGGATAATTGTCTTACGGACATGTGTTGTCTAATGTGGTTATGTGTTCGATGGGATAAGAGGGAAAGGGAGGAAAAATGAGGAGAATCAATCGCGTAGTGACTATAGGAAGTGTTAGGTTAGGGCTAGAACTTGTTACGGGAGGGATGAAAAGAGGTTATTTGGACGAAGGGAGGAAGCAGAGCTAACACCGAGCAGTGAGGGACTTTGGATATGTGTAGGTTTAGGGGGGCTTAGGTATAGTCGGGAAGAAAAAAAAAAAAAATCAAGATCACTATAAGATTCGGGTAAGGAAGTATATTCGAGGGGCGACAGGGGGAGTATGAAAGCAACGGATGCTAGAGGAGTTCCGCATCAGGCAGAGTGAAATTGTTAATTTAGAGGTAAGGGATTTTTTTTTGTTATCTTAGCGTAAGGAAAAAAAAAAAAATTTTTTTAGTTATAATCCTGTAAACCACATGGGGTGCGTATGGGTAGTGAACCGAAGTGGATTCAAGTAGACTTAAGTTTTGAAATTATCTACACCATAATAATGCTGCAAGCTATGCACATAGACATAAGAAAAATTTAAATACGTCATTTCGGCGCACCTACCGTAGCTCATATGGTCGGATAGGACCGCGAGATTTCTAACAATCTTATATTTTGACCATGTACAGGAGGCTTCGGTCCACCTTAGGTTGGAAGTCACTTGGTGGCGCGGGCGGGGGCGTCACCATAACCACAACAAGATTAAATAAATAATCTATTTATATGTATGAAAAAAAAAAACAACGCGGAAATTACAACAAAGAACTGGTCACGATCTAGGGTCGTTTGAGATCTCAAGGACTAACACAAATAGGGAGGAAGGGAGACGTTAATGGAGAGGTGCGTAAATAGATTCAAGTTGCGTGCAAATAAAAATGGGAAAAAAAAAACATACAACCAAAACTTCAGTCAGGTACCCATAGAACTTTGCTTCGACCCTTTGGGGGTGCAACAAAAACTTAGCCATAAATGTGTAGTTAAGAGGAAACACGTTTACTGACGAAGCGCCTAGAATATAAGGCAAAGTTACGAGTTTTGTGACAAATGAAACCGTGTTTCATCTTAATGAAATCACGAGTGGTAGGAGGCGGCAGATTTATGAATGGCATTGTGCCTTACGTTTTGTTTAAAGGCATTTGAGTTAAGACACGTACAGGGGCGAACTTCGTGGGAAGCAGATAAGCCAAAAATTAACGGAAGATTGGAAAGAAAAAAAAAGGAAAAGACCCATTCTAGAATTTATTTTGCATTTAGGGAAAATAGGAACATCTCCTCTTAGGGAGGTAAGGGGTACGCAACCTTTGGAGTACGAAAAAAAAAATTTTGAAAAAGGAAGAAAAATGAGTCAATCTAAACCTATTGTTAGTAATGATTTCACCAAATAAACACCAAAACGTGTTTATCCGCTGTAATCCTTACTAAAGGGAGGCTGTAATGGACCTGTTTGGGGTAAAGGAACGTAAAGAATTTTTTTTTTTCATAAATTAAAATACGTTCAGAGAATAGGGAGAAACGAACAGACTATGGACATCTCTGGGACATACTAGAAGCTTTATTATAGAAACCTACGTCGGTAATAGGTGTTAACCACGTAATAATTGAAAAGAGGCGTGATGGAGCTCAACGAATCAAATCATTCCCAAAATCAATTAAATAATTTTTCGCCAATCACGGAGACTAAGGGCGGTCTAAAGACACGAAACACTCTAGGTTGATTTACTGTTGAGCTAACCTTGGGATCCGGTCTCACGATGCGTGTAAGGGCACTTGGAGAACGACGATAAATTTGCATTCTAAGGTAGAAACGAAGCGATACCCAACCAGCGATAACGAAACAGGGGGGTGACGGTTTGGCGAAAGAAGATGGTTTTTTAGAATGTTTTGGTCCAGAAGACATATTACGAGGTGATCCTCATAGAGAGAATTGTTTACGATCGCTGAGGTTCTGAGTGCTATTTCAAGTGTTGACAATGGACACGAATTTTAACTTAAGATGGGATGTTTGGCCGAAATTGCCTAATTATATTAACACGGGGGAGATGCAAGTTGGGTAATTAAGAAAAGACATAAAAGTTAATGGGTCACGAAGTCTTTGATTAACGATCAAAATTTTACGACCTTTTTTTGCGCGTAAACAAAGTTACGAGGATAATATATTGAAATTCCTGGATGGAGCGAGAAAGGGGTATATGGGTTGGGCTAAAACTAGACGCAAAAAAACTGTAAAAACAGGGATGTACTGGGCGTAGATCACCGAAAAGGAAGGACCAGGAATCGAAAAGAAACCCGAAAGGTAGTTTAGCTCATGATGGAAGAGGTGTCACCGACTCGGGTAGTGGACAGCGATGGGTTACGAAAAATTACCAGAAGATATGCGGCGGATATCACGAAAAGAGTCAAAACAGGTAGGCGAAATTACAAAAAACGTGTCGAATCAAATTTTGGAACGAATGCCTACGTATGTCATCACCGAGAGGAAGGTATATGTGTCCTGGGATCACCCACGGATCGTGTAGACACCAATCAAATGCTAGAAGGCAGCACACAAGGAAGGATACTGGATTGCGCAAGCGCTGGACATAATAGGTGAAAAGCTTCCGTTAGTTGGGATAATTTATCGATTATATTATCGATATCAATAGCGAATTTCTCGGAAAGATTTCGAAAGCAACGATATAGAAATGAGCTACACCTAGTCTATAGGCCGGAAATCAACCAATATTACGGACACAACACGCGTACGAGAAAAAATAATCAAATAATTTTGCGCAATAATCTACATCGCCGAAAATCATTTACGGGAGGGCGCCCGGAAGTCAGGTCACCGAGTACACGCCTGTACCCGTCTCGGCAGGGGGGTAGGTGTCTACCTCAACTCGGCAGGCGGGGGCCAAAAATCCTGAAACGGGGTTATGCAATTCTAAACTGAACGGGAAGTGAAACCTTGGATTCATAAAGGCGAAAGTCGCACAAATTTTAAGTCGATTTATTCGAAAAAACATGATTAAATAGCGTTGTTCGGAGGAAATCGGGGCTTTTTCGTTTTAACTTGGTTGGAGTCGGGCTTCGATAACTTAACGTCGCGACAGTTTGGTGTGCTATCTTTAAACTAAACTGATAGAGTTTTAAATATAGTGAAGTTGTGGTTTTAATATTAATTGAAATAATTGAAGTGTTTTAAAATTTAATTAGATTCAACCAAAAAAAAAGGGTAAACTCATAATTAGACGATACTAAATTCACGGGTTGGAGTCTCTTGGTTCAGACTAATATAAAACGATGAAACTCGACTGCGGTAATGTTTAATAATAACGCGTGTGCCATTAGAGGAGAAAAAAATAGAGAACCATAATAATTATCAAATGACCAGACGAAAACGGCTAAGTCAAAGTTCTAAATTTATTGTGAAATTGAAGAGACAGCGTACATTGATCAAAAAGAAATAATAATAAAAATCGTGTAGAAACGCGGCGAATGAATTTACTCGGAGAATAGAATTTAATAAGAGCTAAATACATCATTCGTAAATCACATGTGGACCTTCTGGTCAAAATTAATAATAATTAATTTCCAATATATAAAACGTAGGGTAAATTGCTCATTTGAATTGGGGGTATAGACAGTGTTTTCCTTGCGAACACGGGAAGGTTTTAACGGTCTACACGATATAAGAATTGAGTGAAAAAATCGAAGTGAACGTGGCAGATAATATATGAAAGGTTCTAGGGAGGGGAAGGGGGTTCTGGGTAGATCTCGGCAAATACTTACTTAGATACTCTAAAATAGTCGATAGGGAGAGATATCTAGATTAGGTACAGTGGAGGCCAACAGATACCGATGCATGTCAACTATCAATTTACGGTTAGGGAGGAAGAGACCATTCTATTGAAAGAAATGATCCGCTTAAACATTCCGAATTCCAGTATCAGGTAATTTATGTGCTATCTACGGAGCGGCGTATGAAAGTAGAAATTTTAGCTAGAAAAATTAGATACAATATGGTTATAGTTTCTACCGGCGAGTAGACGGGTGACATAGAGAACCGATTTCGAATTTAATACGAACCCTTAACGGCTTAGGGGCTTCTACATCCTACCTACAGCCCCTGGACGTGGATTAATGTACATGTCGTCGATATCCCGACTGGACTGGTAATATAACGATTTTGGGTGAGTGATCTTGCATGAATATATATTTCCAGAACGTTAAAATTGCGACGAAGATGGGGCTGCAACTGATAAAATAGTATCACATTTAGAACTGTTTGCTTGCTTCTAACAGCTGTGTTTAGCACGAGGCCAATGACCTACTTATTTGTAAGCAGTTAGTGGCGACACACGACCAAAAGGAAGAAAGGGGACCCCATAAATCACTCGACGTCCGTGCCTGACGACAAAAGTCGTACACTCTACCGAGTTGGCGGCCGCGCAGAGGCACCTCAAATCAACATGGAAGCGACTAGCTGCAACCAACTCATGCTCAAAACAAATAAAAAAATAAAATTAATAATATTTGTATAACCTTATATGTTCACTAACAAATTCCTAAATACCTTTGGCCTCGGCTTAGAACTCACCGTTGGAGTATGTTGTCCGTAAGCTGTCTTGGGAAAGCACACAACTTCCTCGGCTCAGAAGATTTTCTACTTTCCTCATCACGCGATTTCGGGGCGTCAACGTTGTATGGAGAATCACGAAGAGTTCGGAGGGTCATCCCTTTTCGCGGAACCGGGTCGGATGAGAGGACACGAGAGGCAGTATGAAAATTAATGTCAAGTTGGAATGTTTGGGCCTTGGTTCGCTGCGAAGGCGTTTAATTGAACGGGCTCCAAGTCTTTCAAAATCGCGTGGAGGGGACGTCGGCGTGATGAACGAGGGTTCAAAATCGGAGGACGAACACATACTAAAGCGGGGTTTACCCGGAGGTTGATGCAACTCGACTGGAAAACCCTCGAGATCCTTTGCAGCATCCTTCGTGAGGTGGATAGTAGGCCTGGCGGCTAGTGGACGTTGAAAGCCTCACCAGAACAAACCTATTTGAAACATGCACGCGTTTAGCATCATGACAAGGGACGCAATGAAAAATTCCCCTTTTACAGTCAGTAAAGTAGTCCGTTGGAGGAAGCGGGGCGGGGTGATTTGGGATATTCCAACAGGTGCATTACCTCTCCCTCTGACGTGAGCGGTCCGGAGGTGTCAAGGCGACTATAAGAAGAAGTTAGACCAGACCTCGGGGAAAGCCAGACACGTATTGGTTCTTGGGGTTTTGCATTTGGAAGAATAGCGACCATTTCATTTGGGGCAGTGAGGTGCCGACCCAGTTTGCAAAAAAAAACCTTTTTTTTCTCGTCATTTAATCCGTTCCCATCTCCTTTTCTCTCGTTTCCACTTCCATCCGCAACACCCAAAGTTTACTAACCACAGCTAAATCCATTTATCTAGTTTTAGTACATCGTTACAGAGGTCGACGAGAGAGTCCCAGTACTTATGCGGAAACAACACACTATTCAACGAAGGGTTTAATAGCCCGTACACAAGAGGGGGGGGGGGGGGGGGGTTCGGTTCTATGTCACAATCTAGAATTTATAAACACGGGGACATTAGGTAAGGGCGGGGATACAAGGAAATTGTAAAGATATGATATAAGCTGTTAGGTCGATTAGTAATAGGGTCCAGTATTCGAAAGTTAGGTGAGACACGTACTCGTTCCTTGTAGAACTCGCTGAGGGTCGATGGACGTTTTCCCCACGCTTTGGCTAAAAAGAACCGGGAGTTACCACAGAAAGGAGACATTAAATACCTACCACCCCATAGCGGGGGGGGCTTCGAATTAACAAATCACACAACGTGAAGTTAAGGGATTTATTGTAGATCAACCCCAAAGCGTAGGCCTTATTTTACTGTGTGCGATACCACAGGGGCGGGGAATATTCAGAGTTAGCTAGGCCCAGCACGATATCGTTTTGCAAAAGCGAAACTGAACGCTGGAGAGAAGGAGGTATAAAAACCTCATTCAAGCGAGTTAGGACAATTAGGGGGTCGAGTCAACACATGCTGCATATTAATTATCTTATAATACCAACTACAATTCAACACTGCTTACATGCATATATTTCGAATTATTTGCAATTTCTTTATCTATGTTTGATTGCACAAGAAAAGGAACAAATAGAGCTGTAATATAAATGAGATGCTATTACATTAATATAAAATAATTTACTTGTATTTACATCTCATTTTTTCTTATTCTCATCTTTTACCATTTTACTAGCTATTAATTCAAATTCAGAGTTAAATTTGAGTTGATTGTCTATATGCTGAATCTGTATATCATATAATCTTATATGGATACAGTCAAGAGCACCCACTATTATCCCGAACCGTTTTAAGGACCTGATTGGTCCCTCTATCCGTTCTTATTTCCATAATTTACTCTAGTTTTTTAAACAAAGCTACTATTAAATGATTCTAAAAGCCCCCGACTATTCCTACACGGTATAACATACGTTTTTAAATAACGAGTATTCATCCTCATCCAAGGCAGTTTGTTCTTGTTCTTGAAGCTATTGGAGGCACAACATTTATAAAGAAGAACATACAAAGGAAAAAATAAATGGACAGCAAATTCAAACACGTTCCTATGGCATCTAACAATACAATAACAGTCTCAGCTTATCATGGATATGGAGAGAGTTTATTTATTTATTTATTTACGGACAAATAGTTCATTAACAATACATAATTTTTTACAAGAATAAGAAATAGAGATGGCAGTGAAAGGAGAGCATATAGAAATGATGAGCAATGACAATATACATATAATATAAAAAAAGTACAGATGGAAGACAATTACAAGTGGTACAAGACAGTTACAATAACAATGCATGAAGAAGGTTTAAAGGGCTTTAAAAATTAAGCTTTACGTATCGACTGTCAAAATTCATTTAGGCTTACACGAAAAAAAATCATTGCTTTGACTTGACGGTGAGTTGACAAGTCAAGACATTCTGGACAAAGAAGAACGGTAACCATAATAAGGGGAATGTTGATTGAGGAACAGCAATTCATTATTTAGGAGTCTACGGGAAGGGATGTTGAAGTGGATGAGTTGCAACAAAGCAGGTATATGATAGTTGATAATTTTGAAAAAGCGAATTAGATCACAATCTTTTCTAAGTTTTTCTAAAGAAGAAATGTTTAAAGTTTGTTCAATTTACATAATTTATTTCAATTCATATCTATAGATAATATATACCATCTATATGTATTAGATATAGTAAACAGCAATAATCTATATTTAAGAATGTAAGTATCAATAATAAAGTTAATCAAATGTTTAAAGCTATATATAGCATGATATAGAGAATACAGAATGCGTCCAAAAAAACTTCAATTTCAAAGAAGTCCATTTTTCCACTTTGACGTATTGCACGAGGGAGCAGCTAAAATTCATCGAAAGAAAAGAAAATTGACATTCAGACGTCAGAGATATATTTTTTTAAATAACCTCAAAATAAACACAATAATATATGCTTAGATAGCATGTCAAATCCTGTGGGGGCGCGACGTGGGTGAAATCCAATTTGTACTTAATGTTAAAAAATAACCCAACTGAATTTTAATATTTCTGATCAAAGTTGAAAATAAAATCCCGGAGTAAAACATTTCGTATTAATATACATTACGTTTCGACTCGAAAGCGCGAAATTTACAACGCGTCGATGTTATAAAATAAGGGTTACAAAAAATACGCATGTACAGCGTGTACCCATTTACAAATCATTCATCCATTTTCAAATGAACAAAAAACTTTTTTTTGTCCTTATTCGCAATGTCGTTCAGTAATACACCAAGTCTGACAAAGGGTATTTTTATTTTGTATAAATCGTATTTATTATATATGTATTACATATGTCTCATCATGGCTGAAAAGTAATAGACTTTTCTTAAACTATAATAAAACATTTTACCTATCCTTTTATAAAAATAAAATTAAAATTAGAATAAATAATGCTAACTGTAATCAAGAAATATGCTCATCTTGATGAAAATATCAAATATTTAGGTATTCAAATTCAAATTCAAAAAAATATTTATTGCACATAAAGAGTACAAAGGGTATAACTTATAGGTTACATCCAATTTCTTCCAGCTAACCTAACAAATACACATTATATCACATAACCCAACAATTACATGTTAACAAATAAATAAAAATAAATAACAGTAAATAAAAAATAAAAAAACAGAGGTATTTAATTATAATTATATTATTATTATTGATACAAAATTAAATTGGCAGTCACAAATTAATAATACCGTCTGTAATTTAAGATATCTTACATACACATTTTACAAACTAAAAGAAGTGCTCAATGTTGAAAAACTAAAAATTATTTATTTTTCTTTGGTGCAATCTTCACTCATATACGGAATAATAGGGTGGGCGGTGCGCTTCATGCACATATAAAACCTTTACAAATATATAACTCAAAATTATATCATCAAAGTTATGCATAGTCGGAAAAGAACATTTTCAACAGATGAGTTGTACAAAGAATCTAAATTATTTTGTCTCCCTAAACTATTTATTTTGCAAACTATGAAATACATCTTTAAAAACAAAAATAAATTGGAAATAAATGAAAACAGAATCAACATTAGAAATAATAATGTATTTTATACTCCCCAAACGAACACAAAACAAATGCAAACACACTGCAGTTTAATTGGACCTCGTACTTTCAATCTTTTACCGAAAAATATTCAAGTGATTACTAAACTTCCTCAATATTTAAAACAGTTAAAACTATAGCTTTTCGATACAGCAGTTGAAACTTTTTTTATTTAATTTGTATCAATTTATGTTTCTCATAAAATATTCACCATATATTACACTAAACACTTAACTTCACTATACACTATTGTAAACACTTTTTATACAAACCGCTTAGACAAAATGTAATCTTGTTTTTGTTTTATATGCCCACAGTTTGTTTATTTGTAGGTACAATAATATAATAACTTAAATATATTACCCACGCACAGGTTGCGCCTTAGTGGGTTCCCATTATTCGTATTGATTTATATAATATTGTACGTAATTAATGTAAAAATTGGGAAAAATAAAGGTATTAAAAAAAACAAAAAAAATAAATTATTGCAGCGAAACAATTATATCACCACAATAATTCTTATTTCGACTCGTGCAAAAATGCAAAGTTCCACTGAGTTAAATATAATATTTGACCAAACCTACATTTAAAATGTGTAAACCTCCTATGCACAAATATAATATGCAACGTCAATATGTGCATGATTTCACAAAGGTAGCAAATCACACCGGCATAGTCCAGTGGTAACGCATTGGACTGCCATTCCGAAGGTCGCGGGTTCGAACCCGGCGTGCGTAAATAAGTTTTATTTGATTGATTTGTCTTATTTCACAATTAATTAATTAAAATAATATATAGTATATTTGCGGCACGTTCCAGAGTGGAAGATATCTACTACCAGTATCGCCCTGGTGTAAGACCACCATTCAGAATTGAAACGTTGCTCCAAATGGCTTTAGCCGTGTTTAGTGACTAGATCTGAATAGCCAGGTACTTCCCCACCTTCCTCTTTCCCTTCCCCACTTACCTTCAGCCTCACAACATCCCCCAATTGGGGATGCCATAGTCTCACTGGCTCCAGACGGGAGCAGTTGGGACTCTTGTAAGGTATTCACTATAAAAAAAAATATATAAATAAAAAATACCGAAAAGCTCTCTCATTTTGATGTCGACAATATATACATATGCTAGAGAATTGTTATTTTAAATATGTTTCATCAGGTGTGTGCTTTTTTGTGAAAATCGTGTTATTTAGATTTTTAAAAATTGTTTAAATATTTATTTAAGAACACATCAACTGCTTTTTTACACAACATTAAATAAAACAAACAATTATATTTAAAGATAAAAATATCCCCTTTTTAAAATTTCAATAAATAAGATTATGTCATTTACTTTGTGGCTCGTCATAATTTACAATAAAAGATATAAATTTGTTTTATATTAGACCACTTTAATTTTAATTGTACTCTACCGGTTTCGGAAGCACCCTTCCTTCGTCAGGAGAATATTAAAACTGAAAAAAAGGGTGCTTCCGAAACTGGTAGAGTACAATTAAAATTAAAGTGGTCTAGAACAAATTTATATCTTTTATTGTAAATAAGATAATGATTTGAGATTTTCACGGACAAAAGAATGATACCGATATCGAGTTACTCCCTTAATTAGCCAACGTTTCGGACAGTATTACAGCGTCCATCATCAGTGCAGATGTGGACACTGCCCTGATGACGGACACTGAAATGCTGCCCGAAACGTTGGCTAAAAAATGAGATAGCGTAACAGGTCATAAAACCCCAAAAATAAATCAATATAATACTTTTAGCCGTGAAAATCTCTAATCATTACCGTTTATCATCTGCTATGATGAAGGACACCGTAATCCCGTCCGAAAGGTTGGCTAAAGAAGGAGGTGGCGTAACAGGGCATACAACCCCAAAAATAAATCACGATAAATCTATAAAAAATGATTTAATATATTTTTTAACAACAATAATAGGACTTTAAACATTAACAATTTACATAATATTTATTATCTATTACAAAATGAACAAAAGCAGAGTAAGATCAGTAAAAAACAATCTTGAACAAATGTTCTCACTTAACATAATAATATAATTATTATTATTGTTCATATAATTGCATCCACCTATAAAAATTATGCTAACTTTCACAATTTGAGCTTAACCGTTGACATTTTTCCTTCATTCCTGCTTCAGATATTAAAAACCAATTTCCTGCATAAAAATTAAGATACCTATACTTGGTATAATTTAAAAAATATTTCTAATTAAATGAAACACAGTATTATTCAAATATATTTTTATCGTGTTTGTTTTAATAATGCTACACCAACAATGTGATAAAATTTTATCATTCGAACTGTAGAAAAGGGTGGGTGTAGTGTATGTCGATTCGCTAAAGCCAGAAGAATCAATTAGCTCAAATCGTATGCCAAGTATTCAATTTAAAATTCAAATCATATGCTAACTATTCAATTTAAAGCTCAAATCATATGCCAAGTATTCAATTTAAAGCATTATTCATATGCCAGGTATTCAATTTAAATCTCAAATCATAAGCCAAGTATTCAATTTAAAGCTCAAATCATATGTCAAGTATTCAATTTCCCTGGAAAGCTCCGTATTAATTCTCGCAATCCGTCAGCTTATTCTGTTCCGTCCAAAGCCCGCTATAAAAGCGTCGCCTTCGCCGGGAATGAAAATTGTTGCAGAAATATAACTGCGATAATGGATTCACCGAACCGTAGTACTTAAACTCGGTTTACTCTGTGTAACAGGCGGATTTAGCGACCGTATTTATGTAGATTTACTCTACATGTACACGCCAATACCAGTAGTAGTAAAACGTAAATATGAGTTGGTGAATCTATGTTTTTGAGTTTACAAATGTGCGAGAAAGGTTAATGTTGTTGCCACGTTCAAAAAAAAACTGTTTTACTTGAGTTTTGTTCCATAATAATTCAACACCTTTATAAAGTCATTATTTATTTACTAACAGACCATGTTCAATTACAACACATTACATATTATATAGAAATGTTTTAATACAAGATAATTAACAAAATACTGTTATGACGAAAATATGACACATAAACACTAAAGATAATGTCAAGTTAAGACAGGAACAAGGTTTTGATAGAGCAAAAATTATTAGGGTTTACACCAAAAAATTTTAGGTCCCGACGTGTGTTGACAAGTCTTGTCATTCTGGACATTGGTAAATGGTATCCATAATTTGTAGTGTTGATTGAGGAAAAGCAAATCATTATTTATGAGTCTACGGGAAGGGATATTGAAAGAAATGAGTTGCAACAAAGTAGGTGGGTCAATCATTCTGTTCATAATTTAGAAAATGCAGATGAGATCGTTTGTCTTTCTAAAGAAGAAAGATTTAATTTTACTTCAAATTCATCGTATGAGTAATCGCTTCTTTCCAGCCCTAACCTCAAATTCCCCTTAAGAAGCGATGCTGTACGGATTCGATATGATTAGTGTGAACATCACACAATGGAGACCAAATAACGCAAGCATTTCTAAATTAGGGCGAACCAACGAACAGTAAATAGTTTTTAAAGTAATTATACTAATTATATTATTGAAGTCAGAGGTAATTATATTGATGAAGCCAAGTAGCTTAAGAGATTTACTAACCAAGTTATTAATGTGTTCACGAAAAGACAGCTTGTAATCCAAAGTGACACCAAGGTCCTTTGATAGACTTCACAGTAGATAAGCAAAGATCATTTAATTTATAATAAAAAATAATTGGTTATTGGTCTTCTTTAATTTTGGAAAAAAACCCGAACTTTTGTTGATCCGATTTGGGATTTGTGGTTAAGTTTTTTAGGCAGCTGGTAATTTGCACGCCATTGTAAAAAGGACTTAATTCGTAAGCAGATTTTATTTTCGAGAACTGAATAGTGATATTTCAATGCGAGTTGCCTGAGTACTGTCGTTGAGGATACCATCTTACTGATTCATTTATTGACAAGTCACGTCGCCTCCCCTTTCGCTGATTGGCTGGACTATCAATTTGAATGTCTATGACCTACGGTGATTCTATTTGCTCACTTTGTTGTTTTTAAATCTTTCAATGTCGCGTACATTCTCGGTGACTAGAATTCTTCTAATTGAAAACGGTATCTTTAATAATTATCGTTTCGTTTATCAAATTACTGAACTTTAAACATAACCCAATGTTTTATACAATATATAAAATTTCCGCTCTTGTAGAGTTTTACGGAAACAATGTAGTTTACCAAACTAAGTACAACGGCAAGTTAAACCAAACAGAAGACGTCTTTGCGACTCAAAAAAATACTTCACAGTATTCCAACGCAGTAGAAATCGTCGCGAAAAACACCTTCGCAATTCGCGATCGAAAGGTTAAAGGGTTACAGTCAAAGGGGCATTTAACCAAAGGGGTAGGCGTTAGATAAATTTCCCATCTCGACAGGTTAACTGCTAGAAAAGTACCTACGCGCAGAATCCCCGAAGGAGCTCTCCTTAAGCGAACAAGATATATTTTCATTAGAGCAAGAAATAAACCTACACGTTTTCCAGAGAGCGTTCCAGAAAAATATCTATGATAACCTAACTAACTAACTAACCACCACGCTGTTTCCGCAGAGGTAGCCGGTAGTGGCAGTTTATAAAACGGATACTAAATACTAGGTATAATTTATAGACTAGCCCACGAACATGATGCTATTAATAACAAAAATGGTATATTATATTAGTTCTACACATTCTATATGCTCTACAACATCAATTATTGATCCAAAAATTGATTATATAAGTAATTGAATGATATTTAATGTGTCAATCTTTCTTTATGTCTTTCGTTAAGCTTTGGATGCTCTTGCCAAGTACATATTCGGCCTAGGTAGAACTAGGCAGGCAAGATTAAATGCGCATGTGCGAATATAAAACTCTTTCCAGCTTCAAGGAGAGCCACTCAAGTGATTATCGGCATATTATACCGATTTGCAAAACGTCTTGAGTGATCGCACGCCATATTTGACTCACAGAATTCGCTTATTCACAATTTTTTAATAATGTTTTTATAAATCCTAAAAATATTGGATACACGGTAAAATATAGGTGAATTCATTGGCTATATAGCAGTATAATCAGTTTATATTTCTTTGTATTAAAATTCAGAGGTATTATTTTATTAAATGAGGGCGAGAAATTTCCAACTCCAACGCTAATCAATCAACTCTTATTCTATATATTATAGTTATTGGGGAATGAAACAGAGAATCCAGTCTACACTCCGGTGTCTGTGTGCTTACGCGACATCACACAAGCATCGAGAATGTATTATAATATTTTGTATTTCGACCCGCTACGTGTGTCGTGTAGTGTTGTTGTTGTGGCATTAAATTGCAGTACCTGGGGCTGTTTACTGCTAGAAAAAAATTATTCCAAGGCTTTTTTAAATTTGGAATAAACAGCATTTGAATTATGTATGAAGGAACCGCGACTTGTAGGCAGAGATGATGGATTGCCTAAGGAATCACATTTGTTTATTCTGTTTACTTTCATCCTTCCGCCAGTTCCATGGCCTACTGCCTGACATCAGGGTTGGTACATCATCTATGACAACCTGTTGGAACTTAAATACGCGTAAGGTAAGGTCAGAACAGTTAAAAATTTATTACCATGGCGTTTGTTTGGTAAAAATGGTGTTAACCAGGCTGAAGGCCGGCTTTACCATACCAACGTTGAACTGGCGTGTAAGAATTTAATTAGTAACAGCTTATAAAATTGCACTTCGTTACATGGGGGTAATCTCAAAAGTAAAGTCTACAAAGCGCTATGGACACGGGGAAACTTTTCATATGGCTGTTGGAAACTCTGTTGTGTTTGTTGCTTCCCCCACTCCCAAACAAGCTTATGCGCACAAATCTACTGAAATTTTCTGAATATATACCGACATTTTTTAGTTCAATTAACACCACAGAAAATGCAACGAAAGTCATCAGATCCCAGCATTCGAAAAAGTTTTTGAATGCTGGGATCAAACTTTTTGAAATCTACACAATTCTCAAGCTACGCCCCCCATGTTTTTTTTTAATATGTAAGGAAATTTTTACCCGTAATTCTCTAGCTAACCCACAACGGATTTGAAAATATAAAGGGAATTATTCTTGTCTAAAAAACGTTAACCACCCTTCATCCAAGGATTCTAAAATGTTAGGTATCACTGATCTAGCACCTCTAAATATTTTAACGACCTACCGATTTTTTTCACAAATCTACCGATTTTTTCACACAAATTTACCGATTTTAATTTTCGCGGTGTGGCGTCACTGGTTTTCACACAGCAGCCTTTTGAGCAAGAACTTCCGCTGTTTTTTAAACGCAATGTGCGAAGTTCCGGCAGTCATTCGGTTTTTGAACGTAAAGGCCGATTGAAATTCATCGCAGATTGACATGAAGTTAATGGTGAGTCTCGTTTCTTGTCTAATCTAGAACTTAAATGGCCTAATATATGGGACAATCAACACGCCTTTAATAGCACAAAAAGAGTGATAGAAAATGAATATTTGAAAACCGGAAACCTGATATTGAACTTTTTCAATGAATAGATAGATTTATCAAAGATTTTCTTCTCCCGTTAATTAATTTCTTCTTCATTGCTCATACTTAGCAGTACTCACTTTTTAAAACCTTTTTAAATAAAGAATATTTTTTGTACATTTTATACATTTAGATATATTATTATTTTAAAATTTTCTACTTTTCTTTGAGTTGTTGTACATTTACATGTTATACTTTTCTTCTAGTTGTTGTACTATTACATTTTATACTTTTCTTTCAGTTGTTGTACTTTTACATTTTACACTTGTAACTTTATACTTTTCTTTGAGTTGTTGTACTTTTACATTTTTATTTGAGTTGTTGTACTTTTAAATTTAATACTTGTTACTTTATACCTTTCTTTGAGTCGTTGAACTCTTACATTTTATGCTTGTTACTTAATAGTTTTGTTTGAATTTTTGTACTTCTACTATTCTTACTTGTTGATGGCACTCTTTGTGCCGTATATATGAAAAAATAAACGCGCAGCAACGACGACAAGGTAAAAGATGAGGTTAATAGTTATTGAAAATTTAATTTTATTCTGTATTTCTAAAAAATAGGAGACTCAGATTTTGGGATTATCCTCATAAATAAACATAACCTAACTCAAACATGTGTATTAGCTTTCATTGAAATATTAAGGCCAACGTGCAATCTTCGTGATAACTTTTATAAAAGAAAAGTTATCGGTGAGTTTTTTTAATCACTTGCCTGACCTCCCGCTGCGGCATTAATAAATCAAACAAAACCTAGTGAATAAATAATAATTAAAAAAATCCACTGTCTGTAAAATAAATATCAATATAGTGTATAAGTTATTTGTTCGATGACGTTTATCGCTAATTGAAATCATTACTGTTTGACCCTCGGAATTTGATGCGAGGAAATGGTAATGATACCGGCTAGACCAACATAAACCCGTCATTAATTATTATTACCATTATTGCATATAAAAAGTTTACGTAATCTACATGGTCGTTTACACAATAATTGCCGTGTTGCATGT
The DNA here is from genome assembly GCF_061612785.1 of Hesperophylax consimilis. Classification (NCBI taxonomy): domain Eukaryota; kingdom Metazoa; phylum Arthropoda; class Insecta; order Trichoptera; family Limnephilidae; genus Hesperophylax; species Hesperophylax consimilis. The sequence goes on from NC_142848.1 coordinate 13,626,903, forward strand.
CAACGAAAAACGGGCCACACACCTGTGACAGTATTCTGTCGTCAAAAATGTCTGTCAAAACCTTTCGGATTTCTGCACCACAATTTCGAATTCACACTCATAAATTATTTGCATAAATGCTAGTCGCCGAAAGACAAAAGTGTATGTTATTAAAAGTTTTGTTTTATATTTCCTCTCTGCTTAGCATTATACTCGTTACTTCAAATAGAGGTTGTTAAATATCACATAATAAATTACCTATCTCTTGTCCCTATTTGCTTTTACGTGACGATCTCACATGCGATCCAAGTGCAGGAAATTGTTGTGAGGAGGAAGAAATGGTTTGTAAGGGAAAAATAATGGATAGTGATTTGTTGAAATAATCTGGCTATTCCCATTTGGTCAATATGTGTATGTAGCTTAATCCTAATTAAACTCCACGTTTTACTCCTTCATGTTTGTTCTTAACCAGGTTCATGTTGAGTGTTTGTCAAACAAATATCTATAACAATAATATATCCTATCAGAAAGATACTTTGCTTTGTTCTTTATTCAAACTATCAACATTTCAAGAGGTTCCGGAAGAAACCGTACAAAAAATACACGGGTTCAATCAAATTATTTGTCTAATAATTATCGCAAGTCAAAATGAAAATACTTATTACGGACAAGGACCTACAAAATAATACTAAAGGTCTGACGCAGCGATTCAGAATAATGAATAGGTGGCGATCAAAGCTGTACGGAACGCTTACATCTCAATGTATAATTTGCCACTCTCGGGAGTCGCATATATAGCAATGAAAAAGTATTAGGCAAGATGACACCTATCGACACCCACTACTGACGTTAGTGTCACAGGGTAGTGGTTAATATCGACCTGTTATCTGAGCTTGCCGCTAGGTACGAGTTTGTTCCTCGCAGACTGAAAGTTATACGTATATTATAGTCTCTGGCCTAATTCTTATGAAAGTCTAAATCTAAGTCTAAATCTAAGTCTTATGAAAGCGCTCAATTTACTTAATGGTTCAGAATTAGATTTTTTGTCTTGCACAACAGTGCGACGAATTCGCTGTTGCACGGCAGAAGATGAGATAAGTTTCAATAGTTGTGTTGAGTTCGCAAACTACAAAACTTAAGGCCAACAAACACCATTGAATAATTTACCACAACGTGTTTTATGATAGTATTTATACCTTGCTTACAAAAAATAGCCGTCACTTAGTTCCAGTCCATTGATGAATTATATCATAGGTCAGTGTGTCAGTGAGTTCTTTAAATCGGGTGAATGGAAATAAAACTCAATTACTGCCGGCAGTAAAAAAATATGACTTACAAACGAATGTAAAAATTAGTTCAGTTGGAAGGACAAAGTCGATAATGGGTCGATAGTTTAATGTATTTTTACTTGATTAATATCCTTGTTCTTGAATTTAATTGCTTTTTTATGTTGTTTGTTTTTTTAATGTTTACGGTTCGGCTAATAGACGCAGATGTATTTATTTATGAAAGCCATGAGGATATAATAAATAAAATAACCTTCGGATCAAAAATCGCGGGCATTAGGATTTTCGATTTAAACTTGGTGTTTCTATCAAATCTTCTTCTCTCAAAATTTCTATCAAATCAAACAGATCCGAAAAAACTAGGAACTTTTTCTTTCCTATCTTTTTCATTTTCGCACATTCTGTAGCTTTACTGTATATTTATCCCAAAATTTTGGTTGTCATTAAGCCTTGGGCATTTGGGACCATCATCATAATCACAAAATAAAAAATCATAATATCTTAGTTTGAAAGGTGCTGGTCAACCGGGATTTGCCCAACCTTATTGAAAGTAGAGAAAAGTCGAGCGACGACGGATAAACGTCAGCTAGTATATGTATAAATAAAAATTTAATTATTCGTTTGTTCAAAATCTTAAATCTCCCAAAGTTCTTTACCGATTGCATTGAAATTTTGACACAACGTTGCATTCGAATATGCGTTTTTATACCACAACTTTGTATTGATGTAACCTGTGTTTGTATTTTTTTTTAAACAGCGCTATCTGTTTATACGTAAAAGTAACACGCGCTTTGTTTCTCTATCTGCACAGACAGACTGAGATAAAACAACGTGTGGCGGGGTATAGCTAGTATCACAGACATAGGAATTAATAGACGAGAAGATAATGGCGAGGGGTAAAATCAACTGTTGAAGAACGAAGGGAGTGAAGCTGACTGTGATTCGTCAATAAATCAATCTGACAGTAAATAGGCATCTCGCATTATAATATCACCATTTACTTCTTAAAAGTAAAATCTGCTTTTGAATGAATAGACATTTTTACATGGGAGCGCAAATTACTCGCCACGTTATGAACAAATTTGCGAAGTCCAAATTCGGCAAAAAAATTCGGTTCTATTTTCAGAGTCGAATATTTCGTTTAAGTATTTAGTTAAGACACTTTTATAAATGTTCATAATTTACTTCCCAGCAACCAACCAGCTTTGTGTTTCGCGTCCAGACGTTTCTCGATGTGATAGTAACAACTGATTCATATTATACGATGTGAATATGCTTAAAATAAAGTAAAATAATGCTTATATATGGAATGTAATACGACAATTGGGTTTATTCTCTTTTTCACATCTATTTTTACAAGTTTTCATAGTACAAGTCAACATTTTGCCGTGTTATTTCGTAAAATGAACCGATGATGCCTCGACCATAGTTCGCACAAGAATGATGACGTCACGTTTTCAAATTTCACTTGAGGCCATACGCGAGGACAGCCGGCTCCAATGGAACCGGTATGGGGAGTGGGGATCTACTAATATTCATATGTCTATGGCTAGTATAGAATAAAAAAAATAACCTTTAGCGAGCGCTGTTAATGTGTATAAGTATTTAGTGGAAAAAATACATCATTCTATGTTTTCGCTTTTGTTCCCTGCACAGCTCGTAAACTTCAGCATAGGTTAAATTAGTATTGTAAACTTGTTGCTTTATATACCTTGATAATAAGAACGGATTAGTTATCTTAAGGTTAAATTACATCTCTTTCGTATTTCTTTATAGTAATTAATATTGTAAACTTGCTGCTTTATATACTTTACTTATTATCTTAAGTTCTTATTATAATAATAACGGATAAGTAATCTTAAGATTAAATGACATCTCTTTCGTATTTCAAAAGAATTTGATACGAAACTCCAACGTGACGTGTCAGTTTCCCTGCAAAATTTCCTAAAAATAAAGTGTCGCAAACAAAGGGCACGCCAAAGTCAAGTGTTCAACAACTGAGATTGGGTAGAATCACAGACACTCACTATCGTTTGTCAAGGTGGTAAATATCATTAGACGACATTATGTAGCTTAATAATAATTATGTTTTTATTCCAGGATGTTGGGAAATTAGTGCAATGCCACATGTCCCATAATCATTGATTATACAACAGATATATGAATTTAACATTTTTTATTGGAAATACAAGTAAGTCTGCAAATTCATAAAAATAAATAGTAGTTATGGGAATAAAGCAATTTTTAAGAAACAACAATAGTAATAACGATAACAATATGTTAACAATAGTTCCAAATGGACAGCGGTAAGTTTGTCTAATCATCGATTAATTGTCTTTAGACAACGTTAGAAGCTCATTAATAATTAATTATTCCTTTTTTGAAATATTCATATTGTTTTACAATTCGATCCTGCGTACTAGCTGACCCAAGAGGGTCTGCGCATATTTTTTTTACTTCTTCCATGTTACTTTGCGTGGGTGATAATTGATTTTTATATATACACGTATACGAAAATAAAATAAAATTACATAGAAATTATTATTATTATTAATATTTTTTTATATTAACTCCACACAGGAGGCCCTGAAGAAAATAATTTCCCTCAGGGCCTATGTCATCTTTGGGGATGCTGTGTGGAGGGTCTTTTTGTGGAGCGGAAGGAGTGAACATGGGTTTGAAGAGTCCCATGTTGTAGGAGGGAGGAAACACAGAGGCCGGCAGTTCGTTTCATAGCCGAGCTGTTGAACTTAAGAACGAATCGTAGAAGCGACCCGTTCTCATGTGACAAATGTCAACCGTGTACAAATGTTGGGCGCGCGTTTGGCGTGTATCCCGACTACGCACCGGTGCCAGAGGGATCAATGACGCTAGTTCCTCAGAGCATCTTCCATTGTAATACCGATAGAACAAGGACAGCATACCTACCTGACGCCTGTGCTCTAAAGATTGCAGTCCGTTTGTTAAGATTGGGGAATCTATCAAACGGCCCGCCCGTTTTTGCAGAGAGTCAAGGGTTTTTTTCAGGTATTTAGGGGCTCCGGACCAGAGATGGCTGCCAAATTCGACAGTAGGGCGCACTTGCGATTTGTACAGGGTCAGCAGTTGTGTATTATTAAAGTATCTGCGGGCCCTGTACAGTACGCCCAGCTTCTGAGAGGCCAACTTTACTCTGGCTTCGATGGAGCCCCCGTACCTGAGCTGGTCACTTATAGTTACACCAAGCATATCAATGGAAGGCCTGTTCGGAAGATTGCTTCCGTTGAAGGAGACTAGATTATCATTTGGATCCCTTTTAGACGTAATCAGACAGGATTGGGTCTTATTAGGTGTACTCGGGGGTAACGTATGTGTAAAGGGTATATGTTGTAATATTTAAAACAAAGATCGAAGAAACCAATAGAACGTGTTGAAAATCTATTCGAGATTGTTTTTAAGCACAGCTCTTATGCGTGTTCGATACATGCGGGGAAACGATTCAAGTGGATACGATATATCGGGGTTTCGCTGTAGACTTTCGAATTTTACATAGACGAATATTTGATATTTATTATTCTCTTTTACTAAGTAATCAGTTTAACATCAAGAAGTCAGCGGATTAAGAGTGCAAATCCTGTTTTAATTCAAACACTATGTAAACGTGGTAAAATTCATTTCATAAAATGTAATATTTTAGGTTAAGGTAAGGTTAGGCAACCGTTAAGTCTAATGCGCTCATAATACATTTTTGTCTACTGGAGAAAAATTCGACGCTTTGTGGTGTCGGGAAAAATATTACCGCTTTATTGCAGAGATTACAAACAATACAGTCGGTTTAAGTTATCGTGAAATCTCAGAGACTAGATCAGTCGTCCGGTTTATGAAATATACTGGAATTTAATTGTGAATACCGCACAAGAGCAACTGCTCCCAACCGTCTGAAGCCAGTGAAACTATGGCATCTCAAATTGGGGTATGTTGTGAGGTTGAAGGTAGTCGGAAGGAAAAGGAGGTGGGGAAGATTAAGCAGGGGAAGTACCTGGATATATAAATATGGTCACCAAACATGGCTTAAGCCATTTCAAGCAACGTTTCAATTCTGAATGGTCATCTTTTACCAGGTGATATTGAAAATGTTTTCCACTATGGCAAGTGCATTATTTTTAAATGAATACTAAGTAATCGAATAAAATTTACATGCACACGCCGAGACTTGAACCCGCGTCCTCCGGATTGCTAGTCGAAAGCTTTACCCTTCGACTAGCAATCCGGAGATTAAAAAAAATTTAAAATTTTTTAGCAACTTTTCCTTCTCAGCGTTTTTCTGAGTTGTATACTTTGATTGTTCAGAGACAGATGACAGTTTTCGAAGCATCATTCTAGACAATCTAGACGGTACACTGGCACATTCAGATTTTTATTTAAAAAAAATCTAAATACCCAAAAAAAGTTCCAACTAACCGGATTCAGTAGGATTACGGCATGCTTGATTGGTATATTGTGATGCTGAAGGGAGCGAAGGGGGAAAGAGGTGCGAAAGAGTAGGTTGAAAATTATCTGACTTTCAGGTTTGGTCATTAAACAGAGCAAAATCCATTTCAAGCTTACATTTTAATTGTGATTAGAGTTTCACGAGCATTGCGCAGTTGCTGCAACAGAGCGAGGGTTTAATTGAGTGAAATTCTGCTGCATTCATCCATTTATAAAGCCATTCTTCGCCGATTGCAACATTGTTTTCACCGCTATCGATTTGGGATTAGGGGTACATCATAGCGAAATCGGTAACTTTACAATCTCCGATCCATAGGCGTAACTACCGATGATTTTAAAGACGAAATCCGTCCTCTATGGTCAATGGTCAGTTTGCATCGTTCGCTAGCACGGTCAAAATATGATTCCGACAGTCGGTAGACAGAATCCGCTGCTTGTAGCGAGGCCTCCAGATAAGCTGTCAATATGCACAAAATTTTGGATAATGTCGTTTGTCAACTAAGCTCTTAAGTTGAAAGAAATCGCATACACTATCCATGGACGATCAAAATGGGAAAAATTGATTCCGTTTCAACTTGGAGGAACAAAAGTTATTTATTTATTTTTATTATTATTTATTATTTAAGGAGAAAACACAGATACAGACAGAAATTAAAATATAGTTTTATAAAACAATAACTTGAGAATTCGCCTGCATCCTAACTATTCCTCACGGATTGACTTGGCAGATTACACAATTCAAAATATTTTTTACATGTAAATAGGGAAAAAGTACATAAGAAAATTATTTTGTATACAGACAATGCACAATTTCAAATAAAAATGTAGAAATATTTTTTTACACAAGTTTAGAAATAAATCATAATTAATATTGGACAGGAGTTTGTTTAAAAAAAAGTACTTAAGTATTGTAAATGAATTAAGTACAAATTTTCTTTTTTTTATAGGAAAACAGACTTCAATTTCCTAGCAAAAGTACCATATATTATGTATCTAAAGATTGTTTCTCACAACAACAAAAATTGTTACTCACAACTAAAGACCTAATGAACTAATTAACTCCATTTTTAGTGTCATAAAGCACATACGAACTGTCAATGTATAAGTTATTATTTAAATTCGAAATTTTCAATTTATTAGTATTAGTTTCACGTAGCTGTCTGAAGTTAATTCATTTGCCAGCTGCCAGTATTGCCAGCGTATTTTGATTACCAATGTCTGGATTTGCATTACCGATATCAGTTGGCGTATAATTTTTGTTCAATAGAGGCAAATCTAATCAGCTGCAGAATGAAACAATGCATATTTTGGCCATTTTAACCATATGAAGCTTAATTTTAATGCATGTCATTCAGTTAATTCAGTCAATAAAAATACTACATAAACGACGTGTAGTCATTTCTCTAGGCATCGGAAAGGATGACGCAGCAGCTAGCCGGCTACTGACGTCAGCATAATTCTTGAGCGTAGTATGAAGCTACGGGCATAGTCTGACTCCCACATATCAGACGATTACTATGTCTAAAACATTTTTTGCAAATGTGCATAACGAGAGAAATTTTTCGTATTCTAGTATCAGAGGGAAAAGCATACTTATTTGTCTACATGAATATGAAAAGATAAGTCATAAAACTTTCACATTCATGTATGCTCATATCATTATGGCACTTACCATTCATGAACTCGTAATCCTCATAGCAGTCTTCGGGCCCATAGTCTATGGGCATTTCCTCGTAGCTGGGAATCTCCCTCGATGACACGCTACCTGCATCCATAGTCACTGAAGTATCTACCTCTTGGTAAGACATGGTGGGGATGATCATTATATTGATCGGTTAACTGCCAACAAACACTATTTGTACACTTTCACTAGTTACTTATATCAACTGCTTTCCCTTCAGTGTGAGGGTTCACCTTCTTTACATGTATTACGGTATTTTACTGTAACGCATCTTCAATTGATTTTTTCATCACTGAACCTGCAATTTTTTTTTATTTTTTTTTTTATTTATTATAAATTTTTAAAGATACAGGTATATGCAGTCCCACAAAGCTGTCACACATGACGGCTTGTCTGTAGGTTCTACAAATAATATGTATAAACATTTTTAATTTTTAATACATGTATGACACAAAATTATACAATAAACAATATCACAAAATAATATATATATCAAAGTACCTACCTATATACAAATTATTTAGGCAGGTACGTTGAGATGTTCAGGAATACATCAATAATAATGTTCAGAGATACATTGATTCGTCGCTTATTAGCCAACGCTTAGTGTTTTTGGGGCAGGGTCTCTCATTATTCTGAGGTTTAAAATAATTATTAAATTTATTGAAAATCTCTGGTATTAAATATTTAAGCGTTCGGCTTCCATACTTATTTGTTACTCTTGGAATAATGAGGCCCTTATTTTCAGTGAATCTTGTTGTGTGATTATGCACCGGTTGCTTTTTATATTTGCTATCTCCCTCATTATCCATTATAATAATGTACCAAAGAAGACCCTTTATTGGAAGTAGGCCCTCAGAACCATACAGTAGTTTTAGATTACTTCTTTGTCTGTAGATATTCGGTGGTACAATTTATATAAATTATTATTATGTAATAAATAGTTTTAAGTCAGAAACCAAAAATTTGTTTATGTATGACGTATTGAATATGAACTATAGGGAAGGTATTAAGGATAGCTCTTCGAATAATTCAATCGATGTTATTTTTGGTTTTTGTGTTTATTTCGTAACCCTACAATTTATATGTTAAATAAAAATAATTCCGTTCTTGAAGCGTTAAAGTTCTCCTAGGATTTTAATAAGGATACATCAATTCTGATGAAGACTAAACGGCCGTAATACGTAATAACCATATATTTCTCATATTTCATTTCCAATTCAATTATAAGTAAATACCACAGACCTCCAAATTAACAGACTTGACCTAACATGAAATCTGGATATCATTTCGACGAGCTGGAGGCAAACCACTTGCCCATATTTTGGGCACCAGGAAGGTTCGAGAATACTTTGAATGAACTATGAAATCAGTCGTACATTGACCGCCGAAGAGCGCACATTGAAATAACCATACCCTGCGTAGAAAAGTAAGATTCACTAAAGTAGGAAAACGGTCTGCAGTTCATTGTAGGACTATTATGCGCAGAGTCTGAATGTTCGTTTTTAGCCGAACCGTGTACAAATCGGGTTGCGTAGCAACCCAAAAGTGAGCAAGGTAAGTAAATTATAACACATTTGTAAAAATGTCCAACTAAATAGTGTGAAAAAATAATCGATTTTGGAAACAAGCCCGAACTTTTGTTTACCCGATTTGGGAATTGAAGTTAATTTTTGAGCAGTCAGCAATTTGCGCGCTTTTGTAAAAAGGACTAGTAATTATTATGCAAATTTTGTTTTCGAAGACTAAATAGTGATATTATAATGCGAATTGCCTATATACTGTCAGATTAATTCATTGAAAAATCACAGAAAACGAGACAGTCGCGCCCCAACGATGAAACGAACTATTCACAAATACTCTTCTGAAATGTACGACTTTACCACTCCATAGTGAATATACAATAAGAGGTGTTATTTTGATATTCAATCGTAAAAGATCAATGGTATTGTTGCTTGTGTGGCACGCAGCGCCGTTTTGTTGAAAATAAACGTTGTCCAGATCAATACCATCCAATTCCGGCCATAAAAATTATCAGTCATCTCTCGATAGCGCAATCCATTCACCGTAACTGTTGCTCCAACCTCATTTTCGAAAAAGTCAGGTCCAACGACTCCGCCGGACAATAAACCTCACCAAACAGTCACACGTTGAGGATAGAGAGGCTTTTCAACAATAACTCTTGGGTTTTCCGAACCCCAGATGCGACAATTTTGCTTGTTGACGAAGCCACCGAGGTGGAAATGGGCCTCATCAATCAAGATGATTTGCATCTGATTCACTCAAGTGAATTTTAATAATTTAAATGCGTTGTTAAAGCGTGTATCGTTCCATTTTATTAATGGCGTAGTTTCTACTTGTCAAATATTAAAAAAATGATAGCTTCAAAAGTAACATCTACCGAAATAGCGGGCTATTCAAAATAACACCTCTTATTGGAACATCCTGTATATAATAGTAACCTCGATACAGGCTTAGTCCTAGTGAGGTTGATTTTTATGTGAAAAAAAAATGTTTTATGTTTAGTGAGATGCAATAAATAAAATAATAAAAATAATTTAATTTGTAATTTGATGGTTTGGGCATGTAGAGCGAATGAGCAAAGATAGTAGTGTAAGGAGAATATATGATGCAAATGTGAATGGTAGCAGAAGTCGGGGACGCCCGAGGAAGACATGGCACGATCAAGTGAATCAGATACTCGAGTCGGGCCATGTCAAGAGTCAGAATAATAGAAGAGTATGTATGAGACGATGTATGAATGTGAATGAGGCAAGGAGTGTGTGCCAAGACCGAGTTGTTTGGCGGTCCGTCCTCTCTGCCTACCCCTGCGGGAAAACGGCGTGATGGTTAGTTAGTTAGTTAGTTATTTTTTTTAATTTATTTTACAATTTATCTGATATTTCACACTTGATCGCATTTTAATTTGCTAATCTTAATTTAGTTTATTTTAAAGACGTGTGTTTTCTGTATAATTTCTCATGTGTTTAACTAAGGTAAGCTATATAACTTTTTTTATAAACCATGTATTACTACAAGAAATAATAAACACAATTTTTTTACATTGATTTCACACTAAAGCCCATCACAAAGGTATAAATAAATAAATAAATGTTCGGAAGTCACGATTGAATTTTTTATTTTTTACCATTTATAGAGTAAATCTTCGATTACCTTTAATTTAAAAAAAAAACCAACAATTTGATGGCTAGTATGGAGGACTGTTGTTAATCTCAACACACCAATCATAGTTCTTATTTGCCATCGATCGGAAAAGGTGGGCAATATAAATTGGTGAATGGCAATAAATAAATGTCAGCTGACCACTCAACCTCCTCGTAAACTTTGATTACGCTCGTAAAACAATAAGACGCTGATATTTCAACCGAAAGGTATCAAAGTACCTACGAATCCTTTGAAAGGGGTTGGATTGGGGAAGGGATATAAATCATCTCAGGTATTGATTACGAATTAGACAAATTAGCTCTTAATGCGGTGCTAAAAATTGCTCTATAAGTATTCTGAAGACGTTATAAATGGTACAATTATAACGTCTTAGGCTTTATTACCTGTAATTGTTATAAATAAATGTACAAATTATATATATAAATAAATAAATAAATAAATAAATAAAAGTCTTGAATTACAAGCGATTTAACTGATCCATTTTTGGCGGGTTTTCTAGTTAGGTAAATAATAAAAAATAAATTTGTAATTTAAATATATTATGATAAAACTATACTAACAGACCGAACGATTAGTCATAATAAACTCGATATAGTTTTACATGACAAAATTAAAAAATAATAACTTAAATCATTGATGTCGCTATTCCAAATTCCTGTAATATTCAAAAATCTGTTTCTGAAAAAATAAGAAAATAAACAGATTTAGGAAATGAGATTAAAAGAATTTGGCATTATCACACTACAAAAATATTACCATTTGTTATTTCGGCTACTGGCATTATACACCTAGCTCTCTCATTCAAAATTTAGGCGTATTATATCTGCCAAAGAATTTATATTTAAAAATGCAAAAATCAGTCATTTTAAATACATGTAGGATTGCAAAAGATTTAAAAAATATTTATATTGAGGGATCAGTAGGATTTATGGGTCCAATTAGAAGTTCTACCGAGGCGAACCCTCTGATATGAAAATATCTGGAGTCGGTGAATTATTTTCCCATTTGATCTCTGGTGAGTTGACGTGTTGTTCTTGTATTATTTTGTATTTATTATGCTTATATAATGCACTTGCATAATGTGGATTGACTGGATGATCATTTGTGGAAAATTGTGTGAAAGGGTTTAGTTTTTCCCGTGGGGAAAATTTAACCGGGACATGAAGTCGGAAAATAATTCCAATAATAAATCATGGTACAGCGTAAAAACTTTTCAAAAATAAAATATTAGGGTTGCTCTCATATATGTAATAAGACATTGGTCTATGGTTGCTCTACTTAAAAAAAATCTCAATTTTTTGTTGTTGTCATAATATGTATTATCTTAGAGGCTTTCAAAAGAAACGACCTTCGCGATATCGTTACTCCATTTTGATGCTTAAGAAGCGTTTCTGACGTCATGATCGTATAGTAAAAACGCGTCCCGTTTTATTGCCGCTCATAAATTGGACGTGTTTATAAAGAGGTTCTGTGAAAACATGTGAATCGTGCAAAGAAATACATTCTCCTTAATAAAATTCAAGTACTTTTATTTTCATGATTATTGTAATTATGTTGGTACAGTGATGTATTTTAAACTAGGTGAGTTTTCCAGAAAAAAGTAACAAAACATTATTAGGCTTTATTAAGTATTTTTTCACGAAAAAATTGATTTTTCCGCGAATCATTATTTTTCGAAAAGATGTTTGTAGAACCAAACCACCGCCAGGAATATATTCCCTAATAAACCAGAAAAAAAATTCCTGAAATTTTTAAAATCAGCGTTTGTAATGAACCTTCTTTGAAGATCAGCGATGCCATGAGCAAAATGCAAAACATATGAAGTGACAGAGGCATAAAGAAAACCACCAACATGAGATTCATCTGGGCGCTGATTTCCCCCATATTTATATGGTGTGGAAACATGGAAACTTAGAGCCAGCGAAAGTGTGGTGCAGGAGAAAAATGCTCAGGATTCCCTGGACAGCCAGATGCACAAATGCATCCATCCTGTAAAAGCTAGGCCACCACTATAGGCTTTCATCTGTCTGCCTACAAATTATTTCAAGATTCTTGGGATATGTTGCTGGCCAAACTAAAGACTCCAACTTGGAGAAACTCAGTCACTGGAAAAATTTTGGCAGAAGCAGCTGAGGAAAATCACTAATGCGGTGGGGTGGTTTAGTATCACCGGTGTCCTTTACGTTATTGTCTTTGGCTTTCTCCACGCAGCGCAGAACCGCGAGGAGTGGAGAAGTCAGAAGAAGTCCATCATGGAAATGGAGTGTGGGTTACGATCGTCAGCAGTGAGGAATCGACTTAAGAAGGAGATTAGTGATCCCCAAAGTGGCTTGAAAAGGGAGTCCAGGGGGCCAACTGAGGGTATTGAAGAGCAGTAAGCGGCGAAGGAATAAGAAGACGTTGATTAATTTAAATAAAAAAATCTATCGTCCATTATATGAAAACGAACTAAATGAATATTATAAATGGCTGTTTTTCAAAACCATTTGATAATTTATATTACTTTAACAAAACATCTTAAAAGATTAAGTTTTAAGATATTTTTCAACAAGTAAAAGTTATAGTGTACAAGATTTACAAGCTGAGGTTAGAAAACTCTTATTTACCAGTAGGAAAAAATAACGCTTTAACCTATAGAAAACTATTTTGGTCATTTCGCGAACCCAAAGACCCATCCTTTGTTTTGGTTTCAATGGAGCCGTGTTATTGAAATGGGTGCAAAAAACATTACCCATATGTAGCGAATTATTAATTTTAAACACGCAAACAATGGCTATAACAACGAAAATGTACGCTCATAAAGGAGAATAATAATATTATTTCTACTGTTGGAAGAGTTTCCCCGACTGGAAATTGTCGGTGGATATAATTATATGGTAAATGGTAGCTGTTTGAAAATTTTAAAATATTAAATAACCCAAAAGATAATGCTGTAATAAGCTCTTTGTATCATGCAACTATCTAATGAGTGACTTTTTAAATTTAATTTTCCATCTAAAATAAAAAAAGTTATGAACCTTTTATTACGAATTGATTAGTAAAGATTAATTTTAAAAAGTTTCAAATGACATTATCGTAATTTATTTTTGGGTATTAAACCGTATTGCAATGTCTCCTTTTAGTTAACGTTTCGGACAGCCTTACAGTTGTCCATCATCAGGGAAAATGTGACGGATACTGTAAAGCTGTCCAAAAGGTTCGCTAAAGAAGGAGGAAGCGCAACTCGGTATAACACTCTAAAAATAAATCACGATAGTAATTTTGTTCGTGAAAATCTCAAGTCATATCTTTCATCATATTTAGTTTGGTCCACTCTGTGCAGGCATAGAATAAAGTCTTCTTTATCCTATGGGTGCAGTGATATTAAATCAGCTTACTCTTTTAAGAGATATGTATTGGGAGCCCACAACACAAAATTCTACTTTGTCGGATACGCGGATGAAACCACCTGGCCATTTAGTTTGGACACTTGGACACAATCGACCTTAATAAAGTAAGCCTTAATAAAGTGGTCTGCCGGTGCGCAAACTGGAAGGTTCCGTATACTCCTGGAAATACTGGACCAATTCGTGGGACTAAATTACGACAAGAGAATTAATGAAAATGTTTTGTTGCGATAAGGATCGATTAGTCGAGCAAACAAAAAACTATGTAATATTAAAATAGAATAAATGAATACTAAATATATACAGAGTCGATTTTACGTCATAGAGTACATGAATTCAACCAACGAATAACCCTAGCCCTAGTTCACCGCATAGAAGAAATTCTTGTTCTGTCCACAAATACGTATATACAGGATGCAGAAAAACAGACAGTGCAGTTTTTAAGGGCCGGTACATCACGTGTGGTCGAAATAGAAACCTGTGTGTCTCATTGTGTTGGGAGGGTCGTGCCTTTTTCGGTCGTTAGCATGGTTTGGACCGGACAACACTAGGACTTCGCCGTCCTCACGTTTCTTGAAAATGGCAGTTATTTCGTGGCTATCAAGCAAGCCTTCCTGCTGCAAATTTCTATTTATAAACATCGGCCTCACACCTTGGAAGAACTCAAGGGAGGATATCGCAGCTATACCCGCCGAGATGTGCCCAATGCGGCCGAAAACTTTAGAAATCGCCTTCATCAATATATCGCTGCTGGCTGCCATGATGTCATCTTCAGAACTTGATGCATATAAAACGGCTTGATGTACCGAATAAAATAAAATAAACCCCGTTTCTGTAAGTCGCGCCATTTTTTTTAATAACCCTTCAAAACTGCACTGTTTGTTTTGCTGCACTCTGTATATATTCGAACTATAAACAATATAGTTTGCCTCGCGCACTAAACACCAACACTGGTTCAAGCGTCTACTAAATACATGAAACTTTATTAAACTCCTATCATACAATATATTACGAATTATTAAAACACCACAATTTCACAAAAATTTACGAACACCAAATTATAACTCGTTTTTCAACTTTCATGATCGTAACTCTTCAAATATTAATTATTCACGAAAACATTTCCTATCGCAGATTCCGACGGACGCATTCGTCGAGAAAATGATATAGCAGGCGAATGACAAGTTAATCAGTCTGGGGACTGCGTTAGACTGCCGACAACTAGCTTCCATTTAAGCATTTAGACAACTTGTTGAGACATAGTTGTAGCTTTACGGATTAAACATTTAGTTACTTTTATTAAATTCTACATAAAAAGAGTAATAAATTCATTACTCTATTAACGAAAAGGGTTTTCTTTAATAATAGTTTTATTTCCCGGCTTTGCACGAGTATCAATTTTTTTTTTCAAAAAAGAAAAAAAAAGATACAATATGACTTCAGGTTTCATTTCGATGCCCCATAGTGGTGTAAATATTATTAATATCCTAGATGCTTAGACTATTATCTTGTATGTGGACTGCATGACCATCTTAGATCATACGACGCACGTCGTGAATACTTTAAAATTAATACACTTAAAATAAGAAGGCAATTGACTGACCTAATATGTTTGCATAAAATTATCCACGGCCATCTTGATACCTCATTATTTCTTAGCAATATTGAAATAAATGTCCCCAATTCCCATTGTAATTAGCATTTTTCACCTGAATAGTGTGCTGAAGTAGATATTTTTGTAGATAATTTATATGGATTCAGAAAAAAAAATCTGCTATTGTTAAATAATATGTTGCACTGATTATATTATGTATAACTTGCGTCTCTTACTTTTCTGTAATATTTGTATTTCATATATATTTTTAATTTTAATTTTTATTTGTTTTCAATTTTAATCTTTATTTAGGTACATGAAAATTAATGTGTCCTTTGGCTGAGTAGATTTTGGTAATTGTTGTACTTATTTGTATATTAACTGAGTTTTTATAACGGGATTGTTCTCACGTAAGTGAGATCGTCTGTAAAAACCCAGTATAAATAAATAAATAGATCTAGAAGTTTCATATATATAAAAAAATGTAGATTTAAAATGGGTTTAGCTGTATTTAGTAATGAGTTCTTAATGCCCAGTTAGTCTCCATCCTCACTCGATTATTTCGCGTCTTCCCATATTATTAACATATATTTTTTTGAATTTAAGTGTTATTAGAACCTTGCCTCACCAAGATACAGACACAGCTAGTCAAACGACTAACGCGGACGGGAGGCAGTCATTCGTGTAAAGTGTCATAATAGTAGACCCACGTAATCGTAACCCAATCCACGAGGTAGGTGGAAAAAAACCAACACAATAACAACAAACAGAGGCATAAACATTTTTTTTTGTTTTACGCAAAAGTCACCCTTAATGACGGGCAGTTTTTGAAAATGGAAAATATTTTACAGATATTTTTATTGCGTCATAAAATTTCGATCTTCGTGTGCTAATTTTTTCCGATTAATATTGTTCATATTAAAAATGCTTTTTAAGTTGTAATACTATAAAGATAACGCGATAATATCTCCATTCATTTATTAATTAATTCTTTATCATAATAATATAAAAGCGTCCATATTGGTTTTGAATTATGATTCCGAATAACAACTGCCCGAAAGATGAAACCTTGAACGTAAAAATCCTAATGATTACCGTCCCAATTTCCCGAAAGCCAAAATCTTGAATGTTACATGAAAGTTGGGAAAATTATTTATAACTTTATTTTAAAATAATTGCTCATATTTAATTCGTGCACTTAAAAAAGTTATTTAATGAATTTGGTACTGGTATTTACACATCTTTAAGGTAAGGACACAAATGCTCATAAATAAGCATGCTTAAAACAAGCACGCTCTTCAACAGTACACATTTGCTTGTGTCAGGCATAATTATTTAAAGCATACTCATGAATAATTGCGCTCAAAACAAACAATTGAACGCACGTGCTATTTAAACGCAGGCTCACTGCCAAAAGTGGAAACTTTACGAGAAAATACGTGCGTTCAATTGTTTGTTTTGAGCGCGTTTATTCATGAGTATGCTTTAAACAAGCACGCTCTTCCACAGTACACATTTTCTTGTGTCAGGCATAATTATTTAAAGCATACTCATGAATAAGCGCGCTCAAAGCAAACAATTGAACGCACGTGCTATTTAAACGCAGGATCACTGCCAAAATGAAAACTTTACGAGAAAATACAAGTAATCAAAAGGATGTCCTACAATAATCGATACTAGCATGCTAATAAGCAAACCTGTTCAAATGTGCTACGAGCATACTCCTTTCTATCTGTGCTTAAGATAGGATGTATAATCAGCCGGCTGTTAATAAGTGAGCATGCAATTTTTCATTAATCGACGGATGCAGATAATGAAGTGACTTCCATGATTTTTTAAATATTTTTTTATGTGGATACTGGACAAGAATCCTAACTCCTTCTAACCGCCTCGTGCAGTAAGACTATGGCATCCCCAATTGGGGTTGTGAGGCTCTAGGTAGTGAAGAGGGAAAGGAGACTGAGGAGAGAAAGGTTGGGATATACCTGGCCATTTAGATCTGGTCACCAAACACGGCTAAAGCCTCAAGCAAGGTTTCAATTCTGAATCGTGGTCTCGCACCAGGGCGATACTGAGGGTGTCTTCCACTGTGGAACGTGCCACAAATATACCCTATCAATCAAATATTATCAAATAAAATTTACTAGGATTGCTAATCGAAAGCCTCACCCTCGACCACGGAGGCCGTCAAAGACCTCATCGAAGCTGCTTTAATTTTAATTTCACTTATTTATATGATATTTTTATTTTTAGTTATCATTAGGTAGATACTTATAACGTTATTTAATTTTATTAAAAAAAAAAAAAATTCTCTTAATTTTTCAAATGCAAAAGTTATATATCATGTAATATGGCAGACTGAGAGTACACTATCCGCCCAGTCCTGCTGATTTAAAAACTTTAATAAAAATAAATAAATAGAATGCTTTCGTGCTAGTAATGAGCACGTCTGTCATTAGCTTTATTCGGTTCTGTACAAAGTAATAATGTAAACATCTGTAAAGCAATGCCGACAAAGAGTGCTAACCGGTTTTCACGAATATGATAGAATGAAACGAAAAACATTTTAAATTAACGTCAAATACGTAGAGCATTTCGCCATACGAGTCTATTATGATCGTATCGTTGTCAATCCTTTACGCACACAATTTAAGCAAATATTGACCTAAGAATATTCGATACAGGACCTGAAACCTGTTCAATATCGAAAACAACTTATAAAATTTAATATCAATATACAAAAAAATGTCCATCAATCTATTTGATTGCTTTGGCACATTTCTCCAGCAATTCAGTGAAAGTCAGTAGTTGCCGTTTGTCACACCCACGTTTCAATATTGAACCATGAACAAATAAAACACAACGAATAATGTAATGTACATTAGGGTGGGTCGTCAATGCATGGAGGTCTTTTTTTAATACATCGTTATTTGATAAACTTTTTAGATAATTAACTCATATTAGGTTTAGAGAATCTTTTGGTCCCTTGGTTAAAACAATGATTTTGCGATTAATTGATTGATTAGTTAATTATATTTTTTATGGATAATAATAATCATTTTTCGTTAGTGCGATGTGTCAAGTGTGACAAACAATAAGTTTTCCCACACAGCATAAATAATAAAACTAGAAAAACCTTTCATGATATTCGAATGGAATCAAATGTTCCATTTAGCCGAATATATCAGCGATCCGTCTCACTTACACTCACCTGACATCGTAGATCTCCATCCCATTTGTATTTCTTAAATGTCATTTTGTATTGAAAATTTAAGCATCAATTAGGCAAAATAATAAGACACTTCTCTTGTTTTTCTTTATTCTAGGTTTTTCAAGTATTTTCTAGGGTAATGCGCCAAATCTCTAACCGCCGTCTGATATAAAAGTACCTTATTTTTAAATACGTCATATTGTATTATTTAAAAGTCACATCTACACGCTAGTTGAGGGCCTCCTATGTGGAGTTATAACATACGATATAATTGTAGTTCTCTCCGTAAATAATTTTATTGAACTTGAGGTAGTAAAACAAAAGAAAAGAGTTTGATCTGAATTACTTTGGCTTTTGGAACAGGGCCAAAAGAAGTATGGTATAAATATTCTTTAACATATTTTTTACGGTTTTTAAAATTCAATGCTTTTGATACCCCTCACCTAATCAAAAAAACTCCGGCGGCCCACCCTAAAACGCATATATATAATAATATATAATATGTATTACATGCATACCGAATAGCTTGCCGCCATCTATGTATGTCAGCGTACTAAATACACATGACAAATGAGTCACTTGTGACATAACCTCCGCACATTCGTATGTGTCTCGTGTTGTAAGCAGGTAATAAAATTGTCTCGTGAATTACATACCTGGCCGTAAAGATACCCGTTAAACAAGAATGTCAACTATTTGCTGCAATTAGTACGTAGATACGAAAATACTTAGTACCAAATTATGAAAAAATAATAATCGGTAAAGACATTGCACAACTGGTCTGCGTTGGTTTACCTAGTTAAGCCAGCATTAAGCCCGGTATAACAATACCTACGCCATGGTAAAAAGTGAAGTTTTTCATTAATCCGACCGCGCCGCGTAACATTTACACCAAGTTTGTAAAGGGGATATCGTCTCAAATGTCTGGAGCCAGAGAAACTACTGAGGTCTTGAAAACAACGCGCAACGTACGACCGGAGAATGTTTTCATGGCATTATTACCAACCGCGTGAGCTCTGATAAAATTCACGTCAATCAAGCGTTATTGAATGTTTTAAGGTTTTTTCCCACGTAATATGAAAGAAATCTTTTATTAAACCAAACCTACAATAATTATTACAGTAGTGTTACAGCAACTGATAATGTGGTAGGTGATGGCTGAATTATTGTTTACTTTGGGCAATCGTACAACATACACATTTCAAAATCTTGCCTGTTAATAAAGTTAATAAGACAGATATGCGTATTCTAAGACATAGATATTTGAAGTTAACTATAAAGAATATCCGAGTTTGAATATAATAATTTCTTATCCTTTGTGCCATGCAAAAAAACCATGTCTTATGAACATTAGTTAATCACTAAAAAAAAAAAATATTTGATAAGTCAAAATATTTCACCAACAAATGTAGATATAATATGTCTCGACGCCATCTAGTGGGAAATTCCGCACTAACAAAACCTTTCCTACAAAAATAAAGTTGGTTGTTTGACAGGTGAAAAAAAAAATTAAAATCATGAATATACATAAAAACAAACATAACATCTTTACAGCGGCGAGTAGCAGGTGTCCCCGGTGCGGGCCAAAACTGTTGGTAAATTTTGCCAACATTCGCGGCCTGCACACAAATTTAAATTCCGTCCATCACCATCTTTTGTCCCAACGTCCCAACCTTCTTTTCCTATCCGAAACTCAGATAGCCGAGCCGCCAGACTCCTCCTATCTGGACTGCCCGGGCTTTACCCTCGCAAGCAAATTCCGACTGAAAGGAGGAGTCTGCCTCTATAGTCGAGCTGACGTCAACTGTGTGCGACTATTGAGTCTGGAAAACTCCAGATTCGACGTAATGTGGGTGCGCGTCAATCTTGCCAGTACGGCAAGATTCTACGCATGTCTATACCGCTCACCGAACCATAGCGAATCAGACACTTCCGAGCTCTTCAAACATTTGAGCGATACTATTGATGATCTCTTGCCCCGCTACCCTTCGGCCGAGTTTGTTGTTCTGGGGGACTTCAACGTTCATAACGAACCATGGTTGAAGTTCTCAGGCCCAACGGACTCGGCTGGCCGACAGGCGGAATCCTTTGCCATTTGCTACGGATTAGAGCAATTGGTTCAGGAGCCTACAAGGGTTCCTGATGTCCAGACTCACCGCTCCAATCTGTTAGACCTATTCTTAACTACTGTGCCACACGGTTATAAGATTGACGTCACAGCGCCTCTGGGATCATCTGACCACTGCCTAGTGACGACATCAATCCCCGTTAGCCTCAGACCAACCAATGAGAGGCTGAGGAGAAAAGTGTGGCACTATAGGTCAGCAGATTGGTTCGGTATGCGGGCCCATTTCAATGCTTTTCCGTGGTCAGCTGTTTGTTTTCGGACTTCGGACCCTTCAAGATGTGCCCAGGAGATTGGTGAAGTCATCAAATCGGCGATGGATGGCTTCATACAATCGACTACTAAAGAAACTGGTGTGGGCTCAAAGCCGTGGTTCAGTCGACAATGCTCCGAAGCAGTTCGACGAAAAAACGCGGCTTACCGAGCCTACAACACATCTCGAACGCCCGAAAGCAGATCAGCATACAACAAATCGGCAAAGGAATGCAAGAGAATCATCAATAGGTCAAAATTCGAACACGACCTGCAGATCAGCAAAAAGCTGGCTGCCTGCCCGCATGGCAGCAGAGCGTTCTGGTCGCTTGCGGGCTCAATAGGTCGAAATTTTTGCAAACCCAGTTTGCCACCTCTTACCAGACCTGACGGCTCACTAGCAAACACCGCTACCGAAAAGGCAAACCTTTTAGGGAAAATGTTTGCGGAAAACTCGACCCTCGACGACGGGGGTGCTGTTCCGCCGTCGGTTCCTCACTGCGGCTTCTATATGAAAAAGCTGAGGATCCGGCATCGGGATGTACTCCACGTCATACGGGGGCTCGATGTTAACAAAGCTAGTGGACCTGATGGAATACCTGCCCTGGTATTGCAGAGGTGTGCTGCGGAAATAGTTCCAGTTTTGACAAAGCTCTTCAAAATGTCCCTGAAGTGTGGCACTGTGCCCTCTGGTTGGAAAAAAGCGGTAATTCACCCTATTCCCAAGAAAGGTGACCGCTCCAACCCGGCCAACTACCGCCCCATAGCGATCACATCAGTTCTGTCCAAAGTGATGGAACGTGTGATCAACGACAAACTGCTCACATAC
Source organism: Hesperophylax consimilis (assembly GCF_061612785.1). Classification (NCBI taxonomy): domain Eukaryota; kingdom Metazoa; phylum Arthropoda; class Insecta; order Trichoptera; family Limnephilidae; genus Hesperophylax; species Hesperophylax consimilis. The sequence goes on from NC_142848.1 coordinate 13,648,902, forward strand.
CTCGAGAAGAACAAAATTATCAACGACCGTCAATACGGATTCCGGCGGAACCGCTCGTGCGGTGATCTTCTCGCGTATGTGACGCATGTTTGGGGGCGGTGCCTGGAACGTCACGGTGAGACCCAAACGGTCGCACTAGACATATCCAAGGCCTTTGACCGGGTCTGGCACCGAGGACTTGTCAACAAATTGCATTCTTACGGACTTCCCGCATCCCTGTGTACGTGGATTGCTGACTTTTTAAGGGATAGGTCGATTCAGGCGGTTGCTGACGGTTTCACCTCTTCCTCGCACTCCATAAATGCTGGCGTCCCACAGGGATCGGTTCTGTCTCCGACTTTGTTTTTGTTGCACATCAATGACCTTTTGACATGTGCACCGATTCATTGTTACGCGGATGACAGTACAGTTCATGATAGCTTTTTGTTTGACAAGCCCCCAAAGGGCACACAAACTCCAACGGCTCGGAGGGCTTTGAAGCAGAGAATGGACGGTTATCTCGAGAGTATTTCCTCCTGGGGTAAAAATAATCTCGTCGAATTTAATGTTTCAAAGACCCAATCCTGTCTGATTACGTCTAAAAGGGATCCAAATGATAATCTTGTCTCCTTCAACGGAAGCAATCTTCCGAACAGGCCTTCCATTGATATGCTTGGTGTAACTATAAGTGACCAGCTCAGGTACGGGGGCTCCATCGAAGCGAGAGTAAAGTTGGCCTCTCAGAAGCTGGGCGTACTGTACAGGGCCCGCAGATACTTTAATAGTACACAACTGCTCACCCTGTACAAATCGCAAGTGCGCCCTACTGTCGAATTTGGCAGCCATCTCTGGTCTGGAGCCCCAAAATACCTGAAAAAAACCCTTGACTCTGTGCAGAAACGGGCGGTCCGTTTGATAGATTCCCCAATCTTAACAAACGGACTGCAATCTTTAGAGCACAGGCGTCAGGTAGGTATGCTGTCCTTGTTCTATCGGTATTACAATGGAAGATGCTCTGAGGAACTAGCGTCATTGATCCCTTCGGCACCGGTGCGTAGTCGGGATACACGCCAAACGCGCGCCCAACATTTGTACACAGTTGACACTTGTCACATGAGAACGGGTCGCTTCTATGATTCGTTCTTAAGTTCAACAGCTCGGCTGTGGAACGAACTGCCGGCCTCTGTGTTTCCTCCCTCCTACAACATGGGACTCTTCAAGACCCATGTTCACTCCTTCCTCTCCACAAAAAGACCCTCCACACAGCATCCCCAAAGATGACATAGGCCCTGAGGGAAATTATTTTCTTCAGGGCCTCCTGTGTGGAGTAAATATAAAAAAAAAAAAAAAAGGTGAAAAAATATAATAAGCAATAATTGTTGATTGAATTCAGGGATTTCCAATAAGAGTTGTTATTTTGAATAGCCCGCTTATTCGGTAGATGTTACTTTTAAAGCTGTCATTTTTTGACATTTGATAAGTAGAAACTACGTTATTAATAAAAATGGAACAATACACGCTTCAACGACGCACTGAAATTATTAAAATTCACTTGAGTGAATCAAATGCAAATCATCTTGAGTGATGAGGCCCATTTCCACCTCGGTGGCTTCGTCAACAAGCAAAATTGTCGCATTTGGGGCTCGGAAAACCCAAGAATTATTGTTGAAAAGCCTCTTTATCCTCAACGTGTGACTGTTTGTTGCGGTTTATGGTCCGGCGGAGTCATTGGACCTTACTTTTTCGAAAATGAGGCTGGAGCAACAGTTACGGTGAATGGATTGCGCTATCGAGAGATGATTAATGATTTTTACTGGCCGGAATTGGTTAGTATTGATCTCGACAACGTTTACTTTCAACAAGACGGCGCTACGTGCCACACAAGCAACGAAACCATTGATCTTTTACGATTGAATATCAAAATAACACCTCTTATTGGAAAACCCTGTACTAGTACATATTGAATTATTTGGCGGGTTGGGAATAAGCTTAGTGGTCCAGAGCACCTGACCGGCAATCAGAAGGTGCGGGTTCAATTCCCGTCGGCAGCATTTATTTTTACTCGGGAGATATTTCGGGCGAGTAATTATTGCTTAAAATATGTTATCCTTTGTGCCATGCAAAAAAACTTCTCTAATAAACATTACTTTATCATTAAAAAAATAATCTGAGTTTGGATTTTAATTATCCAAAATGTATGATTTCATAATATCTGGGAATTCCCATCCACCCTAGTAAGCAGTCATGTACGCACAGTATACTGAACGCGTTTGTGTACCTACTACATACTCGTACATAACACTGATCTTTTTTTCAATTTAAGAAGTTCCCAAGTCAAACACTTGGCATCTTCTTGAATCTTCAAGGAGTGTACACTAATTTTCATAATGGTTATTTTCTAAGACGGATTCGCTGGGAAATTGACAATGGGTTTTTTCACCGCGCGTACACAGTGCTGCGGTCCCGTACGAGGCTAGGAACAAAATTAAAATATTAATTTAAAAATTGACGCACAAATAATTAATATTCATACAGGTTGGGTGACAAGTGCGTGACTTGGAAACAATCACGTGAACTGGGTCATTATAAATAAGGCATGCTTCTTTAATAGGAAAGATGCAACCTCATCATCTGTTTTTTTTATTTTAAAGCTGAGTGTGAGCTACTGCTGATGTTATTACTGATAGTATATAAATTCTAGTTTTCCTTTTTTATTACATAAACTCTACAGAGGAAGCCTATTTCATTTTTAGGGACGTTGTGTGGAGGGTCTTTTCTGAGGAGAGGAAGGAGAACATGGGTTTGAAGAGACTCATGCTGTCAGGAGGGGGAAACACAAAGGCCAGCAAATGGTTCCGCAGTCAAACTGTTGAACCCACGAGTAGTAGAAATGACGCTTTCTCATGTGACAAATGTCAAACGTGTACAAATGTTGGGCTCGTATTTGGCGTGTTTCCCGACTATACACCGGTGTCGAAGAGATCAATGGTGCCAGTTCCTCGGTACATCTTCTATTAAATACCGGTAGAACAAGGACAACTTTTCCACATGCCACCTGTGTTGCCAAAACAGTTTGTAAAGAAAATGCTATCTATCAAACGGACCTCCCGTTCTGCACAGAGTAAAGGATTTTTTCAATTATTTTGGGGCTCCAAACCAAAGGTGACTGCCAAATTCAACAGTGAGGCGCATTCGCGATTTAAACAAGGTTAACTATTAAAGTATCTTCCGGCCCAATATATTATGGTATTGAGTATGGAGTCTACTAACCAATGTACGTACATTATTTTGCACGACAATTTTTGTAATAAATTCTGTGGCTTCTGATGACAAAATGTTTCAATTTTCAAAAATAATGCACATACCTTGGTGTGTAGCGTACATACTCAATACAAATATCTATAAAATCGTCACCTTCCAACATATCTGACTCCCATAACACTAGAGCTAAATCCAACAATCATCTACAAGTGCCAAAAATTAAATACACTCTTGTTAACATGAACCTTGTTAACTTACCTCGCTCCTTCAATATTCAACATTTTCTTAAAAGAAACACAACATATAACTCAAACCAACATAAAATATACATATACAAATTGAATACATGGTTAATGAACAAAAATAGAAATTGCATTAACAAGGTACTTGCAAACCGTCCGTATTAATAAACACTAGCAGTTAAAAACCCGCTCCGCGGGTTTTTTTCTGCTAGGCCCTGCGGGCGGCTCTTAGTTGGGTTCGCCCATTTTAGGTGATATTAACAACAGTTACATTTAATAGATAGATATAACGACATTCACAGAGAGAGGGTGAGTATATATATTGTTAAAACACGGAACAGGAATGAGTTAATTAATAATAACATTCTAAATTTACGCATAATAAGAATGACAGTTGTTTGAATAAATGAAATTTTACGTATTTGTGATGGATTATTTCAAATGAAACACTATTATTGACTATATGTCTACAACTGATATTAACTGTTATCGTACCTAATATAATTAGCTCATAGGAGACTTGCAGTGCTTAAATATGTGTTACAACCGTCAATGTCTATAAGTTGAATCAATATCGTTTAGTTTGTCACAATTAAAAATAGTTATAACAAAGTTGACTTAAATAATAGATTATTACATATTGATTAATTGTACCCGTGTTTATGAATAAAAGGAAGGTAATTGTGCGATGAGATTAGCAGTCGGTTTAATTAAAAGGTGTTAATTTTACTCCAACTGGTGGTAATTCTTTACCTACAAATGTTACTGTATCTAATAAAGTTTAAAGTTAGATTATGTATACAACATCATCAGGAGAGTAAAAATCTATATATAAAGGAAGATTATTACAATATAGCGCCCCTAAGGTGATATCTCACAAAAGCGGCGCTATGTTGTTGCTAATTGTCCAATAAATAAATGTTTCAAAGACCCAATCCTGTCTGATTACGTCTAAAAGGGATCCAAATGACAATCTAGTCTCCTTCAACGGAAGCAATCTTCCGAACAGGCCTTCCATTGATATGCTTGGTGTAACTATAAGTGACCAGCTCAGGTACGGGGGCTCCATTGAAGCCAGAGTAAAGTTGGCCTCTCAGAAGCTGGGCGTACTGTACAGGGCCCGCAGATACTTTAATAGTACACAACTGCTGACCCTGTACAAATCGCAAGTGCGCCCTACTCTCGAATTTGGTAGCCATCTCTGGTCCGGAGCCCCTAAATACCTGAAAAAAACCCTTGACTCTGTGCAAAAACGGGCGGTCCGTTTGATAGATTCCCCAATCTTAACAAGCGGACTGCAATCTTTAGAGCACAGGGTCAGGTAGGTATGCTGTCCTTGTTCTATCGGTATTACAATGGAAGATGCTCTGAGGAACTAGCGTCATTGATCCCTTCGGCACCGGTGCATAGTCGGGATACACGCCAAACGCGCGCCCAACATTTGTACACGGTTGACATTTGTCACATGAGAACGGGTCGCTTCTACGATTCGTTCTTAAGTTCAACAGCTCGGCTGTGGAACGAACTGCCGGCCTCTGTGTTTCCTCCCTCCTACAACATGGGGCTCTTCAAGGCCCATGTTCATTCCTTCCTCTCAACAAAGAGACCCTCCACACAGCATCCCCAAAGATGACATAGGCCCTGAGGGAAATTATTTTCTTCAGGGCCTCCTGTGTGGAGTTAATATAAAAAAAAAAAAAATATATATAAATAAAATTAATGTTTACATTTTATTGTGTATACACCGAAGTCAAAAATTAAATATAGATTGCAATTGGGAAAGAAGAAGTGGAAGGAGGGGGGAGGGGTGAGAGTAGGCTGGGTTGATAACGGGAATGATATACGGGAAAGACCAGTTGAGTGGGAAAATATTTAAAAGAGAGTTTATAAAAAACATCTTGTTAATTATATCTGCTTTTATATTAACATGTTTCCATGTTTCCATTTCTAAAATTTCAAAATTATTTACAGTGAAGTATTTTAAGACCTGAAAAAAACAAATAGCATATAACCATAAAGTAATATATTGTTAAGACAAATAGCATTTAATAACGGTTATTCTAATAAATTTATAGTTGAAATACTAAATAAAAAAATTAAACATATTTTCTTCAAACGGTCTTTCTAAAGATATAAAATAAACAATGGCGTAGAATTCCGTTTGTGGATAACGATACTTCTAAAATTATATATAAAAACAATCCTGGTAGTATTCAACTGGCGTTTTACACTAATAACAATGAAGAAATATATTCTTAATAATACAGATAGCAAAATTCAAACAAAAAAATCAGGAGTTTAAAAACTCAATTGGGATGATTGTAATTTCTTTTACAAAGGTAGAACCAATAGAAACTTTGAAGTCAGAACTAAAGAATATCGCAGGGCTCTAAATGGAAATATTGAATCTGAGTTTGCAAATCATCTTTTGAATAATGATCACACTTTCGATAAAAAAAATCAGGTCTTAAAATACTTCACTCAGCATCGCAAATAAATAATTTTGAAATTTTAGAAATTAGAAAACATGTCAATATAAAATCAGATATAATTAATAAACAAAAAAAATATATAAATAATAATGAAAAATGCCATTACAAAGTGATAAGCTTCCAAAAGAAATCTTCTTATTAAACGCTTGTTAATCGTAAGTAGTCAAATATTGTGAGCTGCATTTTTAAATATTCGCGCCATTCATTTAGTTCGTTTTTAAAGCGCCAGAGGTGCGCTCTGTCGGCCATCTATAGCTGTGCGTATCGGCCATTGAAGGAACGCGTGATTTTTTCATAAACGTCAAACATAATCACGTAACTGTGGATAATTTTCATTGTAATGTAATTAATCCAATAGATTATGAACTTTCTAAAACATATTTTCTTCGATATTATCCAAAAATTATATGAGCAGAAACGATGCTTTTGAAGAAATCTCGTATCATTATGAGGCGATCCTATTTTAGTATGAAATCGTGTCTTAATTTTCAAGTTAGATGAATTTACCCGAAACAGACAATTTTAATTTGACCAATCAGAGGGCCTACATCGTCCAGACGCTAGGACATTAATACTATCAGATAATTTTTGAGTAAATTTAATTTTTACACCGAAAATGGTTTCTAATGTGTCTCACATATTATATTGAATACTCTTTTACTCTCTCTCTTTTTCCTTTGTTGCATTTTTCTTTCCTTCTTGTATTGTATTTACTATGGGTACATCATTTATGTTAAACAATTGAGCGTGTTATTATTTAATTTATTTTTATTTATACACCTACACAGACTATTATACTGTTTCTAATGTTTTAAATGCAATTGCTAGCATTTTTCCTACTTATTTTTATTTTCAAATACAACTTTATACACATGATAAGTTTTTATGTGGTACTCCATCTCAATAAGAACTCTCACACTAAAGTTTGTTCATTTTTTTATATATGCATGTCATATTTTAAATATAGATTATTTTATGTATTCTTTGTATTTTTTATAAAGCCCTGATTTGTTTATAAAATATATGTAATGATACTGCTATCCGGCTCAGAACAGATATTTTGTCTAGTGAGTAGGGTAGCGCACATGATTTGTAAATAACCATTGATGTCAATAAACGACCGGGTTACCGGCAATAAAAAAATATATATTTGTATCTTAATACAATGGAAGGTCATAATATCAACAACTACTCTCAATGAAATATGAAATAGACAAATACACGGAATATTAAAAGGTAACGGTGGCAATTTGGTCTCAAACCCATATATTGAATTGAAAAAAATATAAAAAACCCATATAAACCCATATAAACCCATGTTTTGCCGGGAAGAGTGCCCCTACCAATTGAGTTATTGAGACATAATTACATTTGGTCATTTTTATCGATCTACTTCTCATATGGTCTGCCATCTTTTGATATTGTTACAAAGTTCTACCCGAACTTATGCAATCTAGATGATGTTTTGAATAAACCTTATGAATTTTATATATACGGGACATCTTTTGTCTTTTCACAAGACTAGAATAAATATTCAATTGATTAGGATTAATTTCTAGAAGGTTGTGTACCTAAACGTTGTATTTAAACAATGAAGAATATTTATTGAGAATATTTTTAATCAAAGTAGACAGTAAATAGACCAATAGTTGGAATATTAGAATTAAATATTAACCATCAAAAGTGAAATATCTTTGTTCTCGGTTACCTGTGATTATTTCCAAGAAATAGTTTTTTTTTGCTAAGGAGTCCCAAGAATTAGTCGTCTTACTTGTAGGAATGCTAATGATTTGGGCAATATTTTTTTAAATGTGTCCTTAGCCTTGTGTGGAACCGCAGCACTGTGCTATAGGGGCAAATTCGAACTTTGACTCCTGCAAAAAGTTGTTGTCAAACTCTTTCGAACTTATCAAGTGGTGTCAACTGTACACGTGAGTGATTTATTATTTTTCGTTGGGGACCTGCCACTCCATTTTTATGACGTTGAGACTTTAAGTTTGATAGCCTCGTTGAATTATCTCGCAAAAAACAATGACAGGCATAGATTTAAATCTCTCATCTTACCTTATTTTGGAAATGCTCTATTTTAAATGATACCTCACAATATCCCAGCCGTTTTATTATAGAGCCAGGAAACTATCATATAACGTCACATAATTTAGTGATAAGGTGAAAGACGTTATGCTTATATAAAATTGAAATATCAATTTTTTTATTTTATTTAGTTTTTCGCAATTTTTTGCAACTGCGTAGAGTCAGTCGAACAACGACACACCCATTATTTTAAGAAACTTTGTACGGCAACGGAAACAAAGGGGGAAAGAGAAGGAGCTGGAAAGGACCTGGTTATTCAGATTTGGTCACTAAACACATATAAAGGCGTTTTAATAACCCCCCCCCCAAATATAAAATCTGTTATAGTTGCGTGCGTACCTTTTATTTGCCTGAGCTTTTATTTATTTATTCCAGAGCAAAACTTGCGATTTTAACTGAGCGAACATCTGATACATTATTTTCCTCTCCGTAACTTCACTTCCGACCCCTGATGAGGTCAACCCCCATAACTATCACGGGCGGTCAATTCACCTGGTCATAAATCACTACTGGAATTGTGGCCGTTATGGGACAGGAAACTTGCCGCCCAGATTACCTCTCAGGGCTTGTCTTGGCGCAATCTGTCTCTGCAAACTGCCGCTAAAGAAAAACTGTACGTATTTTTAATTTAATTAAAAATTATGCATCATCTAGGCTTTAGTCACCTATCTGTCTCCGCTTTTGATTAGGAGTGTTCTTCATAATATACTCCAATTCATCTAATAATGAAATCCAGTCTATTTTTTAATGAATGATAGTTCACTACTTGAATACCCGTATTTCTTTATTTTTTTTACAGATGTCGATTTCATAGTTAAAATAATTTTTAAAATTAGCATTTATCAAAGCCCGTCAAAACGTTCGAAATCTGGCGTGGTACACGTGACGTCATACGTACCTCGGTTTTGATAGTTAACAGTAAGGTAAATCTCTCTCGGGTTACTGTATGAAATCAACAAATTCAAATTCAAATATTTTGCAAGATTCAAAAAAATGTCAATTAATTTAAATAATTTATACACCGCAGTGGTAAGTATGCAAGTTCTGTCAGAACCCGCCGACCAATCACAGGTCGTTTAAATATATTAATAATATATATTTATATACAAGTTTTTTTAAGCCATAATATTTTTCACTCAAGTTCCTTGTCTAAAATACAATAAATTGAATGGAACAATGTGGAATGTGTTTTTAGTCGAGGCACTGTATAGGAAGTCGCACGCGATATTTTCGCAAGATAACTCGATTTAAAAAAAAATAGCTACATATGCGGATTTTTTAGGTTTAATTTTAAAATCCTAAAGCGTGGCAGAAAACAACTGCGTACAATTTGGTATGCAATTCGAACGTTATCATCGAACACGTACGAACCAAAATTACTTCTTACACGATGTCATCATAAATGAGGGCCTCAGCCATACGAAACTCTGTTTCTTTTCACGCATGAACAAACCACAATTCAATTTTTGAGATACTTCAAAATTGGAAGTTATAATTCATCAGCCCGCAAATAAACACTGTGAACTATCAATAAATTTGGTGCTAACTATTTTATGGGTTTCAAAAGGCAAATATTTTCAGACAATTTATCAACGTTTATAATTTCTCGTCTTTAAAAAAATCTTGTTTCTTCAAATAGTATATATCGTACCTTCGAGTACTAGCGTTTACTTTTTAACGCACTTTATATATTTGTTTTTCGATATATCTTTAATTGATATCGATAGTGTTTTCACATCCCTACGTCCAGAATCAGGGTTGCCCCACATTTCTTCACCGCCCTACTTCTATTTCCACTGCACCAGAGCTTTTGGCGCCCATGATGATTTACGCCAATGGTGCCAGGACCCACTGCTACTACTAACGTCCGGTGATTTTGAATCGAAATAGTGCCATCAGAAAATTTTTGTTAAATTGACAATCTATGTATTTTTGTATATGTAAATGTACCTACCTAAATCTTTATCCATATGTACTAATGATAAATTTAAACGCACCGATTTGTACAATTAAGGTATTATTTCACCTTCCTCTTGGTAGCTTATCTATAGAATAATGCAAATAAATATTCTCAATAAGTAGAAAACTCGGCTAACTTACCCGATGTGTAACCACTATTTATAGGCTGGAGCACCGAATAGTAAACTGGGACTACATATATGAATCGCAAATGGAATATAGACGTTATCCTATGGATAAGTTATCAAGAGGATGTTGAAATACCTCTAAGATTAATGTAGGTATCTTTAAAAACCACATGTACGTAGATATTTAATTATATGATATCAAAAAAATATTAAGATAAATTGATTTTAGTAGAATTTATTATCAGGGCAGATGTGTCACTTCTACCATGACGATGGACACTGTAAAGCTCTCCGAAAAGTTGATTTATTTATTTATTGATACATTCTAAGTATTTTTTGGAAATGTGAGCCTCACTGGATACTTTTACCCGTGCTGAGGCCCCCATTTTACAATTTTATGAGACAAATTAGGTGTGTAAATAAAATGGACAGAAATTTCTTAAAATTATGTTAAATTAAAGAATTTAAATGAAATATTAGGAAATAAAATAAAAGAAAAGGATGCGCAACACGGCATAATAACCCTAAAAAATCATGATATTTTTCTAATTCGTTAGTTATTTACACAGAGTGCCTTTTTATGATTTTTTGTTTACACATATTTTAATATTTTCTTAGTGTTTTTTTCATCATTTTATTACTCTGTATTTTCCAACTGTTCAAATGTAACTAAAATTTTCAATGGAGAAAAAAGATCTGTTTGGTGATTATATAAAAATAAGGACGCAAGTCACGTAGAAATAATAATTTTAATTATCTAGAAGATTTCTGCAAAACAAAACGCGTATCCTCCATTCCTCAATACCTGTAAAAATACGCATATGAAGTACCTACATAATATGTATACCTTAATTCATAATACAATTATTTGCCAACAAATCGGGATTTTTAATAGGTTTGTTGACAACATCTGGCGTTTTATCTAGTTGTACGACGCGGTTCAATCATTGGATTCACGTTGGAAATACTTGTATTTTCATTCTGTCTGAAACACTGTACATAGACTTGGATAAAAAGTATTAAATGGGTAAAATAAATTCATAGTTTTTTTAAACTTTATATGTTTTTTATGCCATACCTACGTAGTTACATATAGTTTAAGTTTTCTACGAAGTGTAATTTATGTATTTTTTTATAATTATAATATATTAGAATTAAATTTATTCCTTTATTATCTTGTTTTTTAATCGATCTTAAAAAAAATCAAAATATGCATATGGAAAGTCGCAAGGCGAAGATGAATTAATACTATTTTATAAAAAAAATCGTTTATATCATTATTACTTTTTATTTATTTTATTAATTTGTATGATTATTCAAGAAAAACTTGCTTGTTTTTGTGTGGTTTGCAAAGCGTTCATATGAACAAACCTTTATAGTTATTATTTCTTTCCACAATTCCACTGTAACCATTTTGTTAACACTTGCAAACGTAAAGCTCTTAGTTACGAACCATAGATATCTACGTCTGCAACTTGAAACTCAGATGGAAAATTCCATGTTCAGAATCAGTGATCACCAACCTTTTAAATTATATAAAAATCACAATAATCCACCTTTATTTAGTTGCTTAATATTGTTACCTCTTTTTAAAAATATTTAATTTATTTTACCCCAGTTTTACATAACTGGTATTACATATGTGGTATAATTTTGACATGATGAATAATTTGGAACATGACAAAGAAATAATTAAAATAAAATTACAATAATCAAAAAATAAATACATACATGAAAAAAAATAAAATATAGGTATTTTTTTTTATTTTTTTTAAAAAAAGAAAGACAAACATTCCCAGGTTACGAATAACCCAACAATGTTTGAAAATCTCCTACTACCACCACAGAAAGCCGAAAATGTTGCTTGTGTTGTGATGGAGGACTTAGATAGCCGAGGAATCGAACACGCGACGCTCGGGTAAGACCCAAGCGCTATGCCCACTCAACCACTGACCGGTAGGAGTCAATAGTGATTAGATAAGTTTACAAAGAGGCAACCGAAGGTTGAAGAATAGGGTTGAAATAGCTTTATAGTATGATCCACAAAATTCACCAAGTTAACATTAAACATATCAATATCACCTAAGTATTGATATCCCATAGTGTGAAACCGCTGTATCAGAGAATTAACAATGTAGTCGCACTTCTTGCACACCGCGGTGGAATAGAGTATTGTGTCAAGTTGTTTTTGCGGGTATGTGTAAGCATATCAGGTTATTGCTACCTATACTCATAATTCACTCCAGGCAAGAAGAAAGAGGACAGATTCTTTATCGTTGTCGTCATACTGCAATTATTGACTGAGGTACTCACTCGATATCGTGTCGATCAGAGATGTGCAAAATGGGTACCCAAAACCATTTGAAATGTTGACAAATGTAAATTATCTCTCGTAGTGAGGTTGAGGACTGACTGATATTTTGGGCTTATGAAAAAAAGATGAGTGGAGATAGTAGGAAGAATGTTGCAAAAAAGCAATTAAAATGGAAAATGCATTGAGAAAAGCATTTAAAATGCAAAATGGTTTTTAGAAAAGCATTTAAAATTGAAAATGGAAAATACCCATTTTGCATTTCCATTTGAAATAAATTTATTTGAAATAAAGCACATCTCTGGTGTCGTTACCTACAGCGTATTGCCGCTAGTAAATCTCGTACTTGAATATCGTGGATTCTTATCAATGCTAATATTTTGATCGCTATCGGGTATCAACAGTAGTTTTGAAACCGCAAAGGTATAAAATGTTGTAATATCATTTTTTAATTCCTTAACTTCTCTTTATTTTGACAGTAAAATACCGACTGGGCACGGGAAGTATATTACATAGTACCAACTTTTAACTACAATTTATGCAGACTTATTGTTATTTACCCCAGCTAACTAATATTCTAGCGTAAGTAACATCATTAGATTAACAATCAGAAGATGGCCGTGACAGGCTGAAACCGGTACTAAAAGTAAAATTAAAGAAATCTTAATGTTTGTTTTAATTATATTAATACCATGTAATGTCCATAACTAATTCATTTTGTAGAGAAAACCTTTGTTTCGAAAAGTTAACAATACAATTTTCAATCAGGAGTTGTTTTTTTTGATATCTGTTGATATGCATAAGCATACTAAAAAGTTAGTATGTTTTGTTTGAATATTAGTCACGCTTTTAAAAATGGTCTTCAAACTAACTCGTTACTCGGTATATTTTATTTAGTTACAAAATTTAACATTTTAAATCTAGTGTACATCTTTTCTAAAACTACTATAAAAATATTTTATTACCTACGTACCTACTAATATTTGGACTTCACAACATTGAGACATAACCCACGAAAAACTGCAAGACTTTTGGCTCTCATTATATTTAAAGGTAGTTCATTGACCATTTTGAAACCTTTATAATAAATATTGTTTTGTGTTGCCGATAAAAAATGTCTCAGGAAGCCTAAAATAAATACTAGGGCTAAAACACTTTTAAAATATAATCTGCTAACATTTTATTCTTTAAGTTGTATATAAATACTAGGGTGTTATAGATTATACGTTGCCACACACTTAGAATATTGAGTTGGTGTTGCATTGTTTTTATTTTAGTATATCTGGTTCCGGGATAAAAATGACGAATCTCTGCAAGTACCTACATGTAATTTTAAAAGTTTTATTGATATGTTTTTGACTGTATAATTATCTAATTTTTTTTATATTGATTATTAAATTAATCAAAAATATTAATTTCAGTTGTATTCTGTCTGTAAAACTGGTTGAATGAACTCTAGAACTCGTATTTGCTTCGAAGTCATTTTCAAAATTGGAACTGTTTGTTTGAAAAATTCAGACAAACGATAAATTAACTAGTCATAATATAATTCTTCTAAGAGAAAATTATTTAATTTTTAATGATGCAATGATGATGATGATGATGTTAAAATAATGTTTAATAGACAAGGTTTTTATGCATAGCGAAAAGATTTGTCGAGAGTTCAGAGTATTCCATTATTTTGCATGGGTCTGCGCTAGTACAATGATAAATAGCTTATCATTGTATTTATCCTTAGTTTTCCATAACTTCCTTTCTTTTTAAAAATTTATTATATTAATAAATTATCCTTCACTACTATAAAAAAAAATACTATAACAAACATACATTTATGTACAATGAATTATTTTAAGTACTAACTAACAACAACATTTATGTACACTCCCCTTCCATACACAAGCAAATGCTTTCAATGGAAGAGTAGTAAAAAGACCCAAGCAAACCATTATCTACCATGTAAACATATTATTAAAAATAAAAAATAATTTATAAAAAAAAAAAAAAAAAAAAATAGAAAAAATAATAACACAGAAAGAACAGTATTCTTACTATGAAAGAAACCCTTTGCTTTGTAAACTTGAGCATATGATAGTACGTTGAAATCCTTTCAACCTGTCCGTCATATTTTCGAGATTAATTTATTCTTATAAGGATTCCTCTCGCATTACGAAAACTTTAATATTCCTATAAATTCACAACAAAGATATAAACCATGGTAATAGCTAGTTAGATAAGTCGTTTTAATTATTATATGTTACACCCACAAAATATGTAAAAATAACCTTTGTTTTAAAAATAGAAGTGTTGCCTTTTAGCACACGCTGAGACGGAATTATAAAAAGCGTTCGATTTCCTTTTGTATTAGGTGAGATATATGATTTAAGAAGTGTTAGAAAGAGCCAACACCACGCTTTATATTTGTATTCAAAACTTTACCATGCACACAAATATCTTGAATTGTATAATATCGTAGAATTCAACGATATAGACATCTTCATAAATGGTAGAATAAATAAAAACCTCGTGTATTGAAAAAAAAGTGAAAATTTAATTAGCTGTGAGCTAATTTGATGTGATGTTAAATTTATTTATTTAAACTAAAAATTATGTAACTGCTTATTTATTTTCTTTCTTTCTTCTATTTATCTTTACTATGTATTTCTTATGTTTTATATTTTATTTTGCTTATTATTATTATTTATGTTATTTCACTAGAAGCCTCTCCACCTAGTGACAAACGTTAATTTACGCATTCTGTGAACATTTTTAATTGGATTGTTAATATATATGCATATAATAATGGCAGTTTCATTATTTAATAATTGTCAACACTCTGTAAATGTTTCAAACAATAAATAAATACACTTCCAAATAGAGTAATATATTCAAAGAAAATCATTGACCGCCGTTGCTTGCATGTTTGCGAAAGATTTGACAAAATTTGTGAATTATATTCCATGAAACAAAAAAAAGAAGTAACAATTACCTTTACTACAGATTATATTATTATAAATAAATATATTTAATAGTTTCGTATAAAGTGGTGTTTTTACACTTGGTAAGCGACATTTTATTACTTTTAATTGAGTGTGTCCGTCCGTAAAGTTAATAAATAAAAGCGTCTTTCATTTAGGTACGTATTTCATTTTGAGATATATTTAAAAACAGCGAACTTACTTGAAAATTAATTTCAAGCAGGATAATAAATTTCCAAATAAATCATGAATCTTACATAATATTTAAGGTGACTTGATGACAAAATCTCAAAATATCCGAGGGGTTGGTTAAAAGCTTATTCCGAAATGTTCGATAAAAGTACTTCGTAGCTCTATGTAATATACTCCCCGTACCCAGCTCGTAGTGGCCTGTACTAAATGTAATAGACTCCCCGTGCCCAGCTCGCAGTGGCCTGTACTAAATGTAATAGACTCCCCGTGCCCAGCTCGCAGTGGCCTGTAATAAATGTAATAGACTCCCCGTGCCCAGCTCGCAGTGGCCTGTACTAAATGTAATAGACTCCCCGTGCCCAGCTCGCAGTGGCCTGTACTAAATGTAATAGACTCCCCGTGCCCAGCTCGCAGTGGCCTGTACTAAATGTAATAGACTCCCCGTGCCCAGCTCGCAGTGGCCTGTAGTAAATGTAATAGACTCCCCGTGCCCAGCTTGCAGTGGCCTCTACTAAATATAATATACTCCCCTTGCCCATCTCGCAGTGGCCTCTACTAAATGTAATATACTCCTAATGCCTAGCTCGCAGTGGCCTCTACTAAATGTAATATACTCCCCGTGCCCAGCTTACAGTTGCCTCTACTAAATGTAATATACTCCCTGTGCCCAGCTTGCAGTGGCCTCTACTAAATATAATATACTTCCCGTGCCCATCTCGCAATGGCCTCTACTAAATTTAATATACTTTCCGTGTTTTACTCTGAACGTTGTATTTGTTTCATTGTTGATTTTCATATTCTGTGGAGGTTCTATTAAATTTCTGCTATATTTCAGTTTTATGAAACAACTGGCCAATAATGATACAATAATAGAACATGAATAGAACCTTGGCAGAACTTGAAAATAAACTTTGACATTTGATGAATTGTTCAAATTCTGTGTAACAACCCCGTCCTAGGATTGTTACACAGGCTTAACAATCTTTAGGTCGAAAACTCAAGTACTTACTTTAGAAAATTAAATTAATAAATTAAAATATTAGAAAATTAAATTTAAAAACTTTACAAAATTGAATACAGGAATCTGCCGTTTTATCAAGACACCCATTTGGTAAACCATCATGGGAAAATAAATAAAATAATTATTAAAATGTGGTTACGTTGTGACTTGTAATAATTACTTTAAGCGGAACAAACAAATACAAATTTTCTTTGATCTAAATGACGAGTGTACTATTTTTTTTTAGTTTAGTAAGAAAAAGTTTGGCTTTGTTCTTCCTGTCGTCAGTTTAAATAAAATTAGTTTATCAAAAAAAGCGATTATTTTACAATGCGTAATAATAAACAACAAAATTCATGCGCTTTTTTATAACGAAGATGCCTTCAGGCTATTTTAAATGTATGGGTTATTAAAAGTTATAAAAGAGAACCCTGGGGCAGTACGCCAAGTTAATATTTTTATGAGTCTTTAGCATAAAAAGTTCCATTATTTGATACTACCCAAGGGACTTGTGAACGGGCGCAAGTCTAATCACCCCTGGGTGGAAAATCTAATCTAGGATTAATATCAGCGTTCTAAGAATTGAAAACTGATAAGGACATTGATATAAGTTTTAATGCTGTAAATTAAAAAAAAAGCTTGAATGTTCTCGTAGTAGTCGATGCTTAGTTGACGTAGGGAGCGAGGTTTGCAGTCTGTGGTGTAGATCTAGGTATCGATTCTACAATCCAGGCCGCTCGCAATCGCAGTCGAAAGTACGTACATTGGTCGACGTTCGTATTCTTGAGTATCGTCGAAGGTACATACTTACATACGTCAAACGTAAAAAGTCATTCTATTCGAACAACGAGTCGGTCGAACTGTTCGAGGCCCTGATACCAGCCCGGGTGTACGGCAATAACCCTGCCCACAGTCCACACACCTCTCTCCTAGCTTTCGAGGCAGTTCCCAACAGACAAACAAAAAATGCGGTCAGTAACGAATTCAAAAACCATTGAAGTTTCTGCTAAAAATATATTTTCATGAAAAATATAGGTAAGTGAAAATTGTAAAATGAAAAAAAAAACAACAAATTGAAACGAGAAGGCGGTTTGTGACAGGACAACGTCTGCCAGCGCCTACTAGGAAAATAATAAAAATTAAACCAAATGTGTGTACAAAATAATGCAGTAAAAAAAGTGATAAATAGAAGACATAAAAACAACACAGTGAAAATGAGAAAAATAAATAAAAATGGCTTAAGAATCTACAATACACAGCCGGGGTCTGTACCCCCCATTATGAATTCCCTACTCATAATAATTATTAACTTCTGATAAAAAAAATCTATTATGCATTTAGCAAATTGACCTAACGCTTAATGAAAGAACATCAGGTCTAAAAAGACGTAATTGTATTTTTTGCACCTTCTATTATATTTTTTTACACTGTCTAGCACGAAAGACACGCTCAAACAAATTATTATTACACAAGTCATATATTCTACATAGTAGTCATTTCCTACGCTGTCATTTTTAATAGGAATAGATTAAAAACAACACCCTTGTTATTTCAGCCTCAACATCATCAGGTTTATCAAACATGTTAATTCGGTATAACGAGCATTGGCTAATAGATTTTATAATTCGGTATTCGGTAATTTTCGTAATTTATTCTGCAGTTGTTGCTTCCCACCTACTTGAATTCTCGTTGCTGTTTCGAGAATTTATACATGTTCCAATTTCGGCAAACATGCGAGTAGTAAAATATGATTTGAGATTTTCACGGCCAAAAGTATTTTTGTTATTTGTTTTTGGGGTGTTATGCCGTGTTGCGCTAACTCCTTCTTTAGCCTGGCTAAAGAAGGAGCGCAACACGGCATAACACCCCAAAAACAAATAACAAAAATGCGAGTAGTAGCATAAAATATCATTATTATCGAAAGTGATCATTAAAAAAAAAAAACAAAAATACATCTCACAATTCTGTGCTATGATTTAAGATTTTAAAAGTATTTAACATTTCTAAAGTAAAAGTTTTTTTAGTGTAAACTGTGTGTACATGAATAGAAAATTAATAAATATCTCTGCGCAAGTTCTTTACTAAAGGATGTTCTAAAAGTCATATGTAATCGGCGTGTACCAGTCAATAAATATATAAATAATACCTACATCATTAGTATAGATTTATAGATCGTGGAAAGGAGCTAATGACAGTGTGACAGTACACGCGCTGAAATAAGAGCTGCATAAACAGTATAAATAATTAATTTGGTTCTGAGCTTCTGACGTTCGCGGCACTCCCTATTTACCTACAAAATTCTACAGTAGAATAGGTAAATTCCGGATGCAAGAACATTCACTAATTAACGCTCTCCGTTGCTAATTGAGTGCAGTCGAATATATATTTTCCAGTGCAAAGGAAACGTTGGACCTCCCTTGACTCATAATTAAATACTTCTGAGAGTAATAGTGCATTCCGTGTGTATTCTGACCGTACTGATACATACCATAATGTAAAAAAGTTGCAATAACGTCAGAATTCAAACTGCGGTCTTAGGTCAAGTTTTGATTTGTAAAATCGGATTTTTCGGGAAAACAGCGAATTTTCAGGCATATCATTTCAAAGATGACACATTTTCATGTATTTATACAAACCGATAGAATCGAATGTTTCAAAAAACTTTTCGAACTAGTTTGGAACACCTTACCCACCAAATGCACGATGACACTGGGTACGTAGCGACGTTTATAAATTTTGTTTAAATTTATACTCGCGGTTCGTAGTTAAGTCAAATGATAGAGAACTAACGTTTTAGTGAAATGACATATCCAAATCACAAATAAATAATCTTCATAAATTCCCTCCATTATTTGATTTAGTAGATAAAATCATAGCTGGGTGAACGTGAACAAGGCCCTACATTTTCGCTTTACCTGTCGTGTCAGATATCACAGCTGGAGGAACATGGCCCTAAATTTTCCATCTTACCTATCGTGTCCGATATCGTGACTCGGCGGATGAGGGCCTAATTGCAGCTTTACTTGTCGTGTCAAATGTCATAGCCGGGCAAACGAGGACCGAAATTGTCACTTTACCTGACTTTCCAGATATCATAGCTAGGAGAACAAGGACCTAAATTGTAACTTTACCTGTCGTGTCCAATATGATTTAAGAATCTCACGGCCAAGAGTATATAAAATTAATAACCCTTAAGTTACATTTTATTCGCTGGGCAGGTGTAGACTTTGGTCTATGGGAAGATGTGGAGTTAAATTGCCCGGTGGGCCAGAGTTTGTAGCTACGCCACTGATGAATATATCGTTTATCTTTGCCTACACCGTAAATTATACATTGCGGTGTATGAGCATGTAAATAGGCTTCTTCGCATACATGTTGTTGTAGCGAGGCTCCGTATTACATCGTATTATTTAGCAAATTCATCAACAACATTATGTTTAGCATCGCTTGGAATTATTCGAGGACGTTAAATTATGGAGGCTGATTGAAGAGTGCCTCTCCTAAAATAAGCCACCTATCGTTGTAAAGAACAGACGGTATTAATTTAACTTTACAAATACTGTTAAGATTCTTAATATGTATTATATAATTTAATGTATTATAAGCTGTGTAATACATACGTTTTATAATAATCCCACTGCAGAGTTTCCCAAACTATGGTCCCACATTTTCTTTCCACAAAAGCTGTAAAATTGAATACGCCTCTTGTTTTTATTTATTGAATAACAATTTTCTTAAATCCAGCTATTTACAGATGGCACTTTACTAATATGGAGCTTTAACAAATAGCCAAGGATTAAAGACAATCACAACAGGACTTTGTTAATACATAAATTTTTACTACCGATTTTTTTAAATAAGAACTTTTAAGCAAAGGCCGTTTTGACGTTTTGTCAAAAAAAAGATAAATCTTAGAAAAACTGTGTTTAATAAGGTTCTAAGTATTTAGAACCTTACTGAAAAACGTTGTGTAAATATTACGCGGCGCGAAACTTCAGAACTGTGAAAAACCAAACCAGGCTCAAGGCCAGCTTTACGACACCAACGTTGAACGGGCGTGTTAGAATCTAATTTGTAATTTAGACGGTTAATGTTGAGAAATATCATGGATTATATTTTCAAGAACTTATCGATTTTTTTTTGTTTTTGCATGTCATGCAGATTTTCACCCCGTAATAAAATAACACAAAAATTTTTCAAAACATATTTAATACGACAAAAGCCTTTTTTATTGCATTTCGGAAACTTTTAACTGTGGCAAGGTTGCTTTGGCAAAAGCACTATCGTGCCTTATTGATTAAGTTTTTTTTGTAAATTCCTTCAAAATTAAGCCACCAAAATATTCTGGAGGATTTCTATAAAATGTTTGAGAAACACTGCAGTTTTATATTTTACGAAACAAATTTAAACAAAAGGAATGGAAAATGTATTATTAAGAACATAATGCAAACGTAGTGCGGTCTTTTCCCGTTAGTGTGAGTGTGGGTGTGTGGTTTTCAGTAGAAATTACATGTACCAACACCCTACTCACATAATTATGTTTACTTCTTAGCACGTTAAACGTTTTTAGAATATTTTTTATTATTATTACATGTCCAGTTCTGCTGAGTTTATCCCGACTGAAGTCTGCATGTTTGAGTTTTCAGTAATGATGGTTAACCTCAGAGATCACCATAAAAAGAGGAAAAAAATATCTATTAAAAATATAAACAGTATCTATTATTTTGCATAGTAGTTAAAAGAAAGTCGAAAGAAATTATATATTACAGAATATAGGTAATTGAATATCATGCTCAAGTGAAATTTCATGAAATTAAAGTAATCGTTTGGGATAGATAATAAGTGCCTACTTCCAATCGCTGATAATTGGAGAGAATTCCAAAGAAGGTACTTTCACAACACTAATAGAACTTATAAGCAATAATTTCGTAGCAAGAGTTTTCCAATCATAAAATCAACGCGTCCTTCACATAAATTGCAAAATACAACGCAGTATGTAGTGAGTACTAAAATGAGTTGATTATTTATTACAATAAAAATATAAATAAACTAATTTTGTTACCTACATTTCAATCCACCGAACGTCTAATTACTTGGTGAATGATACCAATAATTTATCTAACCAAGACGATTTGATATGCGTTTTAGATAGTTTATCTAAAGTTTGAACGTCTAAAAATGCCCCCACATAACTGCATTTAAGTTCACTATAATAAATGAAAAAAATGCTTCTTTGAGTAAATTTAAGACGAAAAGTTTTATGAAACTTAGTGACCAGTTTTTTTTTAAATCGGTAAAGATTTGACTTCTATTGGTGTAACTTGACTTCTATTGGTGTACCTCTTTAGTGAAATTAGACAATTTATCTTATAATTTTATTACTTTGTGAATCGATGATTTCTTCACGTCACGCGATCCTAAGCTGTGTCAGGAAATTCATTCCATTCCGGAGCAAGTGTAGAAACACAAACAACGCCATATTTCTTGATTATTTTCAACTCATTGCTCCCTAGGACGTGTAAAACATACCAAAACAGAATATAAGGGCGCCCCGGGGAGATCCGAGCCACAATCGCCGGACTAACTTCTCACGACGGGAAACAAAAAAAAACATAAGATGTTACGCAAGAGAAGACAAAATTCTTGCCGAGTTCGAATGAAAAAGTTCTAATAAAATAATAATAATATAACCAAGTCAATAATGGATACTCGAATGAAACAAAACCACACCAAATAATATCATGAATTCTCCTGGGAGCTACACTTTTACTGAATTTCACGTTTATCCACCATATTTAAATACTTTACATTTTATCGGAAAAGCTTTGTATTTATTTTTACAAACTATCACTATCGCAGGTACGTGAAAAAGACAGGAAAAACTTTTAGAAGGATTATTATAAATCCTACAAAGACTCAAAAAATCTTTTTTAAAATTTCTAAACTTATCCACAAAATTGAGGTATAAACTTTTAAGTTTTGCGTCCTCGATGACTAGGACATTATTTCTCAACATTGGTTAAGAGTTTTGTTTTAGTACGTACGATATACATAGGTACACAATATGAAATATAATAGCCAACAGTCGAATTAAAATATATTTGTAGCACAGTGGTAAGATCGTCGGTTCCGAGTAAAATAAAATTGTTCCGGTATTGCACTGAACGTTTTATTTTTATTTTTGAAGATTTTTTTTAATAAAACGTGGCTACATAAAAAATGGTTTTAAATTAGAGTTATTTTATATATCAGATTTTATTCTACTCTTCCATTAGAATGATTTGCTTGTTTACGGAAAAAGAGAGTAGGTACCAAAATTAAATCAAATTTCAAACAAAATCAGGCTCTTTAATGTAGAATTTGAAGACCCTAAGCTGGAAAAACTTATTATTAAAAAAAAAATACTCGCCTAATGGAATAAAAATCAAACCGGTTAGGACCCTCTACCAAAGAAAAGATTTAACTGACCTCTGGAAGGAAATGGAGGACAGAAAAGAAAAGGATGAAATTGATTTGCGAATCATTTGAATGAAATTCCTTAAATTATTAAAAGTCATGCAAAAAAATGATAAACGAACATAAAACACTCTTTCAAAAGACTCGATGAATATTATCAAAATGTTCGAGGAATTCGTACAAAATTGCAGCAAGTAAAAATTAATTCACCAACCTTCTCATATGACATTTTACTATAAACTGAATCACGGTTAAATACTACCTATCGCCTTGATCGAAGTCCTAATTCGAGCAAAAAGTCAAACGGAGGAGGTGCGATGTTATGCGTATCAAAAAACATCCCATCTGTAGATTACCGGTCAAGCACACTAATGTTGGACACATTTTTGCAATGCACAACATACCTAATGGCAAAATGATTATCGGCTGTGTCTACAGCATCGGCAAACTGCATCGGATTTGCAAATATATAATAAGCATGATGATGACATAGATTTACTTAAATTTAAATATCCGGGAGCTAAATTCACAATGGCTGGTGATTATAATCTGCCGAACTGGACCAGCCAAGATGACAGTGGATCTATTTATTGACTCCATTTGTAGAATTCAACGTTATATATGCCAGCACTTTGGTGTATCCTACAAATTATAGTAGCATTGGTAATGTAGTTTCAGTGATTTGTTTTATATACTGTATTGTTCTAGTTTCTACGTTTTTATGTTACTATTACATGTTGCACTAATATTGGTTCATATTCAGTTTATCAGTTTAGCATTATTTAATGCTTTAAACACTTTGTGTATAATATTCGATAGCTCACTAGGTATATTCTACGTAAAATATGTATTTTTTCTTTAATGCGTCAGATAATTTGTAGTAAAAACAGTTATCGCTAAATTTCACGATTTGGATGTAAACATTAAGTTAAAACTTAAAATTATTCATACACTGCTCATTCGTAGATGGCACAATTATTTGTTGAAAAAACACCTTTTGATTATTATCCTTTAAAATATTAAAATTAATTGCGTTTGGAATATGAGTATAAATAAATAGTTTTTTTCCGTATAAATTTTTATTCTTTCAAGAAAGATATTCAATATAGTGTTAGTATGCCTTTCTTGAAAGAATTGAGTTTTTATACAGACAGAACTATTTATTCACATTTAAGTGGTTTTTTTATAATTAGTTGGCGCCATCTATGATCGAGTAGTTTATAAATAATTTAAAATTTATTCTTAATGCTTTTGATTTATTCCGATAGTCGTTTGAAAAATCTTCCTTGGTAAGTATTATAAATAGCATTAAATTATGTACTATTTATGTAAGGTAGAATGTCATCGTCTAATTGTATCATAATCTAATCATAAATTTTCGATAATTTTTTTTGTGTAAAGAACAAGTTCCATACATAATTAATTTTATCATTATTGATATACCATTCGGGTTTAACAAAACCGGAACGGTTTTACGAAACCAACAATCCTACGTGCCTATTAAGTTACTAATACCCCCCTCCCCCACCAACGGAGAGTATTGCCAGTCGAAAATAACTAACTGTTCAAAGTTTATTTCTTCTCCTGGCAACAGTTTTCCGAAGTGTATTTTATATCTATACAGTTTAAATAATTCGGAGAATCCAACAGGGGGAAACATTATCGGAATAATAACGTGGGTTTTTCAAAGAAATGTCATATTATTTCATTTAACTCTCCATGCGCTCCGGAAAAAATAATAAACAAATAATAATTCTGAAACAAGGCCGTTATTTATTTGCGTAATAAAATTGATTAACGGGATAATAGATGTCACAGTGCGTTAGGGAAGACCCACACTGGTGGGCCCAATAACACACAACGAATCATAATACCATAATAATATGATGTTCATATTTGAACCTTGGAATAAAATTTATAACATGGGCCCCATTATTTGTTAATTAACGCCTAGGCAAAATTTTACCGAAAATATAGCTCTGATTAATGTAAATGGGAAAAGGATTTATCATTTTTTTTTCGGTTTGCTAATTCTCAGGGGTAAGTAAAAACACAATGTCTTCCTCGAGAGTTTCAAGGAAAACACTGTGTTCCTGCTTATAACGCAGTATTGTCTTGTCTAATTTAAAGACAGTAGAATAAAAAATAAAATGGAAATGATTTCCACAAAAATTATTTCAGAATGTTACCATAAATTTTTCCCTAATTGACAAAAAAGATGCGCATGTTTCTAGAGTTTATAATTACTGTTTGTGAGTTATTAGTACGTGTATCAGAAAGCAATACAAACAGATTTAACTGTAGCTGTAGCTACAATTAAACATAAGAAAGTCATAAATGTTCAAAGTAAATTTTTAAGAGTTACCTTTATAATAAATTTCATCGCTAATAAATAATACCTTCACTAATTTGGGATTTTAAATAAATACCATTTAGTATACATTGTATCCTGATGAAGGTAACTTTGGCTCTGAAACATGTTTTTTTTTTATTATGGCGACTATTTAAAAAATGTACACAAAAATATGATGTTAAATATATGTATAGTAGGTTGTATTTCTTAGTCCTCCTCACTAGAGTGACCTGTGCTGAGGCGGACTAAAGTTATTAATTTCTGTTTTATTAGTTTCCTTCACAGTTTTTTCATTAATCTCTTTCAGAGAGGATTTTTATTCTTGATTTTTAATCATACAAATTTTCTATTCGCTTCATATCAGGGGGAAGGATATTGTGGAGTTTCGTCGCAAAATAAATATAATTTCTTTGCCTGAATGTGGTTTTATGTCCTGAAATATTTTTGATGTCATTGTGAATGTAGATAATTTCGATCAAAATAGTGATTTAAACAAAGTTTATTGAATTAGTTTAATTAAAATAATATCTCAAAGTGACTTAGTTATTGATTAACCCTAGAAGCCTAATCTATTTTATAGGTACATAAAGCCTTAACATACGTCTCCGAGGCATAAACACGCGTCTCGCAGGCGTACTATACCTCAAAAACTCAAAAATGGTTAGATTTACCTTAGACAGGTACCATCGGCAAGCTCCCGTAGGCCACTAGGTTCGCTAAGGAGCACGAAGCGCTAACTTCAACCGTTAGAAAGAGAAAGAGACTTTTAGATTGTGTGTACGCCTCGCAGGCGTAGATAAGGCTTCTAGGGTTAAAGGAGTAATACCACTTTATTATGGTTGGAACATTAAAATTGGTTCTTGATATCATAAGAGTACAAGTAGAAAATTATAAATTTTCTCACACGTGTGCTGAAAACAGCTATTAGTTTTGCAAAAAAAACACAATAAAATGTGTTTAATAATAACTACAAAATGTAGTCCATTTATATTTTTAAAATATATTTGTACAGAGGACCCTTCTAGAGAATCTCATATCGAGTATTTGGCGGATGACGCGAGTATTATACCTACTACAGTAACATTTATTTTTCTTTCATTTCTCCGGATGGCTCGGATAATGCGAATGGATATAGGTTTCTGTAATCTAGATGATTCCGCGAAAATAAGATTTAGCTTCGAGATGTGTATTATTTTTGTTACATAAGCTTTTTGGAATTATTTTGAAATTCAATACGTTTCAGTTGGTTTGGGTAATGTAAAAATGATATGCGAATACAAAATAATAATATTCTAGCAACAGAACGCAAGAAATATTGTTAAGAATATAATAATTGAAAAGGCAGTATTATATTCCAGGAGATATGTTTAAGTTTGTTCAAGTCCTTACTTACATAAATACATATTGAAAGCTTTCAAAATATGTTTGATTTTCTGCTCATAAAGATGGAAAGATTTTCGTTTGTCTGGCAAACACTATTGCGGTGATAAGACAGAATAGAATAGAAAGTAAATTGCATCCATATTATTTTGAATGCAATATGTTGAGTTTATGCCATACTGAAATCTTAACATTCGTAAGAACTGTTATTCCTGTTTATGCTCTCAGCAAAACATTTTCTAGCGAGACAGGCACATTATATCACCAATGGATTAAATAAAGACGAATTAATCAAAATAAATTGATTATGAGAACCAGGTACCTACCAGAATATAATTTTGATGTAACGATTTTTTATATCCTCTTCTCAGATTAATGTAATTTTGCAAACATGACCTTCAAAACAAGTGAGATTTCGAAAAACCACCCCAATCCACTTTCCCCATCCCTAAAAGCAAAAATTTGTTACTTCTTGATGAAAGAGGAATAACTCTATGTAAAGCCCGGGCAACGCCGGGATATCAGCTAATACAATATAAATTTATGAATATTATCTATTTTTTACATAAAAGTTTCATTTGGTAGAAAACTGCTTTTGAGATAACCATAGACACGTCTAGGTCTATCGTTTATGGAGATAACTATTTTTTTTAATGAACTTGTTTGTCTGGTCGAATGTTTTCAAGTGATGCAAATAGGTAAGATTTATATAAAAAAAGACAAAAAAACACAGATATTAATATGAAAATCAATAAATTATATCCTTCAAAGACGATAGATGTCGCAAAACGATAATATTTAGAATGAAAATGACAATAAATTTTATCGATATGTTTTATCATAGAAATTTCGAATGAATCTTTTCTAAAATATACTGAACTAAACACATCTTTCTTATAAATCAACAGTCATCTATCGTATTTAAGTTATAGTGTATTAATACATAGATGTAAAAGTGAGTTGTACATTTAAGGGGCAATAAAATTAATATGTCTCTAGGCCAATCTGGTTTCTCACTGGGGGTACCGCATAACACACAAAAAATGTCAAAGCACAGTAATAAAATTATTGATAATGTCGAAAACCAACATGTAGGTACATATATTTCATGCACATTACATAAAGACGAAAACATTTTCATATATTTCTTGAAAATTATTTGTAGCGAACGTAAAGTTAAAATAATATATCTTGCTCGTACAATTCAAAGCTAAATCATTAAATTATAATTGAGTTCTCCTGGCATTGATCTCGAATCACCAAAGTATAATTGGGAATAAATTTTCAGCTCCAATAAAACAAACTTCTAGGCAGGGAATGAGAAGAAGACTGATTTTAAATTCAAACAAAAGAAATAATCCAGAGGCAACATCGAAGCTTCATCTTCTCCGTTTTAGACTCTTGTAAAGGTAAACATGTTAATTTTTATTGAAATATGTTCTTACTATGTAAATTTAAACATTATACTGTATTTTATAAAATAAATAAAAATATTAAAAAAAAAAAAAAAATCTTCCATGACTGAAATTGGCAAAATAAATTCAAACAAACGATTATAAAATAGAAGTGATTGGCGGTGGTGATAATTGGTAAAGTAATTATTTTTTAGTGAAAAACGCTGTAAGACAATAATATGTTGAAAATATTGACTAAATTAATTATTGGTTATGTAAATACATAATATTCCTACGAAAAAACATTAATATGGTAGGTGGATTGACTTAAGTAATAATTATTGGATAAGTGATTATTTTTCAATGGAAAACCATAACATGTTAGGTTAGGTTTTTTCAGCGAAAAACGTATTAAAAACGTAAAAGCCATAAAACGTCAAATGCATTGACTAAAATAATTCGTTAATTAAATATATTTCAATGGAAAACGCATTCTAAAATTTTAACACATTAGTCGTAGGTAGATTACTCACATTGACTAAAGTAATTGTTTAAATATTTTTAAATGAAAATAACTCGAGCCATCCTAAAGCTTTTTTCAATTATCATCTTAACTTTATACCAGAAGCCGATTGTTTACATTAACAAAAACTCTCGGCGAGCTTAAAGCTGCTGCCACACGCAAAGCTCACATCAAAAGTTAATGTACAGCGCATCATCTTTTCTACCGACACACGACGCTATCAAATATTTCTTCCTATGGTAGGAGAGGGGGTCAGTTGAATTCGAGAGCGGCCGAGGAACATAATTTCATCTGTCAAAGTGACAACTTTACTTACTGACAGATTGAGCACGTTTTCGAAATGGATGATACTTGTCGCCTATTGCTGGATCTGTTGGACAGCTCATCCTCAGATGATGATGCCGCCAACTATATAATTATAAATGCTATTTATAAACTTTTTAGATTTTAAACAATTTTTTTTTTTTTAATTTTTTTAAAAGAAAGACAAACATTCCCAGGTTACGAATAACCCAACAATGTTTGAAAATCTCCTACTACCACCACAGAAAGCCGAAAATGTTGCTTGTGTTGTGATGGAGGACTTAGCCAGCCGAGGAATCGAACACGCGACGCTCGGGTGAGACCCAAGCGCTATGCCCACTCAACCACTGACCGGTCAAATAGCGCATTTTCACATAACTTGACATAACCTCTCCGTCGAATCAGGAAATTCGCAGTTCGCACGCCGATCGACGAAAGCGACATATAATAAATTATTGTAAAATAAGCTCACGTCGATTTCCAAAAATGTCGAAGGCAAAGGCGGCAAGGACCAACACCAGGGCAGGGAACGAGAAGAGAGCACGAGAGCTGACGAAAGCAAACCAGATTACCCAGGAAAACAATTGAAAACAATCAACAAACGAACAAACTAGAAGCTTCTCTATGTAGGTATCAGGCCGTCCAACTTTCTCAAAAAACCGAATGATATTACCATATAAACATACTGAGTTAAAAATATGATTAATTTTGAAAGGGCGAAAATTTGTTTACTTCAAATTCAAATATTTATTATATTTATATTTTAAATATATGTTAAGTATGTTTGCCAAATAAGGTTTTTTTTATGTTTCTAAATTTACTAGCACACATGACGATATGAGCTAACATAATAAATAAGAAATGCATTATTAGGCTGCTTATGTCATGGCTGTCAAAGGGAACACGGAACTTAGTTGGTAGCTCCGTAATTAAAATGACCCCCTCTCCTTTTTACGACGGAGAGGGGGACGCATAACTTTTCAAATATCGCGTCGGGAGCGGTTACGTAAAATAAATTCGGTTAGCGAAGTTCAGAACCACACTTATAGCGCGTTATCTTTTTACGTGTGTCGGGTCTGTATGGGATTGTATGGCGAGCGCTATTGTGCTTTATATTATCTGTTGATGTGAGCTTTGCGTGTGGCAGCACCTTAAGCGTCGTGCAATTGACACAATATATCTTGAATTTCTTGATTAGAAAAAGTGATCTAGTCAGCATTTGGTAAAATTATGATAATACAAATTGAAAATATCTGAAGTAAAAATAAATGCAGTCAACGGGAATTGAACCCGTGCCTTCTGATGTCCGGTCAGGTGATCTGAAACCACTGAGCTATGTCGGCTTATTTCCAACCTGCCAGATGATTCAATATGTACTAGTACCTCAATCTACAAATACTGCTCATTATATTTTCTCCACCTGTAAACAACCAACTTTATTTTTGTAGAAAAGACTTTGTTAGTGCTAAATTTCTCACTAGATGGCGTCGAGACATATTATATCTTAAATTATTGGTGAAATTATGAAAAATTATCCTGTTGAAAATTGATCAAACGTTGACACGGGCCACAGATGTTTCAGCATTGTGGTTTCGTGACGTAATTTCTTATTTAAAACCTACCTATATGGCGAACTAATATTGAACCTTTTAATAATTGTAAATTCAAACCTAGCTTAATCCTAGATATATTTTGCGGATGAAAAATTGTTGTTTGAAGCTTAGTGAAGAGAAACTTATTACGATTATGTATTAAGTTCTTGAATGGAGCTTTACCAACGAAAATACCTATTATTTTAATGAAATACAATATTATTTTTCCCGCGAAAACTCACAGAAACGGTGAACGAGAAACAATTGGTAAGATGTTATTAGATCATCTTCATTTTTGTCACGCGCCAGAGAGAAAAGGGTTAGTAAATCGTGACATTTCGGACTTAGCCAAAGAACTGAGTGAGAGATTTAGGGATCAAAGACAAAGTCCAAGTAACACAATACATAACTTTGTAAAAGTTAAGAATTAATGTGTTTTGCCGCATATAAATCATTGTGTTATTTAGCGAAGAAAGATATTATCGAAAAGTTTGTAATATAATTTTATGTAATGCTTTTCGGTACTTTCGATATAATAAAATAAATTGAAAATAAAAAATAAATTGAAAATATAAAATAAATTGAAAATAAAAAAATAAACTGAAAATATAAAATAAATTGAAATAAAAAATAAATTGAAAATATAAAATAAATTGAAAATAAAAACATTGTTTACTCACGACGATTTCATCTTGAAATTTATCGTAATCGTAATATAGGTAAATAGCTTAAGGGCGTACAGCTTTTGTTAGTCTAGGTTGAATATTCTTTTGATCGCCCGAATATTTAACGAATTATAACATCATTCTCTTGAACACTTAAGGTTTTAAATATCTTAGAAGTTGTGTTTTTTTTAAAGATAATCGCTGTTCTATGCCTAGCTGAAAAATAATCACACTAAATTTCCCCGATAGAAAAAAATCGCAAAGTATGCTCTGAAAATAATAAAAAACTTTCATTCCGTTATTTATTAGGTCATAGATAATTTTTTCTGAGATTTTTGTTCTATTTTAAATAAGTCATTTTTTATTACATATTTTCGCTTACGCCTATTAATTTAATTGTTTTTTTTTCCATATTAGCGCGCTCCCTCTAACATTCGTATTCACATGATCCATTGCAACGGAGCATTAACCCCCCTGGCATCTGGCATATTCTGTCAAAAGGACGCTTTGCAATAAAATCCAAATAAATGGAATATTGCTGAACGTATCCGAAAACTAAAAACTGTTTTAGAAATGTGATGAAATTCGCTTTTAAATGTCATTTTTAGAAATAACCATATAGATGCAATGGCGTTAATATAAATGATTTTTTTTAGAAATAACCACATAAATGTAATGGCATTAAAATAAATGAAAACATTTTTTTCAACTTTGTTGTAACTAAAACTATAGCGAAAAAAACATACACACAGAAGTTTGATAAAAAATGTATCACAAACGTTATTATCAACTCCCTTCAATAATAATTTTTTTTTAAATGACTAGTTTTATTTCAAATTGCGGTCGGAACCTTTGGTTTCGTAAAGGTGCACACTTTAATTTTCTGTAGTTAACTTCTAGATTAGATTTTTTTCTTTCGAACACCTTTAGATCATATTTCTCACCATGACAGATAAGTTGTTCCCAAAAGCGAACAAATTAGCCTGAGGGGTTAAGTAACTAAAAGTAAAGCAACTTCTCTGTAAGAGAAAAATGCCATGCATATTTAGCACATTATTTTTTTATGCAAATATTTTTATTCATACAACTTATCATACTATTAATAAGATTCTAGACATGATCGACTCAAGTATTTGATTGGTGTTATGGTGCAGTGTCCTCAAGCGGCAACCCCGACTATTTTGTACATTCACTTGGCCGTTATACTCTTTATCAAATATTAAACGTGTCTCTCGCTTATGTCCATTCACTCTTCATATTCAAACCTAAGGGCGAGTTGTTTCACAGAATTTGAACAATTCATCAAATTTCAGAGTAAATTTTCTAGTTCGCTAAAGGTTCTATTGAAGTTCTGTTTTTATATACTTATTAGCTAGCTGTATCACGTATCTGAAATAGAAACAAACCGTAAATAGAACTTTTACAGAACATAAAAACCACTTTTCTGATAAGAAGCACTTGTCCTAAGTGTCCTTAATTAAGCCTACATTACTTGGATTCTTCAATACGTACTTCTTAAACTTAAAATAACAAAGCCTATGTCTTTATTCTAAGCGGGGCAGATATAGCCCTAAATTATGAAATAATCAATGACCAATCATATCAATATTGCTAACTTGCTGTCAGTTGCAGATAAAAATATAAAAGTCTGACATATTGGATCCATTTTAGCACAATATAAACGTCGATAATTTAGAATTTGTGTTAGCAACACATGCATACAGTATTTATAATATTAAATATCACTCTCTTAAAAGGTTTATCAAATTGACCGCATGGTGACCAGGACTCAAGATCGAAGACAAAACACCCCAGACAAACTCCACATCACCTTCTATAATCAAAATACGAGGGAATCTATGCTCTCAAAAAAAAATGCGGCCAAAACCATAGACTCAAATTCTCCCATTTTCATCAGCGAGGTGCTCTCACCGTACTTTAAGGAACTTCTGTGGAAAACTAAGCAGACGGCTAAAGAAACCCACTACAAATACGTGTGGTTTAAATCAAATAAATTGCTTGTCCGCAAAGCAACTGGCGATAAAATCTTCCAAATAAAACACGAAAATGACCTAAAAAAAATGGGGAAACAAACTTAGACGACTTATCCACCTAAAGTAAATTAAATACATTGCTAATAATTTAATATGGCCGAATTACTAAATACTATCCACTCAACTAGCACTCACTCACATTATTCAACCAATAATACAAAACTATGCGATTCAATATTTAGCACCCCAGGCACCCTTACTCTATTAAACCAAAACATAAGATCCCTTAACAAAAACTACGACGAACTAGACATACTCTTGTCTTCCTTTAAAATAGACTTCAATATTATTATACTAACAGAATGCTGGATCCCAACCTCTTTTACTGTAAAACACAAAAATAACTACTCCTCATATTTCACAACAAAATACCAAAACCAAAATGATGGAGTTGTCGTTTACATAAAAGATAATCTTAACGTATCTGTCTCAGAATTCACCCTAGAAAACTCAAATTGTTTACAAATAATCGCTGACCCAGATACGTGCATACTCGCTATTTACAGATCACCTTCATCACACAACATTACGCCCTTTCTAACAGCTCTCGACACTCATATAAAAAAAATTACCCACTTCAAAAACATCATCGTAACTGGTGACCTCAACATAAATATACTTCCACAAGGCCATCCCCAGAATATCGAATACCAACTGATGCTCCTGGAACATGGCATAATAAGCGCCATCAACACTCCAACCAGAGTTACCAGAGACTCGGAATCATGCTTAGACCACATAATGATCAAATCCAAAAACAGATTCTGTAGCGTAGTATTTGAATCCACAATCACAGACCACTACACAACAATGATAGGACTGACCACACAGACATTGAACCCAACAATTCAAAACAATATCACAAAATTTGAAACTGACTACGTGAACCTAAAAAAATGCCTAGAAAAACAAACGTGGGAACACCTTAAAAAAATTAACAACACTGAAGAAGCCTGGAATTACTTAATAACATACCTACAAACGCTCATCACTCAAAACACCACAAAAACATTCAAATCTTTCACGCACCGCAAAATAAGACTAAAAAAATGGATTACTCAAAGCATAATAAATTGCATTAAAAAACGGGATAAACTACACAAACAAGTCACACGCAATCCAGATGATACTTTTCTGAACTCTTTCTATAAAAGGTACAGAAATACTTGTTCTCTAATTATACGAAAAGCCAAAGAATTATATTACAGAAACAAACTGATTACTGCTAACTTTGACCCGAAAAGCGTTTGGTCTATTCTGAGGGAAAGTACAAATACACAAAAAAACAAAGATGATGAAATAAAAAAAATACTTATCAACGACGAAGAAGTCGACTTCCACAAAAATCCTACACTTATCCTTAATTACATAAACAGACATTACACAAATATCGGAGCAAGCCTAGCCGAAAATATAAAACAAAAGTCGTCTAGTAACGATAATCAAGAACCTCAAAAAATTCCGACTCAGTGCAAACACAAAAATAGTGTCAGTCTTTTCAAATTACATAGAGTAACTCTGGAAGACACCAAAAAATTAATACATTCCCTAAAGAATAACACAACATCAGGTCCTGACGGAATAGACTCTAAAACAATAATAACACTAAGCGAACAACTACTTACTCCACTAACATACGTTATTAATCTTAGCCTGAAAGAAGGAATTTTTCCGAGCATCCTAAAAAAGGGTCTGGTTATTCCTATTCATAAATCAGGACCTAAAAATAATGTAAACAACTTCAGACCCATTACACTATTAAACACGTTGTCAAAAATTCTTGAAAAAGCAATAAAAGAACAGCTGCAACATTATCTGGAAAACATGCAAATACTCTCAGTTAACCAACACGGCTTTAGAAAAAATAGGAATACAGAAAACGCAATTGCCACTGTAACCGAGTTTATTACACATAATTTAGATGCCAAAAAAAAGTAATTTCAATCTATTTGGACTTATCTAAAGCCTTCGATACAATTTCGCACAAACAACTTTTCAAGAAGCTAAAAAACATTGGCATTAATGGAGTAGAATTGGAATTAATGAAAAGTTTCATGTCTGACAGAACACAACAAGTCAAAATTGACAACAAGACAAGTGAACCACTTTTAATCACGTACGGAGTCCCACAGGGGAGTGTACTTGGCCCACTAATATTCCTCATATACATTAACGAATTATGTGACATTGAAATTGATGGTAAAATCGTGACCTTCGCTGACGATACAGTTCTTCTGTGTCAAGCAGCCACATGGAAAGATTTATTCACAACAGCTGAAAAAAGTTTGTCAATTGTCATAAAATGGCTAAACAGAAATACTCTTACCGTTAACACAGTCAAAACAAAATACATCACACATAGTATAACACAAAGAGGTCAACCTCCTTCTAACTTGAACTTGTTTTTGCATGACTGTAAACAAACATCATCCTATTGCCTATGCGAACACATCGAAAGGGTAAAACAAATAAAATACCTAGGAGTTATTATTGATACACACTTACAATGGACTGAACACATTAATTTTATCACTAATAAACTAAAACGAGTCTTGCACCTAATAAAATCCATCAAAAACATTTTTCCACTAACAATACTCAGATCAATATATTTTGCACTGTGTCAATCCATTGCCACTTATGGAATATTAGCTTGGGGAAGCGCTACAAACATAACAATTGACCCAATTCAAAAAGTTCAGAAGGCAATAATAAAACTCATACTGCAAGTACCATTCTACACAGACTCAAACAAAATTTTCAAAACTCTAGACGTCATGTCAATAAGACAACTTTACGCCAAAACTGCTCTCCTACATCTCATCCATAATAATCTTCATATTACAAATCAACCAAAAGCCATAATAAAAACCAGGTCATCAACAAATAAAACACTGAACATTCCGATAACACACACCACACACGGACAAAGACACTTTCAATACTACGCAACCAAACTTTTTAACAGTATGCCCATTACTTTGAAACAACTAATGACTACAAATACATCTACAAACTTTCTCAAAAAACATATCGTAGCCTGGATAAAAAATCAAGATATTCACTTTATTCAAAAAATTATAATGCCAAACCAAACATAACCAAAATATGATAAATAAAATTAAATATTATACACGTTCTTTAAGAATTATCCAAAAATTACATACACGCACATATATATGTGTGTTTTCATGTTTCAATATGTCTGTGAAAAAAAAAAAAAAAAAAAAACTTTCTACCACAACACATAAATACCTGTCACACTTAATCACAAACACGTAAACACCTCAGCACAGGTTCTCCTAGTGAGGTGTTCACGTAACATACAATATCAACCACACACAGTTTTACCTACATCAACCTATGTTCTTTATTTTTTATACCTATTTTTCTGTACTACAATATAAACCACTGTAAAAAATTGTAAAATGTGTATTCAAGAATAGACATAAATAAATAAAATAAAAAAAATTCTCGGAGTAAAAGTCAATTAAAAAATTATATGTCCAAAATAACCAAGTTTTTTCTAAAAAATACAACTATATTCCCAACATGACATTATTAATGGATTAAAACTGACGAAAAATAACACAAATATTTGTGAATATATTTGAATAAACTAATATAATAGTAAAATGGTCATTCGAATAGATTTTTTTAACAAAACTTTATTTTTTCGGAAAAATGCGCCAGTCTGCGCATACGTCAGTCTGCCAATATGCAATGTAGCCAGCTCTTTTGCAGCACAAAAAGACATTTTTACTATAAATATTTAGTAAAGAATTGTACAGTCTTTATAAAATGTGTGGCAAAAACACAGTTGAACGGTTTGCTGTGTTTTTTTACAAAAATATGTTAAATTCCTAAAAACTCAAAAAATATAACACACAAAATGAACTACAATCAATACAAAATATTGACAAAACACATTACAGGTTTTTCCTAAAATCGGTAATATTGTGACGTTGATGTTATGTTTGTCGAATAAATTTTCAAACATGCTCTAAAATAGCTGACAAACCTTAAGGACATGATCTATTCACTAATTTTCCTACCGATGTCACAGAAAAATAAATATTTATTTCTGAGAATCCTCTTCAGTTTTTTTTACATCAATAAATTGAAGCAGAAAATTTATATTCTTGAAAAAAGTTTATTTTTTCAGGACAGATCTGAAGGAAGGTCAAATCACTTATTCATAAAAATAGGGTTTATTTTTCATGTAACTATAAATAATCGAATTTTAATGATTTTGTTTGTAGCTTGATTACTGTTGAAGATTGGTCAACAGATGTCGATTGAAATTTTATTTAAGGAATAGTAATTGAGTTAAATTACTTAACCAATTGATTTAGAGTACCGGGAAAATTAGGTAAAATCAATTAGGTTTACAAGCATACAGAAAACAACTGAGATGTACTGGGAAGCATAATGAATTAATTATAAATTGGAATTCTTTGAAAACATTACAGGAAGTTCGAGTAAGAAAAACTAGTATTAGAAAGGCTAACATTCACAAGATAGAGCGCGGATCACGTGATTCGTCACAACGTTTAGCAGTATGATTAAAGGCGACGTGTGATGCAACTTTGTTTTGTTTGTTTTTAATTGAAAAAAAAATTAAAATGACATTTACATTTTTAACTACAAATTTTCTCAGGAACCGCTAGTTAAAATCCTTCGGGTACGCGCTGTCACACCCTGTATATTCGTTAAATCTCATGAATAAAAAACATTTAAAAAAATGTGCGTTTGTATCACATTTCTGAAATGAAGATACCTATTCCCATGATTGCCAGGGTGACAACAGAACAGAATTCGAAACGGAACTTGAACTGGCTTTAGCCTTGGATACACACTTTACGATATTTCTCTCTTTGCTTCCCCTTTCTGATTTCTTCAGCCTCACAATATTCTCCAATGACGTTGTCTACTACAGTAACCATATTAATAAGAGGATGCTGTGGTATTGCAGAAATGCCATTTGAATTATGAAAATATATGTATGTGTGACTTCAGGGGACACTTTTGAATACGTTTTACCAGTGTTTACTTTGAAAGCTCGTAAATTCGTCATTTTTGGACATATTGAAAAACTAATTTTACTGTCGTTAATAACTCTTCGAATATAAAACATTTTCATCAAAATAAACAAAAATCCGGGTTGCAATTCTTATGTTTGACGACTGATTACAACTATGCTTTTTCGGTATTAAAATCAATGATTTTCTTTCACGGAGTGAATAATTTTGAAGAATGATTATCGAAAAATAAAAAAATACGCGCTGTCCTTGTGCTGAAAAACAAAATGGCCGACAGCAACAAGGTAGGCGGGTAGGTACCATTCCGTGCCGTGCGGCCGTCATAATTAAAATAATAATGATTATTATGTGTGTTTTGTCTGTGCCGTGAGCGAGTAGGTGCCCTGCAACTGATTGACGCGATAATCACTGTATCCGTGGACTCGCACTATGCTACCAGAGTAATGCCCGGGGGCGGCCCTGACCCGCATAGAGGCGGTTCTACGAGACGACTTTACTCGAAGATAGAATATTTTATTTAATGTACGTAATATGTTATTCACTGAGCGTAGCGAAGTCATGATTAACTCAACCGTTTGGCAAATTTTCTTTCGTGTTCCATTTCCAGTTTAAGATGGTGGCCGTGTTTGATACTTCCGTTTATCCCGTCAGAGTTCGCACGAGCGTGGATCCTACTAGGAGCTGTTAAATCTAAATAATTAATATTATGGTACCTATGCTCGAAAGAAAGTTAAAGTTATTGAGACAAACACACAGAACTACGATAATAATCTGATTTTAACCTAACGTAGGTACTTTTTCTATATGAATACCGCATTCCGTACTTATTTGGGTATGTTGTGAGACTTGAGAAGGGAGTGAGAATGGGAAGGTGTTGACCAAGGGGGAGGTTGTAAAGTATCTAGCTATTCAGATCTGGTCATTAAATCCGGCTTAAGTTATTTCAAGATACTTTTTTTCATTTTGAATGGCTTTAGCCGG
Organism: Hesperophylax consimilis; assembly: GCF_061612785.1. Taxonomy (NCBI): domain Eukaryota; kingdom Metazoa; phylum Arthropoda; class Insecta; order Trichoptera; family Limnephilidae; genus Hesperophylax; species Hesperophylax consimilis. The sequence continues at coordinate 13,688,278 of NC_142848.1, forward strand.
GTTTGGTGAACAGGTCTGGATAGCCAGGTTCTTCCCCATTTCCTCCCCCTTTCCGCTCCATTCAGCCCCTCACAACAACCCCAATTGTGGATGTCACCGTTTGACAATCTCTGGTTAACTGGGAGCGGTTTGAACTCTTGTGCACTAGTAAATTTTAAAAATTATATTAAAAAAATGCGAAAAATGAGCCAAGCTGCATTTTAAATTAAGCGTAAACCATAAATTATAAACGTAAATCTTCAATTGAGTCATTTATTTCAATACTTTTGCAAGACATATATTGTGGAGGACCATTAAATATCTTAGAAAAGGCTGTTTTTGTAAAACCGTGCCTCACCTTAATGACTGGTATTATGTAGGTAGAATAATTTATTTTTGTATATCATCACTTATGCACAAACAGTCTTAGCGGGGGTAAACAATTATGTTTATAAGTATTAGGTAGGTACTATGAATTTTCCTATTACCTGTCTTTCTCTTACATACTTCGTAGGTAGAGGTGAAAGAAAGACAGGTTACAACGGATCTATCAGCGGTACGCCTTGAGTTTATACCAGCAGCTGATTCTCGCGTGGGTTTCGAATCTCATTCATAAAGTAGGACACACTAGTGCAGTGTTTCTCAACGTGGGGCTCACTCTCCACATGGGAGGGGGGGCAATTTTTTATTTTTTAAATCATAAATTATTTTGTTAAAAAATGGTATTTATCGAAAATATTAACCCATACTGCGAAAAAAAGCTGACCAAATATGGAAGATTTTTCGTCTGCAGCGTATTTTTGATTGGGTCTGCGGTTATTACATTTTTAAAGGAATTCATAAAAAAAAACATACTGAATGATTTATCAGAAAAATACTTTTGGAACAGAACTTTTCGAATTTAAAATCGGTAAATTAAAAAAAAAAAATTGAAGACGAATGCGGCGCTTTCTTTTTTGTTTTCCTGAAGATTTTAATTCATACCCCGATTTCTTCAGCCTCAAAACATATCCGCGGGATTACACATTATTGTAAAAGCCTTTTATGGCGTTTAATAAATAAATAAATAAACTCTGAAGCGTTTGATACTGTTGGGAAGTAAGAGTTTCATAGATGCACGCACAGATGGCAGTACATAGAGCTTGCATGGAAGTCCGCAAGATGGAACCAGTGGCCAGTAGTCGCCAGGGCCAGTGGGAAGGCTCTCGGAGAAACTTACTGTTTCAGATTCTAATTAGCCAGCTTCTAGTTAGGTCGACTATCGAGTCACCTTTATAATACGCGGAGTATTAATAAATCCCTGATTGATCTAAAATAACCATTTATTTATAAACTCCTTCCACAACGAGTTGGAGACCTGTTTGTACGAACACAACAGATACTATTGATCCGGTGAAACTATTACAGATATTGGAGGCCGTAGGAATTATGGAAAAATTACTGAAACTTCTCAAAAACTCTTTTTAAAAATTCTACAATAATTATTATTATAGAAATAATTATTAAATTAAAGTGAAACTCTCCCAAACTTATAGCAAGGCTAAAAACATATCAACAGGAGTCTCACAGGGATCGATTCTCGGCCCAACATTACACATAATATTTGTTTAAGTCAGGAATAAAATATTCACCTTTGTTAAACATTATGTACATGCTAATGATACGGCGCTAGTCATATCGCACGAAGAATTATCAATTGTAATAAAACTCATGCAGCACGTTTTTTTTCGCTGCAGAAATAGTCAGATGATGCGGGCCTTATAATAAATTCCAAAACAACTGAATTAATGCATATACGATCTACAAATTTTATATATACCATCAAGCCTATAATAATGTCGCGTACATTTGAGTGCATACACAATTTAATACAGCCCTGTAAATGTGGAACTATTGAACTGTTACAAATGTATGTATATTTGGCGATAACTGTAGACACGCACACGAAATGGGACACTCACTTAAGTGATATTTGCAAACGTCTACGAGCTATTGCGGGGCGAATTTAAAAAATTAAATAATTCATGCCTATCCATGCCATGCGGAATAATGTCTTGGGGAAACTCGTGCATGAAAAATATAGGTTATATTCAAACTATCCAAAACTCTATGACTAAGCTTTTGGTAATTGTTGTGTTCGTACAAACAGGTCTCCAACGCGTCTTGGAAGGAGTTAATAAATAAGTGATTCTTTTAGATTAATCAGGGATTTATTAATACCCCGCGTATTATAACGGTGACTCGATAGTCGACTTAACTAGAAGCTGGCTAATTGGAATCTGAAACAGTAAGTTTCTCCGAGAGCCTTCCCACTGGCCCTGGCGACTACTGGCCACTGGCTTCATCTTGCGGACTTCCACGCAAGCTCTATGCACTGCCATCTGTGCGTGCATCTATGAAGCTCTTACTTCCCAACAGTAAGCAAAAGTATTTATGCACAAAGAAGAGTTATTAAATTATTATATGAGTCAGTTAATGTATAAACTGTTCGAGATGTATTATGCTTTGAAATTGTATTGCAAAAATGTACTGTCGGTTTCCATATAAAGTAGATCGCATAACACAAAACAACAATTTTAAAAACTTGTCACTTAAACAAAAAATGTCACTACACCTTAAATGAATACCTTACATGAATTAAATATCTCTGTTTTTTTATTTTTTATTTACTTTTATTTATTTTTATTTATTTGTTAACATGTAATTGTTGGGTTATGTAATGTAATGTGTATTTTTTGGATTAGCTGGAAGTGCAATAAATATTTTTTTGAATTTTGAATTTTGATTTAGTCCTAATAAAGGTATGTCCATTCCAAAATTGGGTACTAATAAATACGGTCAACGATCATTTACTTATCTTGTGTCTTTTATATTCAATAAGATGCCAATGGATGTAAAAAGCGAATCAACCTGCACAACTGAACTAAAAAAAGCTAAAAACATGGTTAATATATCAAGATTTGCTGTATTAATATTTTTTATAAATAAATTAGTATCCATTGATTGTATGCATGTAATTGTATAAATATGCCAATGAGAGTGTTTAAGTATTCTGTGGGCCTTTAAGTTTGTGTATTTTTATGAGGATGTTGACTGTCTTATATCTATATGTCTTAGTATTCTATGTCTTGGAATTGTAGTTCCTTTGAAATGTTATTCTTCTTTATCTATTTAAAGTGGCTTCTCGTTATATGTGTACTTTTCTTGTATAATAAATATTGTCAATATGAACTGCTGACAAACTGCTTTGGCAGTTTAGCGGGTGCTTATATTGAAGAATAAACTATTTAAAAAACTAGTACTGCAAAATACATTGTGTATTAAAAACTACTAGGAAATATTTGGGATGGAACGACGGTTCCGCTTTTGTGTGTTCTTTGGCCGACTCGGTTTAGACTGTCTGCATTTCTTATTTGAATCAACAACCATTTGTTTACTAAAAAAATATGATACCCTTATCCCTGAGATTTTGAAGTTGAGCATGGCTCAAAAAATGTTGAGAAACACTGCACTAGCGCTTTATTAAATACTTATAATTTTTATTGGAATCACACCAAGGCCAATACAGACCGTAGAGTATTCGACAGTCACTCGTTCCGGTCATTATTAAGTTAAAAAAAAGTTCCTATAACTTCAACAAATATGTAATCAAATTATTAAATGTTGTAAAATATCTAAACATAAAGTATTTTTATTTATTCACTTAAATTATTAATTTATTTTTGTATTAGCTAGAATTATTAACTGATTTATTTATACCTACTATTCTAACAGCACAATAAATAAATTCACGAAATTATTTATTTATGTAATAATTGGACTATTTATAATTTATTATATAGAAAAAACCTTACATGAAAAAAATTAAGTAACAGTTTTACTCGGTTGGAAGCTACAAACATTATGTTTATATTAAATTACCTCGGTTGATAAAGCAACTTCTTAAATAACTCTGTTATCTTTAAGTTTTACTGTTTTTTTTTCACACTGGAAACTTTAACCTTTTACATTGCGAGGTTTACATTGTATCTATCTTTAACACAATTATTCAGAGAATAATCGCTCAAATGGGCTGCAATTAAATATGAACGGCGAGAAATACGTATCCATGAGAAGAAAAAAAAAATACTTATGTAAAAAAAAAGATATAATTTTACAAATAAAAATAGATACAGCCCTACAAAGAAAGGTTCAACAGAACGGAAAAAATAAACAACTAAACATAGAAAGATCGAACTTTACAAAGAAAGATTTCACCCAACAAAAAAAGCTGCAGCCATAAAACAAAGGAAGATAGATACCTATCAACCACTCAACCGAAACAAAGTTATTGACTGAGCTTGGCGAAGTCCTGTTTTGATTCGACCACTTTGCATCATCTGAAAATTGTTTTAAGCACTCTGTGTCCAATCAATCCTGTCGAAATGGTAGCCGTGTTTGATAGTAAATTTTTATTCTGCCAGGGCGCATGACCGTTGCGAGCTGACAAGTCGGAGTAATCAACATAACTCTCAGTCTACTGTTCACAGAATCACTAGTCACTTATGACTAAGTTAGTGCCCAGTGGAAGTGACCCAGAGGCAGCCCTGGAAGAAATGGATTGACTGCGTGGAGGAGGATTGGAGCAGGACGGGAAAGACCGCAGCCTATAGAGAACACTTGAGAGGAAGCCAAATACCACCATGATGATCACTCAACAAATAAAATGACAACGAAAACATGCGATTTTATATGTACCAATAGATTAAAAAAAGCAAACATGACGTACCTATTTAATTATTGAACTTTCAAGGTATTTTTTTTCAACGCCCTCTCCCCATTTCCATAAAAATATATGACAGCGTATACGGAAAAAATGGAAACTCATGTTTTGAAAAACAACCAAAGTTTCATATGCTTATGGAGTGGATGTGCTAAATGAAGGCCAAACTCATCTGAGATGAGTTTGGAAATTTAAATTAAATAAATTTAAATTTATTTTTTTAATCTCCCTCAAGATCAATGAGCAAAACCAAAATGCTCTTACTTAAGAAAAATATTTTACTTAGGTAGTAAACCATAATTATTAATATATATATTATTTTTGTTTTAATCAATGTACACTTAAGTTAACAAAGCGAAATATGTATTTCTTTTAACTTAATAAATAACTAAAAAAAAACCATTGGTAGTGTGATAGTTATTGGTTCCCACTCGAGCGTTGCCGGTTCGATCCTATCTTAGTTTTTATTCCTCCATCATTATTTCATGTTATGTAATTAATTTTTTTAAAGGAACACAATAGGAAATTTTATTTTAAGTTTATCATAGTTAAGCGCACTTGAAGTGAAACAACACAAAACTGCGCTATATAAATGTTATGTTATTATTATTATTATTATTATTATTGGGCAAGCCACATTTTCCACTTATAATGATAGGAGTACGTGAAATTTCAATATTCAGATATTATTTGTAGCCCGGAAACATTGATTTCAAAATTAAGAAAACATTTTTTAAAACAATATTGTTATAATAACCAAAAATCTATTATTCCATCAATAATACCTGATTACTAATTGAAGCATAAAATAATAAATCACTGCAATGGTTATACCCAGTGGCGTAGCTAGGAAACCAAGGGCCCTGGGGCAAATTAAAAAATGGGGCCCCACTGCTATGTAAACTGATTAGGTTTTAAAAATAAAAATATGAAATATACAAAAACTTTAAAAATGCTAAGCTACTTAAACTCTTTTTTGTGCACTGCAGACTGCAGGGCAGGCAATAAAAATATTAAACAGTAACGGAAAAACGGTGACGCTTTAATTTGTTCTAGTAGATGGGTTTCGAGTTTGGTCCCCAAGCTCTCAATTATTTCATTTTGAATTGTTGCACTCAGATATCTTGTAGATCCATCCTAAGAACATAAAATAACACAATTTGAAAAAAGTCAAGTCAAGTTAAACAGTTAATAATTATAAACAAAATAAAACGATTTTTTTTTTTTTTAATATTAACTCCACACAGGAGGCCCTGAAGAAAATAATTTCCCTCAGGGCCTATGTCATCTTTGGGGATGCTGTGTGGAGGGTCTTTTTGTGGAGAGGAAGGAGTGAACATGGGTCTTGAAGAGTCCCATGTTGTAGGAGGGAGGAAATACAGAGGCCGGCAGTTCGTTCCACAGCCGAGCTGTTGAACTTAAGAACGAATCGTAGAAGCGACCCGTTCTCATGTGACAAATGTCAACCGTGTACAAATGTTGGGCGCGCGTTTGGCGTGTATCTCGACTACGCACCGGTGCCAAAGGGATCAATGACGCTAGTTCCTCAGAGCATCTTCCATTGTAATACCGATAGAACAAGGACAGCATACCTACCTGACGCCTGTGCTCTAAAGATTGCAGTCCGTTTGTTAAGATTGGGGAATCTATCAAACGGACCGCCCGTTTTTGCACAGAGTCAAGGGTTTTTTTCAGGTATTTAGGAGCTCCGGACCAGAGATGGCTGCCAAATTCGACAGTAGGGCGCACTTAAAAAACTTATAAATAATTTCCGTGGTATCCTTCCTAACTTAAGTCTTCTTGATGTCCTCTCAAAGCCAAAGACCTCTTTGCTAGGGTAAGTATGATATCGCATAACCTTTGAAGAACCATTTTCCAAAATGATGCTTCTTTGCGAATTTCATTTCCAAGATCCTTGTCGATAGTATTAGTATCGTTTTTTTTTCCAAAATTCACACACAGCACATGCTTCCGAATGGCCACTCGAACAACTGTGTTGTTTAATTCTTTCTGATAAATGCTTCCAATCTCGAATTCCCGTACACCAAACATTATTCCTTTGTAAAGCAAATAACCAGCAGGGTTGACAATAGGCAGCGTCTAGTATTTTGGAATAACACAACCAAAAACGATTAACTGGCCCATATTTAGAACACGAAAAGTAGTACGATTTTGAAAAACACCTATTGTTCTGGTTTGATGTCTGTTGGAAAAGGTCCTGAAGGCTGTAAAGGCCCCATATATCAAGAATTTGACGTTTTTCGTTATCACTATTTTATTCGTGAAGATTCCCAAGTCATAAGAAGATTTGTCGTACACATTTTCGAAAAATGTAGAGGTCTGTGGTTCCTTCAAACCCTCCGCTCTTATGTGTGTCATGCAAACATCATCCACGTTCACATGATCGGCGGCGGAGGTATCTCCAACTGCAATAATTGTCGAATTTTCTTCAGTAGGCTTCTCAACCAACACTGCAGTTACCACATTATTTGAGTCACTATCAATAGAAATATTTTTCTCCAGATGTACTTGCAGACTGACTAAAAAACTTGTCAATTTTGGGCATTTTTTGTTTACTATCTTCTCTTTCTTGGCGTTGTTTGCGTTTAAATGCACCACTGGAATAAAGAATTTAGGGGAATTCACTAGGCATAACTTTTGAATTTCTCTTAACTGAGTTGTCATAATTAAAGTGGGGTTGCAAGTTGCAACCTGTCATATTTATTTTGAAAATGGGAGAAATTTCCAAAAGTTCAGTTCTATCGAGATTTCTGGTAAGGATTCGAGGGCCCCCTGAGCTTGAGGGCCCCGGGGCACTGCCCCGCGTAGCCCCTAGGTAGCTACGCCGCTGGTTATACCCACAACATCATTAAGAAAACGTATTTTTGAAAAATTCTTTTGACCGCCATTTACCCTACTGACCACTACCGTCCCCTGGATCTTACCAACGCCCCCAGGAGGGCGGTACCACACCCTTTGGGAATAACTGTTCTAGATGAACAACAGATTTGTGCAACACACAATTTTGTTCAGTACAATATGATACATATGAAAGATAGAGCTTGTTCTTAGGAAACATGAAATGTTTGTTAGTTTTTTAGTCATATTTAGCTGTGTTACTTTGTTTTTCCCCTTTTAAAAGACACTAAAAGCAAAGCACGCCCGCATCCCGGGGCTGACTATGACTATTGTCGGCTGTCGGCACGGGCCCGCCGGGAAATCTCATCCCGTTTGCCTTCCCCGGGCAAAACATCTGAGACCACTTTATTCCATCAGAGCCGTGCCGAGGCTGAAGTGATTCGGTTTCGATAAGAACAAAACACGTTACGGATAAATGCAAATATTTTTAGAATACCCCTCTCTCACAAAAGGTTGGTAAACATATTTTATCTCTGGGGAGTGCAAAGGTAGCGATGAAATTACCACATTATTTAAAGGTCGCTCATTCTAATCTTGATCTGTTTCAAAATATTATTAGATCACCGTTACTTCTTAAACTTTGAGAATCCTTGTTCCACTTTCAAACCGGTTACAAAAAAGGAATATATATATATATTTATTTAGAGAACCCTTTCCACCCTAAAAACTGTACTTAAACTTAGATAATTCTTGTTGCATTTTCAAACCGCTCTGGAAACCCTTAGTACAGTCCACTTTTTAGACTTGCGATACCGTGCAAAAACCGCCCTAACCCACCCTTCTATTTTTTTTTGCATTTTATGTGTTTTAAATATACTTTTTTTTTGCTAAAGTTTTTAGAGTGATAACCCTGATATTTATTAAGTTTTTTTAAGCGTCATAATTTAGTGACGTGTTACGGTTATTTATTATTTTTCTGACGATTTGTCAGTAAAAGTATTAATATATTTCTTTATTTTTTATACAAGAATTAAATTTTAAATTGTCACTTATTCTTTTCCGTTTCTATTACTACAAAAAATATTAATATTTTTTGTATTTTGTGTAAAATATTCAGTGTTGCCAAGTTAGCATATTATATGCTAAATTTGGCATAATTACTCCATTTTTAGCATAACTATTTTGCTTTTAGCATATAGCATATTTATTTGGCTTATTTTTACAGAAACATGAAAATAATAAAAACCACTTTTTTTAACTAACAAAAATGATATCGATTGAAAAACTGGTGTCTCAATGGAGAAACATAGTTCACATTAAATGGGAATCCTTGACTTCCACTGTAGAGTTTTGGAATGAAGTCATGCAATATAAAAATGCAGCTAATAATAACCCTTTCGGTGATATATGTCAGTTTGCAATGTCTATTTTAACATTGCCGTATTCAAATGAGTCTGGTCAGAACAAAACTCCGAAATCGTTTGGCGGTGAGAACCCTGAATGCCATTTTGTACGCGAGATTTGGCCTAAAGAGAGCAGGAAAGTGCTGTTATTCTTACACTGTTCCTGACGAAATACTACGCTGCATTGGGACCAAAGAAAGTTACGACTCCGTCTCTCAGCTTTCCACATCAGCTGCTGTTAATGAAGAAGAAGAAGATAAAGATATTGATATTTTATTTCTAAGTTAAATTTATGTTAGCTTTTTTTGGTATTTTTTAAAGTATTTTAGCATTTTTCTGGCATATTTTTCCCATCTCTCTATATCTTAATAAATACTAAGTTAAATTTATGTTGGCTTTTTTTGGCATTTTTTAAAGGAATTTAGCATATTTCTGGTATATTTTTTCCATCACTCTAGCATATTTGAAGTAGTTGGGAACACTGAAAATATTATCGAATATCTTCAGACGTTGAACTGTTTTTTAATAGGTACCCATATGCTTTTTACTTTAGTTCTAGTTTACTTAGAGGATCCGTATTCAACATTCAAACTGTTTCAAAATGAAACAAATCCTCCAATCTAAAAAGTTGCGATTTGAATTGATTTAATAAAGAACAAGACATAACCCTCACAACTTGCGTCATTCGCTTGTAAATTAGCTTTTAATTGAGCGTACATTAAACATATTAATTGAGTCACAATCTAAGTAAACTAAATATACTTATTTAATAACATTATATGTATCACGCTTATCTGTACGTTTCCAAGAATGGATTACTATCGCACACATGTTTTGCTTCTCATTACACAGACGAGTGTTTGTTAGTTGACGAGACTTGATGTCACCAAGGCCGGTGAACACCTTGACAAAATAATATCTACAGGTTGCTGTTGTTTCAAATCATAATAATTACATTCAAAATTCGTCAAAGTACTCGTAATAGATAATTAAAAACTGGCAAAACAGAAGGAACATGTTGTCCAGCCCCGTAGTATGACTCTCCAATCCCATCTCTACACATACTCAAAGTAATCCCAGCTATTGCTTCTGTCCTTCATCCAATGGATGTATCTAATCATAATAACATAACTAGTAGTTTTGTTTATTATTTTTTATTGGAGCAAACACAGATACAGAGAGTAAAAAATATTGATTAGAAACTTAATATTTTTGCCTGATCCTAACTTTTTCTTACAGATTAAGTTCTGTGAACAGTAGATCTCGCGTCCAAAAATTTATGTTTCTAATTGTCAAATCAAAACTAAAATTTCCTCAGAAATCAAAAAATTTATAAGTAAGTACTTAAAAACCTGCCTACTTAATTTTAAACAATAAATATTATATAAACACCATTTTTATCCGAGCAAAAAAATTAAACAATTCGTCCAAAGAAACGGCACTCAATGACAATTCTTAATCAAACTTTCTTCTGGCATGCAGGTACCATATTATTGAAAAGTTCAGTCAATGTTAGCCACCTAGTCAAAGTAAGGCTTGCTCGAATAAAAAGTAACAGATTTTTGAAACCGGAAAAGGAACGTACAAACAAATTTACATACAAATGAAATTCCAAATGATCTAGTTAAAACAGGACTTCGCTATGTTCAGTCAATAATATTTGCCTATAATCTATGCGTAGAGACCTAAAAAAATCACTTAGAAAAACGCAAATTTAGTCATTTTCGGTAGAATAACGCCAAATTCCCAATTTACGGGCAAATAACGCGAATTTCGTTTTTTAAGAAATATATTATTATTTGTCTATGGTTTTGGCAATCTTCAATAGTCATAAAACGTAACGTAGCTTACTTCCGAGATACTGAAAAAATATATTATATAAATGTAAAAATAACGTCTCTTTCGATGAAACAAAACACCGCCTTTTCCTAAAACTCCAAAAAAATAACGCATATTTCGTCAAAAATAACACATAACTACTACCCGAAATAAAGCGAAAATTTCAGGTCCAGTATTATATTAAGTTAACTGGTTGAATGTGCAGTACGCACATAAAGATAAATGTCAACGTGGCTTTTCGTACAGCTCAAGGTAAAGGTAAATAAATCATATTCAAGTACTTAGCTGCAAAGGGGAACATCGCTGGATTTGGAGTCTTTATTTATTATTTTAATCTCCGTAAGCTTTGATACAAATCTTCCAGACTCGAGAAATTATTTGTGCAGCCGGACCAAAGACACATAATGAATCAATTTCAATTATTTCTAAAGTGTATTGATGCCCCGATTGTACAGAAAAGTTAATATTTTGGCCATTTTCATTTTCAAAAGTGATTTTCTTTTTTTTCAATATACTCGTTATATACTATATAACTCGGCAATCTGCGTTGAATGGTGCTCTTGCCGATGAGTTTGTGTTAAGTTGTTAGATTTTAATAAATTAAGACATAAACATTAAGGACTGTACTACACGGCCCGGGCAGGCCATCGTATATGGCATCAAGGTCTGGTGGGTCTGCAATTCGGCTACCAAGTTCGGAGGTCAATTTACACCGCACAGCTTCCAGATCTGCGGTGTTGAATTTAGTTGACAAATATCGCTATAACAGCCGAACAGTATACTGCTATAACATTTTAACATCACTCGACTTGGAAAGTATTCTGATGGAAAAAGGACTTTTCATCATTGGTACTGTACCCGCAAACAGGATGTTTTGTCCCGTTAAATACAATTTTACAAGATATTTACAACACATTGACAAATTCATACACACTATTTGCACACCTGCCTTTATCCAAAAGTTTATTTAGATAATTATTACTTTGACAGCCCACCTCTAATATGGCCTGGCCAGGCCACGTTGCCCATCCAAGGAGGTATAAGTACTGCCCATCGAAGGGTTAAACGTAACTCAAAATTAAAGCGTTAATGTTTCTTTTTCGTCTTGTTCAATATAACGTTTTTACTGGATTAGTCACTCAATGGAACACGTACCAACGAACAAATTCTAACGTCAAACTCTAACAAAAGTACATTTTTCTAACGATGTCTTTGTTTTAAATCCATAAACCTACCTTATAATGAACATCCAAAAACACTGTTGGTGCGTCAAGTGAAATATTCTCGCGTTAAATTATTCACTTTAAATGAACTCAAATTTGCATTGAAATTTTCAAAATTAGAATTGATTATATGGCACAAAATATTGCAAATGACATTTGCCATTTTATCCTTCATTACTATTCATATTACATTAATTTAATCCCTGTAATTTGCCGCATAAATATATATAAAGAAAGTTGACAAAATTTAATACTTCCAACTTCACAAATTAAACAATTATCATATTCTATGATTTTTCCCGCGTCTGCTCTAGTTCAACATAATCTCGACTACCCTTGCAAGCCGACTGAATTGGTTTTGTTATAAGGCATTCAGCGAATATAAATAAGATATTAAAACGTGGACATTGAAATAAAAGTAAATACATTTTTTTGTTAGGGCTGCAGAGTAAAATTTATTGCATTTAGATCGTCGTTTGAACCCCACACTTCAAAACACTTTCGTGTCACAAGTAACATCAGTTTGATTGGATAAACAAAACTGTTTATGTAATTTGCATAACGAACTATGTACGGTTTTAAACTTCCGTGTCTGTCAAGGCACATTTCAAGCAATTGGAACAAATGATGTTCTCAATTTGTGGATGTTTTGATCCATCAATTAATTACAAGTGGAACAGCAGCTGTGTTACGTAAATAACATTGTTAATTCATTCTGCCACTATTACTGCGTCGCAAAATTTTATGCAAACAGATCAACACGAAAGGGTTGCTCAATCATTGTCGATGAATAATTATTAAGAGCGGAGTTTAATATCAAAACAACTGAAGATATAAACCGATGGAAATTTAATTCAGGCATGTGTGCCCGAAGACAACTCAATTTTCTCAAGCTTTACTAGAGAAATTTATCAAATGTTTTCAAATATCGAAATTCTTTATTGAACAGATTAACAATTTCATTGAATTGAATAGAATTCTAGTCAACTTACAAACCAAATTAGAAGTTTGCCACTCTAGTTTTATTAATTTAATACAAATAATTGAGGGTCTTTATGAAACGAGTCTTTAAATTGCCTAGTTTGATACCAGAAAACATACAATAGATAAAAACTTAGAGTTAGAAGTTTAGAGTACGTACTCGTATATGCCATAAAAAAGAATGAGTGCATTGAGAAGTGGTAAATTTCCAAACACAAGAAAATTTCTATTGTGATCCAGATTCTAAAATATATGAAGAATTTAAACCAATAGATAAGTTAGACAAGTTACCAAAATACAAACAGGCACTAGAAATTGTAATAAAAAGACAACTAGTTGAATACTTGGAAAACATAACAAATCTGGATTCCGACAAATTCAGATTCAGACAATAACTCATACGAAGCAGCTATAAACACAGTGATTGATAGGTGGAAGAAAGAAACGTACAAAAAATCACCATTGGAGCTTTCATAGATTTCAAAACAGTCTTTGAAACGATTGAAAGGAACAAAAAAACAGTTTAAGTAAGTAAGTTAGAGGATATATGTCTTTCTGACGTAGCCATAAACCTATTTAAAGAACAGCGCTGGGAAAGAAAAAAGGTAACAAAAGTTGAAAGTTCAGTATCAGAACCAACAGAAAACAACCCAGGTGTTCCGAAAGGATCGGTATTTTTTTTTTTTTTTTTTTTTTTTTTAACTTTATTTATTTTCATTTCTTTACACATATTATACATATTAATAGATAATATAAAATAACATAATATATAATACCAAATAGTTTACAAAAGAAATGAAAACCCACTAAGGCACTGACTGCCTGAGTGTGGGTAATATAAAACGATTACTATATTTCAAGTACCTAAAGTATAATATACATTAGTAGAAAAAGTTTTTTTTTGTTTATAGTTATTATAAAAGTAAAGAGAAAAACATTATGTACAATAATTTATAAAGTTTCAGCAAGTGAGTTGTAGAAAGGATAAATAAATTTATAGTAAAAGCGTTTCAATATCTGCGTCAATCAGCCATAATTTTACCTCTTTAATATATTCTATCTTTTTGTTTATCATTTGAGTTTGTAGTGGTAGAAGGTTAAATGTACGAGGACCAATGAAACTGCTATGCGTCTGCATTAATTTAGTATTGGTTTGGGGGGTGTAAAATATATTATTTGTTCTTTTGCTCATTCTGTTTTCATTAATTTTGAAATTGTTTTTGTTTTTAAATAGATATTTCATAGTTTGTAATATAAATAATTTACGAATGTTAAATAATTTAGATTCCTTGTATAATAGGTCGGTCGAAAAGGTTTTATTTTTGTTATATATGACTTTAATTATGTGCTTTTGAATTATTTGTAGAGGCTTAATAAAAGTATCAGGTGCACCACCCCATCCTATTATGCCATAAGTGATTGCAGATTGCACCAGAGAGAAGTAGATCATTTTCAATTTTTCAGCGTTTAAAATTTCCTTGAGTCTATAAAATATGTAGGTTAGATATCTTAGTTTAGAAGTGGTTTGATTAATATGAGATTTCCAATTAAGATTAATATCTATTGATACTCCTAAATATTTTATATTTTTGACATTAGAGAGTTCGTTGCACAGGAAGCACATTTCTTGATTGCAAGTTGTATTATGGATTCTAATTTTAAGGTTGTCTTTTGGTTTGTTTTTGATGTTTTTATAAAAAGGTAAGTAAAATGTTTTGCTGTAGTTTAAGACAAGTTTGTTGTATTTTAACCATTTTGAAACAAGTGAAATACATACAGTTGCATTCGAAAAAGTTTCTGTCCAATTATTACCATCCACTATTATTGCCGTGTCATCGGCGTAAGAAACAATTTTACCAGGGATTACAAAATTACATAAATCATTAATATAAATTAAGAATAAAATCGGGCCAAGAACAGTTCCCTGCGGAACTCCGTTTTTTATCTGTGTTTCTGAACTATAATTATTCCCAATTTTTGTTTTTTGTGTTCTGTCTTTAAGATAGTTTGATAGTAATTTAAGTGTGTGTTTTTTGAAGCCCAGTTGAGTTATTTTTTTAATGAGTAAATTATGATTAACGGTGTCGAAAGCTTTTCTTAAATCTAGGAATATTGCAAGACATTTCTTTTTTTTATCGATAGATGTATAAATATTTTTTGTCAATTCATATATGGCATCCTCAGTGCTTAGATCTTTACGAAAGCCGTATTGGTTTTTCGATAGAATTTTATATTTTTCTAAGTGTTCAATGACTCTAAATTTGATGCATTTTTCGAATATTTTTGATAGGTTTGAAACAAGGGATATTGGTCTGTAATTGTCTAATTTTTGCTTATCCCCAGATTTATGAATAGGTATTATAGTGGAGATTTTAAACTGTTCTGGAAAATGACCATCTTTGAGGCATATATTAAAGATATGTTGTAATGGCGTTACTACATGTTGTTTTATTTTTTTTAATGTATCACATGATAGGCCATCATTTCCCTTAGAGTTGGATGGTTTTAGGTTATCAATATATTTTTCAATTTCATTAAATGTAATAGGAGAAAAATATTCTATTGAGTTAATTGAATCGTTATTAGAGTCTAATTGAGGAGATGTCTCCATATAATCATGATTAACATTAATGCCGGAAGATTGAAGTACCTCGTCTACTATATTTGTAAAGAAGTTATTAAAACATTCTGCAATGGTCGATTTGTTAGTTATTATTTCATTATTTATTTTAACCTCATTTACAATATTTGAAGACATAATTTTTTGTTGGCAATTTCATTTATAATATTCCAAGTTTTTTTAGTATTATTTTTAGCATTTTCAATTTGTTCACAATAGTATTTCTTTTTGCAGTTTCGTATCAGTCTATTTAGTAAGTTTCGGTACATTAGATATTTTGTTTTCAGATAAGGCATTGTTCTGAGATTATTATTTTGGCAATCCATTTGATATTTTATCATTTCTCTATATAATTTATCCCTTTGTTTAATTGATATAATTAATCCAACTGTAATCCAAGGTTTAATTTTTTTATATTTTCTGTTAGTGACAACTATTTTACTTTCACTTTTTAGAATATACTCTCTAAGAGTATTATAGAAATTCTCTAATGCTAAATGTGGATTTTCTATTGATATTACATTTTCCCAGTTTTCTGACTGAAGTAAAGAGTTTAGAGTTTTATAATCAATGTCTACTTTTTCTCGAGTTTCAGAATTTTGGTTTAGAGGTGTATTTTTGAAATGGTGTCCATAAAAGGTCGGGTAATGATCTGTGATATTAGTTTCAAGAATTGAAGAGATAATATTGGTCGCCTTGTGCGACTTGACAAATATGTGGTCTAAACATGCAGAGTTACTTAAGGTTACTCTAGTTGGTGAGCTAATATATGACGTATATCCAGAGCTTGATAAACAATCTAGATACTCATTTTGACAATTTACATTTATATTGTTATCATTAATATTTATATTAATGTCACCTGTCAAAATGGAAAAAGTAAAATTGTTTCTGTCAAGATTTCTAACAAAAGATTTTAGTTCTTTTACAAATAAAAAATCATTTAATGATGGGGATCTGTATATGGCTAGTACGTGATATTTATAGTTGTTTTGAAAAAAGGTTAATTTTATTGCATTGGCTGACTTAAATTCAATAAATTCAGTGGCAACATTTTTCAGAGTATTATGAAAGAAGACAGTGACTCCATCATGACCAGTATGCTTACAGGCAGAGGAAATTGTGGTATATTCTGATAAGTTATATGGAATAACATCTTTCATTTGTGTTTCAGTCAAAACAATTACGCTTGGAGAAAAATCTAGGTTATTAATAAGGATACAGAGCTCATCGAAGTGTTTCCTTAAACTTCTAATATTCATATTTAAAATAGAGAAATTAACATTTTTAAAAAGTAGATTTAGTTCATTTGGGTTTGTACATTTATAATTTTCATGTATATGGTTTTCTTCAGCCATGTTAAAGGTTGATTGGTGTTTGCTATGTGGTGTTATTATTATTTATTCGGAGGGGATGTCTTCTGAGCTGTTTATTTGTATGATGGGAGATTTTTCATTTTTTCTCATCCAAATTTTTCCGTTCTTTGCCCAAATAAATTTGTACCCAAGCCTTGAAGATTTAGCAAGGTAAAGTAGATGTTTATTGTATTGGGTCAGTTGTTCGTTAATATATATTGTGTTGTTTTCTTCAAAATTTATGTTTTTTGCACATAAAATACCATATTTCTTTTTATGTGTTATGATTACGTCTTTACTATCTTTGTTTTGTAGACAAACTACTATGGGAGGATTTTTGTTCGGGTTTTTATTTTTGCTTCTGAAAATATTTGCCACTTTAATAGTTTCTTTATCACATTTGAGTGTATCCAATATATTATTAAATACTTTTGTGATATTTTCATTTTCCTTCAAAGGAACACCCTGTATTTCGACGTTATTTTGTTTTTCATTTTGCTCCATTTTATTAATATGTAGTTTTATTTCTTTATTTTCTGCTTGAAGTTGTTTAATCAATAATTCTTTGCTTTTGTTTTTTTCTTCATATTCGTCTAGTTTCTCACAACAAAATTCGACGGACTTCTTAAGTTCTTTTATTTGTTCATTAAAAGATTTCATAAGTTGACTGGTTAATTCATTAAATTTTTTTTCAATGCATTTGATCATTTTATTAGTCATTGTGTCTTCTTCTTCTGAGTCGCTAGATGGCGCCTTTTTTTGAGGTTTCTTTTGCTTATTCATTTTGAAGAAAGGTTCGATGATCGGATATTTTAAATTTAAAAATAAAAATGTACGAATTTATTTATAATTTATAAAATAACTTTTTCTTTGGGCTTCAGTAGGATTCGATCCGACTTCACCGGAATGTCTGCATAAACTCGTCCGGCTGTTTATACCACTGACCCACGAACGGCGCAAGGCGATGCGTGGATTTATCAGATTATAATAGGAACCGAGCAGCAAAGAAAATAAAAATAGTTGTTTATTGTTGTGTTCATTGATTGGTGTTAATTTTTTTATTTTTTTTTAGAGAGATGAGTCCTATTTCACTGATTCAAAAACACTTCGTATGATAATTTAATTATTGTTAGCTAATTTTATATCAATAGAATTTGATGTATTTCGCTAGACAAATTTTAATCGTAGCTGGTAAAATACATTGAGCTGTCACTTTTTGATTGTTACTTCACTTTATCATTGGATCACAAATGTTTTTTAATGTTTCTCAGTACACAAGTCACTTTTGAGTTAAATTGAATTGAAATCCTTCACTGTAAACACTTCAAACACCGCAAAAACTTTTTACTTTCTATTTCATGGGTTAAAAATCATATATTTTTAATGTTAGTTCGGAGCGATTGACTTCTACATGACTTTCCCCTGCAATGGGGGATCCACTGTTTGCCACCATATTGTTATTAGTACCATACCTGTTATTAGTACCATATTTATAATTTACATAAAAAAATTATACAAATAAAACGATAAAACATTGAAAAATTAAACTATTCGCCAACGAAACGTTAATCTATGTTACATATGAAGAGTACATAGACGCAATAAATAAAATAAATGAAGACCTACAAAATATAGCAAAATGCAAAACACAAACACAACAAAATATTTGTAACTAGACAATAAAACCCATAATGTAGGATTAAATTTGACAGTTAATAAAGAAAAAATAGAAAAAAAAATGCAATCAAAAATACCTAGGTGTAATATCAGATTCAAAACAAATTTTGAATATGTACTAATATACTAAATAGAAAACCAATAGAACTTTTTTCAAAACTATTGTTGGTTCATATTTAGATTACTGCTCAACGATATTACATTTCGCCAATGGAGGAAACCTAAACAAACTCGAACTTATTAAAAATGAGATATATACTAAAGAAAGACAAATTTGCAAAAAATAATCAAATGACAGAAAAAAAATGGATACCAATCTAAAAGAGAATGCTATTTAATGTGTATATTTTTAAACATAAAATTACGCCTAACCAAATGTCAAAATGCTTAAGTACAATTAAACAAAATAAATATAGTTGTGTAATAATTCAATACTTAAAAATTAAATCGCTGCTGCAGACGTCACCAGAAATCTATATTATTTAGAGACGAAGTTTTACAGAATCTGTGGGTGTAGGAATGCGAAACTTCTCATGTACCTCTAATCATAAAGAGAGTGTTACATGGGCACCAAGGTAATACGGTCAATAGACGTTGTATCTTGTATAACTGTGTGCATTTAAACAATGTACACTGTAAACTACTATCAGACACACTGTACAACACAGGATGTCCGGGGGTAAGCGGTGACGGTCCTTATAGTGTTTCCATTATTGAATTTAGACTCCGTAGTAAGCGTTCAAAAAAAAAAGGCGGTTATTGTTTGAAAGGGAGATACGTAAATATGAATAGAGCGCACCAATATAAAAAAAAAAAATAAGTAAGCGAAAATTGTGAAAATATTTAATAAAACAGGACTCGTTTAAAAGAGAGCAAATTTTTTTCGATAAATGCCTAAGTTGCATTTAAATATAAACTGTAAATTTATTCGTGCCTATAACATGTAAAATAAAAGAAAAAAAAGTTTTTAATAATTCTCGGAACATGCCTTGCGATTTTTTTTCCAAGGTGTCAATTTTGTAAAATTACCGATTCGGCTCTACAAATGTAGGTATAGATATTTTCTTCAAAAACAATGTATAACTTAAAACTTGAGAAAAATTTGTCATTTCGGTAGAAATACTGAATGCGGGGCTTAAACCCTAACATCTTCTATTCTTAACACTAATTCCATTACTTTTCACTAGTTTTCTTATTCAAACAACGAATCATATATTATTTACTTCTTTACTTATCACGTTTGTTATTTTTCACTTATACTATTTTCTCTCATTATTTGTCTTACATTTTTCAACGTTATCCTCTCTTTTTCACCATTTTTTTTTCTTTTCCTACTAATAATAAATTGACTGAACATAGCGAAATCCTGTTCCTACTCGACCACTTTGCATTTCGTCTGTCTGTTAATCTATTTGTGTGTTCCTTCCCCGATTAATCTTATCAAGATGGTAGCCGTGTTTGATAGTACCTTTTTATTCCGCCAGAACCCATGAGCGTTGCGACTGTGGCGAGCTGTCAAGTCGGAGTAATCAATAGTATGCGAAGTCCACTGTTCAAAGAACTACTAATTTTATGTTAATATAAATATAAATATACATAGTTAAACTAATAGGGTTCCATGATAACTCAATGACAGTTCAAAACACGTTTAAAAAATTATAATCATTAAAAGCGTTGAAAAAATCTAATTTATAAAAGTTTTTATTTTATCACTTTTTTATATTTAGTTTTCCGTTTAACGCTATACACGCATCGAAATGTAATTTAAATGGTCGATGTGCACACGACTAACTTCACGGCGCACGCCCCTGGTTAGCAAGATAAATAAACGATACTATTTACGTGCATTTAAAAAAAATCAGCTGAGTAACTGTGTCGGAAGACTTATAATAAATTAATACAATCGACGTGTAATCTGCTATTTAATAATTTGCTGCCTGACGAATTCGTACTGTATTGAACAATTTGTTATCTGATTAATTAGTACTGTATTACACAATAATTAGCTGCCTGATGAATTCGTACTGCATTTAACAATTTGCTGCCTGATGAATTCGTACTGTATTGAAAAATTTGCTGCCTAATGAATTCCTACTGAATTGAACAATTTGCTGCCTGATGAATTAGTACTGCATTGCATAATATGCTGCCTCATGAATTCGTACTGCATTGAATAATATGATGACTGATTTCCTGATGAATTCGTACTGTATTGAACTAGATAAATCCCTTGAACTGATAATGCTTTCCGTACAGACACTAATCTATTATCTTATTTCCAAAGGCGCAGAATGTTATGCAAATCCAAAAGCGATTAACTGGTAGGAAATATCGGATGATTGGCGTAATATCTGACTGTAAACGACTTCTTTCTTATCTTAATTGGATTCATGTTCATTCAGGAGCCATAGTCTCAATGAAACCCCCTTACCATATGAATGAAGGCGAGCACTGTACTTGAAATTCAAATAACTTCTATTGAAATTTGAGCACAACTGAACACACAAGTTCAAATATAATGGCGTAATTTGTTGAGCACTAGGTTTTAAGAACTTAATTTAACTTAAGAACTTTAGTTTATTAAAATTATATACCTACTCGGAAATCTGTTCGTTAAAATATGAGTAGATATCCCAGTGTTTTTTGGTATTTCCGTCAAGACAGAAAATAAATAGCTAAAAGTGCAAACTCACAATTTTTATTAATATTAACGTCAACTCTACACGGGAAGCCCGAGGAAAATAGCTTAAGGGATGCTGAGTAGTGGGTTTTTTAAAAAAAAGGAAGGAGAGAAATTTCTGGGAAGAAAAAGCGAATGAGGGGTTAGTAGAAATCTGGTGGTCGGAGTGTCTAGAAGTGAAGTTATAAATACATCCTTTCCACTGCGGTACAGGGCGATAGATCTGTTTTGCGTTTTTAGTTAAGTAGGTACTATTATTTGTGATAGCGGTAACAGTACCAAACAGGAGAGTGACAAAAATAAAAAGCGAAGTGAGATTAATCTTTGTGGTAAGTTTGTGTAATTAAATACGATTTTTTATTTTAAGTGATATTTTTACAGTTTCAGAGAAAAATATCGTAAAAAAACTCGATAAATGAATTGCACAATATTTCCGTTTGTAATATTGAAACCAGGAGAGTTTTTCATCTGCTTCTAACATTACAATTTGCTTCGAAGATGTCGAAGTATTGCTCTTTGCTGATGTCATAAAGCTATTCAAGAACATTACTGATGAACATCATTGTCAAATTTACAATCAAATATATATAAGTAAGTTTAAAGATCATTGGGTACAAAATAAGTTATTCTTAAGCCTAGAAATGTGCGAAATCTTGACTTTCTACTGAAACCAATCTCCTGTTTTATTTGAATATTCCATTTAAAGCACGGCGTTAAAAAGAGTCAATAGAATGAAAGATCTTGGTGTCATTTTAAATGAAAAACTAAACTTTGCTAATCACATCAACAAAATTGTGAACAAAGGTATGAAAACAGTAGGCTTCATATCACAACGACCAATAACATTAATTCAGTACATAAAACTGTTTAGTTTGGTACAAATGGTTTACAAATTTCATATTAAAATTGAAAAAATACAAAAAAAAAATCTACGTTTCATAAAATTTAAATTAAATATCCCGTTAGAATGCATAAATTATCCTTTCTTTGAATTTTGTGGATCATATTAAAAATCTATGCCAACCACAGACATAGGAATTAATAGACGATAAGATAATGGCGAGGGGTAAAATCAACTGTTGAAGAACGAAGGGGGTTAAGCTGACTGTGATTCGTCAATAAATCAATCTGACAGTAAATAGGCATCTCGCATTATAATATCACCATTTACTTCTTAAAAGTAAAATCTGCTTTTGAATGAATAGACATTTTTACATGGGAGCGCAAATTACTCGCCACGTTATGAACTAATTTGCGAAGTCCAAATTCGGCAAAGTAAATTTCTTCTGTTTGCAGAGTCGTAGTTAGTTTCAGAGTATTTAGTTAAGACACTTTTACAAATGTTTCATAATTTACTTACCCCAGTAAACAACGATGAGCACACTTGAGAATCGCTACATTGTGATGTGATAGTATATGTTTCTAAAACCGATCCATATAATACGGTGTGAATAAGCTTAAAATAAAGTAAAATAATGCTTACTTATGGAATGTAATACGACAATTAGGTTTATTCTCTTTTTCACGTCTATTTTTACAAGTTTTCATATCACAAGTCAACATTTTGCCGTGTTATTTCGTAAAATGAACCGATGATGCCTCGACCATAGTTCGCACAAGAA
This sequence comes from Hesperophylax consimilis, assembly GCF_061612785.1. Taxonomy (NCBI): domain Eukaryota; kingdom Metazoa; phylum Arthropoda; class Insecta; order Trichoptera; family Limnephilidae; genus Hesperophylax; species Hesperophylax consimilis. Next base: position 13,711,278 of record NC_142848.1, read on the forward strand.
TGATGACGTCACGTTTTCAAATTTCACTTGAGTCCATACGCGAGCCCAGCCGGCTCCAATGGAACCGGTATGGGGAGTGGGGATAATACGCTTTTAATCACTTAGGGCAGGTCTACTAATATTCATATGTCTATGATGCCAACCCTATTCTCTAACCTTTGCTTGTCTCTTTGTTAACCTATCTGAACCCTATGTCTTTACACAATGTTTGTTTCTTGTATTTTTATTTCATGTATGTTTGTATTTTTGGTTATTGTAATCTTATTTTTATTACTTTTTCTCTCTGTTCTAAATTATGCAACATGTCAAAATTATACCACTTATACCCATGTAAAAGCCCTAAGGGAGTTAAATGAATAAATTATTGAAAAAATATATAAAAAAATATATTTTTCACAGTGGGCTAGTCATTTTGTTTTTTAATCAGATTATGAATTGAATGGAACAAAATATCGCATTATACTTATCCCGCGCTGGTAAAAATAGTTTCATTCTTATAGTTATAATTGAACAATTAGAAAAAGCGGCCATCATAAATACATAAAGCATTAGGAATAAATTTTTTAATTGAATATGCCGTAACTACATGTTGCAACTTGAAATTTCCGTGGCCCGAAGCGGTAATTACAACGAACCCGCCCGCGGAGCAAATACCTACACTAAAGCACTTATCTAAATAGTTATTATAAATTAAATTAATTATTGGCCAGTTGTTTCATAAAACTGAAATAATAACATAACTTGAATAGAACCTTCACAGAACTTGAAAATGAACTTTTAAATTTTAAGAATTGTTCAAATACTGGGTAACCAACCCGTCCTTAGTATATATATCTAAAAGTTAGGACGGGTTGTTTAACAGAATTTGAACAATTCATCAATTTTCAAAGATTTTTTTGAAGTGCTGTGAAGGTTATCTTAAAGTTCTGTTATTATTTAAATTTTGTGATAAAACTGGTCAGTAATGATATAATAACAGAACTTGAATAGAACCTACACAGAACACTGAAATTTGAAGATTTGTTCAAATTTTTTAAAACATCCCATCCCTAATAAATGTGTGGTTATTATTAAACAGACAAATTTCGGTTGTAATGAACAAATATTCCTGAGTAATGAATGGTAATGAGAAAAGTAATGAGCTCAAAATTGGTTCGAATTTTTCAAAATTGGAACTAATGATTATGTGAATACAGACAAGCGATAAAGTAGTTACCTACCTATAGTCAGACAATTATTTTATATTAATTTGATTAATAATTATATATTTGAAATGTGTATCTATTTCTCTTGTTTAAATTTTTGATAGATGATTTTTTAAGTTTACAAACGGTGTTCATTCGAAGGGTAAATTTCTGTCGTCTCTCTAATTTGTCGACTAAAAAATCTTATCATTTTTCAAAATTTTAATATTGATAACATATGAACTCCTCACTGAAGTTCGAAGTCAATGAATCCACCAAAGTTTCGCCGTCTATTCCATATTTTTGGTTCTATAAATTAGGCACATTATGACAAGCAATCGCTCTGCCGTAATATGCCAAAAATTGCTCGAGTGGATAAAGAAAATTGGCAATATTTGTTTTTGAAAGGCAATGCGATCATGGGACAAATATTTTATAAAAACTTTCGGCTTCAAAAATCCTACAATTATATTATCCTGTGATTTTTCTCTGGTCTGCGATAGTATTATACTGTAATACTGTTGACCGATAATAAATCCTTTGACTTATATACCTAGTTGACATTGAGCCAAAATACAGCGATTCTCATATTTAATACTGATGAAATTGGATTAACTATAAAAGGTTATTCATCTCAAGAAGTTTTCGCATTGAGATGCCCAGGAGCGAATTCATGGTGAAAATATTCTACCATGACAGCGGCCCAAGCTTAAATATATGAAATAGAATGGTTCGTTGAGTAATGCTTCCTCTATTCATCAAGGCATGGAGACTTGAAATCTGGGCCTCGATTCTCGACGAAGTCATTTCACTCGAACAACGAGTGGTTTGACCTACTCGTTAGAGTAGAATGATTTTTGACTTTTGGCGTATGTAAGTATGTACCATCGACGAGACTCAAGAATAAGAATGTCGACTAATCTATGTATTTGCGAGCGGCCTGGATTGGAGAATCGATACCCTGAAGCCTAATCCTAGCATTAACATGGAAGATAAGCCTTTGAATTATGGATACATAGACATACAATATACACACACCGGTAACGAATTTTAGAAATTCTTCATAAAAGGAATTAATAAAATTGTGAAGAGAAAGGATTACAAAGGCAAGAATATCAGTGAACTAAGCTATCAGTGATATCACATTTTTTAGATTAATCTTTACTACGAACGGGCTTATGAATACCAAAAAATTTGCTTCGCATAAATTTAAGTTTTTTCCTGTCATTTCGCTTGAGCAGAATGAAAATAAAAATACCAAAAATTGTATTTTTTCGTTAGACATTTTCAACATCATTATTGATTACCTGCTTCTAATCCACGAATACTTAATTATTTTTACCATCCAAAATAAGATCAACACACTTATTTCAATAAAATGTATCTTTGTCATTATTAAGGTTTATCTTTAAGCTTGAGGTATTTTCAACATCCGTCATAATCGATCAAATAAAAGATTAACGCCTTAAATTTTAGGCCAATTTGAGATTTTTATTAAATTTTAAATGGATTATTATGACTCCAAAATCCACGTGTCTTGTACGAGTGCAGTTCCACAGAGTTGTTCCGAAGTGACGACGAAGAAAGACAAAGACCAACAACAAGCACGTCCTAGTTACGTGCTAAGGTCAACTGAAAAGATAATGTAGGCATTACAAAATTTGTATTTGTACCGTCAAAGTATCACGATTTAAATTCGAAGGTTCTAGTTAAGTACAACCTTGATTTTTACCCTGTCTTCTGTTTTCAATATTTTGAAGACAGAAGAGATTTAGAAGGGAAGTATAAACACATTTTAATTCCTATTATTACTATCCCACATCTTAACTACGAAACAGAACACCTGCTCAAGTAAAGCAGTTAAATATAGCATTATTTATTATTAAAAAAAATATGTTTGTTCGTCCCTTATAGATTCAAAAACTGCTGGACCAATTTCGTAGAAGAAGTCGAGAACGCCCGTGGAAGACTTAACTCATTATTTCTGCACTGGAATGAGATACGCAGTCGAATTACATTCGATATTATGTAATTTTTAATGGTAACAATATAAGTAGCAAATGGTAGAAAACGTCGGGGATAACCGAGGAAAACTTAACGCATTATCTCTGCACCGAAATGAGATTCGTAGTCGTTATAATGTAGTTTTGTAACGGTAACAATATGGTGTTCAGAAGTGAATGGTAGAAAGAGTTAGGGACGACCGAAGAAGAAATGAATCAAATAATTATTTGTGGTAAAATGAGACTTATGTAATAAACGAATAGATGAATACGGAGAATATACGACATGGAAGTAATGTTTGAAGACATCGGTAGCGCCCGAGGAAGATATGGCACGATCAAATTAATCAAATACTTGTACGAGTATATGGTAAAATGTGGCGTTTGTGATGGACAAAGAAATAGGGGAGTAAGGAGAATGTGAGAAGTCGAGGGCGCCCGGGGAAGACACGGTATGTTTAAGTGAAACAAAGACTTATTAGAATACAATAATTTTTTTAATTTTATTTTAGTTTATTTAGGAAACATACAGTTTTACAAAAAAAATAATTGAACATAAAATATAGAACATGTATTAAACCAGTTAAGTTCCATTGATAATAATTATAAAAGCTAGAAATGAATTAAAAGTAATAAAGGATAAAGTGTGTGTGAAAAATGATTAAAAAGAGAATACTAAACAAAACAGAAGTAATATTTTTAACTTAGGTACATAGTAAGGTTAATTTGATTTTAAACGATTTAAGGGTACAGTGGAAAATGTCAATATCGCTTAAGGCATTAACTCAATTTATCTAAGATTTGCAGATACGCACGAGCTAGGAGTTTTGTGCGTATTTAGATTTTAAATGTTGTATATAAAATAAGGTATTTGATCTGGTATTGAGTTTAGGACAATGAAATGCAATCCTTTCTAACAGGGCTGGGGAGTCAATAAGGCAGTTTACAATTTTGTATAGAAACAGTACGTCAAATTTTTTTTTTCGTTTGTAAAGAGTAATAGGATTACATTGATGATTGAAAAAACGATACGACAGGTGTTTCAGGAATTTTGTTTGAATATTTTCAATTCTGTCAATATAGGTTTGGTATTGTGGATTCCAAATGACAGATGCAAATTCGAGATGAGATCTTACGTATGCCATATAAAGTAGTTCAAATGTAAAAGGTTTATTGAATGGTTTTGTGATTTGTAGAATGAAGCCCATTTGTTTGTAGGCTTTTTCTAAAATGTTTTCAATATGATCTTTAAAAAGTAATTTAGAGTCAAGTGGGGCCCTAAATGAGAACCTTGAGGCACTCCTGAGGGAATAAATATTATTTGTGACATGTAATCTTTTAGGGCAACAGCTTGCTGGCAACATAATATTATTTCCAAGTTAAAATTTCCCCCAGTTTTCAGGTGCACTAGAATTCACAACCTCAAAACCTTACTCTCGACCAATCATAACCCCGAGCAACTCCGAGTACACATCAGCTAGTTTAAAATAAATTCTTGACAGTCCAACGAAAAAGAATTTTCGGTTTTAGGATTAGGCAAATATCTGAGGGGTTTGTGGTATTTACGATATTTGCGGGATTTACAAGATTTACTTACTACTTAAAATAAATAATAAGAAAACATTATATAATGATAAATAATAACGCTCTATGTGTCGGAGGTCGGAACTGAGATTACCGTTATGTAAGTTGCGTGGAAAGAGAGGAAATTCATTTCGCTCGCGTGAGGTCAGTTCCAACTATATATACCGTTTCTTAAAAAGACAACGGTCTTATTTCACAAGCTTTGAAAAAATTTAAAAGGAGCCTGAATCCTTCAGAAAACATTACTTTATAACTTTAAACAATAGTATCGAATCGTAGCATGAAATTAGAGAATCTTAAATGTGTTTGGTTTTGAAAACTGAACTGACTCGAAGTATTAATCGTAGCATTTTCAAAGCCTTCAAAGTATGCTCGACGTGATATTGAAAGAGAAACTTACTGTCTAATATAACTCCAAGATCTCTAATGATGATGCGTATAGCGTAATGTGTATCCACCCTAATATACAATGTAATCTGCGATTATTTTAAAAACAAAACAAATAATAAACGTGTTGAGTAAACAAGGTGTAGATGCGATAGGGGCCGGTATTACAGCCGGCAGCAGATGGCTGAGATCGCGGGGCCCGTTGCCTGGTTTAGTGCATAATAAATCTCTTATCAATCGCGAGATGACGTCATTCGGGATGTCGCCCCATTAATCAGCGGACATTGTGATGAATTACATGTTCGTACAGCTCGTACCTGATGCTAAACTAAATTATGTTATCACACGACGATAACTAAAAAAACTAATTCGACTGTCCTTTAATTTTCAGTTTCAATTTACAGTTTAATTTACTTACATCTATTTGAAAAATATTCCTACTGTCTTTGTTTATATGTTTTTTTCTTTCTTCATTTCCTTTTTTCTTATTTATTATGTAATTTATTTATTCATTCTTTCTTTTCTTCTTTTTTAATCTTTATTTATTCATTTCTTTCTTTCGTCATTTCATTCTTTATTTTCTTATTATTTAAATATCTTAATTTGTTCCTTTCTTTATTTCTTTTCTTTTTTTTATTTCTTTCTATACTTAGATATAAATGATTATTTTTTTATACAATTTTTTTCACTTTTATCTTGTTCTTCGTTTCAATTTTCTTTTTTTCTGTGTATTTTTTTAATTCTTTTTATTTATATTTATTTTTATTTTATTTATTTATATTTTTAATATTTGTGTTTTTTACAATAAATATACAATGATTATAAGTCATACTGTTTTAATTTAAACTACACATCCATTAAAAGCATTTGCTTGTGGATGGAAGAGGAGTGTACATTTGCGAAAAAATAATAAAACTAGGTTACAAAGTTAAAAAAATTAAAATACTGTTTTTTTCCACTAGTTTATTTTTCTTTTCTTTTTTATTATTTTTTCTTTAAAATAAAGCCAAAAACTTCCAGGTTTCTAATAAGTGAAAAATGTTTGAATTTGAGGCGTATCTATATTAAAACCACGTATGATCGTGTGAGAAATGTGAAGATCCGCAAAGAGTGCACGGCTGATGTAAGCGTAGTGAGTAAGATCAAAAAGGGACGCTTAGATGGTTTGGGCATGTAGAGCGAATGAGCGAAGAAAGGAGTGTAAGAAGAATATACGATGCAAATGTGAATGGTAGCAGAAGTCGGGGACGCCCGAAGAAAACATGACACGACCAAGTGAATCAAATACTTGAGTCGGGCCATGTCAAGAGTCAGAACAATAGAAGAGTATGTATGAGACGATGTATGAATGGGAATGAGGCAAGGAGTGTGTGCCAAGACCGAATTGTTTGGCGGTCCGTCCTCTCTGCCTACACTGGTGTATGTGGTGTAGAACAAAGAAATACGAGACTAAAACTTGTGCCCAACACTAAATTTGTTTGCAGTTGATATTTGTATGATTACGATTCGTTCACGTGCTTTACAATCCTCATCAACTGATTTCGGCTACACAATTTTTTTGGTTTTATAAAATTTTGGTGAACTAAAAAAATCTTTTGTTTTTTAATTATTTTGTAATACTTAAAATTTTTTTAATTTGAACTACCGTGTGGAACATTACTGATTAGCTGCTTCATTCCATTATTTATTGATTGTTTGTGCAATAAACCCATAATAAGACAAATACACTGTTACATATAAGATTTGTAACAAGGTATGTGTGTGTGCATCACTTTACTTAAATCAAATCTATGGTCTTGGTGTTTGGGACCTTTAAGTACCTACACATTGTCATTTTGCTATTGGTCAAATTGACAGCCCTGGAATTCTGACTTGGAGAGTTGCCAAACCTGTGGGAGCAAGGATCTGTGATTTGCATTGGAAGCAGTCGCCATTCTTTGATCACCAGCCCAGAGCAGCGGGCATTTACTCTTGGCTGAGGTTTGACGAACACATTCGCCAATTTTTGTGAGCATCAGCTTTGGATATGCAGCATTGACGATTGGATTAATAGAATATGATGGCATCTGCCGATTCTCATTGGTTAAGAGGGACCCTTTTGGAGACCAGCAGCGTGAGGCTGTTTTGCATTGGACTACAAGACTATTTTTTGGATAAATTATTACTTCGCATCAAGAACGAACTGGTATCACACCTTTATTTTACCTATGCAAGCCTTTTGAGACAGATTATATGGTAGGATGCTAATTAATTTATTTTTTATTATGTCTTTTTTGTGGTAATACATGTTTAGTTTTCTTAAATATTTTTTATTTCTAGATAATAAACCCATCCTTACTTTTATTTGTTGCCACTTAATCCCACGGTAACAAATCGTTAAAATAAAATGTTTGTTTTTCTTTACAAAGGTTTATCGTTGAGCTTGGGGTTTTCAACCTCCGTCACAATCGATCAAATAAACGATCAACGCCACTTTTTATTAAATTGTAAATGGAAAATACAACTATCCATTTGAACAATGGTAAATTTGGATAGGTGATTTTTATGAATTAAAATGATTTATAAATTAAAATTTTACGCAACCAAAAATTATGGAAAAAACGGTAAAATCTAGGTAGATTCGTTGGCTTTAAACCACAGTAAGCAGCTTAATGTTTCCGTATTCATATTTGGAGGTATGATTTTCATTAAGGCGATGCCATACGTAGTAATGCAAAATTATGTGTTTTTGGTTTGAAAATTTGGTCGCCTAGAAATGTTTCAGATGCTTTAATTAAATTATGCGAGTAGAATACATTTTGGCCTTTAAAATAATTGAGTAGTTTTTATAAGCCCAGAAAAAAATAATGTAAAGGCCTATGAAAACTGCTTTAAAGTTCAAAATCTTCTACTTACGAACCCATTTTTGGTTACGATTTTATTGTATAATGTGGAAAATTAAGTTATTTATAAAATGATCGAAAAAAAATTAAATATTTATGCCTGAACATCCACAAAATAAAATAAAAGGCACTTTTTGGCCATGTTTTTTTCTTGCATAAATCAAAACAGGCGGATGGTGGGAAGCGGGAATTTAAACCTTATCGCCATCTACATAAGGGTTGTTATTGATAGCGGCTCAATTTAAAATATTACACGACGTAGTGCATCGCCTTAAATCTAATGATCGAATCGTACAACGAACATCCCAAACTCTATCGCCCGAGTAAATCCTACACTAACTTACGTAAATCTCCATCGACCGAGTGGATACTACCCTAACTTACGCAAATCTCCATCGCCCGATTGGATACTACCATAACTTACGTAAATCTCCATCGACCGAGTGGATACTACCCTAAATTACGTAAATCTCCATCGACCGAGTGGATACTACCCTAACTTACGCAAATCTCCATCGCCCGATTGGATACTACCCTAACTTACATAAATCTCCATCGACCGAGTGGATACTACCCTAAATTACGTAAATCTCCATCGACCGAGTGGATACTACCCTAAATTACGTAAATCTCCATCGCCCGATTGGATCCTAGACTAACTTACGTAAATCACCATCGCCCGATTGGATCCTACACTAACTTACGTAAATCTCCATCGCCCGAGTGGATCCTACACTAACTTACGTAAATCTTCATCGCCCGAGTGGATCCTACACTAACTTACGTAAATCTCCATCGCCCGAGTGGATCCCACACTAACTTACGTAAATCTCCATCGCCCGAGTGGATCCTACACTAACTTACGTAAATCTTCATCGCCCGAGTGGATCCTACGCTAACTTACGTAAATCTCCATCGCCCGAGTGGATCCTACACTAACTTACGTAAATCTTCATCGCCCGAGTGGATCCTACACTAACTTACGTAAATCTCCATCGCCCGAGTGGATCCCACACTAACTTACGTAAATCTCCATCGCCCGAGTGGATCCTACCGTAACATACGTAAATACACATTTCTATCGATTACCATACATTTAATATTTTATACTCGCTAAATACGTATAATGAAGAATATTTTTTAAGAATTTTTGCATTTCGAAAATATATCGGACATAATTTTACATCACAGACAAGACTGATAATATTAATCTTAGTATTTTTAATGTTTTTCGGCACACTTACTATGTACACTAAATAGAAAAATAATAATAAAGGGATTAATTCAGCTATCGGAACCACAAATACAGCTGATAGTGGATTAATGGTTTTTGCTTGTAATCTGTGATACAGCACAGCACTATAATAATAGTATATTGTGTTCGTCATATTATTCCGGTATTAACCACTTACTGCGCAATCAATAAACGGTTACACTCGTTTATGACGTTTTGTGTACATCCATTTCGGTTGTAAATTCCTTCCTTGGTTGATACGTTCTATCTATCTTCTTCTCTATCTTCTAAACCATCTATCTACTTCCCCTTCCCATATAGCGCAATTGGGGGTGCCATAGTCTCACTGGCTTCAGACTTCAAACGGTTGGCAGAAGTTGGGACTCTTATGGTATTCACTTAAAAAAAAAAAAAAAAAAATTGAAGAAAAAAATATTAAATTGAAAGTTTTTTTTTTCGAAGTTTTTAACACTAATGTTAACAGTTAAATTTTACTATTATTAACTTCGATAAATTTGTGTTGTTTCACAAATAATTAATTAAAAATAATGTACAGCATATTAACGGTACGTTCAAGGGTGGAAGATAATCTCAGTATCGTCCCAGTGAAAGGCCGTCAGAATTTAAATATTGCTCGAAATGGCTTTAGCCGTGTTTGGTAACCAGATCTGACGAATCAGCCTCAAAACATACCATATTGCCTTAATCTCTATGGCTCCAGACGGTTGGTGGGAGTTGGGACTCTTGTACGGTATTCACATAAGGAAAAAATATTTGCATCTTTATTAGAAAATATATTTCCTTTTTCTGAAATTTTAAATGTGGATTTAATGTATGGATTTTGGTCAAGCGGAGGTTCCCTTCCAAATATCAGAAAATCAACCCCGCCATACGCATAAATGGGGTGTACATTTTATATCAGAGCGTACAAATAACACTTCCACCCCGGACCGGGGTTATAATTCTACACTAACTAGAGTTTTAAGCTGTATCTAGATGGTTTTTTACACCATATAACAAATAATTTAGGTAATCTTAGAAAAACTATTCAGCTATCGATCTGCATTTAAAAAATTTATATCGCATTACTACTTTTTAAGATATTAAATAAATTACATCTAAATCTGATAGAATATTTTTTACGGGGCGGGACTTTATAAACGTTTCCACGAACTGGACGAAGATCCTGCCGAAGCCGGTAGCCGAAAGATAAATTTTGCATTGTAATAAAAAGGGCTACACCGTTATAATTGAGTCACGCTAGTATTCTTATTATCACTTTACCATTTTGCTTTACCTAATGATTGACCGGAATTGAAATGGGAGAGGCGGTAACTGGACAATTTTTAAGGGATAGTAAGTAATTTCTTAGTTATTAATGAAAAGGACTTAATCCGAATCGGTGACACAGCGCTTCTCATATGTCCTTTTGAAATACTAAGATATTCACTTGGCGGTCCCAGACCATTTCGTCTGGGTAACATCCGGCGCAGGTGTCCTTATACATTCTATGAGCAACACATTTTAGGAACACAATTAAAATTGCATCCGTCTCTGTTTGTCGTATGAAATACAAATAGACCAGAAAGAGACAATTATTTTTTTAAATTTGTTGGAATTTGGAAGATAGAACTTGCTCAAAAGTTTAAAGTACAGTATGATTGAAGACTGCAGCGAATAAATAGTGTTTTCGGTTATTGCTAACTTGTGTTTTGGTGTTAAATAATTCTCTTTGGGAACGGACCAGTTTCACAGTGCTACGGGCGTCTTCAGATTGGTAAGTACATTTATCTTATGCAATGGCGTATAAAAGTATATGTTTCAGGGGTGTTAACTAACTAACTAACCATCACGCCGTTTCCCCGCAGGGGTAGGCAGAGAGGACGGACCGCCAAACAACTCGGTCTTGGCACACACTCTTTGCCTCATTCACATTCATACATCGTCTCATACATACTCTTCTATTTTTCTGACTCTTGACATGACCCGACTCAAGTATCTGATTCACTTGATCGTGCCATGTCTTCCTCGGGCGTCCCCTACTTCTTACACCATTCACACTTGCGTCATATATTCTCCTTACGCTCCTTTCTTCATTCATTCGCTCTACATGCCCAAACCATCTGAGGGTCCCTTTCTTAATTTTACTCATTACGCTCACATCAGCCTTGCATTCTTTGCGGATATCCACATTACTCACACGATCATACATGGTTTTACCACACGTACGCCTCAGGGATCTCATCTCTACAGCATTCAGCCTACTTTCATCCTTCCTCTGCCAGTTCCATGCTTCACTGCCATACATCAGGGTAGGTACCAGCACTCCATTGTGGACTGCCAGCTTTGCTTCTTTGGACAGCTTTTTGTTGGCGCCTACGGCATTTAACCCACCATTTATGGAGTTACCTGCATTCACCCTTCTTTCAATATCCCTATCAGCCTTCCCATCTCTCGTAAACATACTTCCCAAATACCCAAACTCATCCACTTGCTCCAAGTATTCATCATTCACAACTATATTGCACACTGTTTTCATACTCTCTCTTTCAAATACCATGACTTTGGACTTACTTACATTCATAAACATTATTTATTCTCCACAATATTAAAATATTGCATTTTAATAGTTTGCTTTTATTGATGGTATCAGTGTCAAAATTTCTCGGTGTATTATTATTATAACTGCATATTATTGCAGCTTGTTTTTGCGCTTTTACTCAAAATGTTCATTTGGTTCCCATATTCTTTTATTTTATGATAAAAATTATTATATTAATTCTAAATTTATTTTCATGTAAACATTATGTATTCCATTGCTCAAACCATACAATTTATAGAATAATCGTACTACTAGTAGTACTAATAGTACCTACTAGTTTTTCACGCATTAGAATATGACCATATGATTTAAATAGCGCCGTTTTTGTGAAAATTCACCTCAAGAAGCGTTAAATTTAGTCTTACATTAATTATAATTAACAAAAAGGTATCATTTAATTCTTTTCTTTATGTGAAATAATAATTTCAAGATTTTTTTGTTATTTATTTTATTTTATCTTCGTTATTTGATAGATCATTAAAAACATAAAAATGTAAACACATAATCAACGGAAGGCACCCATGGTTATTTTTTGGATGCATAAATTTTCGATTTGAGATATTTTGAGAATATCAATCTCAGATGGGAAGGCTGATAGAGATATTGAAAGATGGGTAAATGCAGGTAACTCCATTAATGGAGGACTGAATTCCGTTGGCGCCAACAAAAAGCTGTCTAAAGAAGCGAAGCTAGTAGTCCACAGTGGAATGCTTGTACCTACCCTGATGTATGGCAGTGAGGCATGGAACTGGCAGATGATGATGATGAAAGTAGACTGAATGCTGTTGATATGAGATCCCTGAGGAGTATGTGTGGTAAAACCATATTTGATCGTATGAGAAATGTGGAAATCTGCAAAGAATGCAAGGCTGATGTAAGTGCAATGAGTAAAATTACAATATGCCCATGCTATTGATTATATTACGACTGGCAATTTAATGTTATTTTTCTTGGAAGCCTCGAACCAGGTGAAGGTAGTTATAATGTGTTGATTGTTTTGAGAAAGGAATTGTGGAGCGGGAAAACGAAAAATTAAAAACAATCATTGATTATAAATTTTATGAATAAAAGTGTTGTTTTCTAATACACTACACATATATTAATAGTAGGGGCAGGTAGGTAGGTACTTACGACTTTTAGAAAACCTATTTTGGATAAAACGAGTAATCGCTCTAAGGAGAAAATTTAGTTTTTTGTGCTCGCTATAACCAAGTTTGACTGTATATATATATTCATATATCGTCTCATATATATATATATATATGAGACGATATATGAATGTGAATGAGGCAAAGAGTGTGTACCAAGACCGAGTTTTTGGCGGTCTGTCCTCTCTGCCTAGGTACCCCTGCGGGAAACGACGTGATGATTAGATATTTAGTTAGTTATTATTGAAAAGTAAGTGGGTTGATGCTACATAATTACTTTTTTCTGATTACAGATTGCAGGCTCTGATTGCAGATTCAGTTACGATATCAAGTTTACCTACTTACTTTTTAAATTTACACAATTCTAAAAAAATGCCCAAAAAATTTTTAAACGCTGAGCAGGTGCGAGCGTTATTAGAGAAAGACTCTGGTAGTGATGAGTCAAACAGTGATTTTGAATTTGAAAACATTCAAAACACATCGGACATTGAAGATCATGTTTCTTTTGAAAGTTCTTCTGAAAGTGAATCCGACACCTCTGACGAAGATGCCGAAAAGATTACTGATGAAACGGAAGAAAAATCTTTTACTTCCAAATCTGGATTTAAGTGGAGTTCCGTTCCTCCGACACAATCCCGTAGTAGGCAACACAATATTGTTTACTCTCGTCCTGGCCTGACAAATGAAAGCAAAAATATTTCATCTATTGGAGACGCATTTTCATTGTTTATTACTGACGATATTCTCAAAGAAATAGTTACTGAAACCCAACGTTTTTGTGTGAGGGAAAACAAGGGCACAGCCGATGATGCATCAATTTCTACGGATGAAATTAAATCCTTTATCGGCATATTGCTTGCTGCTGGGAGAAACCGTTGCAGAAAGATGCAGTTGAAAGAGTTGTGGACAACGAATGATCTATTTAGGCAATTTTTTTATACAGCAGCTATGTCTAGAGATAGATTTGCATTCTTATTTAGTACTCTACGATTTGATGATAGAGTGACTAGGCACGAAAGAATCGCACAAAGTGGGACAAAACTGGAGGCGATAAAATCAATTTATGAAAATTTTAACGCAGCTTGCACTAGAAATTACTCCCCGGATTCCCACATCACCGTAGACGAACGTTTGGCGACGTACCGGGGATCATGTCCTTTCCGTGTATACATGAAAAGCAAACCTGGACGATACGGAATTAAAATATGGGTGGCAGCTGATGCCAAAACAGCCTATATTTTAAATACTCAAGTATACACGGGCAAAATTGGCAATGCCCGAGAAGTAAATCAGGGGTTACGAGTCGTAACTGACTTAGTAGCACCATATTAAGGTTCTGGAAGAGGTGTTACGACAGACAACTTTTTCACGTCAATACCTCTTGCCAATAAATTATTGGATAATAATTTGACGCTGACTGGTACATTGAGGTCGAATAAAAGAGAAATTCCAAAAGAATTTTTACCTTCTCCGCAAAGGGAATTACATACAAGCCTTTTTGGTTTTACCGATGCACTTACAATTGTTTCTTATGTGCCGAAAAAGAAGAGTGCAGTGGCTCTTCTTTCAACCGAATTCCACGACGACAAAATTTCATCAGCGTCAGAGTCAAAAAAGCCAGATATAATATTACATTACAACTCAACAAAGGGGGCTGTAGACACCGGGGACAAAATGACAAGGGAATATTCCTGCGTTAGGTCGACAAGAAGGTGGCCATTTCGTATTTTCATGGAGATTTTAGATATGGCTGCCTTGAATGCTTATGTTATTTGGATCACTAAATATCCAGAATGGCATTCAAATGACCGAAGCAGACGAAAAATCTTTATCAGGGAGTTGGCCATGGACTTAGTGAAAAACAACATTAAAAGTAGAAAAGAAAGCGGTGTAAAATTTCACAAAGCGCAGCAATACGGCTTCGAATTATTTGAAAAAGTTATGCCGAGCACAAGCGACGATATTGTATTAAATGAAGTACAAGTTTTACCTACCAAGGCAATACGAAGACGGTGTTATCTTTGCCCGCGCAACATTGATAGAAAAACTAAGCTGTGTTGTTATACTTGCAGGAAATCTATTTGTGTTCTGCACAGGGTCCAAGAAAATTTTTGTACTAACTGTAAAACTATCAAGGACAATGCCAATAATGAATGTTGTTAAAATAATAAAAGTTGCTTAGGACGGATCTTTTGACAGATTTTAAACAATTCATCAAATTTTGATGTTAATTTTCAGGTTCTGCGAAAGTTCTATTCAAGTTCCGATATTATTTCAGTTCTGTGAAGTACCTGGCCTATACTGATATCATAACAGAACTTGAATAGAAATTTCATAGAACTTTAAAATTAACAAACAATCTGTCATTTTTGTAATAAGCATATCCGACCTTTAGAAATTTCTTCTATTATTCACTTTTTCTAGTATTTTTGCTGTTTCTTTTCAAGTCATCACTATACTAATGGTGCCATGATCTGCAATTTTAGGTTTGTCTAGTATTTTAGAATTTGTTCACGTTCATTTGATTACACAAACTCAATTAGTGTACTGGTTGTTTGTGTTATCTTGGTGTATTCTCAGTCGAATTGTTTCATTTTTAAAATGATCACGTTGGAAAATATTTTGCATAAAAATCCGTTTTGTTTATTTCATATTAATATTATAGTTTTTAATAATAAATTACGTGTATTTTAAATAATTAAAGCATTCATGATAGTGCATGTAGTCACTTACTAACATTTGGTAAATGAACAACATATTTTTCTATAAGAAAACAAACATTTTTCGACCATATCTTTTGTGCTTTTAATCATTTCTCTGTTTATCACTTTTTTATAAGAAGTCCCTCTACTGTTTTAGACGTGGTGCACTTTTCTCATTTTCCATTTAAATTTATGTATAAAGGTTTCAATTGCTCAAAGCATAGTGGTCATTTGGAAATTGTTAATTTATGCGATTGTTTATTGATAACTTGATATCAATTTTACAATGTTTTCCAGAACATCTAGTTCACTTTTGCAGTCTTGTGCAATAAGTATATATCCAGGAGTCATTACGCTATAATATCTTACAAGTGAAATGTTGTCAAAAACCGGACATAATATCCAATAGTTACTGTACCTTCTTATAACATTATATTTTATGTTTTTCCATCAAATTACGCAAAAATTGTGTTGTTAACGTCAGCTTGTTTTTGTTTTGTCTTCTTTTATAAATATGATCCCAATTTTAGATTAGATTATTTCTTGGTAATCACTTTGCATTTCATTTTTTCATACAATTTATTCTGGAGTATATTTATTCGATTTACCAATAAATTAAAGTTTGGGATATGTATGTACCAAAATTAATAGCTGACAGAATTATTCGCTATTTAATAATGCTGATTTTATTCCATGTTGTTTGGGTTTAACTTTCATCGTGTTGTGTGTGTTTTTCTAAATTGTGAATTTTTATTTAAAAAGTTATTGTCTTCTAGCTAGGTTATAATTTTCGTTTATTTCATCTTCAATTTTGGGAACTCGTGCCGTGTGTATATGTTACATTCCACTTGCTCAAGAAAAAAAATTCTTTGTAATAATACGATAAAGAGTAAATATCTTACATTTCAAGTTGTGATTTTCATCACGCGATTTGTGTATAATATGTAAATATAACGATCGTCCAGTTGATTAGTCAGACATCTCCGAAGAATCGGAATTTGAGTTGAGTATACAGTTATATGTAAAATGAAAAAACAAACAAAATATATGTTTTCTGGGTTATTTGTAGAAAATTTAAAAATGTCGTACTAATGTACCGAACCGTTATACTTCCCGGTGTTATTTTTTTATAGCATATTTAATTTATAAAATACAGACACATGTAAATAATATTTGGTTTATGGCGAGCATTCGAACATTGCTTTCCTCATTATCTCAAAACTTTGTATTTAGAGATGTCTGACTAATCAACTGGATGATCGACATGTCTTGTTTACCAGTAATAGGTATGTTCATTATACTATATGTGTAATAATTTTTGCTAATATCTAATGTTTGTTTCATAAAACTCATTTATTATAAAGTAGGTACCTACCTTATGTGTTTCCAAAATGTTGAGGTGTATTTTTGTAAAAATATAATATTTTGAGGTGTGTTTTTTGTCTTTTTGTAAATTTCTTCATTTTACTACGATATTATGTGTGTAAGATATTTTAAAATTATATTAAAATTATGTTTTATATTACGAATGTCTTTTTCTATTTTCTATTATAATTTTGCAATTTTCAGTTTATTTAATCAATCCCTATAAATGGTCACCATAAAAGAGATAGCCTCCTAGTATGATGACGTTTCTATTCTAAATGGTGGTTTTTGTTCAGGGCAATACTGAACGCATTTCCCATCCTTGGCCGTGCGGAAAATATATTATATTAAATGCATTATATTTTATGAATTATTTATGAAATATCACATAATTATTGAATTAATTTGCGCTTGCTGGGATTTTGAACCCGCGACCCAGAATCTCAACCATTTGACCATGGGGGCCGTCATTACTAAGAAAAAGAGAGAAATTCTCCGGTTTCTCATATGTATCCTATTACGAGTTTATAAATACCGTTTCCAGATCTCTCATAAATATTGTTTATCAAAAACGGGGAATTCTCAGGCTACAATAAAAAAATATTTATTTCAAGATTGGATTTCAATACTTTAAAAATACCTTATTTTTAACAATTTGAAGTTATTAAAAATACCTTATTTTTTACAATTTTATTTGATAAAACATTACAAAACAAAACCATTCACCGTTAAAAATGTAAAACATACCTACATAAATGGATCAGTGAAAAACTATAAACTCAATATATACCTATTCAAGCAAACGCATCATTTATGATTACAGGTTAACTGCGGCACGATGCTAGATGATACTCTAAATGAAATTATAATAAAAACAATCAGAAATAAGATATTAATTATTTTTTTTTTTGTAAACTAATGTTTAAGACAAGAATTTTTTTTCATAGCACAAAGGGTAACATTTATTTATAAGCAATAATTATTAGCTTGAAACACTCATCCACATTGAAAAATCTCCCGAGAAAAGATACATAATAATAATAAGAATAATTGTAGAAATAAAATAATTTAATACCTACATTAAATATCAACATACAACATTTGTTTCAAAATATTTAACATCCGTACCTAGTTTAGTAGTACGTAGTAGTTTTCATAAACTATAAAAGTAAAAAATACATATCCATCATTTACAGACCACCCTATGCAAGAAACTAGCCACCCACGTCGACGCTTAATCGCCAATCGGCAGTCGAGATTCGGAAACGAGGCGCGATGCTTGCTACGTACCCGCCTTCTCCGTTTTCTTTGAAAACATATGCGTTATGGTCTAAATTCATTAGAACATTAATTATGACTTTATTTATGAAACGATTTTGATAATGACTACTGAAATATGTAATATATACTTCCCTCTAATTATAACCAAAACAAATTTCATCGAATTATGTCATTAACACCTTTTAATAAGCAAAACAAATTGGGGGACTGAGTGACCCCGCTTCGGATCCAATGTGATTTTTTTCTTTCCGGGACGAAAGGGTTAACCTAGTATTATTGACAACTTATCCGACCCCATTTCTCCGAAAACTGTAAAATACTTTATAGGACTTCTGTAAGACCACCAAGCAACTGATGGTTCAAAGCGAATGGACAGCTGCCAGACCGCATCAGGCTATCAAATTCACATTATAAATTGATATCATTAGAAAGATGCGAAAAACCGTCCGAATTGCTTTCTCTACACATTGTTACTAAGCGGATGCATTCGAATTTGTTATTTACCAGAAAAACGAAATGAAATATTTTCTCCGTTTTTCATTTAATTTACTTTATCTTGATGTGGGATGAGTACGTTCCGGATGCACCCAAAATAGACGAAAAAATTACCCTAGCCACTGAATGAATGCCATCAAGTAATTGAAATGCCTTTCATGTACATTTGATTGGAAACCGATGTCGCTACTGACTTAGTACCTTTTGAATATATTTATTCGAGATCGATCCCATCCACATTGCGATCCTACTCTGTCCCTCTTACACTGCATGACATCGTATTCGCCATTCCATTTATTCTCGATTTTGTACCGAGAGAACAATTTTCTGAATTTGAAACAAATAATGATTAGACTTTAAAATCACCAAAAAAATGTCCACATCGCATTACTTCAGGGCCGGCCCTATACTGTCGCAATTGGAACAGTGCGCTCCGGGCGCCAAAGCACTGATATTACCCAACACAACAGTCCTAAGACATATATAGCCACCTACCTAGGAGTCTATTGGTTTTGACAAGGGACGCCAAAATTTAACTCGCGCCAGGCGCCGTTAAAGGCGCATGCGCGCGTTTAGGGCCGGCCCTGAATTTCTTATAACAAATCGCTTCGTTCAGACACTCCATACAACGCACGCAAGCTGTTCCCAATGGCTATGTTCCCGTTGCAAATAAATAATTAAGCAGTCAAAAGGTCAAAACAAAGTGTATTGAATCAATTGTGGCTTGATCTTATATTTTCATGTAAAATTGTAAATTATCAATTGGATAGCCCTGATACGTAAACGTTGATTCACTTTCGTGTTCCTACTATTAGAACGAGTCCTTAGTATATATTATTGTGACAGTTATACCACGGTTTCAACCTATTATTCCGTTATACATAGATTACACACCATCGGTAAATATTTTACTGACGTAGCTGATATTTTTCATATGCTTCTACTGCTGTACAAAGCTGTACTTGTCAAACATTTGGCGGTGTTTATTTTAACGAGATCACCTCATATGAGGTTTTTGTTTTCAGTTCTTGATATTCATCTTCACTGATTTTATTTACAGTGCACAATGTGGTGACCGGATAAATCATCACAATAATAAATCATCACACCTTTAAAAAGTTATATAAAGTCATGGAAAGTGAAAAACAAAAACTTTATCAACTGAGTTAAGTAGGTTAGGTTAGGTTTAATTTTTTTTTTTTCAACGTTTCTAATGACTTTATATCACTTCTTAAAAGTGTTTTGAATTGTCACTGTGTTGAGTTATCATGGAACCGCACAATGTACATCATATTTTCGCTTGTTTTGTTTACTTATGTAAAATCAATCTTGTAAAACTTCTCTCTTCTCTCTTCTCTCTTCTCTCTCTTATTTTACGAATTTAATTATATACAAAACATAATGAGAATTTCGTTAGTCTTTCTATGTAACTACATCATATGTATTATACTCAGTTATTATTGGTTAATTCAAATAAAGTACATTTTATTCTCTTGTGAGTATTATTGTGTGCATTTGCTCAAAGCGGCAATCAGCTTTTATTAGTGATGCATACTCAATGCAAGCAGGGACGATCCTGAGCCAAACGGCGCCTGGCGCGAATCAAATGTTGGCGCTCCTTGTCATAACCAGTAGACTAATCAATAATATTCGGATGATTTGTATTTTTGTGTAGCAACTTTTGTATGAAAATAATCTCAAGGGCGATATGTTAGGTGTTAGGTATTATAGGCGCCTTGGTGCATTGGCAAATCGGCGCCCAGAGCGTACTGCTCCAATTGCGCCCAAATAGGGCCAGCCCTGAATGCAAGAATTTTGTTCAATTGATGATCTTACCTGTAATGCAAAATTTGTATTCATTTTCTATATGTAACGCACAGATTACTCTGATTATCGATTGATTAGTGCAAAATCATAGATGCATTGCCGCGTTGGGTGGAAAGCCGTAACAGTAATGACGGTCATTGGTCCTTTGAAAACTTTTCCAACTCGACTGCATTCAGTGGGCACGTGCGTGGCTAAGGTTTTTTTATTTATTTTTATTTGATCTGCATTTATACCGTTTATTAATGTATTGACTAATGTCGTTCGTTTTGGGAAGGAATGGGCCCAGTCAATTAATTGGTTTGCCAATTTATTTGGGGTCCTGGGCATCGATTCTCGACAATGTCGTTCCACTCGAACAACGAGTAGTTCGACCCACTCGTTATTCGAGTGGAATGACTTCTGTCGTTTGGCGTATGTAAGTATGTACCTTAGGCGAGACTCAAAAATAAGAACGTCGAACAATTCACCTACTTTCGATGGCGATTGCGAGCGGCCTGGATTGGAGAATCGATAACATGAACTTTAAAAAATATTTTTTGCTTGAACTTTGTTGCAATGACTACCTCCATAGATGAGCGGAAAGGTCTGTAAGTGGTAGATACTCTCTGTATAGCCTCGGTGAATGAAAACCACCATTGTGAATCGAATCGTTGGCGTTGCTTGAAATGGATTTAGCCCTACTTAGAGACCAGATATGAATATCAAGACTCTTCTCAACCATCCTCTTCCCCATCTCCTAATATCCCCACATTTCTTGTTTTACAAAATTCACCAATTTTAGGAGGGCGTTGTTATACTGATTTTGGGCCGTAGGACTCCTGCGAGATGTTTACGTGAAAATAAATAAAAAAAACGACACCTTGGAATATAACCTATTTAAGAATATCATAGGATAGGGTGACACACATTGCAATATTATTATAATGCATGCCACCCTATCATGAGAAGCGCCTGAATATTAATTTAATAGTTCAAGTGCATTTAACATACTCGCTTGACCCTGGAAAAAAACACCTTGCAAACTATACTAACCAATTATTATTCTTAATAAGTAAAATGGATTCTTAGTAATGCAAGAAGCATAATTATTTTGTAATTCTAAACATCTCTCCTATGATACGCGAGTGCAAATGACAATACATTATAATATTATGAATTTCAAATAGTACAGTATGGTATAAATAGTACCAACCTACAGGTCATGAAATATCTGTGAAAAAAAATTAATAAATAATTGTCTTATCATTTGGGATTGGGGGAGTGATCGATATAATAAATTATTGTTTATACAAACCGGTGCAAACATAAGTGCCACAAACATAATCGAACTAGAAGAATAGGTTAACCCGTAGATTATCAGGAGACCAAATTTGTCCTAAAACATCAAATGCCGTTACAAATTCAGAAGACCAAGATTGTTCCAAAGCGACCATACTCGTACATTATTAAAAGATAGATATCTCTCTTTCTCTTATGCAATCATTTGTGATTTTTTATGTCTGAAAGAGAACGAAATGAAGTTTCTTATTACATTTGGATTGTAAAACTATTTAGCATAGATATTTTACAAACCCGATCCTAAGTGACGGTTTCATTTCGCGTCATTAGGACATAGAGTTAATTTATTATACTCGTACTGTCATATATTCATATGTGGTACCTCTAACAAAAGTAATGAAACAGGGCCAGTAACTTCCAGGGTACAATTGTCGCATGCAATAGTTTTAAGAAACCTTTCCGCAACCTTAAGACTCTATATTCCCTTTACACAGCGTTCACCCGTCCCCACCTAGAACACTGCACACCGATCTGGACTCCTTTTTACCAAGCCCACATTGAAAGAATCGAAAGAATTCAAAAAAAAAATTTTAAACACATTAATTATAAACAAAACTTACATTTCTCAAATTACGCCGATTCTATTAATTACCACAACTTCAACTCACTTCATACACGACGTTTGGTTTTTGACCAAATTTTATTATTTAAAATTCTTAACAATGGCCTCGACTCACCAGAGCTAATGAATTTAATAAATATTCATATTCCAACAAGATCAACACGGCAATCCCATTTGTTTCATTTACCTACATGTAGAACTAACTTTAGAAAAAATTCACCAATTCCACGTATATGTGCCCAATATAATACTAAATATCAAAACATAGATATTTTTAGCAATACACTTCACAAATATCGATTAGAAGTAACTCGTACGATCGAAAATTAATACTATAGTATGGAATGTATCCAGAGCATCTCCTATCCTCATCCTAAATTCCTATTCCTCCCCTCCTCACCTAAAATATATATATATATATATTTTTTTTATGTAATAAAACTCCATCTCCAATCAATATTAATATAGGAGACTTTTTTGGCTTGACTGTTTTTAACATGTATATATTTATATTTGTATTTTATGTATAAGCTGTTTGTCTCTTACCTTTACCAATAAATAAATAAATTAAGATAATTTCGTAATAATAATGCATAATTTTTTTTTGCCAAATAAATGGTATATCAGTATAATTGTATAAAGTGTTTTCATTTTGACGGTTCCTTGAGAGATGGCCAGAACCCCGCGATGCCTGAGATGTCAATAAACCAGTAGTTGATATCTTTATTTAACACTCCGTATCTTATTCCATTGCACAGATATTGCGTTAAGTATTCTCAGACTTCTTCTGCCATTCAAACTACTCTCTAAGCACTCCTGTCACTAATAAGAAAAAACTTTGATGTGTTCAGCGATGTCGGTCAAATACTTTTCGAGTTTTGCGAGTACAAACATACTCAGGCTGTTTTTTTTTAAATATTATGAATAGCTAATGTGTACCGGCGTTGCTCGACTTTCCTCTACTTTTGATAAATATAATGTGCATGTGTGTTTATATATCTCCCAGAAGAAATTCTCAAAATGATTGTGAAAACTCTATCAAAAGCCATTGCGTAGTTCAGAAGAACTAAGCGCACAAACAGACAGACTCGTATAGCGACTTTGTTTTATTCTATTTAGAGATAATTTCGTTAATTTCTTTAAAAACACTATGGGCGTTTAAATGAAATATATAAATAAGAGAGATTCACTTTACATCATATTATTTAAATATTGAAGACAATATTAGTGATTTCTAAACGAAAATCTGAAACAGAAAAATCAGAAAAGGAAACGGTCGAAACTCGATTCGAGTCCCAGATGTGACCGTTTCCTTTTCTGATTTTTCTGTTTCAGATTTTCGTTTAGAAATCACTAATATTGTCTTCAATATTTAAATATTACAATTTGAGGTTTTACTCAATACAGTTATTCCGAAAAATAAATATTCATTCTAGACTTGCAGAAAAGTCAACAGATGTCGCACATAAAAAAAAAAAAAAAATAAGATAGGTTTATCTAAAAAAGACGCTGTCTGGATTGCATTTAGTTCGGGTTGAATCTTGCGATCATACATAAAGATAGTTGCCAATAAAAATGTGCGGTGAAAAAATGAAGACAATGTTAGTGGTTCTTATTCGAAGTATGATACAGTTAAAAGTGACCGAGGGGAATAGGGTCCCATTAGCTCAGTCGGTAGAGCACTGTCCCGGAAAGACAAGGGTCCTGGGTTCGAGTCCCAAATGTGACCGTTTCCTTTTCTGATTTTTCTGTTTCAGATTTTCGTTTAGAAATCACTAATATTGTCTTCAATATTTAAATATTACAATTTGAGGTTTTACTCAATACAGTTATTCCGAAAAATAAATATCATATTATTTATGTCTAACATCTGTGCTTATTTAATCTTACCTTTTCCAATCAAACATACAAATACTATTCTGTATATTTTTTATACTTGTTTTTTGTTTTGCGAAAATCTTCGTTAAGAATTAATATCAGTGCCATTCTAAATTTATTTTTAAAGAAGTATCACAGAGTTTATAACAATATAGCAAAAATTCAGTATGGTATTTATACTAAATCCTGCACAAAATCAAAAACTACAATCATCATTAATCAATGCGACCAACTTGATGCATGAGATTAATATTCGAGTAGGAATGCCATTGAATACAATGGTCGTAATCATTGTCAAGAGAAAGCCCCGTTTGCACCGGGTGAATGAAAAGTTAGTGTTGGAAGTTTGCACAAAGCTTTCATCATTGAAGTTTGCTCGCTCGATGGGTTTCGTGGTACTTTTGGAGAGCAGAATTATTCCATTGTGTTTTTCCACTGAAACATCATTAGCAATGGCTGGTTCATAGATATATGTGGAGAAAGGAAGGTTTATTTTTATTTTATAAATATGTGGGCGATACAATGTTGATTACTAAATGGTGGCATCAGTGAAGCTTGATCGCTTATGAGCGAGTACCCATTGTACAATACATGGTGTATAGAGCCAATTAATTTTACAAGGGTACCTACCTAATTTTTCAAAAAAAGATATAATTATAAGTACAATGTAGAAAACAGTGTACACATATGATGTATGTACAATATTATGGTTTTCTAAAATATATTGTCAAACTAAAAACACTTTCGTGTCGTATTTTATTCATCATAAATCTTTAATCATTATATGTTGTTTTTTAATGTGAAACCGCACAAGAGTCTTAACTGCTCCAAACCGTCTGGATCCAGTGAGACTATGGAATCCTCAATTGGGGTATGTTGTGAGGCTGAAGATAGTGGGGAGGGGTAGGAGATTGGGAAGAGGACGGAGGGAAAATACCTGGCTATCCAGATCTGGTCACCAAACACGGCCAAAGCCATTTCGAGCAACGTTTCAATTCTGAATGGTGGTCTTACACCAGGGCGACACTGAGAGCATCTTCCACTCTGGAACGTGCAGCAAATATACTACATATTATTTTAAATGAGTAATTTATGAAATAAGACAAATTTACTTGCGCACGCCGGGATTTGAACCCGCGATCTCCGGCTAGCTAGCCACGACCACAGAGACGGTTATAATATTAAATTACAAACGTGTAATGGTGAAAAATGTGTATGGCTGATTTATTAAATTCCGTTTAAAAACGTGATGGCAATCCATTGCCTGATAAAATATTAGTCAATTCAGAATACATCTGAACACTTGTTCACGCAGGTGCGCTTTTCCTCATAAATATAATGACGTAATGAGACAATACTATAATTTTTATGAACACATTTTCTGTCGTCCTCGTAACACATTTGCGTTTTACTAATATTTTGTAAGGAAATCTGTCAATTCATTCGTTAAAGGCCTGCAGTCCCCTTTTTAACAGGAATACGACTTATTTGACCAGATTTTTAATAAATTTGCTATATTTTATACCATTAAGTTTTCTCCGTGTGCACGCCACTCAAAATATTGGACAATTAACTTTGATAGCACAAAATCTTTGACAATTAACGTTGATGACACAAAAACGAGTAATTTCACAAATTCACCTTTAAACCATTAAAAAAATATTTCAACCATAAAAATAGTATCGAATCAACCGATGGTAGGTATTATAATATCCGTCATTCATTCTGACATATCAATGACTGACAAATCCCAACATCCCCTTCCTTATCCTTGATGTGTCACATAAAAATAAAAATTAACCTTCTACAGGAGACCTCCGAGTCGTATAACTTTGACTGTCACAAAAATCAAATAAAACAAAGACCAAACACCCCACAATCACCCTGTACCAAATGATTAATAATCTTGACCTGATTCACATTCGTGCGGCTTGTGACGCAATTGGTGTGAAATTCTCTGACGGGAAATAAATATATGTACCTATTATAAAATATAAACTATCCACGGGCAATGGGCAGACCATAGGCCATCAATCATAACTAAATATACCAAGAAATATACCAGACAAACGCTGCTCCGAACCGAGCTGTTTAATGTTTATAGTCACTTTGTTTAAACTTCATACTGGTACTTCCATAATATTCAGTGTACCTCACCTATTTGGTATGTGCATCAGATTTGCGGGTACGAGGCGTACAGCGATATTTAATGTTTCATTGAAGAAGAAGATAATCCTAATTAATCTAAATGAAACATGAAACAGATTTATATGGGTGCCATGTAAATAAAAATCGGATATGTTTTCTATTATATAGCTGCCCGAGTGCATCGAGAACATTTCAGAACTGTAGGTACAAACGCCGAACGCTCGCATTGTGTCTAGAGTGTTACCGCTACAATGCGTTTTGCATTGGCGAGCCTTCCAGAATATTCTCGTAGCGTCATTACAACACTCCTCCTTACCAGATCCTTTAGATTCTTTAGAACTTTAAATGAAATATGGGAAAGAATTGTTGTTAATTCTGAATTTGAAATATGAGAATGACAAAAATCAAGTAAAATAATTAGGCTCCAATGGTCGAGTGGTTAAAGGCGTTAAGACCGGTACCTTTATATTTTTTTGAGCCTTGTTCTGTTTCATCTTTCCTTTAGATTTATTAGTATTATTTTCTTCAATGACATATTTCAATGATAGGTACATCTTTCAAAAGTTATTAAAAATTAAAGTAATATTTCCGCGATTTACAGCAAAAAGGTTGGAAGTTCTACAGATGAAGTTATTATTTCAAGATTTAAAAAAAAATCGAAGATCGACACTGTAAATCGTGTAGCATCTATTTATTTAGATTCTTTGATCAATTTTGATTTCCATGATTTAATATTTAATTATTTACATTCGCACATATTATATAACACGAGCACTGCAGTTTTTTAAAGTAATTAAGACGATACACCACGTCTTGTGACATTTGGAATCGGGCCGCTAACAATAACATTGCTTATGTAAATGGCGACAAGGTTTAAATTCCCTGTTACCACCAGCTGCCAGTTTTGATTTATGCAAGAAAAGGACATCGCGAAAAAGTGTGTTTTATTATATTTTTCGAAGTTCAGGCACAAATATAAAATATGTTTCCAAAGATCTTAATTTGACACATTAAGCAATAAAACCATAACCGAAAGGGGTTCATAAAAAATATGAGATTTTGAACTGTAAATAAGTTTTTACAGTCCTGATACTTTACATTTTTACTGGGCTTATAAAAAAACTATTTCAAAGGCCAATGTTCTATTCGCGGTATTTAATTAAAGCATACTAGCTTCTGGCTTTGCAAAAAACTATAATTAAACGTTTTTTTGCAAAGTCAGAATCTAGTATACTTTAGTCTAATACCAAACATTA
Source organism: Hesperophylax consimilis (assembly GCF_061612785.1). NCBI lineage: Eukaryota > Metazoa > Arthropoda > Insecta > Trichoptera > Limnephilidae > Hesperophylax > Hesperophylax consimilis. The sequence continues at coordinate 13,739,154 of NC_142848.1, forward strand.
ACAACGCAAATCGAGCAATTTTTCTCGATTATTTCAAGAACATTGACCTTTGAAATAATCTAGAAAATTTGCTCGATTATTTCAAAGGTCAATGTTCTATTCGCCGTATTTAATGAAAGCAAACTAGCTTCTGACTTCCTCCTACTCGATGATTTTGTCTCAAACAAATATTTTGCAGAAAAACGATTAATTATACTCGCTAAACGTGAAAGTTTCAATAAAAATAATTACTCGTATATCAAATAATATTCAAGTACCTTTTATTTATAGAAATTATTGATATCGTTTATATTATGCCTTCCTCTTCATATTTACAATAGTTGATTGGGCGTCTTCGGAAGGTTTGAGTAAAGTGTTCATAAAACAATTTCACATTAAATCGATGAAACTTTCCCGTAGAACAATAACTAGACATATTTTTGGAAGATTTAAAATCTTTGGATAAAAGAGAAAGATACATAAATTAATTAAATAAAAATATATTTTGTAGACAAATGCTACTATATTTGTGTTTACTGCAATTTAACAAATAAATTATATTTAGGAAAAATGAAAAAGGACGTCATCTAATTTAGTATTGGAAATTTTTGTAGCGCCGTTTAGCGATAAACTTTCCTCATAGGCGCTTTGTTTATTTAATGACATGCTAATTGATTGATGAAATCTTGTGTAGTTTTCCACATAAAAAGGGAATTATGAATTAAAATACAGTAAATTGTATTTTTAGGGTCCTTTTTACGCTATTTTGATAAAACACGGTCAATAAATCAAATAAAATTTCTTTACGAACATTGATGTTTAATATTTAGATGGGGCATGAAGGGAAAAAAATGGTTCCACATTTCCAACGTTCCTAACGCCGAACGCCCAGAAACTACAAAATACGGTATACGCAAACTGATCAGCGCATTCTAATAGTGGATCACAATTCGACTAGATATTAGAACGCAATAGTGCTTATAATTGTATAGCTCTATGTTTACATAATTTATGTGCCTGTTTAACATAGTATTTTCAACCAAGAAATCATCTAACGTTATTTAAATTGACTTCTTCCAAAAATAAATCCATCTGCACAAGCGTTCATAATGCGCCTAACGTCACAGAACATCAGCGAACATTACAAAGAGTGTAAAGCTATCGGCGGAATTAGCATGACAATGGCACACGGAGGTATGACAAAAGGTGTTTTGCAAGATGGTGTAGTCTATTTCTAATGAGGCGTAGAACATCTCTGCTGAGGTCACTTAGGCTCTAACTAATGACGATACCGGTAAAAAGTGGTAACTAAATTAGCCATTCCATCTGTACTAGCACATGACGGATGTGTTAGCATTATTATATTAAATACCAGTTGTTTTAAATTGTCGATCCATTTTTAAAACTATTAATTAAAATAAAACATTCAGAGCAGATACCTTGCAGAATTTCAAAGAGGAATGCAGGCAGTGCTTATTTCATAACTACTTACCAGATAAATTGTCCCTATTAAAACTTTCAGAAAGAAGAATAAACACAGATTTAATAGTACTACATAAAATACTTCATTACAAAATTGACTGTCCTGAGTTACTCCAATTAATCAGCATCCACAAACCCAAAAGATCTTGCCGAAATTTACTACCCTTTTATTTTTACAACACCAGGACACTGTCTTATCAAAATTCCCCGATTCCAATACTTCACAGTCTCGGAAATAAATACTCTGATCTGGGAGATATATTTCATCTTAAAAATAATCAATATAAATATTGTTTATTTCAATTCTTTTATATATCGAGACACAAATAGACATGTATAATTTCCGCAATATATATATTTTTATTTTTATTTTGTATATCTATTTATGTTAGTTATAATGTATCTTATTTTATTATATGCTTTTGTTGTAACATTTAAATTTTTTTCTTTTTTCGTTGTATTATGTTTCCTTTATTGTTTTAATTTTGTAGAATTTATAATAACTGTGATACTCTACTATTAAACTTTGTAGTGTGTAAAAGCCCATTAGGGCGTGTAATAATAAATAAAATAAATAAATATATATTTTTTTTTTTTTGTGATAATCTAATGATATTTATAGAGGGGCAAATTTGCCAATATTACTTATGATAAAATAGAAGTTTCTTCGGTTGACTTGAAAATGTTAAGCAGAAATATAAAAAAAAAATAAGTATGTTCTTTGTACAAAATATGAATCATCTTTGCATAGATTTTTGTGATTCGTTACATCTCCAAGGCAGCTGAAGAAAGAATTTCAAATATTTTAATTGGTCAAAAATAATGGCCAAAGTTTCCTCTAAATCATGAAAAAAATTACAAATTTTATGAGTTATCTACATATATATAAAAATGACTTTGACTTTGAATTTTCTCGTTTGCCATATAGACTCCTAAATTACTGGACCGATTATTCTGAAAATTTAAAAGTTCGTTCTTATTAGTGCCAGGAGTGTTTGGAGGGCGGTTTGAATTGTAAAAGAGGTCGGGGACGTCTGAGGAAGACTTTACTCATTATCTTTGCATGAGAATGAAGTACGGCGTGGAATTAAAGTCTATATAATGTAGATTTTCTAGAGTAACAATGTGCACTGGAATGAGATACGGAGTCGAATTACAGTCGATATCATGTAGTTTTTGCGGATTTCATGATATTACATGAAGTGAATGGTGGAAAAGGTGGTAGTAAAATAATCATTTTTGATAAAATATTACATACGTGGTAAACAAAGAAAGAGGTGTGAGGACAATATATCACTTAGAAGTGAATGGTTGAATAAGTCGAGTACGCCCGAGGAAGACATGGCACGATCAAGTGAAACTTCTTAAACTATAATAAATAATTTAATTAATTTTACTTAATATTGTATCTTTTTTACTTTACTTTATATTACCGTTAAATAAAAAAAAATAAAAAAATTGACTCTAATAACCTAACCTTTTAAAAAAATAGTAAAAATAAAACCCCCAATAACCTTAAAATTCGTATACATAATGTTACGTGTAATCAAGAAATATGCTTATATTGCTTTGTACCGTCTGTAAATTAAGATATCTTACATACACATTTTACAGACTAAAATAAGTTTTTTTTTTTTTTTTAGTCACGCGTAGTAATAATTACACAGCAGAACTTGTTTAAAAATAAACTGTTTTTATAAACCCAATAATAATATTATTGTATATATAAAAAAATAAAATGGAGTTCTACAAATTAAACTTAATAACAATAAATAAACTAAAATAAGTGTTTAATGTTGAAAACCTGAAAATTATTTATTTTTCTCTGGTGCAATCTTCACTCATATACGGAATAATAGGATGGGGCGGTGCGCTTCATGAACATATAAAACCTTTACAAATAACTCAAAATTATATCATCAAAGTTACCTATGTATAATAGGAAAATAATATTTTAAACAAATGAGTTACACAAAGAATCTAAACTATTCTGTATCTGTAAACTATTTATTTTGGAAACATACTGCAATTTCATTGGACCTCGTACTTTCAATCTTTTATCGAAAAATATTCAAGTGATTACTAAACTTCCTCAATATTTAAAAGAGTTAAAACTATGGCTTTTCGATACAGCAGTTGAAACTTTTTTTTATTTAATTTGTATCAATCTATGTTTCTCATAAAATATTCACCATATATTACACTAAACACTTATAACTTCACTATACACTATTGTTAAGACTTTTTATACAAACAGCTTAGACAAAATGTAATCTTGTTTTGTTTTATATGCCCGTAATTTGTTTATTTCTAGGTACAATAATATAATAACTTATATACATTACCCACGCACAGGTTGCGCCTTAGTGGGTTCCCATTATTCGTATTGATTTATATAATTTTGTATGTAATTAATGTAAAAATTGCGAAAAATAAAGGAAAAAAAAACAAACCAAAAAAAATTATAATACTATAATAAAATTTTCACTAAAATGCACCCAGTTGACAGATACACTAGAATTCACAACCTCAGAAATTTACCCCAAGCCATTACACGTTTGATAGTAAATTGTGAGTGTAATTTTTTATATTAAAAATAGATTTTCCGGTTTGGTTGGGTTTAGCTTTAAATCTAAAGCAAAATCTTCTATGGAACAGGCAACCTGTACGTATATATACTCAATATAAAGAACACTTATTATACTTGCATTGATTATCATCTACTTCTGTTCTGTTTTACTCTCTTTCGTCTTAACTGTATCTTTAAGTACACTTCATGTAGTATCCCTTTCTGTTAACGAAACTATGTCTATATAATATGTTACTATTAACCCATTATGTATACATTACTGCCGCCATGGGTGAAACCACACGATCGTCCTTGAATACATCAAGGAAGATGGTGTGTTTTTACTTATGACGGCATAATAACACAAAACACATCAGCACAGTTTCTCCCAGTGAGTGGTGTTAACAAAACTTAAGTAAACTGTATGTAAAAAGAATAGAAATAAATAAATCAAAATCCTCGGTTCAAGGACTCCCGAAAGGACCATTTTTGAACCGGACGCGGTTTTTGTTTTCTGCCATTACAGTTTGGTACCTACAGTAAATTAAAAACTGAAAGTAAAGAAACTGACAGCCTACTGTTTAAGATGAACGGTTTTTTTCATACAAAACATAAATTTATTTAATAATTGGTGTACTTGTTAATAGGATATAAGTGTGTTATTAGTTAATTAAGTTCCCTCTAAAATCATGGAAAATTGAATACTTTAAAGGCCTATGTTCTATAATTTAAAAAAAAAACAAATAAATAAAGTACCACATATCCGTACCATATATGCTATTCCTTTTCATTGAAAATGAATTATTCGGTTTGTACAAGTATATTGACCTCAAATTTTAATTAAAGTTTTTTTATAAAAAGCCGTTTCCCTTAAGCTACAATATATATAAAAGGTTAACTAGCTAATTTTAACACAAAGTAAAAAAAATATATTTCTACGATAAAAACGTTCTGTAATTTTACTAATTAATCCTTTTTAAGCATGATGTATAATTCGAAAGCCGAATTCGACGTTTGAGCCCGGGTTTCAATGGTACCCCATCGGACTCTACTTCTCAAAATTAAGAAATCGTTCCTAGTTAATAAAAGGCTTTTTTGCGCTAAAGGTTCGTTTAATTATCCGCAAGATTACGGGTAAATAAAACGTTTTCCTCAGTCGGGTTTTGCTCCATTTCTGCGGGGACGTCCTCTTTCAGCAAAAAACCAAACCCGGGTTTCTCGTTTAATATTTTTAACTGCTGGAGAAAAGCTTCCGCGAATGATGGAGAAAAAAACAATTTGCATCTTGAAAATAAACTAAGTTAACTTGAATAAATTAAACGTAGTTAATGCTTTAAAGTGGAAAAGTCCCGCATTGCCACGTAGCGTTCGGGATGATTCTCTGAGAATATTACTTTTCTCGAGAAATATTTTTTGGATTTTATGTATCTAAGGAGTTAAAAAGATTTGAAAGGGTATATTATTTAGATACTTTACTTTTATCATTACTTTATAAATAACTCTTCCTGACCAAGTAATTATGAAGGCTTTTGGTTGGGTATTGGTTAGTTAGATTTATTATTCTAATCAGTGCTGATAAGTTGATTTCCCACGGTACAATTGTGATACGCGAGAACAATATCGGTAATGCGAGACTATCGGATATCGTTTCATAAATATTAACTTTACTGCATCCTTGGTACGTATACGTACCGGGCAAAGTAAGCGGAACTCCTATAAGCAGAGGCTTGCATTCCATATAGGCCCATAAGCACTGCCTACCCTACCTTGCTCACATTAAACTAGAAATTACATAAAAAAATATAAAAATATGGCAAGAAATCAATCTACACTTTAAAAAATACGCGCACACGTATGAATTGTGCATGCTTCGTAAAAATACAAAATGACGCACATGATATATTCAAATGTGGACTCAACACAAAAGTATTCGAACCATATAGGGGAGACCCAGGCGAAGCGGATGTGTTAAGGGAGATATTAAATAAAACACACAATGTTTGCATTACATAAAAACTTTATAAAGTGTAATGTGAAAAAAATGTTTGTCTACAAAAGTAAAATAAATGAAAAGGTTATATTAATTACAATTATAAAAATAATATAAATTAAAAAAACATCTTCGTATTGTTCACTTTTCCCGGGTACTCCGGGCAAAGAGAATTGGGAATCACAATCGGAGCAGAAGCAAGAACCATATCCACTATATGAGTTGCATGATTCGTGAGCCCAACTTTTATACTAGCTATATTGAATCCAATCCTCTGTTAATAAATAGTTCAACATAATTTTAGTCACAATTAAGGCAAATCAAGCCAAGTTTTTTTTTCTTGATTTGATGATTTCATTTTTTTTTTTCGAAAGTTGGTTACATTTTTGTCTTTTGGTATGTTTTTTATGAGATAATACGCAATTGCACATAATCAATCAAAAAGTTCACTCACTCGGGCAAAGCGAATGGACCGTCCGCTTTGCCCTACTCGCTTTGCCCAAGGCAGTATCAAATAACGTTTTGTTAAAAAATACAATGTGGTTGCTGTATTTCTTAACTAAAGTTAGTTTTTTAGATAGGAAACAAATAAACATTGGATGAAATAAACTAATCTTCACACGAAATATAACCAAATAATAATCACAAATACCTTACCTTCGTTTATCGTATGAAAATTCTAAAAAAACTATTTTTTATCAAAAGGAGCATGCGTTCCTGCAAAACGACAAATATTCACTGTCATGGCGTCGGTAGTGATGCATGGAACCGATTGTGAGACTATTAACGCATTCTAGTGGTAATTTTCGGGAATATTCAATTCATCCGCTTTATCTGGTACATTCGCTTTGCCTGGATCTCCCCTACGTAATATGCATTCAAGGGATGCATTTGTGTTAGTATCGAAAAAGGTCGTGCCTTTCGATTCAAATCATCAATGTAACTCTCATTGCCATCTGTTGGTACCTCTATTAATTAGTACAACTTTACTAACGAAATGATGTGAAATTATGATGGCTTTCATTGAAATGCAGCAATTTTTTATGTTACCTAGTAATTGGCTTGTAAAATGCACAAATGTGGCGGTTATTTTAATATTCGATGTGTCTGTAATTCCCAATCGAACATCGCCGACTAAAGCTTAGCATTTCGTGACATAAACTTAGCAAGTCTGCGGTAAGTTTTTTTAATGTCAATAAATTCGCTATTTTTCTACTTCCTGCCCAGATTAAGAACTATTTGCACGCCACTGCCTGTAAGGTGTACTCAGTATATGACAAATGTAATTAATTTGAACGTATCGCGTTTATATGTTGAAATATACACCAGAACTAGAAACCTGTAATTGTTATACCTACCTGTTAAATTTAATACCTATGGTACCTGTTAAATTTTAATACCTCAATAGGCACTTGCGAAAAACTAGGATTGAGATAATACTGAAGATTAGGTTTTGAATAATGATATCATTCTACGCAATTAAAAGATTTTTATGGTAACAATCCATTTAAAAGGTCAAAATTCTATAACAGAAGCGCTTACCTGAAGACAACAGCAACGGTGACTTTTTTATGCCAAGGGGGAGAGATCAAATAAAAATACTCATTTATATGGCTTATATACGTAAATATTTTAGACATGGTGTCTGGAAACTCGTAGTACAAACGAGAAACTGGAGAATCCACAAAAGGTATTTATTTTGATCCGAGTGTTTTCATTTTTTTTACTTTTTACGTGAGTCGCTTTTTAAGCCCTTGAAATCAGCTGGAGTTTGTGTGTCAAACACACATTGATTATCCATTAATTATTCATGGAGCCAACGGTACACGGTACGTTCACAACATACAATCCATCCGCGCGGGGTTCATAGTTTAATTGGCAAAACAAACAAGTAACGAGTTACACATGTACTTATTATTATTTTGTAGGCACTTGTAGATCTCGAGACAACTCCGTCGGTAGCGAAAATACCATCTACAGAAGTCAAAGTCCCAACACATATTGTGAACGTTTTGATAAATTTGTCGAAGTCCGCCGCATTCGTTTTTATCTGAGTATTTTTAAAAACTGAAGTACTTTTAGAACAAAATGTTTTTTAGGAGAAAACCACAATTAACTTATTTTTAAGGCTCAATAGAACTTAATTTCTAATAAAAACACATAAATTTGTTTTTGACCACGATAGTTTTATTTTCACTCTACCGGTTTCGGAAGATCCCTTCCTTCGTCAGGAGAATATTTAAAACTGATCTACTACACAAAATATTGACACATAAATACAAAAATGTTAAGTGTTTGAGGAAGATGTGGACAAAGTGGAAGGGGTAATTACGGGAATTCCAGGAAGAACAGAGCGGTTAACTAGAAATATGTCAAGAATAGGACTATAAGACAGATTAATTTGGTTATTTATTATACTGGAGTTATTATTGAGGGATTTTCTGATTTCAAGTGCTTCTAAATTATCTAATTTTTTGCCTTTATTACTACGGTGAAGAATTTTAGCCCCTGTATCTTTACTAAAAGTATGATCGGTGGAAATGAGATGATTGGCAAACTCCGAAAAATTATTGTTATTTAAACATCTTAAATGTTCCGTGATTCTAATATTTATATTTCTAGTTGTCTTACCTATGTAGAACGATGGACAATCATTGCAACATAGTTGGTAAATGCCTGAGTGGCTAAATTTGTGATCTTTATCTTTAGTATTTTTAAGTAGGTAATTTTCCCAAGTTGTTATCAGTATAGAACGCGGGTTTAATGTGGGTAGGCAAATTTTTTGTACTAAGTGAAGAAAAATTGGATATGTATAAGATTTTAGGCCATTGAAAGGGATTTATGATTTTATTATTAGTTTCAGGTGTACCAAATAAAAATGTATTCGTCGAAATGAGTTTAAGTTTCTTATTCAGGATTTTATCAATTAAGTTTGTCAAGTAACCATTATTTAGAGCAATTTGTTTTATTTTTGACAGTTCAATTTCGAAATTAACAGCTGATAGTGGGATTTTTACTAAGCGGTGTACCATTGAATGATAGGCAGAATGTTTGTGTGATATCGGGTGGTTTGACGTGTTATGTATAGTTATATCCGTGAATGTCGGTTTACGATAGATGTTAAATTCAATTGTATTATTTATTGAAGTTAGTGTTAAATCCAGAAATGCTAAAATGAATCATACCAAGTGGATTTGTATTATTAATTACAAAATATATTAGCCGTTTTCTCTCGATGTATTTAATCGCGTAGTCAAAATAATGTGGTAATGAATTAATACATGTTTCATTTAAATTTCCAATAAAACAGCCGAAAAGATTTTTGTTTTCATCTCTCGATAGCGCAATTCATTCACCGTAACTGCTGCTCCAGCCTCATTTTCGAAAAAGTAAGGTCCAATGACTCCGCCGGACCATAAACCGCACCAAACAGTCACACGTTGAGGATAGAGAGGCTTTTCAACAATAACTCTTGGGTTTTCCGAGCCCCAGATGCGACAATTTTGCTTGTTGACGAATCCACCGAGGTGGAAATGGGCCTCATCACTCAAGATGATTTGCATTTGATTCACTTAAGTGAATTTTAATAATTTCAATGCGTTGTTGAAGCGTGTATCGTTCCATTTTTATTAATGGCGTAGTTTCTACTTGTCAAATGTTGAAAAATGACAGCTTCAAAAGTAACATCTACCGAAATAGCGGGCTATTCAAAATAACACCTCTTATTGGAAAACCCTGTATTTTGACAGTTATTCCAACACACTTGTAACGTTCCACCTGCGCCTGTGTTCACACTTCACGTCACTTTGGATTTAGAATGTTTCACACGGCCTAAAATATGTTTAGAATTACATAATTATCTAAATGATTTGTTTTTACAATTCTGTTGGATTTTTCCGCTTTTTTAGTATTAATTAATTCGCTGAAGTATTAACAAATTTTTTGATACTTTAAAATCTATCAAAACTTCAGTAAATCAATTAATATTACGAAAAAAAAATACAAAGTGCAGCCGTATGAAGTGGCTTTACAAACGGCGACTTTCTCCACGCTAATATTTTTTATGAATGCATCCAAATAAAATCATTGCACCATCTTGACAATAATAAAGCTTCATTTGACTACACAGTGTTTGGTAAACAGCCGTGAAAGTTATAAACGAAATTTGTTTTTGTAAAAAAGTCCTTTTCTTAATTTATTATTTTCCTTTTAAGTTTAAGTTTCTGTTAAGTTGACTATACATGACGTTTGGGAAACGGAGAAAAGGAATTTTGTATTTAATTAATATTATACTATTATTTATACGTATTACATAAATATTTTATAATCAAGATGTTTGTAAATCAAACCAAAACACTTAAACTCTGTGTCCGAAAACTGGTGGTGGAGCAGAAAATTTAATCATCTGCTGCAAATGGAGAGTCTAAACAAACAAAGTTTCTTTCGATTTGAGCAACTTTAAAGTGAAGAAACTATTGAAGCCGGGTCTACGCTTCGCCGCACTTTAAAATAAATAATAACAACGAATAATAATTCAATAGCAACCAAAAATTTTGAATTGACCAAAAAAACCACCTTCGATTTTCCCGAAAACGAAAGCTCAAATAAAATAAAGTCATAACCCAAAATTGACTCTAAATGAAAGGTAGATTCATTCACCAGTTATAACGTTTATACCACGAGTTTCCGAACACCGTGTAAATCAAACTTTCATTGTATCTGAAATGTTCATCGAAGGCGATTCGTAAAGCCAAAAGCCGTTCAAATCTAATTTTATTTGACAACAGCAAGTAAATGATGAAACATTTATAAAAAACATAAAACTAAATACTTTAACAAAATTGCAGGTTCTGCAAGTAATTCATACCTTTTTACTGAGTTGTTTGTTTTACATAATATTTACCATTTACGATTGCGTATGTTCATTGCTGTGCTACATGATGAACGCACATTTAACGTTGTATTTTCACAAATTCATTAATGTACAATTACCGCCCTCTAGCGACAAAAAAATTAAGACATTTTGACAGTTGAAAAAATTCGCTGGCATCAACCGCTCAATATTAGATACCATTTAATAAAATAAAACATTTTTATTTTTTTTTGATATTGAAATATGTAAATATTTACGATACGAACTTTTTGTAATAAATGAAGTCCATTATTACCTCAACAATTATCACGATGACATAATTATAAGAATAGAGAGTTTTATTACAAAAACAATTTGCACTTTTATTGCCAAATCGACCCATATCACCATGTGACCCATCGAAAAATATTAATGTGCTTGGAAAGATATAGAAATAATTTGTGTGTTGGTCTGTTATTGAATACATTGTCTTTAAGTCGGTAACTTTGAAAGAAAACGGTTGGTATTAAGTACCTACTCCAGAAAACAAATTGGTTTTTCAAATCTAAAAAGTCAGAGATATTCTCAGACAGTTTTAAATGCATAAAATAATCTTCAAATTTTTCATTATTTCGGGATTAATTAGTGTTATTTCACAAGTTATTCAATTGAAATAACACGTTGAATATTTGCAGCATGTTCCAGGATCTAGATACTTTCAATATCACCATTGTGAACGACCTTAATTCAGAAATGAAATGTTGCTTGAAATGGCTAAAGCCGTGTTTGGTGACAAAATCAAAATAGCCAGATTATAATTACTCCCATTCCCGTTTCCCATCTCATTATCCTTCTCACTACCACAGAATGTACCTTAATTGGGGATGCCATAGTCCCACCGGCCCAGGACGGTTGGGAAATAGGTGGGACACTCTGAAAAAATTCTATCAAAAATTGTTATTCTACCGAATGCTAACATTGCGCGAATTCTATATCATATCGTAAAACATATTAATATACTTAGATTAGTTATCCAGTTATTTCAGTTATCCCCAACTTTGTACAAAAAAAATTGTTTTCGTTTTCAAAACATTTCGCCTACGGCGCTTTTCCCCTATATGTATTTTTTACATTAACCCCACACAGAAGCCCTGAAGAAAATAATTTCCCTCAGAGCTTATTTTATGTTTTGGGATGCTGTCTGGTGGGACTTTTTTAAGAAAATGGAGGAGAGGAAGTTAAGGGAAGGTAAAGGGTTTGAGGGTTGAGTATGAATCTAGGGATTAGTCTGTCCAGGAGTGATGTTGTTATATTTTAATAGAGAGGGAGGGGTGGGCTTTAGAGAGAAATAAACTTTGAAAGAGGGCGGTAGCCCAGATAAGGTTGGGAACCTCTGATTTAGATGGACAAAGGTGAATGCACTAGACCTAGAAACTGAACAAGAAATAGGTGAACTGACTGCATGGAATAAGGTTGGAGCATGATGAGAAGGCCTGCAGACGTGTACAAGATACAAATGGTTAGGAACAGGGGCCGGTAGAGAAAATTACAATATAGTAAGTATTCTGTAATCCTGTCCATTTCTAACAGATAAATAATTTCTAAACGTTCAACAAAATCATTCAAACATAGTCTTACAAAGAATCTGTTTGTTTATGTAGAAACATTCCGAATGATCGGGCAACGAAAGACCACAGAAAACAACAAATAGATTATCTTTCCGCTAAAAGGCCATGTTTGAGTTCCTTCAACTCCGCGAAGGCCGCTCGGTTGTAAAGAGGTAGAGATGAAACTTTGTACACACACAGTAGCTGCCGGGGGTTGCTTTTAGGTCAAGGGGGCAGATGGGTTTACCAAATATAGCCACTCAAGGCATTGACGACCAAAAATAGACTTATTTGATTTGCAAGACAATACTTAAAGTTCTATTATCATCAGATATTTACTTAAGATAATATCTACTAATTGGTATCCGGTACATGACGGCTACACCAAAACTGAATTCCGAAAACCACAATAATTATTATACTGCCTTGAGAGCATTAACCAGTGGAACACGGTCTAATCACTTATATTGCATAAACACACACTTCACCACAATCTGCCCTGACGATGGACACTGCACAGCTGTCCCAAAAGTTGGATAAAAAAGAAGGAAGCGCAACAAAATAAACCAAAGATTACCCACGCTAATACCCAACCCGTGGCCATGAAAACGTCAAATAATATATCAATGAATATCTATGAAGATCATATCAGATTACGATCCTTTTTATTTTCACTTGAAGAGTAAGATTTTGTTAAGGCCAAAAATATATATATTATATTGCATTAACTATTATCTCAGTCTCCGCTGACATTTTTGGTGTGTGAGTGTGGTTTTTTTTTAAACTAATGTAGAAAGGTTTATTGTCATCTGAGAGGTTAGAATATAACCTCGCGATTTACAGAACTTCCTAATCTGTAAATCGGTGTTCAGTTGGTGCTGTGGAGATGTTGATTAAAACTCTCGAATTTAGTAACGATAATTCCTCACGGAACTCGCGATGTAACGACGCGTCGTGGAGTAGTTAACCGCGGGGTTAGGACGGTAGACACAGAGTGAATTATGCTAGTCACGGTTAGCCACTACTGGTCTAGCAGTGATTCCAGTGGTATAAAATATTGTCAAATTAGAGCAGTCCTTCTACACTAAAAACTTTTTAAAAATCAGGAGTTAGAAAGTCAGGATCAGTCTGAGAGGTGTGACTGTTTCTTGACCAGTGACGACATGTGAAAGAAAATATTTTATTTGTTTAATAACCACTTAATTTTTTATTAATTTTCACATCTACCGGTTTCGCTTCAGTTAAGCTTAATCAGGATGTTAATTAAAAACTGGTAAATGTGAAAATTAATAAAAAATTAAATCGTTAAAACAAAGTATTTTATTAATTTATAGAATGTTTAATCACAAAGTAATTGCTTCCTACGAAAAAAAAATATTTCGTTCGTTAGATATTTTAAAAAAAAATAAAATTCCAATATTTCGAGTACATTCTTCAGTCAAAATAATGCCTGAAATCACTGGTTAATGCAATTCAAATACGTCGCTTAATACTCTGTTTATTTACTGCTCTTTCTTCTAGGAATATTATTTGTATGCGTGACAGTTGTTTTGCCTAGTTTTATTTATTATTTTATTTCGAGATATTCCTTGGTTTTAACGGAGCGAAATTAATTTTATCTTATCTTTTACTATGAAATCTAATCTACAGATCGTTTGTCAGTAGATTCATTCTTTTTAGAGATAAACGTTGTTTTGGGTACGAAAAAATGCACTTATTTCATTTGCTTTCGATTGCTTTACGAATGATGCACGCAATCTATGAAATACAATCATTTATAACTTAACCAAATGATCAACAATGATGAAATGAAAAAGTTTGAAACAATAATTAAACAAAGAGGTATTAATTATTCCTTTGTAGTATATGGAACTACAAAACCACTGATATTTGGGAAGAATATTACTAAGTCGAACAGAAATACAATAAGGATCATGGGTAGAGAAAGATTGATGTTATTGAGATAATTTGTAAGAAAAAAAATAGAAAGCCAGTAATAGTTTCTAGGAACAATGCATATGCCTTTGAACCTACATAATGCAATAATTAATTTTTTTTTATTTTTTTTTTTTTTATTTTTTTTTTATTTTAGCGACTATATAAAATAATTGTTACATACAAAATATAATGGTGAAATTAAGTATAAAATATTGTATTTCTTAGTCCTCCTCACTAGGGGGTCCTGTGCCGAGGCGGACTAAAGTTATTTAAATATGGTTTATTTGTCTTCTATGTCGTTTTTAGTGTCTTCTATGTCGTTTTTAGTGTCTTCTATATCGTTTTTAGTGTTTTCATTAGGGTTTTTTCATTGACCTCTTTTAGCCATATTTTTATTAATGATTTGTATTCATTAGGATTTTTTATTAGTTTTATGTCTTGGGGAAGGATGTTATGGAGTTTTGTTGCAAAGTATGTATAGTTTCTTTGTCCGAATGTGGTTTTATAACTTGGAATATTTTTTATATCATTTTTGTTCGATCTAGTGTTATGCATACACAGTCTAGTAGAGGATTTGTTATTTTTGAAGAGGTTCAATAATATATTTTTGGCATATATTTGCTGTACATTTGGTACGTCAAAGGAATTGAATATTTCAATTGAAGGCGTTCTAATTGGTACTTTCAATATGGTCTTTATGATTCCTTTTTGAATCGTATTCAGGTTGTGTAGGTACGTATGTGTGGCAGATCCCCATCCTATGATTCCATATTCAATTCGAGAATGACATAATGCGTAGTAGACCTTTTTCATATCCTTTTTATTTAATACGTTTCTTAGATTTTTAAAGAAATATATAAGGCTTGTGAGTTTTTCCGTAATACCTTTGATGTGTAGGTCCCATCTAAGATTTTCGTCGATTATTACTCCGAGATATTTTATGTTTTGTGTTTTTTCGATGACGGGGCAGTAACATTGTATATTATTTCCATGGCATTCGTGTAGTTTTAGTTCTAGTGATTTTATTGGTTGGCTCCTTGCGTTTATTGAAAATGTTATATATTTTGTTTTGCTTATATTAAGGGTAAGCGAGTTGATTTTAAGCCAATTTTGAAGTGCACTAAGCCCCTTTTCAGCCTCATTAAATGTATCCGTCCAATTTTCTTCTTGAAATAATAAAACATATCATCAGCAAAACTGATTATGTTTCCTTTAATGGTAAGGTTAGTTAAATCGTTGATATAGATAATGAATAGGATCGGTCCCAGTACACTTCCTTGAGGGACGCCATAGTTTAAAGATAGTAGTTTGCTCTTTTGTTTGCCAATTTGTACTTGTTGTTCTCGCCCTGTTATATATGACTCTAATAAGTTCATTGTTGTTTCGGCCATTCCTATTTTTTTTAGCTTAGTTAGTAATATTTTATGGTCTATTGTGTCAAAAGCTTTTTGAAGATCTATGAATAAAGCCAAACACTTTTTCCCTTCATCTATGTTTTTTATGGCTATGCTTGTTAGATTTTCTATGGCATCATTGGTGCTTAGATTTTCCCTAAAGCCATATTGGGATGGTGATAATAATTTGTTTTGTTCAAGAAAATGAACAATTTGCTTCTTCATTACAGTTTCCAAGATTTTTGAAAAGGAGCTTAAGAGACTTATGGGTCGGTAGTTATATATATCCTTTTTGTTACCACTTTTATGTATAGGTATAACTGTTGCTTTTTTAAGGCATGAGGGGAATACATTTGTAGATATAGACAGATTGACCAAGTATGTCAAAGGGAAGGTCAGTTCATTTTGGAGTTGTTTTATTGTTTTATTTGAGATTATATCATTTCCCGATGATTTATTAACATTGAGGGATACAATTGCGTTTCTGATTTCAGTATTGGTTACATTAGTTAACTTTAATTTATCTATCTGGTTAATTTATCTATCTGGTTAACTTTAATTTATCTATCTGGTAATACATTTATTGTTTGAATCAATCAAATACAACTTAATGCCGAACTAATTCAACGTACGTGGTACATTTAAGCACAAAAAACAGTATGTTTCCCTATAATCATTTGGATGCAAATATTATATGTACATTTGTGCTCAACCCCCAGTTAACGCAGGAAGAAGGAGAAACGTTCCCTGGAACTGTATAATATTTTCATACAATACGATATACAAGAGACAAACATTCACTGGTTACGAATAACATGAAAATATTTGAAAAACTTCTACAGCCACCTTTAAAATCAGAAGATGTTGCTTGTGCAACGATAGAGGACTTAATTATTTTTTTTAAATTTATTTAATTAAGCATTATACTATTTGTGACAGCAAAGCAACAGTTAAGTAAGTACTCCGACGAGTATTATGACAGTAATAATTAGTTAATTAATATCAATGACAAAATATAACTCAAAATTTGTACATAATATTTGAAAATGATCTTCAAAATGACGTGGTAGGTGGATTCGTGAACTGATTAAATTTACGCGATCTCAAATAATTCTAGTATATTTTTTCGTAAAACTTAAGTCATAGGATTGAAAATTTTATATTCGCTAGCTTACAAAATTGGTAAAAAATACTGAATCGCCCCACGGTTAACGGTAAATGACGTATTAAAGTTTTTTGTTAATCTAAGTACAAAATTTCATGTGTTTTGACAGTTTCAGCTATATTTTTTCTTGTTTGACATTTCGCGGAAAGTTCTATTCCAATCTAATTACCCACAAATTATTTAAATTACCCAAACTAAAAACCTAATAACCTATTTTGTGCATGTTTTTTAGTCTCCACTGAAGAGAACAGATGTTTCTTAAAGCAATTATTTCTATTAAAAGTGCGGCAGTTCAGTAAATAATGAACAGCTAGTATAGCTCAATAATTATAATTCACACATTTTTGCAAATAATAGACATTATTGTGCAGAAAAAACAGCTAATGAAAATCACGAATAAATTTACGAGCTTACCATAAAATGTTTACAAACACAAAGTATTTCATTTTAATTTGTTTCCATAATAACAGCACTGTTAACTTGTACACAATCCATTACGTATTTAATGTTTCAACGTAATCAACAAAGACCTTTAGTTTTATTATTACAACACAATTCTTGTGGATTTATTTTTAAATTGATTGCTTATTTGACATATGAGAATAAACTCTTTATTAAAAAAACAATATTATTAGGTGTACGATTATTGGAAACAATGCAACAAATTTGTCAAAAGTATTTTGTCTAGGACGCTGCAGTTCACTGTTCAATTAATCACTTTCACATTTAAGAATAAATAGTCCACGTCATAAAATCTACATAAACACACTTAAAACATTCTGAAAAATATGATATTTTCGCTCAGCTACGTAATAAACTGACATTTAAAAGCTTTCGTAGGTACATAAAATGTTCACCCAAAAACACACCAAACGAACAAGTGTCAATTCGTAACATGTTGTCAGAGACGAAAATAAACGGTAAATTTATCTTTTTTTTAAGTTCGCTTTATAGGCAAAGATTTTTCATTGTTGTGGTTTAAAAAAAACATTGATTTTAAGACGGCTCAAAGCGTTAACGAATTAATACTGTGCATTAAACGTTCCGTTAACGTATCACGCGTAATACTGAATTATTGTGACTGACTGAAGCCGGCATACGAGAATGTTTTGGTACGTAGCGTGCAGAACCGAACTGTGTCATTATTTCTACTTACTTACCTACTGTAACATTATCAGGCACCAAATGGCCTCATGTTATTTCTGCCTACCATTAATAGTACGACTGAATGGACAAAATAATGATATTTTATTTCTGATACAAATACATTTTATAGTCAGATTTAACCATCTACTCAATTTTGGAGGCGGATTTGGGTATTGACGATCCGGAAATCATTTATTGGATAACCAACGACTCTGCTATAGGTCACCCCAAGTGGTTCGCTACGTTTGGTGATGTAGCAGGGGTACCCGGTATTCATCGGGTTAGGTTTTTTCAGGATGCGCCTGTCCACCTACTGAGTGGGGTGCCAGATCGGGAGAGGCTGGTTTAGGGAGACTCTTTGACTTCTTCAACTGGTCTCTCGACGCATTGCCTTGCACCGTAGTGAAAATGATATATTCATTCGTCAGTCACTCCTGGACACAATGATCCCTAGACACCTACCCACCCCTCATACCTTTATCCTTCCCAGAACTTCCTCTCCTTCCTTTCCTTAAAAAGACCCTCCACACAGCATCCCAGACAAAGGCCCTGAGAGAAATTATTTTCCCAACAAACAAATTCGGAAAATAATAAACTTTTCTCGCCTCATAAATCTTTGAAGAGAAATGTTATTAATATTTTATACTATGTACTATACTTATAATATTGAATACTTTTTTAAGTGAAAACCGCACAAGAGCCCCGACTGTTCCAAACCATTTAGAGAAAGTGAGACTATGGCTGCCCCAATTGTGGTACGTTGAGGATGGAGGTAATGGGGAGTAAAACTAGATGGGGAAGAGGAAGGAGGAGGAGTAGCTGGCTACTCAGATCTGGTCACCAACCACGGCTAAAGCCATTTCAAACAACTTTTCAATTCTGAATGGTAGTCTTACACCAGGGCGATACTGAGAGTATCTTCCACTCTTCCAAAGTTTACTTGCGCACGCCGGTATTTGAACCCGCGACCTTCGGCTTACTAGTCGAGAGCCTTACCCCACGACCACGGAGGCCGATAGAACTTTCAATTCTAATTACTGAATATATTATACACACATTCTAATGATACATTCTACGAGTTTAAGAAGAGCAACAATCACATGCTCGGAATTTCCCAAAGTAAAGAACAATTTGGTTTCATCTTCGTCAGGAGTACTACAAGGACTTGAAATTGGGCCTCTTTACAGTTACAAAGCATAAACATATTACTACCCGCGGGTTTCGTAATTATATACCATCGTCACAATTGCTGTATCTTGCGGAATACACGTAATTTGACACTTAAATTATTGATTGCAATGTGGGGCAACTAAAGATAATAACATGTTATAAAAAAATGAATGACGGTGCGACCCTGCAATCCATATCAATTCATGCCAAGTTTGACATTGAAGCGTTAGATGTATGTTATAACATTATGTGTGTACACTGTATACATTATACGAGATTCACACACCGTCAAGTTCCGAAGCATAGGTTGGCAAATTAAATTTACCAGTAAAAATATGCGGTCAATTACCTCGACAAATTTTGAAACCGGCTTCGTGAAATGGCCTTTTTAAATATGCGCGGTGAGTTTGTTTACTATTCACTATCGCGAATAAAAGATTTCAGATCTCGTTTGGTTGGGACTAACTATTACTGGTTGAATTCGAAGGCTTGAATAAAAAGGGATATAATCAATAGAGGGAAACGATATGTGCTATTCTTCGCATGTGTGTTCTTTTTAAGGCGTTCACTTAGTTATCTTTGCACTTTCTCCTAAAATCATGGCATTTTCGTTAACTCACTTTTCGTTCATGCGTTCGTGACTTTTTTTTCCCTTTGGTTTATTGATTGTTTTTAATGTCGTCTGTGTTGCCCTACAAATCTATTTTATTGCTTATTCCCTGTGTAACTTTAACCAAAATTGATAAAGGTGGCTCATTACAGATAACTGTTTTTTTTACACATTCAATAAACGAAAAATCGCAATCAATTTGTAATGAAAGTATCTACTCGGTTATATGTATGTTGATACCAATTGGTATACTAATAGAAAAAAAATTAAGTATAATTTTAAATTTCAAAGAACCTTTCTTTTTTTCAAAATACTCTAACCTAATTTCAGTCAAACAAAGATAATAAACCTTATAATAATTGACACCTCTTCTTCCTCTCCTCACCAAATTGCAGGGATGCCACAAGGATCTGTTCACTGATCACCGATGCTGTTTTCATTGCATACCAACAATCTTGTTGAATGAGACTAAAATTTCATCTAAATATGCTCCAGGAATCGATGGTAGTTAAGTCACGTACGTCTCTTAAAACTCTGTATGCTCAATTTTAAAATGATGTAGTTTATGAGATAGGGTTTCTTGCATTCCCTGAAATAGTGCGTTCGTTTTCCATCCCGTAGCGCTGCAACAGCTCGGGAGCCGGAAGAATTGGGGAAAGGCTATAATTTAATTAACAAAATACAGATCTGTGGTACAGAGAGGTCCTAATAAAACGTTAAATCTTAAAAGGATATCGCGCTTCTCTTCTCTCCATACCTGTATATGTCTCAGGTCGTCGAAAAAAACATAATATATGTGTAAAAATATTTTTTGAACTAGCAATATTCAAACTAGAGTATTTTTCAGAAATCTTAAAATAGTTTTGACGTTGGAAGTAAAACTAGATGTCACTAACGATATCTCATTGCTATAAAATATTTTCTTATCGCTAAGTAAATAAGATACTATTTCAATTCTTTTTCAAAGATTGTGGGGTCAATAAAATCTAATCTTCATTTTATTGCAGTGGCAATACATTTTGTGACTACCTTACCATTTAGAAATGGTCTCACTTTATCAATAATATTTTTTTAAATAAGAATACGAGGTACAAACATTCGCGACTAGAAACATTATCATATACCTGAACTTTAAAACTTCATTGATCGCCGCAGTTAACGTTGTGTGATAATTTAATAATATCTATATTTATCTTTAAATCAGAAAAAAACCTAGCCCATAAATGAAGTAATGTAACATATGCAACAACAAAATTACCGACACCTTTCCCGAAAATCTGCTAAATTTGCCTAGAGAAAAAATGCTAGTTGGTAAGCGAAAAAAAGGACTTCATTATTATCATCAGAGATTTCGACAATGAACATAATGCACTTGTTTGGTTAATGGTACAGATAATCATAAATATAATCGGCCAATTAGATAACCTTAGAGATGTATCAGGATTGTAATCATTGACGCAAAAAGAAAACCATTTTTAAATTCCTCCACATTAGCGGCAAAATTCTTATAAAAGGTTCAATCTTAGATCCAAGCAATAAATCTGGATATTGCAGCTCTGCTACCTAAAATTAATCTATTTTTCTTTCGATATTCTCGTTTGAATCTCTGACCAATTTTCTCTAAATCTGCTTATAAAGAAGGGTGCCTTGGGCGTGCAGACAGTGGGCGGGTTTGCGGGCAGATTTGATTTTATACAAATCTACAGCTTTATTCCGAGATTGAGGAAATTTTGCATCCCTGACTTCAAAATCAGAGGAAGTTCACTGTCTATTTGATATTTAAAAAAAACCACTCCCATACACTTGTCCGACCTCTTAAAGCAGAATTTTGATACATTTTGATGAAATTTTGCACACTTAACGTTCAAAGTAAGAGGAAAATTACTGATTTAGAAAAACTGCGTTAAGCCCGAGCAACGCTGAGGTATTCTGTTATTTATAAATAAATAAAACTATCTTAAGCATCGATGACACGGGGCTAGTTTACAAGCTACAAGCCAGCGAGTTCGCTAGCAGCTTGTAAACTAGCCCCGTGTCATCGGCTTTTTTACAATCTGCTAGTTGACTATCCGATTGTAAAAAAGCAGCGAGTAAAATAGAAAGACGGGCTAATTTACTCGCCATTCGCTGGCGTGTTGGCTTATAAGCTAGTTAACTAGCCGTGTGTCATCATCGCTGCTAGTAACTAGTTGCGAGTATCTTTTCGTTTTGGCAGTCAGCAAAAAATGTCAACGGAAGTAGTTCGCGCGGCAGTAGTTATCTTAGCTTATGCTATCAAGAAGGATTTACAACGAAAACTTGGGTTTTTCAATTTTATTTATTTCTTGTCTGTATACGTCTTTTATTGATTTTATTTTTGTCTTCAGTTGCTTCACATCCATACCGACAGTTAGTTGTTTTTCGTTAAGTTTAATTAAGAGGTATTTGAAAATTTCATCCTTTACTTTTGTGTTACAATACTCTTTGTCTTTTATATTCCATAAAATAGGATATTGTTCGTAGATGTTGAGAAACTCTGTAATATCACGCGTGTTCCACTTAATTTTTCAACTTAAAAAAATAAACGATAGAATGCAAACAACACGTCACGCAAAATAACGCGTGATTCCAACTCGCTAGCTAGTTCGCTACTGAGCGAGTGGAAAGTTTTGTGTGTCATCGACACTCGCTAACTCGCTAACTCGCTAGCTTGTAGACTCGTCGACTAGCAGCTCGTAAACTAGCTCCGTGTCATCGATGCTTTAGACAGGTGCCAAATAAGTGACTTCAAGCTAAAAGGTCAAAGCCAAAACGTGCAAACATAAAAGCTTAACGATCAAATCTTAGCACAGCTCAAAGTTCTAAGTTCAAAACTCAAAGCCAAAAGCTCAAATCTTGAAGCTCAAAGTTCAAAACAAAACCTCAAACGACGTCATTGTCGTTGATGCACCCCAGTGGATCAGCCCTCCAATCAATGAGCAATGGATGCACGTTAACATAGATTAACGGATATAGATTAACGGATGACTATCCGTTAATCTATATTTTATATTATCATTGACCATTACGTTTTCATTTTCTTTTTTTATTTTATGTAAATATTTATCCCATGTAATATGGCAGACTGGGACTATACCATCCACAAATAACGATTAAAATTGAACGGGTCAGATGTTCTCCTTATTCTTAATCGGGCGGTACATAGTTTTACTTCAGCTGATAAGGATATTGTATTATGACGCGAAAGTAAATGGTAGAAAAATTGGGGACGCCCGAGGAAGACAGCACGATCAAGTGAAACAAAACAAAAACTTTTCAAGTGTTATCAATAGTACGTATTATTTTCACTTTAAAACCACCACTTTACTAGAGTTCATAACCTCAATATTTAAGTCAATCTAAACCGAATGCGCTCGAACCATGCCGGGTTCATTTTAGCTAGTAACTTATAATGAACATTTCGCATTCTATCGGCTCTTCGCGAATGAGTGTAAACTACAAAAACATGGAAAGCGAAAACACAACGTGTTTAATTAGTTTAATGTGTTGCATTTTAAATAATATGTTATTCTCGGTACATGTAGTTAGCGTTCCACATTGGACTGAGCAATATGAAAGAAATTAACTCATGGTCATTCGTGTATATAAGTTTATCGAACTCAGCTGATATTTAGAGTCGATTGCGTACAGCTGATCGTACTCATTTACATAACGCGGTATTTCATTTTGATCAAACGAAAATGGTCCCTATCATAACTTCTCATAAGAAATTCTTTCGCATCCGAACGAGGGGAAATCGGGTCACGTTGCATTAAGAATATGAATGAACAGAGGTAGGTAGGTACCTACTTCTTGCTATCTTATAAGTATCACGTAGAGAGAATGGAGTTACCAGAAAATTAATTACTAACATTTTTAAATAATATATTTAAATAATTAATACCCTTTTTTTTACTTTTAAAAATAGCGAGCATCTAACGGTTAGACTCAAAAAAATATAGATGAAACAATACCATGATGATGTTTTTTGTTTACATCTGTAAACAAAAAAATTATTTTCACTCAAATTCATGATAGTTGTTTGTTGTTTACATCTGTACAAAAAAAAATATTTTCACTCGAATCCATAATGATTGTTTTGTGTTTACACCTGTAAACAAAAAAGTTATTTTCACTCAAATCCATGATAGTTGTTTGTTGTTTACATCTGTACACAACAAATTTATTTTCACTCAAATCCATAATGATTGTTTTATGTTTACATCTGTAAACGAAAATGTTATATTCACTCAAATCCATGATGGTTGTTTTTGTTTACATCTGTAAAAAAAAGAGTTATTTTCAGTAACTAAAAAAGATTATCAATGATAATAGAAACAAATAATGCAAATAATAAGAGAATAAAAAAACCAATGGCGGTATTGTAACCAATTACACCTATAATGTTGATGACCGGTCGATGGCTGAGTTAACTAATGCGTCGGGTTTCCATTCAGGCATCGTGGGATCAATTCCTCGGCTGGTTAAGTCCTTCATCATCGCACAAATAACATCTTCCACTCATAATTATACCATTTTTTTAAAAATATTTTCAGTTTGTTTGTAACCCGGGAATTTTTTTATATTTTTAATGCTGTAATGAAGTGACAATTCAGTAAAACACTTCAGGAGGAAACGTCATGATGTTTAGTTAGTAAGTATTTCAAACTCAATCATATTCAATCGCCATCAAATCAAGGATCAGTGTCTTTATTTTCTTACATTTCAGCTTTTTAAAATCAAATGTCAAGTGTAAAGGTCACGCTGTCAGTTAATCACAAGCTACAATTAACCGAAAGTCGGTAATTGAAACATTCCTAGCTTAGTCATAAAAAATAAGCAAATTTATGTATCGCACAAAATACTCCTGATCGGCCTGTAGTAACGCGTAAATAGAAACAGACGATAAGAGGTTGTTTGTAGTTTGGCCATTTATAAAATTACTCAGCAGATAAATCTAATAGCGTACAGTTATTTCATTGCAACATAATTACACGAAGATTAGTAGTCAACTTGGAGTGACATAATATTGATCATAAGACGTCATAAGCCATCATTATAAAAAAACATATGAATGTTGCAAACAAACACAATTTTTTTTTACTAAAGGTGACGCGATGACTTTAAAACTGGTATTCGTAAGGCTATCGCACACATATCACCCTGGCAGAATTATTTATATGAAACTCCATACAGCAGCGCAATCGTATCGTAACGGAATCACCTCGCCTCGGACAATCTGGTGAATTGAGAAGAGGTGATACCGAGCTGATACGTGTACCAGTATACTAACCAGAGATGTGCAAAATGGGTACCCAAAACCATTTGAAATGCAAAATGGAAATAGGTCAAAAATTTTCCATTTGAAAATGCAAAATGGTTTGGAGAAAAGCATTTCAAATGCAAAATGCAAAATACCTATTTTCAAAATGCATTGAAAATGCAAAATGGTTTCTCAGGTCAAACAATTAAAATAATTATAGAATTTTTAAACAATTTTGTCTTATGGACATCAATGTAGAACAAACATATTACATGATGGTAAATCCAAAAACACCACGACTACAGATTATGAAACCATAAAAAAATTGCGCGGGACTAATGTAGGCAAAGTAAAAACATAGAAACTGCTATCTAACATTTAATACTATGTATTACAGCGTCATGGCCCACAGTGGGCTGAAAATCACCTTTCATAGACATAGAGACTTGAATTTTCAAGGGTATTTTTTTGGCTAGAAATGGATTCTGCTGATCATTACTATACTATAAAATTTCGTACGAAGAAATTGCGTGTACAAATGAAGGAATTATCATTTTTTTAAGAAAATTTTGTATGGCGCTGACATTAAAAATGAGGCTATCTTTGAAATCATAAGGTTGGCCATTCTATCCTTACACACAGATATACTACTATTTATTTGTATTTTTTGACATACTTCGTATTGTGGCGCAACTTGCGATTTTTTTTTTAATTATCCTCAAGTTGAAAAAAAAACTTTCTTATGTTGATGATTTTTTTTAATGCTTAAATGCTTTACATATGAGTATGCTTTGTCTAGTTTACAATATTTTATTGACACTATTAATCAAAATTCAAGTCTCTATGTCTATGAAAGGCGATTTTCAGCCCACTGTGTGGCCCCATGTTCAGTATTTTTTGTAATGGTATCACTCAATTTCCAGGGCTCCTACCAGGGAGCAACTTGACAAATGTAAATTATCTCTCATAGCGAGGTTGAGGACCGACTGATATTTGGGGCTTATGAAAAAAAGATGAGTGGAGATAGTAGGAAAAATGTTGCAAAAAAGCATTTAAAATGGAAAATGCATTGAGAAAAGCATTTAAAATGCAAAATGCAAAATGATTTTTAGAAAAGCATTTAAAATGCAAAATGGAAAATACCCATTTTGCACTTTGCATTTCCATTTGAAATGGATTTATTTGAAATAAAGCACATCTCTGATACTAACACATCGGTCCATAATATAGGTTAACTAAGTCCTCCATCATTTCATAAGCAAAAAATTCCACTTATAATTATGATAGTGGAAGTTTCTCAAATTTGTTCGTAACAATTGTAAGCCGAGAGAATTTGTCTGTCTATTTAAGGCGATGCCATACGTAACAATGCAAAATCATGTGTTTTTTGTTTGAAAATTTGGTCGCCTAGAAATGTTTCAGATGCTTTAATTAAATACTGCGAGTAGAATACATCTTGGCCTTTAAAATAATCGAGTATTTTTTTAGATAAGTCTTTTTATAAGCCCAGAAAAAAATAATGTAAAAGGCCTCTGAAAACTGCTTTAAAGTTCAAAATCTCCTAATTACGAACCCATTTTCGGTTATAATTTTACTGAACAAAAATTAAGTTATTTATAAAATGATCGGAAAAAAATAAATAATTATGCTTGAACATCTACAAAATAAAATAAAAGGCAGTTTTTGGCCACGTTTTTTTCTTGAATAAATCAAAACAGGCGGATGGTTTTAAGTGGGAATTTAAACCTTATCGCCATCTACGTAAGGATTAATATTGATAGCGGGTCAATTTAAAATATTACACGACGTAGTGAATCGCCTTAAATACATTTATTTGAATTTCATTTTTGTTTTCCAGAATGAATGAATGCAAATCTTGGAAGCGGAAATTAATCAACTTCCCGACACCCAAACAAGCTGAAACTCGACAGATATACTCGTTGTCGATGACAATGCATTATATAATTTTATTGGCACTCACGTATACACGTGGACAAGTACACATTTCTCTGAAATCGCATGGCATTGTTGCAGTTAATATACGATATAAATATCTATCCGATCGGAATTCACGTTAATTCACATTATAACCAATATATATATATATATATATTGGTTTGACTGAGGATTATAGGAAGACAATACAATGAACAAATATATTGTCCTAGAGATGGACAGGCTACTCCGTAAGACATGTCTTACCTCCACCTCCGAGAGCAGCCGCATTGTCCGCGTGTAAACGCGCTTTGAATAGACAGTAGGACAATAGTACACGCGTACGTATCTCGGCTCTCGGCACTATCGGCGCTCGGATCACGTATTTCGTTTATTATTTAATTAGTCCTCCAACAATTCCAATACATCTTAGTATAAAAGACCTTATATTTTTCACGAACCCGCATAAAATTATAATTTAATACAGTACATATTTATTATATATGACCACTAACCTACCCCAGTAACAATATTTTGTAATTTTTATGTGATAAATAAAACATGTCCACTGACACTGGTATAATTATTTCTCTCCGTAAGTATTCTTAGCAATGAGGAATACATATGGTAGTTAGTACCAGAATTTCTACACTGATATTAATCTCGACTTCTAGTATTGCGTAGTGGAATCCGAAAGCTTACCAATACAAGCAATTCTTGACTATCAAATGCTTCATTTTAAATTGAAAATCGTTCTGTCTGAGACAATTAGCATATTCATTTAATTTAAAAGAGTGTTGTAGTTCAACAAAATTACTGGAATTTCCATTTTGAAACTTAAATCAAGTTTATTTGTGTTTTCTAAAAATATTCAAATTCGTAACTCATTTAAATTTCTTAAAAGAAAAATTTCAAACTTTTACAATTACAACCAAAAAATACTAAAATCGTTTCGGGGGTTTTGCAAATATCAGTAATTGATCCATCTAATTTAGAGAATTTCAATGGACGTCTATAATAAAAAGTAATGCTTATTATTGCAATTAAATATAAAAAACATATGGATCAAACAGCAATCGAACACGCCTAAACATAACATTCACAACACACCGTACTTAAATACACAATCATTATAATTCGGTCCATTTGCTTGAATTAATCATATTTTTTTAGCGGTGTTCTCTGGGTGGGAGAGTCAATTCTACGCAGATGAAGGTGAGGTCTTTTAGAAACAGATTCAGAATTTTGTTTTAATGGCATACTAATACAGTTCGTTCTTGCGCAAGATCCAAACTGAGATAAATAATTTTCTGGGTTCATAATTTTAAAGAATATGGAGGTATTTATTGTGTATTTTATTTTGGAACCAAACAGTTATTAAGGCAAAGGCTTAATGCTAAATAACTATTTCGATTAATCTTTATAACGAACTGGTGTACATCATGAATACCAAAAATATGCTTTAGATAAATTGAAGGTTTTCCTACCGTTTCGCTTGAGTAGAATAGAAATAAAAAAAAAAAATTACTCGATAAAAAATATGAATGTAAACTACTAAAAAAAATATTTTTCAATAGAAATGTATGAACGCGTAAACCAAACAACTTTAAAAAAGACAGCATTATAGCTAAGATTATCTGTGACAGTTTCACTCGATTAACTTTTTTGCTTTCTTATAAAATTATTTACAAAATAAATAAAAACCAATTTTTTGCTTGAAATCGAACGTTTTTAGACTCCGTTTGTCAAGCGATTTTAATGCCTATTACCTACAATATAAGGTATACCAAGAATATACACATTTTTGGCTTGTAGCTTCCTCTTAACAAGATAAATTTCATTGTGAAATTAATATTTTGTGTTACACCCATTAAGTTCCTTTAATTATCTGGTTGTATAAGTAATAATGTAAATGACAATAAACAATCGGATATTATAATAACGCATATGTTTGCGTCGGGAAATTCACTCGCATGTAATATAAACATGTTTGCGTCGCTAGTGCAAATGTTTGCGTCACTAGTGCATATGTTTGCTTCTGGAGTGCATATGTTTACGTCTGGAGTACACTTGTTCGTGGTGCTGGTGCATATTGCTGGCGGGAGTTTATATGTTTACGTTGGTAGGATATATCTTTGCATTGGAAAAGTTGTTTACGTAGAAGTGCAAATGTTTGCGTTGGAAACGCATATGTTTGTGTCGCTAGTGTATATGTTTTCGTCTCTTGTGCGTATGTTTGCGTCAGGTGAGCATATATTACATAAAATAAATTCAGATTCAATCGAAAAAATTCAACATAAATTCCTAAGACGTATTAATTTTAAACTCGGTATTCCCATTGAAAGCATTAACTATTTATGATTACTAAATGAAGAGATTAAATTTATTAAATCTCTCAGATCAAGGAATTATAAATGCTAGTACAGGCAGTCCTGATTTAATTAACCTCCTTGAATTTCATATACCTACGAGAGCTACTCGTACTATTCCGAAATCCTGCTTAAATGTAAGAATACCAGGACTGAGCATTGACGACTCGCTTGTACCTCGATTACATGAAGTTAGTAATAGATACGCAGATGTGGGGGATCTATTCAACTGCATGGAAGGTAGGTACAAGAAGGCTATACTATCATATCTTCAATATAAATTAAACCCAAGTCTACTTGTACTTGAAAATCATATTTTGTATCAGTTGTATCTCCTACTTTGTAGGAGCTTGTATTAATTTTATATTTTTCTAGAGCTTGTATTAATTTTATATTCTCTCTGATACTTTTACGATCAAATGCCCACAATTGATTATTTAAAACAAAATTCTAGTATTTTATTATGCTTGTATACTGTGAAATGCTGACACGCAATTATTTTTTGTGGTATATTTATACCTTGGGTATAAAATAAATTCATATTGGCAAATGTAGACCAACGGTAATAATAGTTTTAAGTGCGTAAACTAAGATACAGTGCATTAGACTTATTTAACTCAGCACCCCACAATTTCAAACCTAAAATCAATAAATAATTATATTATTATTATTTTTTTTTATTAAAACACATATGCTACACATTACACAGACTAGATCCATCCCATACCCCTCCCTTCCGCCATCCCATCCCTATTGGCTCATGTAACTTTTTTTCTTTCATAAATATTATATATTATATTCACTAAATAATTAAAATACCTGAGTGAAAACCTATTATTGGTTAAATAATTAACACTTACTACACCATACCTTGTAATAATTATAACTGTTGGTTTTCCAAATAAAATAAAATACCTAGGTGTACGTATACATTTGCGAACCGAAACGCGAACCGTACCACGAATTACGGGAAAGGAACGAATCAACTTCAAGCGACGTTTCGCGCCATTTGCGGTTGCTTTGTTTCTTTCCCATAAGTTGGGGTTCAGTTCGGCAGTTCGGCTCTCGGATGTATACGTAGCATAAGATTTCAGAGGTAGCGGGATTGAAGTGCAGTTACGGTTAAGTAAACAATATTTGCATACACCCTGACATTTTTCTCCAATATCAATCAGAAACTAATAGTGTTGAGACCACCCGTTATTTAAATTAGGTCCGTAAATGATGATTAGCTAGATGGAGAATCGAGACAGACTCCATTAAATATTCATAAGGTGCTGATAGTTTGATTATAAAACTTCCGCAGCCAATGAAACTGTTGACGTTTATAGCGTGCAAATGGCGCCGTGCCCTCGCGGCCACCAAGATTAAATAATAAATATATAGATTAGTTTTAAGATAAACCAGAGGTCTCAAAACGTTTTCAAATACAAACAGGGTTCAAACACGTTGATATTATCCGAGATGTATAATTCGTTTCTTCGGTTCCATGGCTCAACAGAATAGTGACAAAACAGAACAGTTTGTAAAGGTGGTTTAAGTAAAAAAAGTGACGAAAAAACAGCATTAAAACCTAACTTAACCTAACCTAGTAAACGTTTTAATTTTTTTTTTTCTATTTATTCAGTGATATAATTATTCAATTTATAAAAAAAACTATTTATTTATAAACAAGTTCTGCTGTGTAATTATTACTAAGCGTGAGAGCTGTTTCGAACATCTGAAAGCATAAACAAAGTGATTTCATTTTAATTTGATAATGCCTGCTAGAGTCACACTGAATTACACTGTAGAACTTGTTCATGAATAAACTTTTTTTTTAATTGCGTAATAATAACATTGAATACATAAAAGAAAAAAATTTAATTAAAATATTACACAAATTAAACTTGCTACCAAGTAGTAATAGTAATAACTAGCAGTTAAAAACCCGCTCCGCGGGTTTTTTTCTGCTAGGCCCTGCGGGCGGCTCTTAGTTGGGCATCGCCCATTTTAAGTGATTTTAACAACAGTTACATTTAATAGATAGATATTAGAACATTCACAGAGAGAGGGTGAGTAGGTATTTATATTGTTAAAACACGGAACAGGAAGGAGTTAATTAATAATAACATGCTAAATTTACGCATAATAAGAATGACAGTTGTTTGAATAAATGAAATTTTACGTATTTGTGATGGATTATTTCAAATGAAACACTATTATTGACTACATGTCTACAACTGATATTAACTGTTATCGTACCTAATATAATTAGCTCATAGGAGACTTGCAGTGCTTGAATATGTGTTACAACCGTCAATGTCTATAAGTTGAATCAATATCGTTTAGTTTGTCACAATTAAAGATAGTTTTAACAAAGTTGACTTAAATAATAGATTATTACATATTGATTAATTGTACCCGTGTTTATGAATAAAAGGAGGGTAATTGTGCGATGACATTAGCAGTCGGTTTAATTAAAATGTGTTAATTTTACTCCAACTGGTGGTAATTCTTTACCTACAACTGTTACTGTATCTAATAAATTTTAAAGCTAGATTATATATACACCTTCATCAGGAGAGTAAAAATCTATATATAAAGGTAGATTATTACAATATAGCGCCCCTGAGGTGATATCTCACAAAAGCGGCGCTATGCAAATTGTCCAATAAATAAATAAATATAATGTTTACATTTTATTGTGTATACACCGAAGTCAAAAATTAAATATAGATTGCAATTGGGAAAGAAGAAGTGGAAGGAGGGGGGAGGGGTAAGAGTAGGCTGGGTTTATAATAATTAGGAATTACAATATCGTTAGACGGGAAAGACCAGTTGAGTGGGAAAATATTTAAAAGAGAGTTTATAAAAAAATTCTTGTTAATTATATCTGCTTTTATATTAATATGTTTCCTCATTTCTAAAATTTCAAAATTATTTATAGTGAAGTATTTTAAGACCTGAAGAAAACAAATAGCATATAACCATAAAACAATATATTCATAAGACAAATAGCATTTAATAACGGTTATTCTAATAAATTGATAGTTGAAATACTAAATAAAAAAATTAAACACATTCTCTTCAAACGGTCTTTCTAAAGATAGAAATAAACAATGGCGTAGAATTCTGTTTGTGGATAACGATACTTCTAAAATTATATATATAAACAATCCTGGTACCATTCAACTGGCGTTTTACACTAATAACAATGAAGAAATATATTCTTAATAATAAAGATAGCAAAATTCAAACAAAAAAATCAAGAGTTTAAAAACTCAATTGAGATGATTTTAATTTCTTTTACAAAGGTAGAACCAATAGAAACTTTGAAGTCAGAACTAAAGAATATCGCAGGGCTATAAATGGAAATAGTGAATCTGAGTTTGCAAATAATCTTTTGAATAATGATCACACTTTCGATAAAAAATCAGGTCTTAAAATACTTCACTCAGGATATAAAGCATCGTAAATAAATAATTTTGAAATTTTAGAAATTAGAAAACATGCCAATATAAAATCAGATATAATTAATAAGAAAAAAATATATAAACAATAATGATAAATGCCATTACAAAGTGATAAGCTTCCAGAAGAAATCTTCTTATAAAACGCTTGTTAATGGTAAGTAGTCAAGTATTGTGAGCTGCATATTTAAATATTCGCGCCAGGCATTTGGTTCGTTTTTAAACCGCCAGAGGTGCGCTCTGTCGGCCATCTTGAAGAAACGCGTGAATTTTTATAAACGTCAAACATAATCACGTAACTGTGGAGAATTTTCATTGTAATGTAATTAATCCAATGGATTATGAACTTTCTAAAACATATTTTCTTCGATATTATCCAAAAATTATATGAGCAGAAACGATGCTTTTGAAGAAATCTCGTATTATTATGAGGCGATCCTATTTTAGTATGGAATCGTGTCTTAATATTCAAGTTACCCGAAACAGACAATTTTAATTTGACCAATCAGAGGGCCTACATCGTCCAGACGCTGAGACAATAATACTATCAGATAATAGTACCACTTCAGTTTCGTGGCTTTATTATTTAACTTTTCCAAAGTGTTCTGTTTTGTCACTGTTCTGTTTGATCCTGTACCATTTCTTCATACCTTGCACTGCGGTGCTTTAGTTTTTTTTTTGTTTTGGATGACACGGGTCAATATTTTACTGTTGGCATCAAAGTATGCGTTTACAGCAAACACGCCATTTTATGCGAGAGCAGGTTGTGAACAATTTATAAACTTTGTAGCATATAGGTGGTTTGTTGTGTATCTGTTCATGCACTTTTTATGTATAATTTATTTGTGAAGCTTGCCCAGTTGTGTCACAGTATTCTCTGTTTTGTAATTGTTCCGATACACTTTCTTGTCTATATGAATATCTTCTGATACTACCAGCGCAGCAAAGCGCCTAGTAGAATTGTTACTAGTTTGTCGTTTTGATAATTTCTACAACATGCAGTGTGCAAGAAATAAACTGAAATGCATTTTATCGGATTTCAAAAGCATTTGTTTTTTCCCGAGAGAACCAGTAATTTTTTTTAAATCACGCATTTTTTTTAGATGTCCCTATTTTTGGCGGGTGAAGTTTACAGAATGATTTATTCGTGATTGGTGATAATAATTATCATATTACACAATTCCGTTTGATTTATTCGTGATTGATGATAATAATTATTATAATTCAATTTTTTACATTGTTGGTATGAAAATATTTTACATGATTAACTAAATAGGGAATTAGAGACATTTATGTTGGGTTCTAAAGTGGTTAGAGTGTAGAATCTAAGGGTATTATGATTGAAATACATTGAAGTTATAAGGATCCACAGCATTATTTGTGTTTTGAAAGGATGAGTATCAGAGAGAAAAAAAATTAAGATTTTAGAAGCAAGGTAAACAAATTGTCTATCTGCTGACATAGTGTGAAGTTTCGAGTCAATTGGTTATAGCTGGTGGTGTAATGTGTTTTGTGATATATACTCGGAAAAGAGTAGAATGAAACAATATCTTGTTGGTCACTTGTTGATAACACGTATTACCATTTTTGGGCTTTTTGCAGAGGGATCAGTCAAGGGCATCCACCATTTTCTTTAAGGACCAGATTGGTCCCTCTATCGGTTCTCACGTCAAGACTTTTGTTTTCGAAACGAAGCTACTATTAATTGATTCTAAAATACGTCGACAGTCCCTACACGGCCCAGCATACATTTATACTTACCAAAAAGGTAAGACAAATAAATTGAAAAGATTTGTAAAGAAGTTTCCATATAGTATCCTACTGTATGGAAACTGTTTGTTGGGCAAGTAAAGAGTGAACCAAAGTAAAGCGACCCACGCTGTAGGAGCACAAAAAACATAAGATATATTTCAGTCTTAGTTTCCAAAACAGTATCGATGGGTCATGACTCATTTTATTAAGAGCGAAAGACACGGTGCAAGCTCAATATTTTCGTACGGCTCAGAAGTCCAGTCAATTGAACGATAGCTCAATTGAACGGAAAGCAATGAGTTCGGAGTGTATTATGAGCAAATACTGTGCTCCCCCGCTACGGCTCCCCCGCTACGGCTCCCTTGCCGTGGCTCTCCCGCTACGGCTACCCCG
This sequence comes from Hesperophylax consimilis, assembly GCF_061612785.1. NCBI lineage: Eukaryota > Metazoa > Arthropoda > Insecta > Trichoptera > Limnephilidae > Hesperophylax > Hesperophylax consimilis. Next base: position 13,774,238 of record NC_142848.1, read on the forward strand.
ATACAGCTCTCCCAGTTCCCAGAGTATGAATGATCGCACGACTCTTTTTACTGGTACACCCTTTCGTTCCACGAGAAAAATAAGTTAGTAGGTGTAGGAACATATGTCCAAGTCGAAATATCGAAGTTTCAGACGCCGTTTACGTCTCCAAGTATATAATACTTAGATACTTTTAATGGCGCTGTTTTTCTAAAATAACTCCTGATACAAAAAAAAAATCCAATTGAGCCGTAGTATGGTTTACTGGGAGTCGTACTTATACGGCTCATCAAAAAGAGATTGCTCAATTGTGCGGCTCGCTCATGAACGACCCATCGCTACAACACAGGTAATGGCTCTGAGATTTATTTTTATTAAAATGACTTACTGGTGTTGTGCTGCCAGTATCCCGGATTATACTTCGATATCCATTAATGGAAGGTACGCGTGCCAAAGTTTATGTTTCTCTGGAGTGGCCGAATACCAGATTATTCGATTAAAAGTCGGCAGAGGAAGTTGACATCCTCTCCAAGAAAGATAAATACGAATTTTAGATGGCCGTGAATAGGAAAGATTAATAAATCATTAAAAATAGCAGGGATTACATATAATGTATATTACGTTTTAATTTATTGATGCGCCTAGACGCTCTCTACCAAAATGATCACTGACTGCTTTCAGAAAATGATACGAAGAGATTTTTTTTATATCTGCAAAAAACAACTTACTATTGCAAATCACGCTTCTTCTATATCAATAAACTTACCTTCTTATCCCCACAATCATTGGCAATGTGAAAATAACCTCCACTTCACGTCGTTTTGAGGAGAAAGTGCGCTTACCTGGAACAAAGAGGAGAAAAAATTTAATACTCTCATAACATTTATGTATAAACAAATTATTAATAGATACATTATTATGTATACCTATAACAATATTAGCTCTTTTAGATTATGAAGTTAGTAATGTCAACATGAATAAAATATTTGCTCTTTTAGATTACGTAGTTGTCATGTGATCATAAATAAAATATTATCTCTTTTAGATTATGTAGTTAGTGAAGTAATCATAAATAAAATATTATCTCTTTTAGATTATGTAGTTAGTGATGTAATAATAAATAAAATATTAGATCTTTTAGATTATGTAGTTAGTGATGTAATCATAAATAAAATATTAGCTCTTTTAGATTATGTAGTTAGTGTAGTAATAATAAATAAAATATTAGCTCTTTTAGATTATGTAGTTAGTGATGATATCATAAAAAAATATTAGCTCTTTTAGATTATGTAGTTGGTTATGAAATCATAAATAAAATGTTAGCACTTTTTGATTATGTAGTTAGTGATGTAATCATAAATGAAATATTAGCTCTTTTAGATTATGTAGTTAGTGTAGTAATAATAAATAAAATATTAGCTCTTTTACATTAAACATTGTTTGCTAGCAACATTTTGTTGTTAATGTGAACTTGTAAAAAAATCTTTAACAATGACAACACAAAAATAAAAAGATATTCAATTTCATTTGTCAGATTCATAAAATTTCCAAAGTTACCTTACCTACTCGTAGATACTTTCATGGAAATATTTAAGAAAATGATGTCGTACGGATTAATGTTACCAATTTTTTCAATAATATTGTGGTTGCCGGGGGGGGGGGGGGTTCTAATTGAAAAGGAATAAGGTATCAACTTGCTCTTACAAATCTTATTACACATAAATAATGTTTTCAAGTAAGTAAAAACCAGAGAATCTTTCCGATTTATAAATTAATATCAACGTAATCCAACATTTTACCATAAATCCTAATTAGGTAATTTTTAAATGAAGTGTGACTATCGCATATCAGTAGAATATGGTATAACCGTGCTAAAAGTTGAGGTACTTAACCATTATGTGAAAATGTTTAAATCATTCCTTATTCTTAATTTAAATAAAGTTTGACTATCGCATATCGGTAAAATATGGTATAACCGTGCTAAACGTTGAGGTACGTAAATATTATGTGAAAATGTTTAAATCATTCCTTATTCTTAATTTAAATTAGGTTTTACTATAGCATATAGGTAGATTATGGTATAAATTTGAGGTACTTAACTATTATGTGAAAATGTTTAAATCATTCCTTATTCTTAGTTTTATTCTTGAACTAAAATACCTGTCTTTATTAACCTGGCAATGAGAGCTATAGATCAAAAATTTTATAAAAAACTGATTTATTAATGTTTGCGAAAATAACATCAATTTCAAGAAAATCATAACTCCAAGACACGCAAAATAAAACAACATAAAAAATATTGACAGAAAACACGCACTGAAAGATTTTCGGGGAAAACCATTATTAAACACATAAAATGGTACACGAGAGATGAGCATTTGAAAGCGGTGAATTTTAATGTCATTTAATTATAATATATTTGTTAATGAGGCGGATTTGTTATCAGTAGGTAGGTACTACAGAATTAGCATAATCAAAAAACATTTTTTATAATTTTACACTTCATCCCAATGGCATAAGATAAAAGTTGCATACAATAATGCGTATCGCCAACTATTCTGCCTACCGAGATACTGCAGCGCCACGGAAATGTTCCTGGAGGGACGAGTACACTCTTTCAGAGCGCTTCTCCGCCATCACATGGGAAGCTTATGGCGCAGACTACGCCAATCTAGTAACAAAATCATCGCTGCCATGGTTGCCTGGATGGAGTCCCCTCTGATGGCCCTCTGGAGACGGGAGATGTGCAAATATCCCCCATAAACGGCTGTTCACGCTCATTTTTGTGTTTATATTTTATCTTTTTTCACTTAAATTCCGCTTTTTTGTGCCTGTCGGAATCACCTATGTTATTACCAACCTTATTATTATTTTTATTACTTATTATGTATATTATTTCAAATATGGAATGTATTGCATTGCACTACCCCTGCATACATTCTGGAATAAATTCTTATTATTACTATTATTATTATTATAATAACCCAACACGGGAGGCTTTGAGGAAAACAATTTCACTCTGGGCCTATTTTATTTTTTGGGACGCTGTGTGGAGAGTTTTTTTAAGAAGCGGAAATTCTGGGAAGGTAAAGGGTAAGAAGGGTGGGAAGGAATCGAGGGATCAGTGTCTCAGGAGTGACGGACATGTGAACTTATTTCTCCCACTGCAGCGCAAAGCGATGGGTCGCGAGACCAGTAGGGGAGGTTAAAGGGTCTCCCCAAACCTGCTTCTCACGATCTGACACGCCATGCAGCTGGTGGATAAGTGCTTCCTGAACACACCTCATCCGTTGAACCCGGGCACCCCTGATAAATCCATGTAAATCACCTTTCAACTTTCAGCTGTCGTATGACAACAAAACAAAATCCACCGATTAATCCTATGGTTGCGCCAGCTGTTGTGTTCGCACAAACAGTTCTCCAACTCGTCGTGGAAGGAGTTTTATAAATAATAGGTTCTTTATATTAATCGGGGATTTATTAATACTCCGCGTATTATATTGGTGACTCGATAGTCGTCCTAGCTAGAAGCTGGCTAATTGGAATCTGGCCAGTGAGATTGTCTGAGAGCCTTCGCACTGTCCATGGCGACTACTGGCCACTGGCTCCATCTTGCGGACTTCCCCGTAAGCTCTATGCACTGCCATCTGTGCGTGCATCTACAAAGCTTCCTAACAGTAGCGAACCACTTGGGTAAACACCTGTGGCAGAGGTTTTGGTGATATAATAAATAGTTCCCGGGGCGGCGGTACCCAAACCCGCCTTCAAATGCGAAAAGAGACAAAAGCCTTGCTTGAAGTTTGTGGCTCCTTCATAAAAAATTTGGAAATAATTATTATTATTGAAAATACCATAGATAAAACTTTTTTGATTTATGAAGCTATTTCTGATTTATGAAAAATTGTTTGAAATAACAGTCCCTGGCAAGTATTTAGTTTGGTCTCTTGGTGGCAACGATGTTTATTTATGAAATACACCATTAGTGTTAGTTAAGGCGATGCACTACGTCGTGTAATATTTTAAATCTAGCCGTTATCAATAACACCCCTTACGTAGATAGCAATAAGGTTTAAATTCCCTTTTAACACCATCCGCCTGTTTTGATTTATGCAAGAAACAAACATGGCCAAAAAGTGCCTTTTTTATTTTGTGGATTTTCAGGCATAAATATTTTTTTTTTCATTATCATTTTATAAATAACTTAATTTGCCACATTATACAATAAAACCATAACCGAAAATGGGTCCGTAAGTAGGAGATTTTGAACTTTAAAGCAGTTTTCAGAGGCCTCATACATTATTTTTTCTGGGCTTATAAAAAGACTTATCTAAAAAATACTCTACTATTTCAAAGGCCAGGATGTATTCTAGTCGCGGTATTTAATTAAAGCAACTGAAACATTTCTAGGCGACTAATTTTTCAAACCAAAAATATATGATTTTGCATTACTACGTAGTGCATCGCCTTAACTATAAATCAGATAATTTTATTTTGTATTATACTATATTAAAAGTAAACCTTTTCTTTTTACTGATGATATCAAATTATCCAAAGATATTGTTATAAAGTGCGCAAAATACCATGTATTCAGGTACTTATAAAATACTTAACTTGTCTATGATATGAATATTTTTTTTTTTTAAAGAAAGACAAACATTCCCGGGTTATGACAATATTTGATAATCTCCTACTACCACCACAGTAAGCGGAAAATGTTGCTTGTGTTGTGATGGAGGACTTAGCCAGCCGAGGAATTGAACACACTACGCCTGGGTGGAATCCAAACGCTATGTCAACTCGGCCACTGACTGGTCAAAATATAATAAACTGTTCCATTTTGTCAGCCTAGACAAGCTCGTTGTTTCATTTCCGTACCTAATTAATGTCATATTATTAACATAAATAACCAATATTAGCGATTGCCTAATCTTGGTCAAACATCGACAAATTACACAATTGTTGTGTCGCTAACAACTCATTATTTATTTATTTATTTTTCATGTTCTCCGTAAAACGGTTATTCACCAATACATTATGGAGAAGATTACAAATTAGACAAAAAGTATAGCAAAACACATAAAAAGGTCAGTTTCACTACTTTGTGACATACGTCAAAAGATAATTGTTAAACTGCCTGTAGGTTACGTTAAAAATGTCGATGGTCAATGCAGACTCGTTGAGCAGTTCAGTCGCTCTGTTGACTGGGGCGTTCTGATAGGCAGAAGTCCTCGCTTTTGGAGCATAAAAAAGGGTATGGGACCTTCCACGAGTATACTTGTCTGGGACATATAAGTTAATCTCTTTCAAAATAGGTGGATTATGTATAGTTCCAGAGATTATCTTAAAAAAATGTTTTCCTAAAAATATTTTTCGGCGGGCTTCTAATGTATTAAGATCGAGCATTCCTGCTAAGAATAAGGATGGATACAGGAAAGGGTAGTACATATATTCTCTCATATGTAGGTAACGCATGAATCTCTTTTGTACTTTTTCTATTTCGAGAATATGGTTTTGCTCATAAGGGGCCCAAATAATGGAGCTATATTCCAAGATACTGCGAACAAGTGCTTCATACGTTCTTCGGATTGCGATTCCGTTGGTAAATGATCTTGAATTACGAAGAACAAATCCAAGCATTTTGTTGGCACGGGAGACAATATCAGATATATGGGATTTGAAAGAGAGATTTGCTTCAAAAATTACGCCAAGGTCTCGAATCTCATTTTTACGTGTTAATTCATGTTTATTAATGTGGTAGGGGAACAGGAATGTATCTTTGGACCTTGTAAATGTAACGACACTGCATTTCTGAATACTGAAGGGTAAGTTGTTCAGTTCCGACCATTTGACAAGAGAATCAAGATCGTTCTGCAGAAGAATGGAATCGATGTAACTTTTGATTGCTTTGAAAAGTTTTATATCGTCAGCAAAAAGGAGATATTTTGAGTGGTTTATAGTGTTGCCAATGTCATTGATGAATAAGAGAAAGAGAAGGGGTCCTAGATTCGATCCCTGGGGAATCCCGGAGTTAGTTTTGTATTCGTGAGAGATATGGTGTCCGTAACTGACATACTGACGACGATTGCGTAAGTAGCTAGCCACAAAAGCGAGGAAATTCTGAGAGAATCCGATGTCACTTAATTTTTTTAATAAAATATCATGGTCGACTTTATCAAATGCTTTCTCGAAGTCTGTATAAATCACATCAACAGGTACAAAATTTTCAAATGAATTATTAATATAGGTAATGAGATTCATAAGATTCGTTGAAGGTGACAGTGTGGGACGAAATCCGTGCTGATTTTCGGTGAGTGCGTGTTTTGTTTGGTTATATATCTGTGAATAAATTATGGTTTCTAAAAGTTTTGCGGGTGCTGACAACACAGCTACAGGTCTGTAATTATCTATTTCTGACTTTTTTCCTTTTTTTATGTATAGGCGTTACTTTCGTTAGTTTCCACATTTCCGGAAATATATTTTTGCGAAGTGATAGGTTAAAAATATGTTTTAGAGGTTGAACAAAATAACTTGCATATCTTTTGAGGATTATAGGTGGAATACATTATTCAATCATTACAAATATAAATCAAGACCCCGTCATCATTTAACAACGCTATTGACAACAAAATCTTGGAAAATGTTAACGAAATTAGGGTTCTTGGTGTTATGTATGACAGCCAATTAAAATTTGTAAATCATATACAACAAATAACTAACAAAGGCATGATGACATTGAGATTTATAATCAGAATTATCAAAACTTCGATTCATTAGAAGTTATAAAAATCGTATATTTGTCGTTAGTACGCAGCTTGCTGCAATATAATTCTATAGTGTGGTCGACATATTATCAAATTCATTTAAAAAATACTGGAAGTGTGCAGCACAAATCTTGCGATTTGTTAACTTACTTCACGTACCTATTTAACTCATAAATTATACATTATTTACTAAACACGCTTTAAATCCATTCCCTAAAAAATAATAGAATTATAAATGAACTAACTTTTATAATTTTTTTATTCCAAACTAGACTGTTGTGAACTCCTGCATCTCATCGAATTTAAAGTACCAAATCAACCAACTAGGCAAAATATATTATTCTAAAATAATAATTCCAGGTTTAATCATCACACGCACACCTATTTCTCACCTTCATACAATTGGAAACAAATTCACCTCAAATATCAACATATTCAATATAAGTTTACCATTATATAAGACATACCTGAATAATGATTTTATGTAGCTTTATATTATTACTTAGGAGCATCGCGGAGGACCGATTAAATAGTTTTTTCATATACTTCTTATTATAAATTACTTGTAAATTACGTATTATGAACCTGTACCGTTACTTTACATTATTTTTAGGCCATCTGCACTTTTAAAACTCTTTTTTTTATTTATTTTTTTAATATTATCTATATTTAAATGCAAAATTATATGTATCATGTATAATGTTCATTTTTAAAGTTCTTTGTTTTTTTGTTGTTGTTATTTATTCATTATAACACACCTGTTTTCACTGTATTACGCAGTAAATCTTGTAAAATATATATCATCTAAAAGCCCATCGGGCCTTTAAAATTGAAAAAATTATATTAAATGACAAAAAAATATAAATATAAACAAAAAAAAATGTTATAGGCATGGCTTAGTCGTTTCTTCATTTTACTCGACGACAATGTACATTGACTCAAATCTCTCCTGAATAATACACGGTTCTAACGAAACCGGCTGGTGTCCCGTTACAAAATAAAATCAAGTACACCAATAACGCTTCATCGTAAATGTTCAAATTTGTAAAACATAACAATATTACGCATCAAAAGTGACAGGGCTGTCAATGCGCCACTGCGTATATTGCGAATTAGTTATCCGCTGTCACGGTTTATCATCTTTAAATAGTAAGTGGCGCGCTGTGTACAGGTCGCCCCACCGCGTTGTTTCAGAATTCAGGAATTCGAACGTGTTTTTAGAATACCCGTTGATATTTATATTTTGCAACATTCTACAAAAATACCAGCGATCTGTTTATTCTACTCCGAATATCTACGCTAAAATAAACTGCGCTCGTTTTTTTTTCTGACGAAAATAAATTAAATTCGCTTTTTTAAAAGCTTTTTTTGATGATGGATACTATGGATTTGGGATTTATTTTGGTTTTGGTTTTTGTGTAACTTACTTTGGTCGAAAATTAAGTATTATGCCGTGTTGCGCTAACTCCTTCTTTAGCCAACGTTTCGGACAGCATTGCAGTGTCCATCATCAGTCCATCATCAACACGGCATAATACCCCAAAAACAAATAACAAAAATACTTTTGGCCGTGAAAATCTTAAATCATATTTCACTAGAGAAGTCGTACATTTTCTACAATCTCGTCTATATCTCGACTATCACTTGTTTTAAATTACATTTTTACTTAGCTCAGCTCCACACAAACATTATCTACGCGACTTCAGACTTTATTATGTCATTGTGATTTGTGAACGCATTAAACATCTAGGCGCTGACTTTTTATACGTTTAAAAAATAATTTTAATCGCGGATTTGTCTTAGATATGCCTGTTTTTTAAATGGCCAATATTTCTTTGCCGGAGTACATGTGTTAACCTATAAATCATGTTTTGTTTACAAAATCTCCAAATAGAAATGGTGGTTTCTCGAATTTTTCATATGAAACACAGATTACAGATATGAGGTCTCTGGAATAAACGATTCTTTTTCGTTTTAAAAGAGAAATAAAACGGTGAAGGGACGATGAGAAGAAATATAGTGAAGTGAAGAAGTTGTTAACACTTTAATAATATTTCCATGTCACTTTTTTTTACTTTTAAAGTAGGTAATTGCATTTCCTTTCTATTTTGGATACTAGATACACGGCTAATCAAAATTATTTTTTTATCACTGCGCTGTAATTTTTAAAATATATTTTTGTGAATTTTGGGTGATTTTTCCTGCTGATTTTTTAACAATCGTATTAGAGGTATAAGTTTATGCATTATTTTAATAGCGTTCAGCTAAAATAATTATATTCGCTGTTTAAAATTTTAATGAGCACATAAAAATCATTTCCAGATTACAAACAAAAATAACAGACAAATAAAACTCCTTTAAGATTAGATCGAATAAAAAAAATCTCCAAATAGAAAGTAATCATCCAAATGATGTATATCAATATCAACCGATCACATTTTACTTAGAATTTTGGATAGATAGACGGCCGGCATGTCCAGTGGTAACGCATTGGACTGCCATTCCGAAGGTCGCGGGTTCGAACCCGGCGTGCGCAAATAAATTTTATTTGATTGATTTGTGTTATTTCACAATTAATTAATTAAAATAATATATAGTATATTTGCGGCACGTTCCAGAGTGGAAGATACTACCAGTATCGCCCTGGTGTAAGACCACCATTCAGAATTGAAACGTTGCTCCAAATGGCTTTAGCCGTGTTTAGTGACTAGATCTGAATAGCCAGGTACTTCCCCACCTTCCTCTTTCCCTTCCCCACTTACCTTCAGCCTCACAACATCCCCGAATTGGGGATGCCATAGTCTCACTGGCTCCAGACGGGAGCAGTTGGGACTCTTGTGAGGTATTCACCATAAAAAAAAAAATTAAAAAAAAGATACTAGTTGTACTCCGCGTTGCTCAGTCTGTCGTGCAGATACAGAAACAATAGCGCACGTTGCTTTTACGCCCAACAGATGGCGCTGTTTTTCAAAAAAGCATGTTTTTATCTGTCACTGATGAAATCTATATAATATAGGTATATAAAAACACACGTGTATTCGAATGCAACGTGGTGTCAAAATTTCAAAGAAGTCTGTGAAGAACTTTCAGAGATTTAAGATTTTGAACAAAATAACATTTACATTTCTATATAGATATTTATTTTTGAATTATTATTGTTAACACATTAATAATTTAAAATTACTATAATTAACATACTTTTGTGACAAACTACTTGTCGTAGCTTATCAAATAAAAATACTGTTTGTAAAATAACCTATCATTCATAGATATTATTAATTGCACAATGGTAAAATAGTGTGTAATATAATGGACGTAACAGTTTAACAGTCGTCACATCCAAACAATTATACAAATATATTGGAGTGAAATGGCTTAACCAATTACCTATCGTTAATATAAGATTAGAAAGAAATTATACTTAATTCAAAAGAACGATAAAAATAAATTCAATTAGTCCTGGGTCGATCGTGAATGATCGGCTCATTGAAACCTGTTCACGAGCTTCCAAAAAGCGAGTGGGCTATTTTTTCGTCAGCACCCGAGTCTTGCGACCCACTCTCAAGAACTACTCTCATGATCTTCTCTCACGACCCTGTTGTTGGAGAGGCGAGCGCACATAGATAGCCCCCAGTTCTCAAGACCTACGCTTGCGACCTATGTGATCTACCCTAGTGACTCGGATGCCTGGTGCCGGCGTAGGTGCCGGTAGGTGCCTGTAGGTACCGATAGGTGCTGGTAGATTTATTCTTACTTAGACATAACATTAACAAAAATCTATGAACTTACGTGTACAAGAAAATGAATATTTAATGAAAATAATTAATTATAAAATAAATTAATAACTCAAGATATTATTTTTGAATAGTCGTAATATTTGGAGCTTTCTATCGTTGTATTGTTCTTTTCATGTAGCTGTTGTATTTTTTGTTGATTTTGCAATAAGTTTATGAAATGTTAAAGGTTGGTGAATATTGACGTATGATAAAATATTTGGATTTTCCCATTTTAGTTACAGTACCTACCCCCTACCAAAGTCAAACAAAAGTGAAAGTAACCGGGCAACGATTAATCGAATTCGGGTCGTGAATGACCCGAAACCTGATTAAAGAGCAATTCTTCGCGACCCGCTCACGACGCTAGTGAGTTGCGGGCGACCTGGGTCGTGTAAAACGATCGATTGACCCAGCTCTACTTTCAATAGTATTCCTCAATACGCGTCCACTTGCCTTGATCATATATCATGACGAAATGCGAAAATTTCCGATTTTCTTGAACACGTGTTCCGAGACGAGATAATATATTCTTAATTTACTAAAAGTTTATCAGGAAACCTGTTAATTCATTCGTTACGGCGTGCAATTCCGTTTTTAAACTGATTTCATATTATTTGAAGGGATTCTTAATAAATTAGTAATACTCATTTTCTTCATGTAGATATCTTTTTTTCTTTTCTGTTTCAAAACTTCTCTTTCTGAAAAGATTCTGAAAACTTTATATTAAAGCGTTAATTTTCTCCAAACGTTTCTACGCCTTATTAAAACGAGCATTGCTCTAAAAAGAAGATGTGACGCGATTATTATGATATAAAAAAACTATATTGTACACGCAAATAACGACATTAAGATTAAGAAAGAAATTTAGATTAGAATAAAAGTTGTTAACATTTATTATAATAAAATTTTTCAGATCTAAAAAGATGCTAATTTACTTGAGAATTCCGTAAAGCATTTTTACCCATATAACAACAGAAATATTATAACCCTAATAACTAACTAACTAACCATCACGCCGTTTCGTTTGTCAAACAACTCGGTCTTGGCGCACACTCCTTGCCTCATTCACATCTATACATCGTCTCATACATACTCTTTTATTTTTCTGACTCTTGATATGGCCCGACTCAAGTATCCGATTCACTTGGTCGTGCCATGTCTTTCTGGTACCATTCACATTTGCATTGTATATTCTCCTTACACTCCTTTCTTCGCTCATTCGCTCTACATTCCCAAACGATCTACGCGTCCCTTTCTTGATCTTACTCATTACGCTTACATCAGCCTTGCACTCTTTGCGGATCTCCACATTCCTCACACGATCATACATGGTTTTACCACACATACGCCTCAGCGATCTCATTTTAACAGCATTCAATCTACTTTCATCCTTTCTTTGCCAGTTCCATGCCTCACTTTCACACATCAGGGTAGGTACCAGCACTCCATTGTGGACTGCTAACTTCGCTTCTTTGGAAAATTTGTTGTTAGCGCCAACTGCGTTTAGTCCTCTATTAAAGGAGTTACCTGCATTTCCTCTTGTTTCAATATCTCTGTCAGCCTTCCCATCTCTCGTAAACATACTTCCTAAATACACATACTCATCCACCTGCTCTAAGTATTCCTCATTCACAGCTATATTGCACACTGTTTTCTCTCTCTGTCAAACACCATTACTTTAGACTTACTTACATTCATCATTAACTTATTCTTCATGCATACTTCGTTCATCCAACCCAATAAACTTATTAAATCACTGGTTGTGGTAAATAGTGTAAAACTTACAACATATTTGTTGGTAAGGATCTAAGAGTTTTAAAGAGTAACGAGTAGTTTATAAAGCGACTCTGTGACCGTGACCTGTATTATAAGTTATAAGAAACCGCTTCTTACCGGCGCTATTCAACGTGTTGTTTTGATTTGCGGTGGAGATTACATATTTTATGGTCACGAACCGTTTTAATATTTACGTGAGCCATGTTTATATGTATATATTGTAGAAGCGGTTATGTAACTCGTGAATAATACATTCCACACACTACGTCACCAAGGTCAGTCAGATGAAGGTCGTTTTTATATGCATTACTGTCTTAGGCGACGTGTTTTATGTTCGATCAGGCTTAAGTTGAACCAATTTTAATATGGCCTTGTTTTAACAATGGGATAATCTTGCCGATAAGATGTATATAATTACCGGTGACCGGTTAAATCATCAAAATGATAATTCATCACATCTTTAAAAAGTTGTATAAAGTCATGGAAAGTGATGAAACAAAAACTTTATTAACTGGGTTAAGTAGGTTAGGTTAGGTTAATTAAAAAAAAATTAATTGATTTAAACGACTTTATATCACTTTTTAAAGGTGTGTTGAATTTTCACCGTGTTGATTTATCATGGAACCATAATTACCGAATACGTTACAGGCATTAACAAGGAGATTTTATTAAAACTTAATTTGTTTTGAAGTAACTTGTCATTAACAGTGTTATATCTAAGGCTAAACCTCAAACAATCTTTGTATTCATATTTTACTAGCTGTACCCCGCCAAGCAATGCTGTGGCTCAGTTTGTCTGTTCAAATTGAGAAACAATAGCGCGTGCGATTTTTACGTCCAACAAAGCGAGCAGTTTTTCAAAAAAGGGTGTTTGTCCAACAGATGGCGGTGTTTTTCACGAAAAGCATGTTCTTATCTGTCACAAGTGACATCTATATAATATAGGTAAATAAAAACACACGCGTACTCGAATACAACGATGTGTCAAAATTTCAAAGCAATCAGTGAAGAACTATCGGAGATTGAAGATTTTTAACAAACGAACATTTACATTTTTATTAGTGGTCGAAGCAAAGTTTCACTGGTTAATGAGAATATCGGGTATTTTGAAGCTGAAGGAAGTAGGGGGGGGGGAGAGGAAACGAGAAAGAGGAAGGTTAATCAGTTAAGAAGTAAAGTATTAAAAAAATATATTTAGAATCTTATCTCCGGAAAAAGTTTTTTTCTATATACGAGTGTGTCATCAATGCATCGCGTAGACATAATCAAGTATATTTTTCGAATAGCCCATTGCAATGGTTTATAAAGAGAAATATTCTGTAATTTGCATAAAATAATCGTGCTAGGCCACGACTTACTAATTGGGCCAGCGAAAAAAGAGTAAAAAAATCCTGAAAATATAAATAAAATATATCAGAAAATATAATGTTCGGCATTGTTTGCAGTTCTATAATAAGTGAACCGTTGGAAACTTTAACGTTTTGGTAAAGTGTCCATGACACACATCTGTTCTGAATCGTTGGAAACTTTAACGATTTGGTTAAGCGTCCATGACATTTATCTGGTCTGAACCGTTGGAAACTTTATCGTTTTGGTAAAGTGTCCATGACATTAATCTGTTCCAAGCCGTTGGAAACTTTAACGATTTGGTAAAGCGTCCATGACATTCATCTGTTCTGAGCCGTTGAAAGCTTTATCGATTTAGTAAAGCGTCCATGATATCCATCTGTTCTGAACCGTTGGAAACATTGACGTTTTGATAAAGTGTCGATGACATTCATCTGTTCTGAATTTAATTAGGCGAGATTATAATGACAAAAGCGTTTTTTCGTAATTTAATCATTTTTTTAATAAAAGTGTTAATGAAGTTATAAGCTTGTCAACATTTGAAACGTCTTTGAAAATATTTTACTTTATTTTTATATGTTACTTGTTATACGTTAAGGGTAAACATAAAATAGTTCATAATCTGCTCGTACATGAAATAGCACTTTTTTCAAGTTATGCTTTAAAATATTTAGATGAATTGTTTGTTTCAATCAGACCTGGGACACACTGTTGTTATTTCTTAGCCCAGCAGTTTTAATCAATGTTTAATATTAATGTGTGGTGACCTGCTAACCATTGACCTTACACCTGACCCGACCTACAATGTGCCCGAGTATATACTCGTAGTTCGCGTGACGAGGAGTCAATCACGAGGAATGGAATTTGCGCCAACATTTAATTATTCACCACAACCGATGGAAGTAATTAGCTGGAAACAGTAGATTACATATATTGCTTATAAAATCAAAACTGTTTTAAATGTTCATATTTTCTAAATACAATCAAACACTTTTAATCCAGTCACACTATAAAATAAATTTATATAGATGATATTGAGAGAGTACCTAGGTACATACGTTTATATAGATAACATCGTGGGGCTATCTAGGTAAATTTATATAGATAACATTGATAGAGCACCTAGGTACATAAAATTATATAGATAACATTGAGAGAGTACCTAGGTACATACATTTATATAGATAACATTGATAGAGCACCTAGGTACATAAAATTATATAGATATCATTCAGAGAGTACCCAGGTTCATACATTTATATGGATAACATTCAGAGACTACCTAGGTGCATACATTTATAAAGATAACATTGAGAGAGTACCTAGGTTCATACATTTATAAAGATAACATTGAGAAAGTACATAGGTTCATACATTTATAAAGATAACATTGATAGAGCACCTAGGTACATAAAATTATATAGATATCATTCAGAGAGTACCTAGGTTCATACATTTATATGGATAACATTGAGAGACTACCTAGGTGCATACATTTATAAAGATAACATTGAGAGAGTGCATAGGTTCATACATTTATAAAGATAACATTGAGAGAGTACCTAGGTACATAAATTTTTCAGATTCATCAATACTCGTAATTATAATAATAATCTATCTATATAAAGAAAAATGTAAATGTTCGTTTGTTCAAAATCTTAAATCTCCCAAAGTTCTTTACCGACTGCTTTGAAATTTTGATACAACGTTGCATTCGAATACGCGTGTGTTTTGATAAACCTATATTATATAGAAGTCACCTATGACAGGTGAAAACATTTTTTTTTACAAATCAGCGCCATCTGTTGGACGTAAAAGCAACACGCGCTATTGTTTCTCTATCTGACCAAACATACTGAGCTACAGCAACCTGTGGCGGGGTACAGCTAGTTCATTAATTAAATAGGTATACGCTCTAAAGAGATTATATCTATGATTATCATTTAATTTTTCTTATACATAAAAAAAAAATATCCGACAGAACAATAATTGTTGTCGACTTACTCTGTCTGCATAAAATAGTAAATTCAAATTTGATTCTCCGGCCCTGTTAGAAATGATAATGTTCAGAGTAATTAAATTCAAGAAGTTTAGTATACTTCCATTTCACGAGGAACTATTTCGTACCAACTTTGCCTCAACTCGTCCATAAAGAGACTTCATAGCTTTAGTATTAAACATTGTTCTGTGGATAAATTCAAATCAGGATTACAGAAATGCAACGTTGAAACTAATTAACTGTTATTATGAACTTAGTCAATTATATAACAATTACACGAGTATTTCCGACGTATTTTTACTTTATAATTTTTCATTTAAACATTCTCATTGTACTTATTTTTTTACTTAACAGGCTTTTTATAAAATTTAAGTATGACGCCGTAGAGAATTAATAATTAAATTTTCAGGGTAAATAGATGATAAAATGGGCAAGTTTTCAAAAAAAAGTCTGGGAGCACTTTTTTTTAAATCGTCCTCAATAATTTATAATATTTTAGAATTCCAACTAACTATGGTAATCAACATTTTTTATGGCGCAATGGTATCAGATCTGCCCACAATTGTTTTTATGTCTACATGGCATACTATTCACCTAATTAAAAAAAAATCAAGCGTGTATCTCAATAATTGATGTCTCTACGACCAATAATCTCTTGTAAGTCTAGGTATCAAAAAAAACGAAAAAAATCATAACTCGACGCTACGAAAAATAGCGGAATATGCATGGGAGTGATTTGGGTACTCCAAGGGGTGCTCTACTTCTGGACTTCCGCTTGACACTATTTTTTGTGACACTCTGTATAAAGCGAAATATTTCATCGAAAAGCTATTCATTTCAAAATAAATAAAAATATCCATAGTTTTTACATGCCTTAAAATCACTAAGCAAGATGGAAATATCAATTGGCAAAAGGCAAGACAGAAAGATTGGCGAATAATGTAAATATTTGAAACAAAAACATTTACTTCACTTTAAAAATCAACATCACAGCACCTAGACTGAAACTGTCAATATGTTTTGACTTGAACCATTGAGAAGCTATTTGAGTTTACAATGAAAAGTCAACGGTCAAAAAATGAACGAGATCAAACAATTTCCGGGTTATGTTTGGATGACTACTGACGTAAAAGAAATCTGGCTTCACTTAATGCTCTTAAATCTCAGAAAAAAAATCTAATTCACCGTACTGCATGAGCAGATCAGCAAATCGATACCGGAACACGATCGATTTAAAGCATTATGTCGATAACACCCAGTTACAGCCGATGATGAACATCTCTGTTTATTCGGCAGATAATTTCCACGTCAGACAGCCAACGCCGCACAACACCGGACGAATACTTCCCGGAAAAATAACATACGGTTTTGTTTATAAGTCGAACAAAGAATACAGAGATCTGTTTATCGGCAGAACAAAGACTACACAAATTTGTTTATCTGCGGAACAAAGAAAACGCTCCGTGGTCTGCGCGTGGCAGATGTTTAAAAAGTAAATCACAAACACACGAACCGGAATAGCAAAACAAAACGTGATTCCTTTTTTATTTCTGTTCTCTCTGTCAATGGATACATTCCTACCATTCTAGAATTGCTTTCATCCGCGATCCTGGAAAAATTTAACTTTTGATCTGCACAGAGCAACCGTTATATATCCTCCACTAGAAAATAATTGGAGCATTCTCCATTGATTTCTTCAACACACCGTTAGGAGAGAATTTTTTTCTCATATCCGTATCTGTAATGTTTCGTAAATCGACTCGATCGAAATCAGTATGACATTTTGCGTAATATTTCATAATGCATTCCTAATTAGTAAGAAAACGTTAAAGTTATGTCAACTAATAAATTTGTCACATTCATTCAGTTTTTAAATGAATATATAGGTCAGGCAATGAAATTGGCGGTGTTGTTGCCATCTACCTTATATCTTATATAAGTTTGTTCAAAATCTTAAATATCCGAAATTTCTTCACCGATTGCTTTAAAATTTAAACACAACGTTGCATTCGAATACGTGTGTGTTTTGTATACCTATATATAGATGTCATCTGTGACAGGTAAAACCATGCTTTAAAAAAAATAGCGCCATCTATTGGACAAACATGTTTTATTAAATATCGCCATCTATTGGACGTAAAATCAAACCGCGATATTGTTACTCTATCTGCACATAATAATGATAATGTGAAATTTAATGTGACACAAAATAATAAAATTTAAATTAAATTAAATGCATAGCAAAATTCTTACTACTTGAGCGGTATGCGTATACTTTGTATTGTTTTCAAATAAAAAGTATATCAACACCTAAAGCACACAAAACAGGTGATTCTGGAGAGGAAATAAATTGATCTGTTTTAAACTTTGGTTGTAGGTGAATAATATTCAAATTCCTACGAAACACACTAATAAAAACAACATTTAAATCTACTTTGGTTATTTGGTATAATATTGTATAAATAAATCGGTTTTTCAAACTCACGAATTTTAGTTAATTTATATTTTGTACAAAAAAAATTTAAATTTTTAACTAAATTATTTAATGTATAAAACTCAAGACGAAAATACCTTCCTAAACAACTCCCAAATTCTCAATTAGAGAGGTATTAATTAACATATTTAAACATATATTATATACTTCCCTTACACATATCGTTTGAAATAACATACTGTTGTGCACCGTCGTTTGACGATCCTTATAAATATTTTGTTATTAGTTTGTAATTTTCTTAATGTTAACCTGCAGTACACTTACTGATGTTGTTACTTACTTCTATCAATGTGTAATATTTGTTGTTACTGTGTTAAAAATAAATATAAAATAAATCTACCAATAGATTAAAAAATCGATAAATTATTAACTTATTTACTCCATTTTTCAATACCAAGAATACAAATAATTTTTTATATAAATGATTCAAATTCCTTTCGTGCTCGCTGTTGAATTTTGTTGTTGTTTCAAATAATCGTTTGAAAGCTTTGAAACTTCTAGATGGTAATAATAAATAAATACTGAAGTGATTTGTATTACAAGTACAGACGTAAAACGTTGGTAAAGATGTAAGTACACGTGAATTAAAATAACTCACATCTTTGTCGAATATTAGTTTAAATTTAAGCAAAAATATTCAAGCCTTAACCTAGATTACTCTGTAAAATATGCGTATTCTTGGCAAACACACCAAGCGATGTGTACATAGATTGAGGAAAGTACCATTCCTCCTAAATGTACACAACCGTGAACGTGGAATTTACACTAGAAGTACACGACTGATTTGAATTAGAGCCCTTAAGGTTAATCGCATTATGGTCTCCATTAGCCTATTGCACGAACGAGGGGACGGAGCCGGACCAAAATTATAATTATTCATGGAGGAGTAGCTCTACATCTATATACTATTTATCACATTTCCACAGTTGGAATATTCTGTCATGGGAAAATTAATTTTACCCTCTTAGGTTGATAGAGTTGAGGTTTGTTAAAATACCAACATTTGGAAGCATTGAAACCATTAACAGATTAATATAATGCTAATAGAGACATTACCATTTTTAAATGGAATTATTATACTGTGGCCATTCTTATTGGTGGTGTGATGATGGTGTAAGACATACAGATGAATTAGCAGACAAATTTGGTACAAAAACAAGGAAAGAAAGAAGATAAAGAATAATATAAAAAAAAGAAACAGATTAAAACATAAATTCAACTGATTTTTATTAAGCATACTTATTAGATTAATAATAATAGGTTAATAAATTAATCAAAGATATAGGTAGGTAACTGATGTTAGCATGGCGTATTATAATCCGATGCAAATATTTTGTAAAAAACAACAAAAAAGAGAAGAGAAGAGAAATAATAAAATAAAACAATAATATTTATTGTTTTTGTGTTTAATTCGTAGAACTCCATTTATTTATTTATTTTAAATTTAATAATACAATTATTAAGTTCTGAAAGTATTTTTTGGTTTTTGTTATTGTTACAGCTGTTTCGGCTTTCAGGGACATTTTCAAACTGTCAATAAAACATAGGATTAGAACATAAAGTTAACTGCGATTTATTAAACATGCGTATTAAAATAATAAGTAGGTACATATACTTAATAACTAAAACACAAAGGTAGTTGCTTTGCACATTAATCAATTATTTAGTAGTACATTCATATTTTGTATGAAGGGCTATTTACCAGGGAGTATTTTATTGATTATAAAATATAAAAGGTTTTTTCTATCGGCTTACGGGCTTATGTCATATTTAGGGATGCTGCTTGGAGGGTCTTTTTAAGGAGATGAAGTTTTTGGAAGGTAAAAGGTATGAGGGGTGGATAGGAATCTAGGGGTGAGTCTGTCCAGGAGTGACGGACGTATGAATCTATCCTTCCCTTGCTGCGATGCAAGACGATGAGGTAAGAGAGATCAGCTAGCTGAGGGTAAAAAGGTCTCCCCAAGCCGACCTCTTTTGATCTGGCCCGTCATGCAGCTGGCGGGCAGACAGACAGATGAACACGGGCACCTCTGATAAGCCACCAAACGTAGCGAACTACTTGGGGTGACCTATGGCAGTTCAATAAATGGTTCCCAAGGTAGCGGTACCCGCATACCCATACCCGCCCCCGAAATTGTTAATGTTACGCATTAAACCTTTCACTGTAGCACATACACTAATTCTACTATATTGTTATATGTAAGATCACTCAGAGTTTGCCTCAGCCATTTGGAATCCTCAACATCAAACATTTAATATTTGAAAAAAAAAAAAAAATTATATATTTATTTTTACTATAAAATATTACATTGATATATTGAAAATATCCAATACAAATTTATTAAACACCTATCGTATCGCTTTAGTGATGATCGGTTTGACCCTACCGCTTTATATATACGCCCTATTCTTATACAAAAACGTAAACATTCTTGTTGATTCATCATATCTCTTAGAAAAGATTGCATTTGGTTGCTCTGAACACAATACCAGATCGAACGACTTATTTATAACACCACACTGAAAATCCAAATACGCGCAAAACTCTCTAATAGGACGTATCTGTAAAACTCATGTACACATTTTCATCTAATACTTGAAAACTTATAAAATGCAGCTTACTAAAAAAATTTAAAAATTACGCAGGAATATTTCAAATTACTTATTTACCCATGCACTAAGGCGATGCCATAAGTAGTAATGCAAAATCTTGTGTTTTTGGTTTGAAAATTTGTGCGCCTAGAAATGCTTCAGATGCTTTAGTTAAATACTGCGAGTAGAATACATCTTGTCCTTTGAAATAATATAGTATTTTTTACATCAGTCTTTTTATAAGGCCAGAAAAAAATAATGTTTAAGGACTATGAAAAGTGCTTTAAAGTTCAAAATCTCCTACTTACGAACCCATTTTCGGTGATGATTTTATTGTATAATGTGGAAAATTAAGTTATTTATAAAATGATAGAAAAAAAATTAAATATTTATGCCTAAACATCCACAAAATAAAATAAAAGGCACTTTTTGGCCATGTTTTTTTCTTGCATAAATCAAAACAGGCGGATGGTGTTAAGCGGGAATTTAATTTAAGCCTTATCGCCATATACGTAACGGTTGTTATTGATAGCGGCTCAATTTAAAATATTACACAACGTAGTGCATCGCCTTAAATACATTTATTTGAATTTCACTTTTGTTTTACATAATTAATGAGTGATGGTTAGTTAGTTAGTTATTAGGGTTATAATATTTCTATTTAACAGGCGGATGGTGGCGGGAATTTAAACCGTAACGTAACGGTTGTTATTGATAGCGGCTCAAATAAAAATATTACACGACGTAGTGCATCGCCCTAACAACCGAAATTAGGATGTTTATTAGTATAAATATGCTCGTAAATGTGAAAATTTCGAACTGTCGAGCAAAATATGTTTTTTGGGAAAATGCAATTCGTCGATGTAAAATATTGTGCGGATTAAAATTTTGTGCGGATTAAAATTTTCCCAGCTAGTTCACGTTATATACGGTATTTAGCAACAGAACATATTCTTTACATTATTTCAAATAACCCAAATTTAATATAAAATATTGAAATGACGACAAATCGTTAAACCATTTCATTGAAAGGGCCACATATATAAATAATTACATAAATATAATATGGGAATTCCTGACAGAAATTATCAGAATTATAAATTTTGTATGTATCGCGAGTTAAAAAAAAATGTCGGTAGAAAAACGTCAGAGCTAGATTAAAAGTTTTTATAAATGATAAACCTCGGGGATTTGTACAATAAAAAATGTATAATGGTATTACTGAAAATATGATTACTTGCTTGCTTTAGAATTTACTTTTCAAGTGGTGTTTTTTCAGGTATTTTAATTTTTTAGTTGATTTTCAGTGTTTATAAAAAAATCATATTTGTAGGTTATTTGAATTTAAATACATTACGATACGTGATTCGACTAACAGCAAAACCTTACTCCTATGTTATCTGTTAGTACTTATATTTTGAATAGTATAAAATAAACAGTAAAAACAGTCTATAGGTGTAGGTAATAACAGGTAACATAAAAGTAGCGTATTGTAAGTAAATAACTTATCACCACTGACACACGGGCAAAACGCAAAACATGTTTTTCTAAAAGTAAATATGTAAGTCTTTAACTTTAAGCCAGAGTTGTAAACATATATGTCATTAAGTCAGTAGTTATAAGCCTTGGTCGTAAGTCACTAAGTATAATTAAGATATAAGTCATTAGTTTTATGTAAGTAGTTTTTTATGAATCCTAGTTGAAAACCAGTAATATTTATTATTCAATCCATGTAGAGCCTCCTATAGGTGATTTTTCGCGAAAACGGCGATGTATAAATCAGCAAAAAATATTATTATTATTACATTATTATGATGTATTAATTGGGGCTGAATATATCTGAAAATAAATAGGTTCATTTTGTTTAACATTTTAATCCTCCGCGAGAGGTAACCTTTCCGACGCGACGTTGGTATTTGCCCAAAAATATGCTTACCTAACAAATTAATATAAGCAATAATTTAGTCGCCTGAAATATGAATACAAATTGAAAATATCTCCCGAGTAAAAATAAATGCTGCCGACGGGAATTGAACCCGCACCTTCTGATGTCTGGTCAGGTGCTCTGGATCACTGAGTTACGTCATGTTATTCTCAACCCGCCAAATAATTCAATATGTACTAGTACTTCAACAATTACTGCTTATTATATTTTTTCACCTGTAAGCAACCAACTTTATTTTTGTAGGAAAGGCTTTATTAGTGTTAAATTTCCCATCAGATATTTCAGGCGACTAATTATTGTTTATAATAATGTTATCCTTTTTGCCATCATAAATAACCTTGTCTTATAAACATTAGATTATCATTAAAAAATAATACGCTTACCTGCTTAAATATACTCGTTTAAGGAATTAATTTTGAGGGAAATTTTATGGCAGCAAAAGCTCTCAAATAATGAGCTCTGGTAAAATCCCACGTAACTGGGCAGATTCTGTGGGAAGTGTTCTGTGTCGCAACTTATTAAACTAACTATTCGCAACCACCAACAGTCATTTTCACCATCATTTGCTGCTCAGCTATGAGCCAAATTGTTATTTTTTCGTATTTTCAACTATTGATTGACGGTTTTAGTATCAGGGTAGTATCAGTTTATCAGGGTAGTGGGAGAAAAAATAACAAAATTATGAAAATCTCGAAAAAAACTGTTGTTGTAAAAAATTAGAATCGTCGTTTTTTCCCAAGAACCATTCCATAAAAGGTCGAGTAATGGTTCCATCCACATGACGCCCGCACAGAGCCGCGATAACTAGCAAGTAAGTTAGTAAATACTTGAAAAAATTTCACTTTATTTTGTCTTTTTGCTGGTTTAAATGGCCCAGATCGTTGCGTGGGCTTCATGTAGATGGAACCAATGAATAATTCAGGGACTTGCTTAAAAGATTGTTCTTGTTATGCTTAGCACAATGTGTGATATAAAATAAAACAACGAAAATAAACAATAAAATAATCGTCGACTTGAAAAAATACGAAAACAACACCGGCTTCCACACAAGATATCGCCAGCAAATGATTCCACCAACGCTTTTCTTTGTCCCGCATTAATTTGTCCGCTGTTTTTCTGAAGCGTTATTTTCATTGGCTTCTTTCGCCGGCGGCCAAGTGGCATCTGTTAGGCGATAAATTCTTATCCCATGTATAATACATTCCTTTACCTGTTGCTTTCATCCGAGCGCCCCTGAAATAGGGTCGTAAACACATTGGATCAACTTGTTACTTTGGATAATCCAGAAATGTTAAAATAACACTATGTTTTTTTGTATGTATGGTTAAGTGCATAACTTCAGTGGGAATTCGAGAACGCACTAAGCATACTGAAGTGGGAAGAAGGAACGTAACCTGAGACTCTTTAAAAATAAATAAAAGTGCAGTATCTATGCATTATACTCGACATTTGAATTATAATTAGGTACCATTGCAGACCCGTGAAAAATCACGTGATATTATAATTGTAGGATTGTGAACCTGTAGGTTTTTAATTACATTAGCTCCACACAGGAGACCATGAGGAAAAAAATGCTTCAGGGAATGTATCAGTGATGCTGTGTGGAGGGTTTTTTAGAAGAGAAGAGGGAAAGGAAAGAGAATACGTGCTGGGAAGGAAAATGGTATGAGGGGTGGGTAGGAATCTGGGGATCAATGTGTCCAGGAGTGACGGACGTATGAGTACATCCCTTCCGCTGTTGTGCAAGTCAATGGGTCTTGAGAGTCTGGCTGGAGAGTTCAAAAGGTCCCACTCAACCAGTCTCTCCCGATCCGACCCGCCACGCAGTAGATGTCCAAGACGCCGTCAACATGCCTCACCCCATTAACCCGGGCACTCCTGCTAAGTCACCAAACGTAGCAAACCACTTGGGGCAACCTATGGCAGGGGTGTTGGTTATCCGATAAATGGTTCCCGGGGCGGCGGTACCCAAAGCCACCTCCAAAGTTTTTATAAAATATTTACCTCGGGATCATTGCCTTTCAAAAACAAATTTTGTCAATTTTCATAAGATAATTTAAACAAAATAACACTGCAAAAATAGAATTATTAATTAATTAATTAATTGAAATAAAATGATTTTTTTAACTACTTTATTGTTTGTCTGAATTGTTACCACAATCAGCTCCATTTATACGCTAGATATAAAATCTAAAATTTTATGGCTAAATAAAATAAAAATTATTAAAAGTTCATTAAACGTGAATAACCTCACACACTATCAAAACAACCAACGTTATAATGTTTGGTAACAGTTTTATTTTAAATGAGTTTTAGTATTTTTTTAAAGTATAGAAATGAAATTTTAGAAATTAAGTAGATATCTTTGCCGCTGACTAATCGCTCGTGGAAGAAGAATTAATTTATATAAGGGTACATAATAAATCAAAACTCTCCTTTTATCTCCTGGAATCTTACGTAAAATGTATTTATTTTGGGATCTTTTACTACCTGACCTCACCTTTGTACAAATGACGAAACTTGTGAAAACAACATTAGAAGTGGTGTGCCATCAAGCCATCTAGTCATCTAGCCATCGTTGTCACAAGCTACCTACATTCCTTCTATGTACATGTGTACAGTCTTACTTATAAAGATCCCCTAATACGCCGCTGGGGCGTTGGTACAGCTATGCGGCGAAAAGGGAAGGATACTGCTCGAGTTTAAATCTTTACTAATAATAATATTCATACAAGATTTTTTTAGACTGGCGCCACTTTGTTCCCATCCTCAAAAATAGGTCATTTTCGCATTTCGCGTTTAGTTGCTAACTTCACGTTTCTTCAGATAACATTTGCGATATCATTGACGCGGTCTGTTTTTAATTGCATCGAATTTTATGTGTTTGCTTTGGTAAATCGACATTTTGATTTAAAATATTCCTATGAAAGTGCTGCAAATGAACATTGCTGCTTTTGTTAAATTTTCATTGAGCGACCGATCGATATTTGTCAAATCAACCAGATTTTTAACAAAATCTGCGATCTCCATCTTACTACGATCGAAATAAAGTACATACCTGGTGGTCGGCGGTTTAAAAATTTTTCAGCTACTAATTCTGTCGTATTACGGCCGGTGTACGCAGTATGCATGCGCGTGATTAGTAATAACGTTTTCTATTAACCCGTTCAAATCCCCGCATTTAACAGGATTTGGCAGAGTGGTTTAAAGTGGTAGGTTCACATCCAGAGGTTGCTGGTCAAAGCATAAGCCAAAATTTAAGTTTTAATGATATGAGTAGAGAAAATAAATCAAATAAATTGTTTTCGTTTTTTTTAAATGAATGTTATTGCAATACCTATCCAACTCAATACCAACGGCAGACATCCAGCCAAAAAATTACGACAACAAATGCACGTAACAATAGTGTCACGTAAAATGTTTCGGTGTTTTTTTTTTAAAGTTCCAAACAAAACAAAATTTCGCCAGAAGCAAGCATTGACAGTTTTAAAAATATCTCCCAGCTGTCGCAGATGAAAATAAAATTTAAATAAAAACCACAAATTTAATATTTGTAACAGTTTTTCAAAAATTCACACAAATATGCGGGCTTGTGTCAATGCCAATTATTATAATAAATTCTTCTCGTGCCTGAGCGCAGAAAAAAATAACTATTATTAGAAAAACATTCGTCAAAATATCTTCTAGTATGTTGGATTCAAAACATTGTTAGTAATTCTTATGATGCTTTCGTTTTGAATTACTTGACATTTTGCAAAGTAAAGGTAACATGAAAAACCTGGTAGGTTAACAAGGTGTTAATTTTTATTCCAAAAATACAGATAAATCATTGTAAAAAGATCATTGCTTGTGTAATGGTGTATTGGATGAATAAAAAAATTATTTATTTTAGTAATAATTTGTTTTGTAAGGAAGCTGAAGAATGAAACCAAAAAAAGATAAATTTAGTTTTTTAAGTGGAACCGCACAAGAGTCCCAACTGCTCCCAACCGTGTGGAGCCAGTGAGACTGTGGCATCCCCAATTGGGTATGCTGTGAGGCTGAAGGTAGTGGTGAGAGGAAGGAGATGGAGATAAGGAAGGTGCCTGGCTTTTCAGATTTTGTCACCGAACACGGCCAAAGCGATTTCAAGCAACGATTCAATTCTGAATAGTGTTCTTACACTAGGGCGATACTGAGAGTATCTTTCATTCTGGAACGTGCCGCAAATATACTATATATTATTCTAAATTAGAAATTAAACAAAATAATAAATTTATTAAAATTTACTTGCGCACGCCGGGATTTGAACTCGCCGCCCCCTTGCTAGTCGAGAGCCTCTATCCACGACCATGGAGGCCGTCATAAAAATATGTCAAATGTCGAAATGAATCGCCAGTGTAAATTTAAATAGAATTGATAAACGTCGTTACGCATCCTGTATCTTTGGACATTTGCAGGGTAAGAGGACTGCCGGCGGATGTTCCAAACTTGGGAAGTAAGAAACTAGTTGGGAAACTTTTTTGAATCTTTCGACACATTTAAAATGTTTGCCTGTAAAACCTGCGGAAAAATGATTGAATCTGGGTTGTTAGGCTTCAATTGCCAACAAAACAACTACAAAGAAATTATTGTAAAATTATTGCCATTTAATTAAAATAAAATTTACTGTAAAACTCAATTTTAAGAGCTGAGATTATTTTTTATTGTTGTTAAAAAATCTTCTCGTTAAACCACAATTAAGCAGTTTGGTGATGATCTGGCTGGTAATAACACAGACCATCAGGGAATATTTTAATTCCCTATGAAAAAAATGGATTGATTATTGAATTCACTCTGAAGGAGAAGCAACAACTTATAAACCAGCCACCAAAATACATATAAACAGAAAGAATCACCAGAGAATACCACTCGCAATAAGTTCCGCTCCTTGATCTTCAAATTCGGCAGCAGACGGCAAATCAGCACAATAATATATTTGCATTCGCACTATGAGATTATAATGTGTCAACCAGCTCTCAAGAGAGTAGAATTTTTAATAATGATGAATTAGCACATTGTAATTCCAAACGTACTGCACATTATTGTGACAAAAAATATTTTTAATCATTTTAGTCTTAAATAGACCTCTTTTGACAAACGATACAATCCGGATGAATCCATCTGATCAATGCAAAGGTGACTGTAATTCGCTATCACTCACCTGCAGAGCAAAATCTATCCAAAACTGACCAGAGATGTCTCTTTCGTCCATTAATTTTAATTTATATTTTAAAAATTAATTCACACTAATTTTAAATCGACTGCTTCTCCACAGTTTGTCAACAGGATCTACATGTTCAATTACACTCTAAATTTGTATATATAATATTATTACTAATTATAAATGTACATAATGTTAATGCTACTTATTAGATATTCAGATCTACACGCTTATAAATAACATCAATTGATTGATAGTGATGAGATGATTAGTATAAAGTATTTCTACTTATGAGCAATGTTTTCAGCATATATCTAAATCTATTTGTGAATTTACAATTGTTTATGTTACTTGCCAATATGTTAAACATTTTGGGAACATTTAATTTCCTTACAAATTATTTTTAGTAAAAATAATTTAGAAGGAAATTTCTCCATTGCTTTCTTTAAACACTTATAATTTCAGAAGGAAATTCATTCATTCAACTCGATTTCAGAATTAAAATATCTACTAGCTAGTCCACGCTAATTTCACCTAAGTGTTGTCATATAAAACTACTCATAAGTGTATTTTTAAACTCCATTTGTCACACTTAGACCGAGCTGTTTCAAGTTAATATTCATATTCTCTAAAAGTCTTATTCAAGTTCTGTTATTTACGAAATAGTGTTAAACAACCGATCCATGACGAAATAATAAAATAACTTGAATAGAACTTTCAAAGAACTTGAATTTTAACATTGAAATTTTATTGTTTGTTTAAATTCTGTGAAAAAAAAGATCCTTAATCATCTATCTCACTACAAACGTCCTAATAAAATGCCAAACCAACAAACCAAATAAATTCGTACAAACATCCAGTTTTGTTCGAACACACTTTAAGATCTTTTTAAAATCAAATAATTAAAATAAAGATTTTAAATTTTGGCAGCTTTTATTCTAAGGAAATCAAGAAGTCTTGACAATCAGCTTAGCGATTTCAATGATTCTGAAATCGTGATTGATTTCAATTAAAAGTTTTGGAACGTCGTTTGATATTGAGAGGAAAACCGCGGTGTTTTCTGGTACAAAAGGAAATAAGAACAATAAAGTATTATGCTAAACCAACGACAAAAAAATAAGCGACAAAACTTCAAACTGTCCATTTTTTGTTTCTTTTATCTTCCTACTTCAGCGACATTTTTTTTGATTTTCGTAAAATGTTTATCGTTGTTCATTTATTCTGTGAAATGTACGACAAACTTTAATTCTAAAAAAATTCAGAAATCATTCATTCGATTATAATCGATACAGCAATATAAATATGAAATTACTTCTATTAAGTTCTAATACTTCTCATTTGTATGAATTTACTTGTTAAAAGTTACTTTTTTTACTTGTCTGAACTCCATTTTATTAAAAAAATACTCGTTACAGTGTGAAAGCACGGGAGATATTTGTATATATAATAAGGCAATAAGGTAAAAATATTTATAAAAAAAACAGTAGAATTTCGAGAAAAAGTTATCCATATGCCGCCGACCTCGCTGCTCGTCCGATAAAGTGAATAATCAAAATTATTTTTTATTTTCCAAAAATGCCTTTTTTTACATTAATCCCACACAGGAGTTTCTGTGGAAAAATTGCCTTATGGCCTATGTTATTTTTGGGTGGTCTGTGTAGGGAATGGAAGGAGAGGAATTTCTGGGAAGGTAAAATGAATGAGTGGTGGGTAGGAATCTGGGAGTCAATGTGTCCAGGAGTGACTGGCGTGTGAAGTATGAATCCACCCCCCCCCCCCCCCAGGTGCCCGGGGCGGCGTTACCCATACCGCCTCACGAATTGTTAATTATCGTAGTCCAATAAAAGAATCCAAATGATTAATAATAAACTTACAAGGAGCTCAAAAAAAATCAGCGCCGAGAAACCATTATATATTTCAGTAATATAACGAATGAATTATTAACGTAGACGACTAACAATTAAAAAAAAATTATCGGAGTTTTTTTCAAATGTTTCTGGATTTCACCCTTCAAGGGTGTTCTAGGCCACCATTTAAAATAATGGAGAGGGGGAATTTGAATTTATATATTAATTTTATTTGGAAAATTGGCAAATTTCTAAATTATATAGAAGATTGTAGTCAAATTCAGGCTTAAAAGAGATGAGATGTCGAATGGAGAAGAGACCATTTTATATATGGCTTGATAAAAGATAGGACATATTTGTTGAGAGGGACAGCTAAAAATATATGATCTAATGTTCTTACTTCTAGACTACAGAATGTACAATCTGAGGAGTCAAGCACGTGAATTTTAAAAAGGTTAGAAGGAACGGAACAGTGTCCAATCGTAATACGAATAAAGTGAGGAATTGTTGAAACCTCAGTTTTGATTGGATAGTCCTTTGTATTGAGGCGTACCAATACTTTTCTCAAACATTGCAGGAACTATCTTTGTGGATGAAAAAAAATTTCAGAAAAGGGAATGATAGTTACAGTAAGAGAAGAGAATTTTAATCCCTTCTGAAAGGCATCGTATTTACGCAGTTATCCAAAGCTAAGGCTCGAAAATGGTACACAGAAGAATAGTAATGGGACGTTTGATTCGATTTGTGCAATATTCAAATATTAAAATGCGGACGCCATTTGTAAAACCATAATGTTACGAAAACAAAATGTATTCATTTTTTCAAATCGTAGAAAGCGAAAAATTTACGTCGGGTAACTATTACCCTTCCGAAGAAAGACTAATATTACGGTTGCAATATTATTAACATTTCATATAAAATTATGGTACGTAGGACGATGCAGAGGCGGATTTGCCCTTAGGCCTATGTAGGCCCGGGCCTAGGGCGGCCAGATATTAGGGGCGGCCAATCGTGACAAAAAAGTCACAGATGATAACAAGAAATTACTTCCTAAGTACCCAAATATTCTACGTACGAAATAGCGATATGCAAGAGCGTGTTCACACACAGCACACAGCGCGCCCCCACGCCCCGCAGCCGCCCTCGCCACACCTATCATGCTCCGTCGCTCGCCCGCTCGCGTATTTCCAATCCCTACCGTGATTCAGTTGCGCTAGTGACTGAACCGCGTTAGGTATTGTTATGCATAATAGCGTGTTCACACACAGAGCTATAATATGCGTGGGATGGCGTATTTCAGCATATCGCTCGCCATACTTTCCAATTTGGAATGTACGGCGAGCGATATGCCGAAATACGCCATCCCACGCATATTATAGCTCTGTGTGAACACGCTCTAAGAGCGTGTTCACACAGAGCTATAATAAATAAATAAATCAGAGATTATAAAATAATACAATAATAAGATGTTATTTATGCCAATTATGAACTTTCCACTGACGATGATGAGTGAATAATAAAGTGTGACATTATAAAGGTATTTTCTTTAAAAAAAAAAATATATTTTTAGTTAAAATCTATGAAAAAGGGGGGGGGTGGAGGAACGTCGGAATAGGATTAAGAGGCAAAGGATTTTTATTTCTTTTTAGCATTGTTCTACAGTAGCCTACGGAGTTCGGATTTGTGACATCATAATAATTTCGATGATTTCGAAAACCAAGCCAAAAAACTGTCCTTTTTACAGGAATATGAAAGAGATTTTCGACGCAATCGAAAGCCTAAGCTACTTTCTGGCGAGAATAATACAGGTGAAGAGATGCAACAAAAAAACGGCCGCGAAAATTTCAGAATCCCTATTTTTTTAGTAATAATCGATTCCTTATCAGCATAACTAAAAAAACGACTGGGTGCTTACAAATCACTTTATAATAAATTTAATTTTATTACTCAATTGACAAAACTAAGCCCGTCTGAAGTCGAAGAAAAGGCAAAATCATTGCAAATGATTTATTCTAGTGATTTAGAAGCCCATTTTTCAGAAGAATGTCTCCATTTTCATGCTCACTGCAGTGTGAAAAATAAGGATCGAAACAATGCTGTCAGTTTGTTAAAATGGTTACGAACTGAAGATCTTCAAACCATTTATCCAAACGTGGATATTGCTCTTCGAATGTGTGTGTGTGTACTCCCGCCAGTAACTGTTCTGGAGAACGATCATTTTCTTGTTTACGACGTGTAAAAAAATATTTACGCACAACAATGGCGGAGCAAAGGCTGAACAATCTTGCTTTGCTTAACATAGAAGCAGATTTTTTAAGAAATTGGATTGCGAAGATCTAATTAATGAGTTTGCTGCACTTAAGTGCAGACGAGAATTGTAACTGCCAGATTTTTGTTTTGAGTTCAGTTTTTTTTTATGTTAGATAATGCTTTACGTGAATTTTTTTACCAACGTTTTAATTTGTATTTTAAGTTTAGTTATTATATTCGAATATGTACCTTAAGTTGATTTTTATTTAAAAGAGGTGCTGATTTCTTTTATTTGTTAGACTTAATAATAACTTTTTATCCAGCCCGTATCTGGCAACCCTAATTGTAACTGTGAAACACTTATATATTATTGTATGAGAATAAACCTGAAACTAGTTAAATAAATTAAACCTAAAACTGTTTTAAATGTTTTATTCAAATCCTTGAAACCTTAGAAAGTATTACAAACTAGCAGCTATTATAGTTAACTAAATTTCTGAATCGATTTCGATAAAAGTTGTCAATAAAGTAAATTCATTATGTAGTCTATAGTCTATATTAGGGGTCTCCAAACAACGGCCCGCCAATGTCATCAATCCGGCCTGCGACAATCGACAATTATACAGTAATTGAACTAGCGAATTTAGCAAGCGTATTTTTTTACATTAATTCCACACAGGAGGCTTTGAGGAAAATATTTTCCCTCACGACCTATGTCATCTTAGGTAATGCTGTGTGGAGGGTCTTTTTAAGGAAGGGAAGGATAGGAAGTTCTGAAAAGGAAAATGTATGAGGGGTGGGTAGGAATCTGGGGATTAGTGTGTCCAAGAGTGACATACGTATGAATACATCCCTCCAACTGCGGTGCAAGGCGATGGGTCAAGATAGTCCGGCTGGAAAGGTCAAAAGGCCTCCCTCACCCAGTCTCTCTCGATCCGGCCCGCCATGCAGCAGGTGGGCAGACGTATCCGCCGCCAAGACCTGGACAAATCTCACCCCATGAACCATGAATGATAATGGCAGGAAAATTAAAACTTGCTGAAAACTTACTTAAACTAGGAACTTACTGAAAAGTTTGGATACTCCTGGTCAATATGATGGGTACTGAGAAAGGGGCGGCTACATGGTCTGGGGCCTAGGGCGGCCAAGACTGCAAATCCGCCTCTGGGACGATGAGTAGTATTGTGCTAATAAATTAATGGTTGTAGAGGAACTCGTATGTTCGTACATACGTATCGATAATCTATAGTCAATTTATTAATTCATTTTGCCCAAAATTCTGCATTAAGGCCTTCTAGTAAGCGTCCAAAGAATATTTAATGAATTTATATGTAAATACAAATGTTAGAGAGAGCATGCTAATATAAAAAAAACCGATAAAAATTAAGCAAAAATTGTGTAAAATATTTAATAAAACACGACTCATTTGAAATAGAGCAAAAATACCTGGACAAATGTTTAAGTCGCTAGAGCGAACCCGTGAAAAGTTACGGGATATTATAATTGTAGGATTTGTGTAGCAGAAAGGATTTAACCAAATATTTCCTTTCGAAATCAAATATTGTCAATTTTCTTAATAATTTTTTTTTTGCTGTTGACCAATTAGAGAAATACCAGAAATTTACATTTCGAACTTTTTTCGTGAACTTGAAAATACACCTCTCAAAAATGTAAAAAAATGCACATTTAAAATATAGAATTGTTATTAATTAAATAATTTTCTTATAATGAGTAGGTACCCACTTTAACGCTTATCAAGACTCACAAGTCAGTTCCTATTTTGAAAGTTTAAAGGCTAGTTTTAAATCGAAATTGGAAACTATTTTAATTACTATTATTATTATTATATTATAATTATGACTGAATTAAAACACAGTGGTCCATTTGCTGTAAATTAGACAGTACTTATTTTAAAGGTTAAAATGCAATTTCTGTACAGTAAATTTAACCATAATATTTTCCTAGATTAACCATTTTTTATTTATTTTTTAATTTTTATTGTTGATACATTATTTTATAATATTTCTTATTCTAATTCAGTAATGTTGGCCTCACTGGGTTGTTTACCCGTGCTGAGGCCCCCATTTTATAAAATAAGAATTTATACATTTAAAAAAAAGAAAAACAAAAAAATAAAGATAAATTTAAATTAAAAATAAAGATTAAAAATTAAAATATAATTATATTTATAAAAGAACTGCCGTATATATCAGTACTCCATTAAAAATCTTAAAATTTAAATCACTTTTACGAATATTATAATACATAATACACAATTAAAATTAAACATTAAGATTCTGGTTAAGTTTTCATTCTTATTTTCTATTTCGCTTTTCCCAACTTAAATGTGCTGAATTAATTTTCAACATTTTAGTAAAAACTTCAAAGACCATCCATCTTCCACTTGGGCTTTTTCATCACCCTTTAAAAGTACAAAACAATTGAGTTACTGAAAGAAAAGCTGAAAAGAGTTTTCAGGAAACTCGATTGTTCGGAGTTTAGACGGCAGGCAATTAAAAAAACCATAAATTTTAAGCGGATAAATTTGTCAGTATTTTTGGTTTTTGGCAATTCCAAAAACCTTTTTTTTTCTCAATATTTTGAAAAAATTAAGTGTTTCGATGTTTAGATATATATAAATTTAATCCTGTTAACTGTATTCTTACAAACTTCGGTTTGTTGGCATATTCGGTGCTAACTTTTATTTTACCCGCAGGTGAACATTTACTCGAGTAATTTCAAAGGAAAGTAGTTTGTTATTTGAATGGTTCTATCTCACTCTTCGGTTGCCCACTCCTATCAACTTCTGATAGGAATGATGTAATGCTTAAATTTAACTCTACACTAATTTAACTCTACTCTACTTACAATTTGCAGCATTAAACAAATACTGGCTATACTATGTAGAAGTTCTGTGAACAGTAAACCTCGCGTCCAAAAAGAGAATATTTCATTTTTTCTCTCATTTAATAAATCTTTACCAAAATTTCCTCTGAAATCATAAGATTTGTTAGTAGGTACTTAAATATAAATTAAAACTATAAGAGAAAAGCCCCGGGAAGGTTGAGGCCCTGGGTTCTCTATTTTCAGATGTTTCTTTTTCACTTTATACTTAGATATATAAACCATAAAAATTGTACGTAAACATTTTTATTACTTCAAATAAGGAATTATACAATTTGTCAAAAGAAATGTCTCAATACAGTTATTTTTCAAACCTTCTTTTGACGTATGTACTATATTGATTATTCCGATTTGATAATTCGAATAATCAATATCAAGTACCTAGTACCTACGCCTGAAGAAGGTTAGGACATTTCTTTAGACAAATTGTGCGACCCTGGAGGGATAACAAGGTTGTATCCAGCACGGCCACCACCTTGAATCGGAAACAGAACGCATAGATAATTTTTTTTCAACAGTAACAAGTGTTACAATGATCACGTTAATTTTTTTCCCTCTAGTATTATTAGCCGGAGTTCAAACAAGAATCCATACAGAATAATGTATCCACATGTCACTGTAACTCGCACATACGAGTACTTATCAACTGTTTACCATATTTTTACATTTGCTTACCCAGTGGAGAAGCATTAGATTTAAAACTTAATTTAAAATTATTTTAATATACAAACATAATTAATTAATTAATTTTTAAAAATAGAATAGACAAAAAGCGACATCTCTTGTCAATTTCGCATAGTATTTTCTCTGCAGGTGAATGATAACCAAATTGCGGTCACCTGTTACATCTGTTCAGTAGATTCATCTGAGACATGATATTTCGTCAAAAGAGGTCTATTTAAGATAAAAATAATTAAAATATATATTTTTTGACAAAATAAAATGTCACAAATTCGACACTGTGTGTTACGATGAATGTGCTGATTCATCTCTATCATTAATAATTTTTCTCTCTTGTGAGCTGGTTGTTCCTTATAACCTTTTCGAGTGCAAATGCAAAGTGATTGCTGATTGCTGCCTGAAACCGAAGCTGATGACAAAAAATAGAAGACCTCCATTTGTGAATGCCATTCTTGGGTGAGTTTTTCTGTTCATTTGTATTTTGGTGACTGGTTTGTTATTTTTCTCCCTGCAGAGATAGTTTATTAATCCACAATATATTTTTCATAGGGAAATATTATATTCCCTAGATGATCTGTGCTACCTACACGCCAGATCATCAACCATAATTTTGGTCCTACGTAGCTCGGATATATTGCTAGCGAAAATTGATTAATATTTAGTGATTTAGATTTGGAAACATGATAAATGGATGTTCTATTCACGTAATTTTTTTGGTGATTTAAGAAGTACCTATCAGTACCAATTTCTAGCATACATAAATAATTTCTAGCATTAGAAATTTGCGTATTTTTTGGTAAATTTCATTAAAGCTCAAATTACTTAATATTATTTAGGTATAGTGAATTTAGTTTCGTTTTTTTACGTATTCTTTGGTAGATTCGAAACATATAATATATTGGAATTGTCGTAATTTTTGGAGAATTCTAATTTACAATACTTACAACATTATTGTATACTTTTTTTGGTTAAGAATATTTTGTCATCTCATTAAAAATGCCGAGAATTACTGAAGAAGTTTCTGGAGATATTCAGGATAGAACGTTGACTCTTTTGACGGCAAAAAAGGAAAATCTTTTTTTGCGGATGAATGAATTGTATAATTTATCAAATAATTTAAATACCTTCGAGTCAAGAAAAAATGAAGACTTCATGACAAAGTCGGATATGATTGAAGACTTGAGAGTTCAGTTTGAAACTGTTATTGACAAACTTAACGACCGTCAGTTGACTTTGGACGACTCATTTAAACCGGATTTCCAACAATTAAATGCATTTGATGATATTTATTTGAAGGTCAAACGAAGTCGATTTAACCTTCAAAACGCGTCACGCAACGATTCGCGGGATCATTGTATTATTAAATTGCCACCTTTGGAATTACCATCATTTGATGGTAAAATGGGAAATTGGCCTACTTTCTACCAAGCTTTCAAATCTAATGTACATAATAATAGACAATTAACCGACGCCCAGCGTGTTCAATATTTAATTGGTAAATTGACACACGGCGCTTTAAAGGTTACTTCAGGCATTGTACCTGGAGGTGACACATACAATATAATCTGGAATGCTTTGGTAAACAAATTTCAAAATAAACGTGCACTAGGCACACATTATTTAAATAATATTCTTGATGCAAAAAATTGTACAAATACATCTGGCAGTCTTGACTTTTTTATTGAAAATTTTTCTGCATCAGTAGCAGCGTTAAAACAATTAGAGATTGAAAATTTAACTGATTTTATATTATTTCATTGTGCATTTAGAAAAATTGATTTTCAAATCGCACAGATTTTCGAGCTGTCAGTCAGGAATAAAGAGATTCCGACATATGACGATTTAGTCTCGTTTGTTCAAGATCAGGTTAAGATTTTAGAACGTTTAAGCAATTCAAATGAAGCCGGTAAAAAACTGCCCACTACGTCGTCATTTCGTTCTAATAAAAATTTTAAATCGTTCCTTGCTAGCAACGAGAATGTACCTCGGTTTACGGCTTCGCGCACAAATTGTTGTCTTGTTTGTAATAAAACTAATCATACAATTAAAGATTGCGTTAAATTTAAAAATATGAGCTCTTCACAGGCGCGTTTTGAATTTATAAAGTCAAAACATGCTTGCGTAAATTGCCTTAGTGGAGGGCATACAATAAACGCGTGTAAATCGGTTTTAACTTGTGAGTTTTGTAAAAAACGTCATCACACTTTGTTGCATTTTGGCAGTGCTGATGACAATGCTAAAACTCCATCAAGTACCCACGCACACACGTCGCGAACATCTACAGGGACATCTGAAAATTGTGATACACAATTAGAAGAACCTCCGCTAAACATAAATAACTCATGTTCCCTTTCTGTGAAAGCGACACATAATACGATTCTATTATCAACCGCGCAAGTATTCGCAAAGAGTAAAAATGGAAATAAAGTTATTGTTCGGTGCTTAATGGATAACGGTTCACAGAACAATTTAATTACTGTTGATTGTTGCAAGATCCTCAACTTACCAATAATTCCTTTAAACAATTCCTTTGTAAAAGGAATCGGTTCAGCATCCAAACCAATTTTGGGTTACGTTTATTTGGACATTGAGTCCCGCGTGTACCCGAATAATAAATATAATATTTATGCGCTTGTCATTGACAGTATTACAGATCAGCTACCTAATCACTATATAACCAAGGGTGATATGAGTTACTTAAAGGGTATACCTCTCGCTGACTTAACGTGGAATATTCCTGGATGCGTGGATATAGTATTAGGTGCACAACTGTTCCCATATATTTATTTAGGGAACAGGGTTGAATCTGGTAACGGCGAACCTCCGGCATTAGCGACTACTTTCGGTTTTGTATTAATGGGTGACTACCCTAGTGATGTGCTTAATACAAGTACGTCATTTTCGGCACTTGCGCTTAATGACTTAGTACAAAAATTTTGGCTGTTAGAGGAAATACCCAACATGCAATTTCTAAGTCCGGAAGAGACGGAATGTGAGAATTTATTTATATCATCCATTTCTCGCACCGTCGACGGAAGGTATTCTGTTGCTTTACCTTTCTGTAAAGACCCGAAGCAATTGGGTAATTCCCTTGCTACTGCTCAGCGCCGATTTATGGCTTTGGAGCGAAAATTTAAACATTCACCGGCTTTGCGGGAGAATTATAATAAAGTTATTCATGAGTACATTGAAAACGGTTATTTAGCAAAAGTTTCAAGGTCGGATATTACCGATGACGGATATTACATTCGCAATCACGCTGTCACTCGCCCGGATAAACCTATGCCTCGGATTGTACTTGACGCGAGCGCTAAGACACATACAGGATTGTCATTAAATGACGTGATTTATACTGGTCCGAATTTGCAAGCCGATCTGTTTTTGCTTCTGTTAGACTTTCGTCTTTTTCCCATTGCTATTACTGCAGACATAAAGCAGATGTATTTGCAGATTGAGGTTCCAAGCAAGCATCGCAAATATTTGAAAATTCTATTTCGGTTCGCGGACAACGATCCCATACAAACCTTTCAATTCAATCGGGTCCCTTTCGGACTAACAGCTAGTCCATACTTGGCAATGCGCACTGTTCGACAGTTGGCCCAGGATATGAGACAACATTTTCCGGACGCTGCCAATGTGGCAGAGTCTAAGTTGTATATGGACGACCTGGTATATTCTATTGTAGATGAACCCAGTGCCGTACGTCTGTCGCGAGAATTGATCTCGTTGTTTAAGTACGGTGCCTTTGATTTGGTAAAATGGACTAGTAATTCTTCAGTGGTACTTGAGAATCTTCCAGATTCGCACCGAAGCCCTGTGGACTTTACTGTTGGTTCTAACAATGCCGCTAAGGTGTTAGGCCTTTCGTGGGAACCAGCTGATGACAGCTTCTTCTTTACGTCTTCTTATGTTCAGGAGAAGTGCACGAAGCGGAACATACTCTCCATAGTAGCCCGCTTGTTCGATGTTCTCGACTTGGTCGCCCCTGTCATTCTGTATGCGAAATTACTTATTAAGGAGCTATGGCTGTGTAACATTGGTTGGGATGATATACCCCCTGAGAGCGTTATTCAAAGGTTTTCGGCTCTCACACAGGAATTTCCTTTAATTTCGACAGTAAAAATCCCCCGCCATGTTGGCGTCCTAAAGGACAGTACAGTGCTCGTTGTCGCCTTCTGCGATGCGAGCATGAATGGTTATGGCTGCGTGATTTATTTGCACACCACTGATCTCTCTGGAAATATTTCAGTGAGGTTATTGTGTGCAAAATCAAAGGTTTCTCCCACGAGAGTGACAACTCTCGCTCGTTTGGAGCTTTGTGCCGCAGTTTTGATGTCAAAGTTGATACGGACGGTTCAAGATAGTTATCGTGCGCGTCTTTCTATTGCAGGAACATACGCGTTTTCAGATTCTACCATTGCGCTCTCCTGGATACATTCCTCACCGCATCGTTGGTCGGTGTTTGTTAGCAATCGTGTAGCTCAGTGCCAGGAAAATTTGTCTCCGGAAAATTTTTACCATGTCGCCGGTATTGAAAACCCGAGCGATTGCCTTTCTCGTGGCATGCTACCCTCTCAACTCGTTTCACATGATTTATGGTGGAACGGCCCATTATGGATTCGCCACCCACCTTTGGAATGGCCAGTAAAACCGTTTCGCCCCACCAATACCGGTGAAATGCCTGAACACAAAGTTAATGTGCTCACTGCAATGGTTCTGGGTGAACAATCGGTTCTGGGTGAACTGGCCCAGCGTATATCCACTTGGGATAAACTACTAAGGAGTGTCGTTTATATTCTCCGATTCATAAAAAAGATATCACCTTCCTCTGGAATTGTCAATAATCTTGTGACTGCTGAAAAGGCTGTACTTCGTTCCGTGCAAAATGCTCATTTTTCAAATGATATTGCTGCACTTCAGAAAGGCAAATTCCACTCCAAAAGGCTTCAGGGTTTGTCTTTATTTCTTGATGAGGACAATTTGTTACGTATCGGGGGACGCCTTTCTAAATCGGACTTACCTTTTGAGGTTAAACATCCGATATTACTACCTAAACATGACTGTGTTGTAAATCTTATCATAGATCACTTTCATGTCGTGAACTGTCATACCGGTCCAGGACTTCTTATGTCTATATTACGTCAGCGCTATTGGATATTAGATGCTAGGACGGTTATTAGGGCAAGGGTGCGGAAATGCAACTGCTGCTTCCGCTCAAATCCATCACATCCTACCCCAAAGATGGCAGATTTACCTTCATATCGTATTACTGAAGCAAAAGCCTTCGTTCACACCGGTGTTGATTACGCGGGTCCTCTACGTATTACGCTTGCTCGTCGGAGAGGACAACATTCGCAGAAGGCATATATTTGTCTGTTTGTATGCCTTGTGACTAAGGCCATTCATATTGAGTTGGTCTCTGACTTAACTTCAAATGCTTTCCTGGCTGCTTTCAGCCGTTTTATTTCACGGCGTGGCCCTGTGTCGTGCTTGTATTCGGATAATGGTACCAATTTTGTGGGTGCAAAGGCACAATTGGATGACCTTTACAAGTTTTTAGTTGAATCGGAATATGAGCCCGCGTTAAAACGAGAACTCGCCAAGCGTCGTATCGAGTGGAAAATGATTCCACCCCGCGCACCCCATTTCGGAGGTATGTGGGAGTCTAACGTGAAAAGCATGAAAACTCACTTATACCGAGTGATCGGAACTCAGCTTCTCACTTATGAGGAGCTTCAGACTGTGTTGGTGCAAATAGAGTGCATAATGAACTCTCGCCCGCTCACAGCCGTATCTTCCGACCCTGATCCGGAAATCATAACACCTGCGCATTTTTTAATTACTACACCATTACAATACTTACCTGCATCTATCCCGACGGGCAGTAAAATTAATT
This sequence comes from Hesperophylax consimilis, assembly GCF_061612785.1. Taxonomy (NCBI): domain Eukaryota; kingdom Metazoa; phylum Arthropoda; class Insecta; order Trichoptera; family Limnephilidae; genus Hesperophylax; species Hesperophylax consimilis. The sequence goes on from NC_142848.1 coordinate 13,815,667, forward strand.
TCGCTCAGCGCAAACGATTATTGGATAGTATGGTTCAGTCTTTCTGGAAAAAATGGCGTGTGGAGTATCTGCACACTTTGCAAGTCAGGCAGAAGTGGGCTACCCCTGATCATCCGATTGAGATCGGAACTGTCGTTCTAGTGGGACAGGAAGATTCCCCTCCGTTGAACTGGCCTTTGGGTGTAATCACTGAGGTCCATCCCGGATTGGACAAAATTGTTCGCGTTGCGACGGTGAAGACACGATTTGGGTTCTTCAAACGACCGGTTATCAAGTTATATCCCCTTCCGACTCAATAATTTGCTTACTTCTATTTTTTGTTTTTATTTTTGAAGTGAAACTTCTTTACGCGCGTCATGCAATTTCGATGACCGGAGTAAAACCAACTCATGACCGAAACGAAAATGCGGGACCGATTAAAGTTCATTTGATATAGTAAAAGTTTTGAAGTAACATATAAATGCTTCTTAGCTCATCTCGACAACTGGCGTTGGTGGTGTAATGGTCAGCATACTTGCCATCCAAGCAGTTGATCCGAGTTCGATTCTCGGCCATCGCACATTATTTTTTTTTTTAGTTGAATGTCAATTTTATCACTCATTGTTTGTAGTCATTGTTCTTTGAAATTTTCAAATTTTTAATCCATTGTAATTTTAACCATTATTTATTTTTCATATTATTTTTTTCGTCATTTAAATTATATTTTGTACTGGGGTGACATCTATCGGCAGAATATTTTTTAATTTTAAATTATATAGTTTATGGGGGTGACATCTATCGGCAGAATATAAATACATATTTTTTAATCTATTTAATTATATTGATTACGGGGGTGACATCTATCGGCAGAATCTTTTAATGTTTTTTTATCCATTGAATAATATTATGTAAAGGGGTGAAATCTACCGGCAGAATCTTAATTAAGATAATAATAATGTCATTTCTGATGATCGAAAGGTAGATTGGTTAAAAATAAATAAACTATTTGATTCATTTTATCAATGTATTTTATAAAAATAGTTATTGTTAATAAGCAGATGATTTTATATCAATTTAATTGCTATGAGAATCACTTTTTGAGTTCTTTATCATTGCTCATTGATATTTAATTTTAATTTTTAAGGCGATGCCATACGTAGTAATGCGAAATCATGTGTTTTTGGTTTGAAAATTTGGTCGCCTAGAAATGTTTCAGATGCTTTAATTAAATACTTCGAGTAGAATACATCTTGGCCTTTGAAATAATCGAGTATTTTTGAAGTGAAACTTGATACTGAGACTTGAGAAACTTGAGACTGTGGTCGTGAAGAACCGAGGTTCGATCCCCGCTTTAACTAATTTTTTTTTTCTTTTTTTATAACTTTTAATTTTTTTTATCACATGCTACTTATAAATATGTCAATAGACAGAAAAAAAGAGAGAATGAAATGAAAAGAGAGAGAGAGAAGAATACTAGAAGTTTCACTTCTGTCTTGCGTAGGCTTGACACACCCACTTTTTTGTTATTTTTTTTGGTAGTTCAAATTATCTCCGACTATGCCATGATATTCCGTTACAGTTAATTGTACTCTTGTCAGTTGAACTTTATTAAGTTTATACTTTTCGTTCTGTTGAAAGCTTTTTTTTGGTGACCTTCCGACGTAATTCTTGGATATTATATGTGAATAGAGTCACTTGAAATGATTTGACGTTTATTTATTTGTACGTTGTTCTCTTACTTCTTTGCAAGTTCTGAGAACTTCCAAGGCGGGGAGTATGGAGAAGCATTAGATTTAAAACTTAATTTAAAATTATTTTAATATACAAACATAATTAATTAATTAATTTTTAAAAATAGACTAGACAAAAAGCGACATCTCTTGTCAATTTCGCATAGTATTTTCTCTGCAGGTGAATGATAACCAAATTGCGGTCACCTGTTACATCTGTTCAGTAGATTCATCTGAGACATGATATTTCGTCAAAAGAGGTCTATTTAAGATAAAAATAATTAAAATATATATTTTTTGACAAAATAAAATGTCACAAATTCGACACTGTGTGTTACGATGAATGTGCTGATTCATCTCTATCATTAATAATTTTTCTCTCTTGTGAGCTGGTTGTTCCTTATAACCTTTTCGAGTGCAAATGCAAAGTGATTGCTGATTGCTGCCTGAAACCGAAGCTGATGACAAAAAATAGAAGACCTCCATTTGTGAATGCCATTCTTGGGTGAGTTTTTCTGTTCATTTGTATTTTGGTGACTGGTTTGTTATTTTTCTCCCTGCAGAGATAGTTTATTAATCCACAATATATTTTTCATAGGGAAATATTATATTCCCTGGATGATCTGTGCTACCTACACGCCAGATCATCATCCACCCAGTAATACATACTCACTTTGATGCTATAGGTAAATAATTTTAATAACTTATTTTTCTTTTTAATTCTTTACTTTTTACTTTGTCTTAGATTCTAAACTGTTTTTATTCTTTTTAAATATTCTATTATATTTCAATATTTTGATATATTCTTTCAATTTATTTTAATGCATTTCACATAAACACTAACTCGCTAAGTTAAGTACCTGTTAATTTTCTCTTATTAGAACATTGATTTTGTAACCTTTTTACACTTATTTTTCCTTCTTCTATATTTCATACTTGATTTATTATTTTAATGTACTGTATATATAATCAACCACCACAACACGGGCATGTGCCTAGCTTGGTGGTTTTAACATACCCAAAAACTGGAAAAACCAATAAAAACACTGAATAAAGAAAACAAACTACACACAGGTGATAAGCCAAACGATCAAATTTAAACATTTCCCTATGGTCAGTCAATAATTTTCAAAGACATGAGAATTACACCGTATTTTCGACCACGTTTACCATCAATCATTTCCTTTTTTCAGAGGGTAGTCTTGTATTTGTCGATCCGCATGATGCAACTACATATTGCAGCATTCTTCTTTACATACCCAGTAGTTTCGCAGATTTTCGAAACATAATATTCACCAATAAATATATATATATATAAATGTGCGCGAATGAAATACGAACGGAAGGCTAATTCGGAAGAATTCAATCAATTTTAGTCATGGACAAATTTATACCATTTTACCCTTCAGATTGTTTTTCCATCGCTTTTTAAAAAGGCAAACACCCATTTCCGGCCACACGTGTTTACCAAAAAAACACACAGAAGATGTAAAAATAATTGTGAATGACATCTCCGGCATTGGAGGCACGTGTAATGGCAGAAATAATTCAATTTTAACGAGCGTGCGTTTATCATTCATGGCCAATAATATATATTTTCATAGATATTATTTTAAATACTTTTCTTTTTAACTTAGTTATGAATCAATGTGCTCAATTGCTTGACCTTGGCGGCCAACAGCGAGAAAAATAGTTGTTAAGAAACGCAGACGAAAAAAAAATCGAAGATAATATACGCGAGAGTCGAAATCACGCAAATGAGCAAATTATGAGAGGAACTGAAAAAGGTCAACCAATAGAAAACTCATGAAAATATTGGTGGAAGAACAGCAATATGAAATCCATAATTACAGAAGTTCTTCTTCGTATGGTTGGTGGAGGTAATAGTGGGATGCTGAAATTGTTAAGCGAGTCGACAGCATCAGTAGTCACTTGGTTCAGGGCCCAGATGTGAGTCCGAGGAACTGAAGAATGGGACATTCTTCACACAACGTAGTAAATTGGAGAAAAAGAAAGATGAAATGGGATTGATGAGAAGTATGTTTCTGGTGATACAGGTCAATATAACAAATATAGCAAATAAATTATTGTTATTTTAACCTTTTCACCAATATTTTTATTTGCCAAACTAGGGCTACACCGATATTTTTCACTTTGAAAAGATGCTACTTTTTCAGCAATTTATGACTCGTCGTCAGAGAAATTTATGTCTGGTTTACTGGTATCTTTAGGTAATACAATACAACAACCCTAATTGCCAGGGTAAATACAATTACGGTATCCCTAATTTAAGGAATGCTAGGAGGTGGGTGGAAGGAGTTGACTATTCGGAAAAAGTTAGTTTATTTTTCAAATACAACACATTTTTGAATTGTACTTTCTAAATCAGTGGTCCCCAACCCCTGTTACCGTTCCGTGGAGCAAACGGTACCGGGCCGCGAAAAAAACTTATCCTGTTGAAAACATATTTAAGTAACTGCTGACACAATACCGTTAAACACAATTTAATAAAAATTATTAAAAACGTTCTAGAATATTAACATTGAATTTAACCACCAAAATTTTCAGACATTGACCGGTCCGCGGCGGCAAAAAGTTTGGAGACCACTGTCCTAGAGGATATAAACTCACTTTGTTAATTTTGATTGGTAATTTCCCACCATAGGTGACACTGAGTATATATTCCAAATACACTGCATTTATAATTTTATTTATTTCTATGCATGAGTAAACAAACATACGTTCATAATTTTTTTAGCTATCGCCGGCTTTTAAATCTACAACATCTCCAGTTGTCCACAGAGAAGAAGAGGGTTGTGGGTAAGTGAAATGTGACGCACGAACAGTGAACAGTTCATTCATCCTTCTGTCTGGAAAATTTTCACATGGGGTAGATTCATTTACTTTGATGTTATATAATACGGCTAATGTCAGAGTGTTGCCATGCGCATCACGTCCCAGGAACATTAGTGGCGCATCCGGAGTCATGGCAACAGTGCAAACGACGAATTACCATATGGCGCGCTTTGAAAAATTCTGTGTAGTATCCAAGATATGAAAAGCACATGTGTCCAAAATGTTATGTTATGTAGATTCAAAAATAATTTTACAAAAAAAAACTTTTATTTCTCTTGATAAATATTGTTATTTGCCACAGTGAGTTAGTACTTTACGCTACGAAGGCCTTCAAATCGTGTAAAGCTGCCTGATATTTTAGTAAAACAGAAATTTCTCTTGAATCGCTCTCTTACTGGATTGATTATTTAATTTTTTTTAAATTTTATTTATTTAATAGCTATATATTTTTTTTTTACATTTTTAAAAGAATATGTATATTTATGTACATGTATAATAGATTTTGATTATATTCGTAGTCCTTCTAACTAGGAGATCCTGTGTTGAGGGGGACTAGGTTTTGGAAGTTTTCAGCGACTTCTATGATTTGACTTCATGTTTTGGGTAAGGATTTCCATAAAATTCTACGACGATGTTTTAAGTGTGCTAGTAAGTTCTTTATCCAGTAGTTCCTTAAGCCAAGATTTAATGTCCTTAATGTAGTTATTTTTTGTTTTGAATTGTTTGATACTAAGTGGGAGCTTGTTATATACCTTTACTGCTAAAAATTCAGAGCTTCTTTGTTCAAAAGTAGAGTCACACTTTGGTATATTTAGTATCTCTGTTTGTTTGGCTCTAGTTTTATGAGTATGTAAGGTGTTTGCCTGTAAATTATTTTTGAGGTGATTGTATCAGAATGTTTCTGGAATAGATTTTCTGTATATTTGGAACGTCAAATTTTTTAAAAATTTCTGTTGTTGACGTCCTTATGGGAACTTTTATTATGGTCTTTATGATGCAATTCTGAGTTACCTTCAATTGTTTAATGTGTTTTGATTCTGCTGAGCCCCATCCTATTATTCCATATTCCAATTTAGAGTAGCATAAATCATAGTACTATGCATTGTCGATACCCTGACCATAGAGCGTATCACAATAAAATAAAGACGACAAGACCTCTCGCCATATAGATTTATTAAGCGGGAAATTGTTTTCTTCCATATGTATGTAATGTAAATATCATCTCCCCTGCAGAGTGCCATTCTCAGACAGCTTTCAAGTCAAACTAGTAAAAAAATATGTTTTTTATGGAAAAAAACAATAATTGCCATTTCACTCAACATCAAACAAAACGACAAAAAGTGGGTGTGTCAAGCCTACGCAAGACAGAAGTGAAACTTCTAGTATTCTTCTCTCTCTCTCTTTTCATTTCATTCTCTCTTTTTTTCTGTCTATTGACATATTTATAAGTAGCATGTGATAAAAAAAATTAAAAGTTATAAAAAAAGAAAAAAAAAATTAGTTAAAGCGGGGATCGAACCTCGGTTCTTCACGACCACAGTCTCAAGTTTCTCAAGTCTCAGTATCAAGTTTCACTTCAAAAATACTCGATTATTTCAAAGGCCAAGATGTATTCTACTCGAAGTATTTAATTAAAGCATCTGAAACATTTCTAGGCGACCAAATTTTCAAACCAAAAACACATGATTTCGCATTACTACGTATGGCATCGCCTTAAAAATTAAAATTAAATATCAATGAGCAATGATAAAGAACTCAAAAAGTGATTC